>NW_026294606.1:80193641-80793641 GCF_007827085.1 Peromyscus californicus insignis | reverse complement strand
ATGCCCCAGACGCTCTGCTAAGTTCCTCAAGGGACAAAAGCAGACATGATCTGGAATCACAGAATGTGTGGTTGGTACCTACAGGGAAGGTGCATCTGAAAAAAAAAATCAGCCTAATTCACTACGATTCCCAGGAAAACAGAATAAATTAACCATCTAGGCATATCTAGAGAAATGATGGTTTCCAAAAGAAATCCACTAAGAGTAGGGCCATGGACTGGGGAGATGACCAATGGCTAAAGTGCTTCATGTAGGCATGGGGATTGGAGTTTGATCCCTAGACCTCACATCAAGAAGCTGGGTGTGTAGTACCTATAAAGCCAGGGCCAGGCCAATGGCAGAGTTTGTATCAAAAAATGAAGGGATGACATCTAAGGAGTGACATACAAGGGACCCTCTGGCCTGCACAGGCATGCTCACACACATGCGTGCATGTCTCCCACACACTTACACCCTCACACACATGAACATGCACCTCTTCCCACACACATACACATATACATAGAAAGAACTGGGTAGGAAGGATCTAAATAAAGGAAAGTCTGTGCTCCTCATTGATGATGGTCTAGTCCAGACCAGAGCAAAAAGGACTGAGATGTGAAAAGAGTCAGTGAGGGTGGCCTCAAGGAAGAGCCATGGGAAGGTTTTATGGCCAAAAAGAGCTCTATCTGGTCACCTTTGGAAAGGTGTGTGTGAGCTGGCAGTGGACCTAAGGAAAGGATTAGAGACAATGTGAGACTCCGTGATTAGAGGAGAGATGCTTGGCTGTCAGGAGTGGGAAGCAGATGCTGATGGTGCTCTGACATGTCGGAGGTACAAGCAGGGTCTGTAGGGTTCTCCAGGCAGCCCAGTGCCAGGGCACTGGGCAGGAAGGGTTCAGTGGTGGCAATGCTGAGAAAGCAATGTGACATCACACAACTCCCAAGACTGGTTGGTGTCTGTAGCTCATTCTTCGTTAAGAATGCCAGGCACTTGACAGAGGCAGTGGAGATGTCCCTGTTGGGCAACCAAATTCTGCACCAGGGCTTAGGGGCTCCCAGGGTTATGGGCATCCGTCCTTCTCAAGCTTTCTCCTCAAAGTCAAATTCTAAATTCTTATGCAAAACCACAAAGAACGAAGAGGTGTGGTCCACCTGTGCAGCAACTCCAGGCAGCTCCTTGGGCATTTCCAGAATCCCAGGACTGTGTTCAACAGTCTGAAAAGTTGGCTTGACTGACAGGTTCTTAGTTGACCCAAAAGAGACCAGAACCTCAGAGAAGTTAAGCGATTTCTCTAAGATCACAAAGCTGGCGGAGATGGAACCAAGGTCCAGCTTAATGTTCCTTCAAAGCTGGGGGATACATGACTAAACACTCACTGCTTTATTTTCATTTCACCAAACTCTGTCTGTAAGGTCCATTGACACACACCATAAAAATCACATGCAGATGAATTTGCTAACATATATAAACATAAAGTATTTACCAATGGGCATATCGTACAACATATAAAAGTAATAGGTTATGCAACTTATGGTAATCTTATAATAGCTGTGTTTTATATGTACTGTAACATTGTATGTATCATGGATGTGTAGACTACAGCACAGATAATGTGTATATGTGTATGTGTGCATGTATGTGTAGATGTTTTGTAGGGCTGACATGACGAAGTTTCAGACTCGGTGGCTTACACTATAGACATTCACATTCTCACAGTTGCAGAGAAGTTTACCTATGCCAGGCTGTCAACGGGCTGCTTCTCTCTGAGCCTTGTCTGGCTTCTGTGAGGCCACTTTCTCCTTCTGATTCATGTAATCTTGACTGTCCGCTTATTCAAGGTCAAATATCCTTATTTAGTTAGTTTGTTTCTTGAGCCCAGTTAGTTATTTAGCTAGTTAGTTTTGTTGTTGTTGGTTTTAGTGATTTGCTGTTTAGACAGGGATGACTTTGAACTCCCTGGGATTATACCAGCACATGTCACTGTGCCCAGTTTGGATTTTCTCTTTCTATAATGATACTGGCCAAGTTGGGTGAGGCCCACTTAGGACCTCATCGTACCACCATCGTCTTCTTAAAGATCACATTTCTTAATACTGTTGCATCCTGAGTTCCTGAGGATGAGGACTGTGACAGATGAGTTTGCCGGGGCAGGATGTAGGAGGACATCCGTCTACAGCACTATGCTGACATGAATTCTATGCTTCCTAAAGGACTGTCAGACTCTCTGTGAACAGAAAGCAGGTGCTGTGCCTCATTATGCAAAATGGTTCCTATTGTAAAATCGGGTACAGTTTTGGACCCCTTTCTGACAGGTCCCCACGAGAGAAACAACAGAAAGAATTAGAAAACGCCAATACCAGAGATACTCCAATTGTGCTCAATGTGAGTGTCTTAATAAATCTTGCACCCCGGTGAGTCTGAATGACAGCCACAGGGCATTGCTGTTCTTGCCAGGAGCACCTTTATGATGATGTTGGAGGCCCCCTCCTGCACACTAGGAAACAGAACACTGACCTGAGGAAATGGGGTGGGGGGAGGGATTTGTCCACTTTTGAATTCAGGCACAATGTGAGCTTTGAGAGCTTACACCTGCTGCTTCTGTTCCACACGGGGCTCTGGTATCCAAACACCAGTTGAGAACTTCGGAGGATGATTTCTTGTCTTGGGCTTGAATTCTGAAGCCCAGAGTTTTTGTGTAAAACATCTTTGTTCTGTGATACAGTGTGGGTTTATTTAAAGCAAATGCTGCTCTTAAATTTGGGGGGATTTGCACCTCTAGATTGGAGAACTCTACCTGAGAGAAAGAAAATCTGGTGTCATTCCTTTATCTATGTGTTGAAAGAAGGGCTATTAGGTTAAGATATATGTGTGTGTTTGTATGTGTTTGTATGTGTCCATATGCATATGTATATATGTGGGCATGATTGTGTATGTTTGTGAGCATGTATATGTTCCTATGTATGTGTTTATGTGTGTGTTTGTACGTGTATGTGTTTTATGCTTGCATTTGCATGTGTGTGTTCATACGTATGTGTGTGTATATGTGTTAATGTGTGTGTATTGCGTGTATGTGTGCATTTGTGTATATGTGTGTGTTTACTGATGGAGCCATCTTCCAGAAGCTTTTGAGTTCCAGAAATTTTTGATCTAAATAGACAAAAATGGCTCCTTGAGAAGCCATGATTTGGATGGTTCTCAGAGGGATTTGTCTCTGCAGCGTCCAGGTGGCTCACTCTGTGTGCTCACTGTTCTGTTGGGGCCAGTCCCCACCTGCCAAAATCATTGCAGAAGCTCCCCCACAAGACCCCACCAGAATTTCCACTCCAGGCACAGATGTTGTGTCCCCCTGGGGACCCTTTGGCTGACACTCAACTTGCAGAGACCTTTCCTGCTTGCTCTTCAAATTCTTCTGCTCCCAAGGCTTGCCACCCCCTCACTCCCTCGACCCCCTCCCCATCCACACTCCAATCTTATTCTCCTTGTCTCTGAATCCTGAGCCTGGCCCTGCTTTCCCACAGCTTTCCCCTCCTGTGTGCACTTGGCAGGTCTGTTTTGTGAGGTTTGATCCTTCTCAGAGGCCATCTCAGGACACCTTTCCCAGGTGTCGACCTCGTAGCTGAGCATTCACATGTGTGTCAGCTCTCTTCACAGGGCTGAGGCTTAGGAGAGAACTGTGTCATCTGTGGGCCACGAGTCAGTGAATGCGATGGTTTCCCCTAAGACTCCCGTTGGTTTTCATTGTTGGTGTTGTTCTTGGTTTTAAAAATGGATTTCTATTTGGGTCTGTATGATCTTCTTCTTCTTCTTCTTCTTCTTCTTCTTCTTCTTCTTCTTCTTCTTCTTCTTCTTCTTCTTCTTTTCTCTCTCTCTCTCTCTCTCTCTCTCTCTCTCTCTCTCTCTCTCTCTCTCTCTTTCTGTAGTCTCTTAATAGTTGCCTTTATCCTTAATTTTTAAAATCGTAGCTGAGTTTTAACTTACAGACCATAAAATTCATCATTGTGACGTGTGCAGTGCAAAATTTGGGAGACTTTGTAGAGTTGTGCTGTCACCGCCTTAGACCCTTTCTGTCATTCCACTGTCCCTCCAGCATCTCCCCTGCTGTCACTGTGCCTGCCCCACAGTCTGCAGAGCTGTTGATGTATTTGCTATGTCCCACAGACTCGCCTGGTCTAGACACTGCACCACTGTATCAGTCAACATACTACTTTTGAGTTTCTGATTTCCTTTTTTAGCATGTTTTTGAAATTCATCTATATTATACAGGTATTGATATTATATGCCTTTAAATTTTCTTTTGAAAATATTCATTTATTTTATTTAACATGTCTATGCGTGTGCCTGGTGTATGTATGTGTACTGTGTGTGTAGGAATCCAAGGAGTTCAGAAGAGGCATTGGATCCCCTGGAACTGGAGTTATAGACAGTGGTGAGTTTCTAAGAATTGAATCCAGGCCCTATGTATGAGCCGCAAATTCTCTTAACTGCTGAGTGTCTCTCCAACCTTCTTTTTAAAAATCATTGTGCAGATAAATGGTGTTTTTTTCCCCCCTGTGTTACATGATGGTCATTTGGAGTATTTCCTAGTCTTTGGCTTAATTAGGTTGCTGTGAGCATGGACAAATAGTACTTTGTATAAGCGTGTTTTTATTTATGTCAGTTATATTTTCTGGATTTCTGGGTTTTTTTTGTTTGTTTTGTTTTGTTTTTTTCGAGACAGGGTTTCTCTGTGTAGCTTTGGAACCTGTCCTTGGACTCACTCTGTAGACCAGGCTGGCCTCGAACTCATAGACATCTACCTGGCTCTGCCTCCCTGAGTGCTGGGATTAAAGGCGTGCGCCACCACCGCCCGGCAATTTTCTGGATTTCTTAGTGGAATTGCTAAATGATACAGTGATTAGTAATCGGTTTCTATACATTTCTGTACAGTCTCCCTGAGTGTTTGTGTGACTGTCCGTCCTCATGTCATTGACTGAGGTGTTTACTGTGTCCTCAGTAACTCTTGTCCCAGGGACTGTCTGTGTTCCCCAGAACTTCCTGCTGTGGATGATCTTTTCATATTTTTGTCAGTCAGTCATGTCTTCTGGTGAGATCTTCGCTCAAGACTTGGCCATTTCAGATAGCTCTACACTGGGTTAGGGTTTTTTTTATTATTATTATTTCTAGACAAAGTTCTAGGAGTTTTTATTTGTGATTAGTCATTATTAGTTATATTTTAATGAGGGTCAGCTTGATATTTCCAAATGTGTACAGCTCATGTTGGTCAGTCAACACCTATGATTTTAGAAGACTTTCCTCCAGTCTGTAGCTCGTCTTTTCAGTCACTTTGATCTTTATAAATGAAACCTTTTTTAGTTTTAATGCAGCCCAATTGAGTGTTTTTAGTAACTTGTGTTTAAGAATCCTTTACTTACTCTGGTTACAAAGATATAAAGATAATAGTGCTTAATACTGTTAGTGCTTAATACTAATTAGTACTTACACAAACACACACATATACATACATACATACATACATACATATATACATATATATGTGTTTTTTTTAATGTGGGTTTTGGGGATCAAACTCAGGTCCTTGTATCTGCCAGGCAAGCACTTTACTGATATAGCTATCTCTTCAGCTCTGAATCCCAAATTCCATTTCTTTGATCTCTGCCTATCCTAGGCCAATATCAAAACAACTTCGTGATTGTGATTTTGTACTGAGTTTGGGAACTGGGTGATGCCCATCTTCCAAATTACTCTTTCTCAACATTGCAATGGTCCTGGACCTCTCAGTGTTTCCAGGCACATATTAGGAGGGGTAGTCAAATTCTTCAAAAGGACTGGAGCGCTGGGGGTGGGGCCTTCAGCAGGGGCTGTAGTGACTCTGTTGGTCAGCTGGGCAGGAAGTGACTGCAAATGACCTTTTCCTTGTTTGTCCAGTTGTGGCTTGTTGAGCTTCTTGGTCTGTAGGTTTCCATTTTCATCAAATTTAGAAACTTGGACTATCCCTTCAGATTTTTTTTTCTCCTTTTTTTCTGAGCTAGTTACCAGTATGCACATTCTCTCGATGATAACCCGTGGACTCACAGGGTGTGATGGCTTCTTTCCACTTTTGTCCTCTCCTTTGATTAGACTGGATAATCTCTCATAATCTCTCTTTAAGTTACCAGTGTGTTTTGGGACACAGGGCGTATGTATGCCAGGCTGGCTTCAAACTTGGTGTGTATCAGAAGCCTCGAGCTTCTGAGCCTCCTAGCTCCACCTCCCGTAGGCTGAGATCACAGATGTGTGCCGCCGTGATTGGTTATGCAGTGCTGGGGATGGAACTCAGGGAGTCCGGAATGTCTGACAAGCACTTGACCAACCGAGTTACACCCCAGCCCCACCAGAGGCAAATCCGTCACAGCGTTGCTCTGTGGGTGCCTGTGTCAGTTGCTGTAATTTTCACTTTTAGAGTTTCCTCTTGGTTCTTTTCTTAAAATATTCTCAATTTCCACACATTCCTATTTGCTCAGTCATTGTTATTATACTTTCCTTTACTCTCTAAACATGTCCCTAGTCCATGCATATATTTACAACAGCTGCTGTGAAGTCTTTGTCTACTGAATCTATTGTCTGACAGCAGGAACGGATGTTTCCATTGACTGACATTTCCCCTCGAGAAACACTTCTCTGTTTCCTTATACAAAAATAATTGAAACTTCTAAAGTAAATTTTAATCAGATCAACCAATATGCTTTCATTATTTGCTGTGCTCACCTTAACTTCTTGCAGCTTTTAAATGTTCATTAGGTTATTGAACAAAGAGATGAAGGGCTGGGAAGATGGTTCAGATGGATTCCAAGCACGAGGACCTGTGTTCTGTCCACAGAACTCACATAAAAGAAGAGATGGGCATGCTTGGCATTGCGGAGAACACGTTTAATCCCTGCACTGCAGAGGCAGAGGCAGGCATGTCTCTGTGAGTTCAAGACCAGAAAGATCCCTGGGGCTTGATGGCGAGCCAGGCTGCCCTAACTGGGAGAGATCTAGACTAGTGAGAGACTTTGTGCAAACAAAGGGTGGTGCAAACCTGAGGAGCAATACTTGGGGTTCTCCTCCGGCCTCCATGTAACACACACATCTGTGTGTAGATACACACAGACACACAAACAGACAGATATTTGCACACACACAGAGACACATAGATATATGCACACACACACACACACACACACACACACACACACACACACACACACACACACACGACGCATGCACACCACACACACACACAGAGACAGAGTCAGAGAGAGAGATGATACCCAAACACACACACACACACACACACACACACACACACACACACACACACACACTAAAGGACACCAATTTTCCTCAATGTCTGGGAAGAACTATGCTTGGATTTGAAGGACTGTTTGGTAGAAAATTCTACCAGATTAGGGGTTCTTTTCATCAGCTCCTTTGCTCAACTGTCCTTTGAAGTCTACCTGGTATCTAGTTATTTTTCCTCAACGTGATTTGCCTTTTCTTGTCTGTGAACTTTAATTTTTCATTACTATTGTTCACTAAAATGTATCTCTGTGTCCAGTTTCCTTATTTTGTCCTGTTAAGTGTGTGAGACACACGTTTGATTGTAGTATGCCTTTCTGGGAGGGTTTTGTCTCTCATTCCCTGGTGTTCCCTTTTCTCTCTGTACTTGTCCTTGAGTGTGTGCTAGAACACACGCTTAGCAGGGGACAGGGTTACTCACCAGGTGATACTGGGCAAAGTCTACAAACACCATCTTTGGTTCTGACAACAAGAAGATGCTACTGATATCCAGAGAGGAAAGGTCATGGATGCTGACGAAAATCCCAGGAGCCCAGGGCAGCTCCTGACACAGAGAAGCACTTTGTCCAACATGCCAACAGTGCCCAGCTGCTGCCCTCATCCAAAAGCCACACTCAGATGCCACAGTTTTATATGCGCGCGCACATGTGTGCACGCTTACACACACACACACACACACACACACACACACACACACACACACACACACACACGAGAGAGAGAGAGAGAGAGAGAGAGAGAGAGAGAGAGAGAGAAAGCACTCTACTACTGAATTTTACTCTTAGCCCTGATTTTTTTCAGATATTGTCTAAAACAATATTTCTTCCTGTCTTCCTCCATCCCTCCCATCCCTTCTCTTCCCTTCCTCCTTCTCTTCCCCTTATTTCCTCTCTTCCTTTTTTCTTCTCTTTCTTCATTTATTTCCCCCATCTGTCTTTATTCTTTTGGCCCTTCCCTCCTCTTCTCTTCCTTTCCTTGTTTTTTCTTTTTTTTTTTCTTTTGAGTCAAGGTCTCACTGTATTTAGCAGACTGGCCTGGAACTCATAGCCTGTTGCCTCAGATTCCAGAGACCCTGTCTCAAAATGAAAAGAATGAGCTGGAGCTGGAGCCCAGAGGAAGAAGTGCTTGCTTAGCACAGGAGACACTACTGTAAGTCCTAGCACTCTAGCCAACAGCCAAGGACACCTGCTTGCCCCAGACGCCCTCTGTCTCCTCACACTGTGGTCTAGGCCCTTCCTTGGCGCTGCATTCTGACTTCTTTCACTTAGTATCTGTTCTCTAGGTACTTTTCTTCCTTTTTAAATTTGTGTATTACTGGTGTGTGTGTGTGTGTGTGTGTGTGTGTGTGTGTGTGTGTGTGTGTGTGTGTGTGACAGCACGAATGTGGAGGTCAGATGACAACTATCTGGAGTTGAATCTTTCTTTCTTCCTTTCCCTGGCTTCCAGAGATGGAACTCGGGTCTTCAGGCTGACATCATCGGACAGGAAGCACTCTTACCCACTGACCCATGCCAGCCTGAGTTTTCTTCCTGAAGTTTCCTTGATTAGGCTTATGAGATTTTATAATGATTTTTATAACTATTCTCAAAGGACCCCCATCTGCAAATATCATCACACTGTGAATTTCAACACCCAAAATTTAGAAAACACATTTGGTGTGTCACATCTCCACTGAAAAATATGGACAACTTATTATTTATGTTTGATTTTTAGAGATAATTTTTCAAATTTAGATTTTTTTTCCAGTTCATGTTAAGTGCTAAATTTTAGGTTCATCCCTCCCCCATTCTTGTTCTGTTCTCTGTCTTCTCTTTGTGCATGTCTCCTCCAGTGTTTTCTTCTGGGCTTTCTGGGCTCTAGTCCAGGCCAGGCTGTAGTGTATATGTTGCCCTGGGAATTCCCTTCTCCACCCACATTAAGGATGTTGCATCTGAGGGCCTTGGATTCACAGGTGGCTTGCTTAATTTCTAGTCATTCAGCTGTGGCTCAGTTTTCGTGCTTTCTCAGCCTATGGCTGGCTCAGATCCCCGTGAGTTCAGGGGAAGCTCAGAGTTGTCCTCTTCCACACAATGCACCCCCATATCTCAGGCCTCAAGCCTAACCCAGGTCAACCACGTGACACAGAGCATTGTTCCATTGAACTCCTGTGGACCAGCCCCCAGTTCCCATCACCTGCGGCCATGTGGTTTAACTTAGTCTCACTGTTTTGTCTCTTTCCAGTGACTTTCACGCCTCTTTCTAAAGCCCAATGCCTTTTCTTTCTAATGTCTGATGCCGTATGGATGTGGTTTGTGTGTTGAAGTCCAGGTGCTGGATGCTGGCATACTGAGTTAGAGCCTTTTTGAGATGGGGCCTCATGGCAGAAGGTGATTGGGTCCTTGCAAGAAATGAATGTAGTTCTTGAGAGATCCTGGTTAATTCCCGTGAGTGTGAGTTATAAAGAGAAAGTTTGGCCCCAGAATCTCTCTGTCTCACCATCTAATTTCTCGATTTCCAAGCCACCTGACCTGGGACTTTCCATCTGTCAAACTATGTGCTGTTTGAACCTTTTCTTTTTTTACACTGCACCCCCAGGTGTTTTGTTATAGCAATAGGAAGTGGACCAATATAACTTCTATATTTTATTTACCATTGTTCTGTTTTTGAAAAAGAGACGATACTTTGAAGCGTGAATTCAGAACAAGAGTGTTATCAATAGGCTTAAAAAAAATTCAGCCCTTCGATGTCCTATTATTTCTTCTGGTGATCTATAGACGTAGATCCAGATACTTCAACCTACATCGTTTTGGCTAAAATGGAAAGAGTGAAATGAGTGTTCTTAGTAGGATGCTTTTGTACTCACTAAAAGTTAGAAAGTTGAGTTAGGATAAAGGGTAATGGATACATTCCCCTGTGTCGGGGAACAAATGGAGAAAGGCTGGCTTGCTGGAGCAGTGAGGAGCACACAGGGCTGACCTCCGGCTGGACTTGGACTCCTCACACCCAGTGTGGCAAGTGTTTCACGGCCCTGTGCCCAGCCACCTCCTTCCTGAGGCTTATCAAGCTAAGAGCAGAGCCGGATCATTGAAAAGGATGGGGCTACCTTTTTGTTTTTTGTTTTTTTTTAAAATCAAGGTGTCTGAAGAACCAGGTGACACATGATACCTACCTGCTGGGAGTTTGCAGGTGAGGAGCTCAGACCTCAGAAAATAACAAGCAATGCTGTAGCCTAGACCAGTGGGGGGGGGGGAGAGAGAGAGAGAGAGAGAGAGAGAGAGAAGGGCTCATTTGGGGCCAGAGTCGGACCTGTGGCTGAGTTGCACAGTGACTTCTGGGGAGAAGGTGGGAGTAGAGGACAGACAGCAGTGAGGCCGTGGTCAGGCAGGGGGACCTGGAGTGGGAAGGAATCAGGAGTTACCGAGCCTCTTGAGAACACTGAAGACCCTGGGCAAACATTTTCGTCATTGAAATTAAAGGAGGTGTTCCCAATAGCTGACGCGGTTTTGATTGGAAGTCATTTCTGAAAGCACAGAGCCTATCGGGTCTCTCTGACTCACACTGGGTCTGGATCTCTGACTTCCTCCTAAGGGCACATCTCCAGTGGCAACTGTGGAAACATCTCCAAGAGATCCCGGGTCTAGAGAGACATTGCTAAGTAGAGAGCATGCAGAGACAAGGGCTTGCTCACTCACAGCTCTAGAGTCCTTAACTGTACTTAGATTTCTAGGCTACAGGATACACTTATTCTGCAGAATTCCAACTTTCCAAAGAGCAGCTATTCCCTAGAGCAGGAAACCTGGAAATGAAAGGAACTGGAACTTGTTCCTGCTGACAACAACCTCTGCTGGTATCCTGATGGCTATATCCCCTCCCACCGCAACCTCGGTGTCTGTGAGCAGTGGTAATGGTCTGCCTGTGCTTGGCTTGTTAACTAGCTTCTTGCTGAGAGGAAAGTGATTTATTATATATGTAGTTAGGGAACTGATTTCACAGTACCCACAGCAGAAGACTGGTTACTCACTTAAGACAGATCACTTCCTGAATATAACACCAGTAGCACAGACACTGAGAACAACAATTAATAAATGGGACCTCTTGAAACTGAGAAGCTTTTGTAGGGCAAAAGACATGGTCAATAAGACAAAAAAACAGCCTACAGAATGGGAAAAGATCTTCACCAACTCCACATCTGACAGAGGACTGTTCTCCAAAGTATATAAAGAACTCAAGAAACCAGACATCAAAATACTGAACAATCCAATTAAAAAATGGGCTAAAGAGCTAGACAGAGAATTCTCAAAAGAATCTCAAATGGCTGAAAGACATTTAAAGAAATGCTCAACATCCTTAGTCATCAGAGAAATGCAAATCAAAACGACTCTGAGATACTACCTTACATCTGTCAGAATGGCTATGATCAAAAACACTAATGACAGTCTATGTTGGAGAGGATGCGGAGCAAAGGGAACATTCCCACTGTTGGTGGGAATGCAAACTTGTACAGCCACTGTGGAAATCAGTATGGCAGTTTCTCAGAAAATTAGGAATCAATCTACCTCAAGACCCAGCCATACCACTCTTGGGCATATATCCAAGGAATGCTCAATCATGCCATAAAGATACATGTTCAACTATGTTCACAGCAGCACTATTTATAATAGCCAGAACCTGGAAACAAACTAGATGCCCATCAACTGAAGAATGGATTAAGAAAATGTGGTACATATACACAATGGAGTACTACTCAGCAGAGAAAAACAATGACAGCATGAAATTTGCAGGCAAATGGATGGAACTAGAAAATATCATCTTGAGTGAGGTAACCCAAACCCAGAAGGACAAACATGGTATGTACTCACTCATAAGTGGATACTAGATGTAAAGCAAAGAACAATCAGACTGTAACCCACAGAACCAGGGAGTCTACATAGCAGGGGGGACCCTAGGATGACTGTGGCTTATAATAAGTTTTGGATTTACTCAATCACTGGGCAAGCTTCAGTGAAACATTTCACTATTAGGATAAGAATTTGTATTGTATAAAGCTGATAATAGAAAAATAAATAAATAAATAAAAATGAAAAAAAAAAGACATTTGTCTCTTTCCTTCCTTCCCTTAGTACTGCTTTGAACTGTTAGATTTAGGCTTTTCTGTGTGCGTGCGTGTGTGCGTGTGTGCGTGCGTGTGTGTGTGTGTGCGTGTGTGTGTGTGTGTGCGTGTGTGTGTGTGTGTGTGTGTGTGTGTGTTCCAACTTCAGGTCATTCCTCAGGTTAGGGAGAATGGTAGGCCTGACCTCAGGTAGGCCTTGAGTCTCAGGGATTTGGCCGTCTCTACCTCCTTGGTGCTGGGATTACAAACAAGTGCCACCATATCTGCACTTTTTTTTTTTTAAAGTATAGATTCTAGAGATTGGATCTAGGTCCCCATGCTTCTATGACAAATGCTTTAAACATATCCCCAGTCCAAATATATGGTTTTTTTTTTTTTTTTTTTTTTTTGGTTTTTCGAGACAGGGTTTCTCTGTGTAGCTTTGCGCCTTTTCCTGGAACTCACTTGGTAGCCCAGGCTGGCCTCGAACTCACAGAGATCCGCCTGGCTCTGCCTCCCGAGTGCTGGGATTAAAGGCGTGCGCCACCACCGCCCGGCCCAAATATATGGTTTTTAATTGGCTCAGACTGTGAAGTAAAGTACAAAAAGCACAGACCTCAGTTATTTGCTATGAAACAGTCTGGGTGCCACAACCGAAGTCTTTAGTTTTTTTCTATTTCTTAAGGAACTGTCAGACTATGGCCAACTGGTTTTAATATCAACTTGTTTGATTTTCACATCTATATTAATTATTTTTATGTAGCTATGACAATTACTTGACAGTAACAATTTAGAAGCAGAAAGTTTTATTTTGACTGATTCAGAGCTTTCATTCCATCTTGGCAGCAAGAGTATAGCAGAACAGAGAGGTTCTGCCAGGAGACACAGAAAAATACTTCAGGAAGGGACCAGGCAAGGTATCACAGCTTTAGTAACCTATATCCTCCATCTAGGCTGTATTGCCCACTTTTCAATACCTGGAAATAATACCGTCATTATTAATCAAGGGCTAACTCGTTGGTTAGGTATGAACAGAAAGACTTAAGTATCACAGACATACCCAGTTACTAATGTCCTGGGCATTTCTCTGTCCAAGCATTTCAATAGTCAGTACTAAGCATCACAATGCCTTAGAACTTTCAGGTTTCAAATAAAATAGAGAGGCTGAGTCTGCTCAAATCCTGTTTTACTGCAATCCAGGGCATCTTTAGAACAAGAAAAATTGATAGACGTTGACTGTCAGCCAATCAAGGGCTGCACTTTCATGGATGTTGTTAAGTATGCCTGAAGCACTATAAATCTTACCATGTAGTCCTGCCCTTTGAAAAGTCACGGTGTGATGGTAAATCTTGATTGGCAGCTTGATTTGATTTGGAATCACCATGGCAACAAACCTCTGGACATGTCTGTGAGAGAGTTCCTAGAAAAAGTTAATTGAGGTGAGACGATCCATTCTAAAGGTGGGCAGCAGCACCCCAGGACTGGGGGTCCTGGATTGAATATGAAGGAGAAAGCCAACCGATTGCCAGCATTCATTGCTCTCTACTTCCTGACTGTGTATGCAGCGTGACGGCTGCCTGGTGCTCTTGCTGCGGTGACTTTCCCACCATGCTGAAGCATCTGGTTGCTATGGGTGGTGGTTTGAATAGTCATGACCCCCCACAGGCTTTGAATGTTTGATCATTAGGAAGTGGTGCTGCTTGACCAGGATTAGGAGGTATCACCTTGTTGGAGGATACCTGTCACTGGGGGTGGGGTTTTGGGGTTTCAAATCCTCAAGCCAGGCCAATCTCTCTTCTTGCTGCCTATGGATCTGGATGTAGAACTCTCAGCTCCTTCTCCAGTACCATGTCCACCTGCCTGCTGTCATGCTTCCCACCATGGTGACAATGGACTAAACTTCTGAAAACGTAAGCAAGCCCTAATTAAATGCTTTCCTTCATAAGACTTGCCACTGCCTAGGACCATGTCTGGGTTCATTGTCCTGCAGCGGCTGGGGCCTGGGGTGATGTTCATGACTCCTGTTACCACAGAGGGCTCTGCAGATGCCCAGGCTCTGGCCAGTCACCTGAGACCATGTTGGTGTCCCAGGGCCATGGTGCCACCAGGGCCATACTGATCTGGGTGGCTTATGCTGCCACTGGGGCCATGGTGGCGTCTGGGCCCAAGCTGCTGCTGAGGTCCATGTCTGGGTCAATGGTCCCGTTGCAGCTGGGGTCTGTGATGATGCCCATGGCCTGTGTTAGGGGTCATTAGAACCATGCTGTGCTGAGACAGCCCCCACCCTTCACTGGAATGGCTGGCCCTGCCCCTCTCTTGATACTGCAGCAAGAGAGAGCTTGTCCTGCCCCTCAGGGGAGAGCTGGCCCCTGCACTTGGGAAAGATGGCCCCATACCTCACCACAGGCATACACCTCACCTGGACAGCACACCAGAGCTGACCTTGTGGTCAGGGATACAGGTGAGCCGACCTTGAGGGCAGGAAAGCAGGAGAGCTGACCGCCCCCCATATGCCCCTACAGCAATGGGGAGAGAGGGCCCTGTACCTCACCTGGGCAAAACAGTAGATAGGCCCTGGTAGTGTGAGTGAGCTAGATCTGAGAACCTGAGAGAAGGAGATCTGGCTCTACCCCTCACTGCAGGCTGCACTGGGTGAGCTAGTCAAGGCAGTGCTGGAGAGCTCACCTGGGTAGTGATGATGAAGGCAAGCTGGGCAGCTGACCAACCCAGCTACCACCTAGGCCCCAAAGCAGGGCTATGAGTTAGCCCACCTCATCTATGAACTGTTGGAGCATGTGAAGGGACAGACCTACAGACCCAAACAGCAGGATCTCATGACACAGGTTAACAACAGGTTATCCAAGAGGATCCCATTAACAGTGGTGTAGCAGAAGCCAGAAGCCTTGAGCCAGACCAGTGACTCGTGGCAATGAACACTTGCAAGTAAAGGCAAATGGACTAAAGGGTAAACTGTGTGTCTCAATGGGTCACACTACAGCTTCCACGAACAGATTCTTTTCTTTAGTTTTTGTTTTTTCTTTTGCATTGTGTGTGTGTGTGTGTGTGTGTGTGTGTGTGTGTGTGTGTGTGTGTGTGTGTGTGTGGTTGCAAGGGCAAAGGGCAGATGCAAGGGAGTGGGGAGATAAGTGGAATTGGAATGCATGATGTGAAATCCACAAAGAATCAATAAAAGTTAAAAAAAAAAAAGAGTTGCCGTGGTCATGGTGTCTCTTCCCAGAATAGAACACTGACTAAAGTATTACCTTTTCCAGGAAAAATCACTAAGGGCTGTACCTCCATTCTGTTGCCTCTATTCCCTTGATGAGCTTTGTAGGGTGCCCAGCCCCCCCACCCCTGTACCCTATTTCTGCTGTTCCCCAGGCTTATTATTTGTTCTAAAATATTTTAGGGGTATGTATTATATATTGAGCATACCCCCACTTCCCCTCCCAACTCAGTCCCCTTTGCTGGACATTGTTGTCTGTCTACTTTCATGGCATATATATGTGTGATTTCATTTGATTACATAAAATCTAGGAGCCACAAATGAGAGAAAACATGTTATTACCCTTTTTGAGACTGACTTGATGTGTTTAACATTGTCTCCAGTTGTCCCCATTTGTCCAGAAATAACACACCTTCATTCTCCTGACAAACAAACACTGTGTGAATAGAGAGACACATGATTCTTCAGGTGCTGAGAATAAGTGACAGTTGAGGGCTTAAGGCATTTATACCAATCCCTAGAAGTCTTAGGAATCGTCACAGAAGAGTGTAAGAGCCGGAAGTTGGAGAAAAAGGCTGTGAAATGCTGTAATTTGGACACGACCCAGTCAGTGCCATCATGACCTCACAGCGGTGACAGTTGCCTGCAAAGGGACCGCACAGGACTGGGCCAGTCAACAGTTGATCATGGATCAGGAAGGGGCTCACGGAGCCTTCCCCCTCCCCTGTTAAACTATTGACTGCTGGTGGATTCCAGGGGAGAAGCAGCCATTCTTCATTCAGGAGGGCACTTGGAAGCCAGTGGATGGTTCCAAACCTATGGTCACACAGAGAGACCTGGTTCAACTCAGTGAGTCACAAAATAAAGCAAAGAGGCATAAATGTGAGAACAGGACTTGTATAAAGGAGTAGGGATGTGAGAATGATGTGGGGATGTTAAGGAGTAGGAGTAGTAGTTATCAGAATGCACTATATACATACATACATTTTCAAAGAACAAATTGAATAAAGTAATAAAAATTCCATTGTGTATGTTCATCATGTTATCCCTTCCTCTATTGTTGGACACCTAGGCTGGTCTCATGACTTAGCCACTGTGAACAGTGTTTCCAAAATGTACATGTGCATGTACCACTGGTATGGTGAGTTTGGTTCTTTTAGCTAAATAGACAGGACTGGGAGAGTTGGGTTACGTGGAAGATCCATGGTTAGTTTTTGAGACAAGTTCATAGTGGCTAGACCAGTTTATCCTACCACCAGCCATGTGTAAGGGTTCTTTTGCCAACATCCATTGTTTGTTTTGTAAGTATTTCAGTAGTATCTCACTGAGGCCTCCTGAAAGCTGCTTTTCCCTAATGTTTTCTCATGTTACAGAGTGGTCCCATCATTCTTCACTTTTCTGTTCTGGTGTCTTCTAGTTGGTGACACCAAAATTTTAGAGTTATGCAAATATGAACAAACTTGACTATGGGTGACTGTCTCTTTAGCCACTGTCTTTTCTCACAGAGGAACATCATGTCATGTGGCCTGACCACATTCTTTTTGTCTTGGCTTCTCATGTTGTCACACTGTATGTGCTAAATGTGGTTTGAATCTTAGTGGCCCCATAGTGGCTCAGATATTTGAATACTTGGTGCCTAGTTGGTAGAATTATTTGGAAAGGATTAGGTGTGCCTTGTTGAAGGGGGTATGTCACTGGGGGTTGGGTTTTGAGGTTTCATTTCCAATCTCTCTATCTCTCTCTGTCTCTGTCTCTGTCTCTTTTTCTCTCTCTCTCTTACTTGCAGGTAAGGATGTAAGCTCTCAGCTACTGCTCTAGTACCATGCCTGCCTTCCTGCTGCCATGCTCCTCACCATGATGATCATGGGCTCACCTTCCGAAACTATAAAGCCCCCTGTTTTAGTTAGGGTTTCTATTGCTGTGAAGAGACACCAAGACCATGACAACTCTTGTAAAGGAAAACTTTTAATTGTGGTAATTTGCTTACAGTTCAGAGGTTTGGTCCATTATCATTATGGTGGGATATGGTGGCGTGCAGGCAGACATGGTGCTGGAGAAGGAGCAGCTACATGTTGATATGCAGACAACAGGAAATAGACTGATGCACTGGGCATGGCTTAGGCATATATGTAAGACTTCAAAGCCCATCCCCATCCTCCAACAAGGTCATACCTACTCCAACAAAGCCACACCTCCTAATAGTGCCACTTCCTATGAGCTTATGGGGCCAATTACATTCAAACTACCACACACTCCTCAGACTGTTTCTTGTATAAGTAGCCTTGGTCATGATGTCTAAGAACAGCAATAGAAAGATAACTAAGACACTAGCCTTGGACATAGCCCCAAGATGACAGAGAACTTTGGCTTTGTCAATGAGTCCAGGGGTTGGCATTCAAAGACATTGCTGTAAGAAGGATGCCCAATGGTTTCGTAAGTTACTATTTTCTGTGTGATTTAATTTTATTGTTCTTGTTTCTTCCACCTTTAAAGTCATTTTTTTAAAAAAATTAGATCAGTGTATTAAATTCCATGTTCAAAATCCAGTGTTCCTAGGTTTCTGGACCACTGTCCTGGCTTCCCAGTGTTCTAGTCTCCTGGTTCTCTTTCCTTGTAGCATGCTCAAGGGTCACCATTAGATTCTATGGTTTCTGACTGCCAAATTTAACAACAGTTATATATTTTCCTTTTACCTTAGGCCAGTGGCATAGGCTAGTGATCCTAACTATTTGGGAGAGCGGGGTAGGAGGACTATTATTTCAAAGCCAGCCTGGGAAGCTTAGTAGGACACTGGCTCAAATAAAAAGTGAAAAGGGAATGGGATATCAAAATGCAGTGTATATGTATGGATTGAAAACAAGACAGTGATTCCTACTGATGGGGATCATATGACCATATCTCACATTCAGGCAGTGTGTAATTAAAATTTGCACCAACTCAAGGATGTACTGTAGTTTTGTGCTGGGAGCTCTCAAGCTCCCTTTTTAACTAAATTAAAATATATAAATATGAAATAAATTGATGTAAATAGCGGGCACCGCACTGGACCGTGAAATTCTTGAATTTAGTATTTCAGTACCCAGTGTCCAGGCTCTCTCTCTCTTCTCTCCTTCTGCCCTCCCTAGCCCCCACTCACCACTAATCTCCTTCCTAATGTGGATTGATTTGCATTTGCTGGTTTTCCAGATGTTGTCACCTGCCTGTTGCCTATGTTGTGAGTATGCCTACTCAGGTTGGTTGCCACTTTAACTGGATTCTTTTATTCCCATCATGCTGTCTGAGTTCTTTATGTATTCTGGATATTGGTTCCTTGTCAGGTTAATAGTTTGCAGGTATCTCTCTCTATTTTGTAGATTGTCTGTTCTGTCTGCTGTCTCCTTTGCTGTGTGAAAACATCATTTAATCCCATTTGCCTGTTTTTGCTGTGCTAATCTATGTAGTGGGGTCTTTTCCAAAAAGCTACTGGTCACATCAAGTCTTGGAGTATTCTCCCATACAGGCATCATTGGAAATTGACAAAGGCTTCATACAGGGTTTACATGTGAGCCTAGGGCCCAAAATCTCTTCTCCCCTTTCCCTCCTCCTTTCCTTCCTTCCTTCTGCAGTCTCTCATAGTCTTCTTAAATATAGAAATGCAGGTTACCTTTTTAACTCAGATCCAGACTTTTAAATCTAACTTAATTTTGGATTAGCATGGGATTTTAATGAAACAAAATCTTAGTGCAAATCCTGTGCCTAGAGGCTGGAGAGATAGTTTAGTCAGTAAAGTGCTTTCCTTGAAAACATGAGGACCATGAGGACCATGAGTTCAATCCTCATACCCACATCAAAAAGCTAGGCCTGGTGGTGGATGCTTGTAATGCTAATGCTGGGTAACAGGGGCAAGAGAAGATACCTGGGCTTCCTCGTCAGCCAGCCCAGCCCAATCTGCACCCCATCAGGCTCAGAGAGAAAAAAAGAACTTTCTTTTCATAATGTGGTAGACAACATTTTTGAGGATGACACCTGATGTCCTGATGTTGTCCTCAGGCTTCCTTGCCCCACAAAGGTACATATGTATATACCTGCACACACATGCACACACACAGACACACACAGATACACGCACATGTCATACACAAAACAAAAACAAATCCCCCGGTGGTGCCTGGTACTGTCCCTCTGTGCCCTAGCATTTTCCAGCTCCCCTGGGGTCCAGTTCTTCAGGTCAGGAAGGGCTGCGTGGGCACCGGCATGCCCTGTCTGCAGCCCTCCACACAGAGCTGCAGTCTCTCTCATACAGTCTCCAGACTGGCTCCTTCTGTTTTCATTTGGTCTCTCCAGTAATCACAGTTTGAATAAAAGTTCAAGTTGCTTGGTTGAGAGGGACTTTTGGTCGCTCCCTGCTGCGATGCAGCTGGCTGCCTCTACTGTAAGGGAAGCCCAACTCTTCCCTCTTCAGGCTCCGTGGTCTCAGGAAACAGCCCAGCCAGTTTCTCTAATTGCAGCACCTCCCAAGGGACGTATACGATTGTTCCTTGGCAGAATCTGAACCTGAACTTCGCTCACAATGTGTGGAATCCAGTTCTAATGGAGGCTCACTGCAGTCTCCACCTCGATCTTGGCTGTCCCACCTTTCTGTGGACGCCAGCTCCACTGCGGGTGAGCTGTCCTCATCTCGGCCCCAGTGGCAGCTGGTTCTGAAGCCGAGTTTCAACTCTTCCCGCTCAGACCTGGTTAGCCTGGCTCTTCACATCCGAGTTGCTGATAAATGAGCAGTAAACTCATTTGACGACTAAGCCGAGATTCTTTTTTCTCCCTTTTTATTTTTTACTGTTTTGAGTGTGTGTGGCATGTGTTTGTTCATATGTACACACACTTTAGAGGACTGACATTTGGTGTCCTTCTTACATGAGGTCCCACTCTTCGTGGGGAGGGTATTGTGGGATATTGTTCTCATTGACACTCTGAGATTGACAATAAAGTTTACCTTGAATCAGAGGGCGGAATCAGCGATTGGCTGACCACAATTAGCCATAGAGGTTTGGGAGGACCCGGGGTACATATAGAGAGACACAGGAAGTAGTAGGGAGGGGCTTAGAAAGATTCATGGGCCCTTTGGGATCAGAGGAGGAGAGAGAGAGGAGGCCACTGGTCGATTCTCCACCACTTCTCTGATCAATCAGGTTTTTACCCCAATATCTGACTCCCGAGTTTTATTTAATAATAGAACCATATAAGTAAACGCTTCAGGTGATGCAGAGTCTTTCACTGAATCTAGACTTCATAAATCTGGCTAGAGTGACTGGCCAGTAAGACCAGAGACCTGCCTATCCCCGGCCCCCACCCAGCACTGGGGTTATGGGAGTGCTGCTGTGGGTGCTGGGGATCTCATGCTGGCACAGTAAGCACGTGGAACCAGCTCTTCAGCCCCTACACTCCCTGTGGGGACAACACTAGTATAACAGTGAAAATGACCGAGGAATGCAAATAGGGAAACTCCAAGAAATGACAGATCTAGGAAGGAAAGAGCATAAAGGCATGATGACCACAAGTCAGGTTCTCAGAAGCATCCCTCCGACAGTAGGTACTCAGTTAATGATACTGTCATCCCCAGAGAGAAGAACGAGTGTAGGAACAGAATAGTCATGCTAATTAGGAGCCCAGGAACTCAAGTACCTGAAAGGCATTTATTTTATGAGAAGTTACATTCTTTCCCTACTCCTCCAGGCCATGCCCAAATTACCTCACTTTCAAAATCCTACAAGACTCAAACCAGATCCCACAGCACCACACACAATGAACTCTTCAGCTTCCATTGCTCTTATCTCTAAGGTACTGGCAACATCTGCCGCTCCGGCAGCATGTGCCAATAATCCTGAAGGATGGGAGCAGGTCATGTGGCTGGGTCTGAATCTGACCAGCTTTGGGACATGGACCTGCAGACCCAGAATGACAGATTAGGGCATCCAGAGTCCAAATCCCGTGCAGTAAATCACTGCTGACTCCAACCAAAACAACGGAGTCACTGACCTCCAGAGGTAGAAGGGAGTAAGTTTCTAAATGCTGGGGTGAGGGGAGGTGAACTTTGTAGACACATTGCTGTGGCTCCTATTACTTTTAGCCCTGTGGTTCCTTTATATCCAAAGCAGCAATAAAAAATGGTTCCAATAAGGGATAGGACTTAAAGCAAATCAGGATAACTCTTTCTTGGATAATTTGTCATGATGTATATATATATATATATATTTTACCTAATTTTGGACTTTTTTTTTCTGAATTTGAACTTACCTAACAAGTAAAAATCATTAGTAAAATTTTTATGTGCACCGCCCCCCACATACACTCATGCTCACACACATGAGTATGCATGCAGATTACCATGTGCACACAAACACAATTAAAAAAAAAAACCTACATCAATCACTGTCAAAATAGAAGCGCATTTAAACTTTCTTAATTCAAAAGATATTTCTGCTAGTTTAGAAATGCTTTTCATCTGACATGTTTAGAGTGTTAAGAATGTTCTCAGCTTCAGTTAGAAATTTTCCTGTTGAGAGGGACAATAGAAACTTCAGAATTCTTGTTCTGATTCAAGGTTCGGATGTATTATCATGCTGTTTCTAATGAGTGCTACTTCACAGAGCCGTGCAGGTTCCTCTGTAGGGGTTTCCAAGGCTCCAGAGTCAAGGCTCTTAGCCTGTAAGTCAGTTTGCAAAAATCAGAAATGTGGAATTAGCGTCTAGCTCTTCCTATTCAACACTGTCTTAGGTTTCTATGGCTGTGAGAAAGCACCACCATCAGAAGCGACTAGGGGAGAAAGGGTCTGGTTTGTGTGTCCTGATCACAGTCTATCACAGGTAAGTCGAGGCAGGAACCGAAGGCAGAAATCTGGAGGGATGAACTGTGGAACTGAAGCAGAGGCCATGGAGGAATGCTGTTTACTGGGTTGTTCCTCCTGACTTGCTCAAATTTGCTTTCTTATAAACCCCAGGACCACCTGTCCAGTGATGGCACTGCCCAGAGTAAGCTGGGCCCTTATACATCAATTAGTGATAAAAAAAAAATGCCCTACAGGCTTGCCAACATGCCAGTCTAATGGGGGCACTTTCTTAACTGAGGTTCCCTCTTCTGAGATGCAATCTAATGGGGGCACTTTCTTAACTGAGGTTCCCTCTTCTGAGATGACTCTAGCTTGTGTCAAGCTGACACAGAAACTAACTCAAACAGGTAATGCATATAGCTATACCCCTGCCCTTGGTATGAGTCCGTGAGCTAATAATTATGAAAAGATACTTTGATTAACTGACACTAGGGATTTTTGTGTAATTTCATACAGTTCTTATTTCACAGAATGAAAGATATAGGCAAAAAAAACCCAAACCCATGATTTTTTTTAAAGAGCAAGAAAACTTAGAATTCCTAGTCTCAGTGATGTATTAGAAAGGGAAAAAATATATAAATCAGAAAATACAAAGTTGAGTCACCTTATTATTGGGGGAAAGGAATTCATAGACCCCCCTTTTCTGTCCTTGTGTGTGTTCATGTCTTTGCAAGTGCCCCTGCATGCATACATGGGTGCTTGAATGTGTGTGGTGGTCAGAGGTCAACCTTGGGTGTCAGTCCTCAGGAGCCAACCACCTTATTCTTTTGAGACAAGCTCTGGCACTGAGGCATGGGGCATACCAATTAGAGTGGGCTGAGTGACCAGCAAGTTCCTGGAATCCATTTGTCTCTGCCTCCCCAAAGCTGGGATTATGGGCATTTTCCACGGAACCGGTATTCTGTTTCATTTTTTTGTTATTGTAATAAAGTACTCTGATTAAAAAGTAACTTAGGAGAGAAAGGGGTTTATTTCACATCACAATAATTTCATATCACAACCTTTCATTGTGTGGAAGTCAAGGGCAGGAACTTCACACAGATAATCACATCATATCCACAATCAAGAACAGAGACATGCAAGCCTGCTTGCTTGCTCCTCTCTTCTACAGTTCCGGGTCCCCTTTCTAGGGAATGGTGATGCCCGAAGTGGCCTTGGTCTTCCCTGGTCAGTTAACAGTCAAGACAGTCCCTCACAGACATGCTCACCAGCCAACTGATCTAGATAATTCCTCAATCAATACTCTCTTCCCAAACGATTGCAGATTGTGTCAAGTTGATAGTCAAAACTTATCCTCAGAGCTGGCTTTTTAACCTGAGTTCTGGGGACCAAACTCAGGTCCTCCTTCTTTCGAGGCAAGTGCTTTACGGACTGAACTATCTTCCCAGCCAGCCCATTGTCCTGCCTTGATGGTGATCTTTTCAATCTGTGACCGAAACTTCAGTTCACGAGCTTCTAGTTTAGGAAAAGAACTCTATGGAATATGGAAAGACCGTTAGCACCCCATCCTAAGTTTTGGGAAAAGAATAAAGATGGCAGAGTTCATAAAAGCAAGCCCTGCACATCCTAACAGATGTGAACACACTGTGGATGAAAAACACTGAATACAACTAGATGTTTGTGATTTTTTTTTTTTTTTTTTTTTTTAGTTTTTCGAGACAGGGTTTCTCTGTGTAGCTTTGCGCCTTTCCTGGTACTCGCTTTGGAGACCAGGCTGGCCTCGAACTCACAGAGATCCACTTGCCTCTGCCTCCCGAGTGCTGGGATTAAAGGCGTGCACCACCACCGCCCAGCGATGTTTGTGATTTTTAAGCTTAGGATATTTACTATTAAGATTGTTTCCTTGTAGTTTTTTTCTCTCAAGTAACTTAATAGCTTTTAGATCTACTTTCCCTTTTGTTGATGCTAAATTTAGAAACCCTATTTGAAGGCATTTTTTCTCTACTCATCAATCCCATGAAGGAAGTATTTCTTCCACACTCAAGGACAAGCTGAAGGAGATTATTCCTCTTTCCTCTTTTCTGGTTCTCTTTGACAAATCAGAATTCTGGGAGCAGGTGATTATTACTTGAACATCATGTACTTAGTTTCAGGAATTACTGTTGAATCTTGCATTCTCTGACCACATAAGCCATACTTGAAATTCACTTTTGTGTCTTTTACAGAAGTTCATTCTTTTTTTTCCTCTGTGCTAGCACAATGTGTGTGTGTGTGTGTGTGTGTGTGTGTGTGTGTGTGTGTGTGTGTGTATGGGGGTGTGTGTGTGTGAGTGTAAGCCTGAAGGTGACATTGGATATCTCATTTTCTTGTTCTCCATTTTATTCTTTGAGGCAGGGTCTCTTGATTCAATCACGTTTCTCCCTCCAGACTGCTAGGATCATAGTCACCTGCCATGACTATTTGACTTTTACTTATGTGTTCTGGGGATAAAAACTCCAGGTCTAGGTATATAACAAGTGCTTTATCCCACTAAGCCATCTCTTCAACCAGCATTTCCATTCACAAGATATTTTATGTTTGTCCATATTTTTTTGCTACAAGTTTTTCTAATCTTGACTTGCATTATTTTATGCATCTTTTTAGATGCCAGCCTTTGAAATTGTTTGTGTGTATGTGTGTTGGATTTTTATCATTCTTGAATATGAATAATAATACTTTCAGGAATCTACAAGCCTTGCCTGGCATCATTGCATCAAGGCCTTGCCTGGTGTAGTGAGTTTGGGGGCAGAAAGCATGTCACTCATGCATGCTCTTTATCACTATAATCTCTCCCCTCAGGAGCAATGTGTCCGATTTCTAGCCCTCTCATTCCACTGAATCCACCCCTGTCCTTGTGAGGCTCTGACACCTCTGTGACCCTGACAATATAAGGACAAAATCATAGCCAATGTCTCATGACTGCACATTCCTTAATCTCCCATGATATCATCATATAACTAATAATTATTTTGGATGACTAGAGGATACAATGAAATAGAAAAAAAAATTAATAAGCAATCGGCTTAGTATAGTGTTCCATAGCAGAAAGAGGACAGCAAAGGGTCAGAGGTCAGCATTTTTCAGGAACATCTGCATTGCCTTCTCTTGATCCTGGCTCTTCTGCCTTTATGCTCTGCGTTACCGATTCTTCTCCTGAGCCCTTCCTTCTCCCCTGCCTGGTGCACATGTCACATCTAAACGTCGTAATTGAGTCCCAGCACTTAGTGCTAAGTTGATGTATACTTGATAGTTGCATTCATAAAGTGAATCTTAAGGGTAAATCAGATGGATGGCTTGGGGCACTTTGACACACTCCCGAATTCATAGCCACACAATACAAGGTGAGGCAGACACAGGGGCGTGGCACACACTCTGCCCTGCTGCAGTTTTGGTTTCTGGTTTCAGCAAAATGACCTAGGTTGTGCTTTGCACTTCAAGGGTGAGTTCTCTCAAAGTCTCTATTGATGTAGAAGGAAGAGGTGCAGGACCTTCTGGTGTGTAGTGAGGTAATAATTTAGAGAGGCTGTTTGGAGACTTAAAAGAGTTCAGAGTAGGCTGGCGAGGGAGATGACTTAGTTGGTAGTGTGCGTGGCTTGCATGAGGACCAGAGTTTAAGATTCACATAAAAAACCACTGTGTGGAGGTGTGTACTTGTAAGCTCTGTGCTGGAGAGGTGAAGATGGGAAAGCCCAGAGGTTTGCTGGCCAGCCAGCCCAGCAGAGTCAGGGAGCTTCAGGCTCAGCTAGAGACTAAGGGCAAAAAGAACCGCCTTTGACCCAGGATGGCAGCTTCTTTCCTACTGGCTAGTTGCGCAGTGCCAGAAGCCGCTGTGCAGGCAGCTGGGGGGGGGGGGGGGGGTGAGGGGGAGAGAAGTCAGCAATGGTCTTTTTCAGCTTCAGATCTTGCCAGGAAAGAAGTCCTTATAGATATGATAATGACATGACCATTACTACCTGATTTCCTGTTGGATCCGAGGCCTGCTCCTTGGGAGGGAGTTTCACACCTGGGACTGTGGACCTGGTCCAAGGCTTGTGGCTGGGGAGTTCATAAGTACCAGTGACGAACCCATCACTTTTGTTTTGCTGGAGGAATATGTTGTCAAAGTGCCTGTTAATGAACTCTGGAGTTAATGCAGGGTTTTGCGGCTGGCTTAGGTGCGGAGAACAAGTAACTGTTACGGGCTTATCATTGAACAGGACACTCATATCACCACTTCAATGCTCAGAGACCATCACAAAAGAGGGGATGGGAAGAAGGTAAGAGCCAGATGATGGGGAGAAGGACACAAAACCCCGTTTAATGGGAATAACAAGGCCAGGGCACTGTGAACGCTCAGCAGCTACAGTTGCCTGCATAAGGCCTGCACAAGACACGGCCAGGAGGCATGGAGCCTGGGGAGGGGCTTATCCGTCTCTGGATGCTGGAGGAGAGGAAGTCATTGTTTTCAGTGATGCAGCCACCGATGAGTTATCCTCGCTCCAGTGGATATGGCTCCACGCTCACATCTAAGAGTGCAGGCCTGCTTCAACCCAGTAGGTTACAGTACAACAACAAAAAGCATCAGCGTGGAAGTCGATGGGAGGAGAAGAGATAACAGAAGGTAGGGAGGATGAGAGGGGCCAGAATACATCACGCACAAAGAATAACTTAACGCGGTCTGCTCTAGCTGTGACCATGGAGCACCCAAGAAATGGGCAGGGACGCCTTCATTTTGCCTCACCTAAGTTCAGCTCAGATTGGGCAGCTTCTCTAGTTGCAGCAAGAACAAGAGCTGTGTGTACTTCTCTGTGTGGGCAGAACCAGCTCCAGCACAGCAGGAGCACTCCGCCAGGATGTCTGGGTCCCATGCTTCCTCCAGGCTCCTGGCCACCCATGACCTACAGTTGTGCACCTGGGTGCTTTCTTTAGCCTCTCAATATTCTCTTCATCCTCCCATGCCAGGTTCCCCTCCCGGGGTATTGCTTACTGCAGTGGACATTTTGCTTTTGAGACTGTTTCTGGCCCTCTCTCATTGACCCTAGACTGAGTTCTTTTGGGGGAAATCTTGCCTCACTGACTAGGGAAGTCTGTCTGGAATACTGCTTTCTTTTGGCTGAGGCATGTGAGTTCCCACATTGGGATTTAAATTTGGAGTACAATGATAAAATGAATCCTGCAGCCGACCTTAGTGACCTGCGTACCTTTTCTCAGTGATTGTATGGGGACGAGGTGAACCTGCCCAGGCGTGCACCCCTGACCTAGGCAGGCATCCTGCTTCTGCCTCAGCCTCAGCCTGAAGCTGCAGCTCCATGAGCCTGCCAAAAGTTTCCCTTTGGTCTTCAGTAAAGCCAAGATGGTTCCTGGAAACATTTAAATTAACCTGAGCCATTTCCGGGGAGCTCAAGTAACGGAAGTGTAGTCCACCTTCCTTAGAGTCAGCCTTCTTGTTATTTTTATAGTGTGTTTTCCTTTCACCGAGTTTGCCTTACACACACACACACACACACACACACACACACACACACACACACACACAGAGAGAGAGAGAGAGAGAGAGAGACAGAGACAGAGACAGAGCTTGTCAGCTTCCAAAATATTTGAAGGTTACTGTTATGTGTCCATGATAGCCAGTCCTGACACCCCTTATTGTTTTATTCATTTTGGGGAAACAAGCTGAATTTCTTCCTGGTTGCCTCAGGCTCTCTCCATTCTTCTTCTGATGCGTGTGTCTGCTGTCTTTTCTCAAATACTCTCCGTTTTCATTCTCGCACACTAAGTTCAACAGAATTTTGCTCAAAACTCCATGTCCTTTTGGAAGGCAGTCCTGTTCTTCGCAGGAAGGACAAACTCCCTCCTTCTGCTCTTTATATGGGCATCCCTCAGCCTGGATTTCCTTCAATCTGTTAGCATGAGTCTTTTTTCCAGTGTTCCGTCTTGCAGGGTCTGCCTTGCAGGGTCTGCCTGTGCTTTGTTTATTTTGCACAGTGCCTATGTCTCCAACAAATCGGAAGACCGAATGACTGTAAGAATAGGTAAGGTTCACCTCATCCCTTTTGTGGAATAGTGTGGACTCACTGGACATCAGAATCCTACCCTGCTGCTGGTTTCTGGCACGTGCTAAGTATACTGATTGTTCTTTGTGTAACTTTCCTTGGCTGGGTGTAGATAATGAGAAGCAAACATTATCTTCGGGATGATGGGTAGTCTCCACCCATCTATCTAGCCTACAAACTAGGATAGTTAGTTAATATTTATTGAATACATCATATACACAAGGAAATATTTTTTCTAGGAAGTTTAGAGAGTTATGTCAAAAAGGACTTCCTCTAAAAGTCTTCCAATCTAGTCAAGAAATAAGATACAGAGGTTGGAATAAAGGGCCCAGTGGCTAAGAGCACTGACTGCTCTTCCAGATGGGTTTGACTCCCAGCACCCACATGACAACTTACAACCATCTATACTCCCGTCCAGTGAATATGGTTAAAATCCTTTGTATATATTTGAAAGCATCACCATAAAACTACGACTTTGTACAATTAGTGCCTGCTAATAATAATAATAAGAAGAAACAGAAAGTGGCAGTTAACATTTCCACATGGTGTAATGGGTGCTTTGTTAAGGAACCACTGCTCAAGGGAACCCAGGGGACCTGGGTTCTGGACACTGTGAACACCATCCCAGCCCTGAGGCCAGGATCAGTGAGATGATGTTGGGAGGGTGGTGGGTGTGTCTGTCTCACAGGGGAGATGAGGGGCATCAAGAGAGGAAGCCCACAGAGCAGAAACCCTTCCAGTGCCTGTAGCTGGAGAGCAAGCCCCTGGACACTGTAGAGGCTCTATGGGAGGGCAAGATGGTAGTGGGAATACAGTGACCTTGTTCATCTGGTTAGGATGCCATGTAAAACAGAACAAAACACAAGCTAAAATGAAGATGTGATTTCCCTTTAACCTACACGGTTACTAATTTTCATTTTAGCCTACTAGGTAGCTTACTAACGATAAAATTGGAGATTGGAGGTTGTAGAGTTCAAGGCTATCAGCAGATTTACAGTGATCCCCTTTCCTGGGGAAGAAAGACAGTAAGGAATAGTTACTGTCTTGGGTCCCCTCCATCCCTGAGAGCTGTTAATTGTCCTGGGTGATGTGGTTGTTGATCTCACAAGTTACTTTAATTTTATGTGTATGTGTACGGGTGTCGGGCCTGCAGGTATGTATCTGTACCATTTGCTTACAGGAGACTCTGGAGGTCAGAAGAGGACATTGGGTCCCTTGGAACTCGAGTTACATGTGGTTTTGAGTTGCCATCGGTGCCGGCAAGTGAACCCTGGTCCTCTGCAAGAGCAGTTAGTGCTCTTAGCTACTGAACACCTTTCTAACCCAGTGCTTTATAGTTTGACAAGTCAAAGGTACTTGTCGTGACCACCTCGACCAGCAAGGAAGACACAACACCGAGCTCTTCTTTCTGCCCTTTATTCAGGAACCTTGAACCATCTTCTGACCCCAACCAACCCCGTAGTGCCACGTGGACAATGCCAATAGGGTCAGACATATGCAAGCAAGCCAGATTCCACGCCCAAGCCAAATAAGGAGTTGTTTATCCCAGAGAACACCCGCCATCGGGAAGGCGGAAGCCGGACGCCGGCGCCATCTTTGAGGCGCGGCCGTGCACGGCTCTCTACAGTTACTGATTTTTGTTTTTTCTTTTCTGGAAAAAAAAAAGAAAAAGAGAAATGAGAGAAGAAAAAAAGAAAAGAAAAGGAAGAAGGAAAAAAGTAAAGAACCTGCAAGTGAGCCCAAACAAAACAGAATTGCTTATGATAGCGCTGAGGTGTGGCTCAGTGTGTAGAGTACTTACCTTGCATGCACGAAGCCCTGGGTTTGATCCCCAGCACCGCATAAACTGAGTATGATGGTATATACTTATAATCTCAGCATTCGTGGAGGTAGGAGAATTAGAAGTTAAATATTATCCTTGGCTATTACTAAGTTTGAGGCCTAGCCTACGGTACATGAGACCTCACCTCAAAAAGTATAATTGATAAAAAATTTTACATACTATTGGTGAACTGTAACAAAAGATGCTCCTCCTAAGTTATCTTCCCAATGTGCTCTACCCTGGAGTGGATGCTGGATGGAAGCCATGGCATCCTGGGGCTTGAGGGTATTGGGGACAGAGAAGGACTGGGAAGTCTGGGTGCCTTTCTGTGTTCATGTTTTCCAAGGGGTGTCAGAACTGAGGGGAGAGAGTCAGGAAGAGCCTTTCTTAAGCAGACAAGTCCTTACTTCCTCTTAAACAAAACCAGACAGAAGAGAAGGCAGTTTTAGAAGAGAGGCCAAGGGTCTGCACAGGTTCCTGGGAAGCACCAAGGGCCACCTGTAGGACGGAAAGAGGCCACTAAGTGGCTTAGTAGAAGTCGGTGCAAGTGCTCAGAGGCCGGCTGTCTGGTGGGAGTCAGCAGTGGCAGTGGCGAGGCTGGCTGTCTGGTGGGAGTCAGCAGTGGCAGTGGCGGGGCCGGCTCTCTGGTGGGAGTCAGCAGTGGCAGTGGTGAGGCTGGCTGTCTGGTGGGAGTCAGCAGTGGCAGTGGCGAGGCCGGCTGTCTAGTGGGAGTCAGCAGTGGCTGTGGTGGGGTTCACCAAGCTGGCTTTCCTCTTTGGTCAAATCAAGTGGGTTTCCACTGTGGATCTGCAGCCGTTTATTTTTTTTTATTTTATTTTTGGATGGAATTCCCTCCACATTCAGTCTCAGTGGACTCTGAGATCTTGTGACTTTCCAAGCAGCTTTTCAGAATTGTTTCAGTCTTAATACAGTAGGTAGACTTCTGGCATTTTCATTTTTTTAAAAAATGCTGTGATTATCAGTCTTTTTTTTCCAGTTTTGTCCAAATAGTAATGAAAAAAAGAAATTAAGAATAAAAATTCATGGAAACTCTCATACCATTAAGAGGTCATTAAATTTGGCAAGAATGGCTGTATTCACAATTTTGGCCCCATTCTTTGGTCTTGGGATTAAATTTAGGAAAACAGTGATTACATAAATTTTAACAAAATAAATGATGCTTGGCTACATTGCAATTTGTATTCTTTAGGGAAAAGAAGACATGAATTTCTAATCATTCATACTGTTATGAATTGAATTTTTAACAAGTAGAAATGGATTTAAGTTTTGGGGGGCCTGAAGCTGGTGCAAGTTTGGAGGGTCTCTTTAAAGTATAACTAAATATGAAATAGGGTTTACAGAGAGTGAAAAGGAAGCAGCAAAGATTCACAAATGCTGACAAACTCCCCAGACATGACCATGTGCAGAAGCCACAGCACCCTTTTAGACCATCTGTACACCGCTAAACTTTTCCCTGTATTTCCTTGATTTATACATTTTCATATTAGACACTTTGGATGGTTCCCTACAGTCTAGCTTATTCTGACTCCTTCTATTGTAAACATTGACTCTCCTAACGTTTCGCTCCACAAGACTCATTCTCCTGGCCTGGAATCTTCTATCATGATGCCAAGTGAGTTGGCCAGGATGGACAGTAAGATTATTCCTGGAAGCCCCTCCCACCGGTCTATGGCCAGCAATAACCATACGTGGAAATGACTCCATGCTGTGTAAACATGTTTTTCTGAACTCAAACAAAAATGCACACTCAGCTCGTCTCCTTAGATTCCATAAACGTCTGGGGCCCCTGAAAGTCTGCCGAACAGTAGAGGAAGCTGGGGTGGGAAAGACAGAGCCTCCATCAACGGCGGCAGTCAAAACACCTTTCTTCTGAAGGCCACACAAGAGTCTGTGCCTTCGAGACTGAGTGCGCCACGAGTATCTTCCTGGAACCAAGTCACCTCTGCTAGACATTTGCTTTTTTAATTGACTCTTTTTCTTCTTAAGGCAAAAGTAAAGTCAGACATTGGAAGGTCGTGTCCTGCTCCTTCCCAGCTAACAAAGCATTTGACTTTTAAACCAAATAATTTCCCTGTCTACCTCTCTCAGCTCAATGCTGAGGACTTCCAGGTGGGTCTTCCCTCACAGACTGCCGGAGGAAACCTCACGTGAGGCGCACACTTACCGTGTGGCTTTGTTTTTATTTTCCAGATTGTCTCTGATTCTCTGGATCCAGCTATCATTATTCTATGACTTCTGGAATCTGACCAGTTTCTTGCATTTCTCCTTTTAGCCTACCGTAATTTGTTTCTTTTGTGTGTGTGTGTATGTGTGTGTGTGTGTGTGTGTGTGTGTGTGTGTGTGTGTGTGTGTATGCCTGTGAAGACCAGAGGTCTACATAAACTGTTGTTCCAGGGAAGCTGTCCATCATTCTTGAGACAAGGTCTCTCACTGGGACCTAGACTGTCTGCCCGCGGAACCCCAGGGACCCATCTGTCTTTGCCTCAGCAGGCCTGGGATTAGAAGAGAATACCACCATGACTAGCTTTTTACACAGGTGCTGAGAAATCAGGTCTTTGTGTTCGCGAAGCGATCACTTTACCAACTGAACCATTTCTCCCAATATCTTAGTCTGTTTTGTCACGTTTTAAGATATCCTGTGACCTTGAGCCCTTTTGCTTCCCAGTTTAGCAACCCTTTGCCCTTAATCATTTCCACTGAGTTACATCTGGAATCTTGTCTCCTTGCTGACCTCAGAGTCTAGTTCTCCTTCAGAGGTTCCAGATCAATTATTGCTCCCTTCCCACCCATCCCTTCTGTCTCCTGAGCCCCATTGACCTCCTGTGTCTGTCCTCAACTCACTCTGCTGTACTACCTACCAACCATTACCCTCTATCTATCTATGTCCAGAGGGGGCTCATCCCTATCTAGAGCTTATTCTGGCTAAAGTAGCTCAAACTCTTAAATGACAAGTCATGTGAACAGTTTATTAAATTATGAAGCGTATCAGGACTTAAAAAAATACAGATAACAATAAGGTATACTTCCATATGCCTCACAGCCAGAAATAAAAATTCTACATTTTTCATAATATATAAAGTTGCTTAACGGGCTGTTTTGAAGTTGGCATTTATTCAATATGTGTCATTTTCCTATGTGCTTTGAAAAATTCACAAAAAGTTGGGCATTGTGACCCATGCCTGTCACCTCAGCACTTGGTAGGGAGAGAAGGTAGAGAGGAAGATCAGAAGTTCAAGGTTATCTGTGGCTGCTTTTCTGTTGCTGTGATAAAAAATCATGACCAAAAGCAATGTAATGAAGAGTTTACTTTGGTTTACAGTTCAAGAAGGCTAGACATCCATATTGTCAGGGAAGGCATGGTGGTGGGAACAGGAAGCTGAGAGACCACATGTTAAGCACACACAGGAAGCAGAGAGAGTGCACTGGAAGTATGGTGAGACTAAAAACTCTCTAAGCCCTCCCCCACTGGCAGGCTTCCTTCAGCAAGGCTCCACCTCCCCAAACAACATCACCACCTAGAAACCAGGTGTTTTAATGTATGAGCTTGTGGGGGACATTTCTCATTTGGACCACTTCAGTTATATAGCAAGTTTGAGAGCATCCTAGGCTACATGAGACCCTATCTCAAACAAACAAAACCCTACAAATAGCAATGGACTTATGTCAAAGAAAAATTCCACAATGATGTACTAATAGTGCATTGTTATGTAATTTATGTTTCTCATTCAAATTAATGCTGCAACATTTATCTATATCCATATAACTGTACATTATTTTAATTTTTCTCAATGGACTTTATGAGATACTGTGATTCTTCCTTTTACTGACAGACTTTGGGTTGTTTCCACTTGGCTCACGTTTCATACTGCTGATGGAAAGGCTCTGGTCCATGCCTCTGTGCTTTGCCACCATTTTCCTGAGTCCTGGAACTACCTAAATGTCCTTTCCTGGATGCCACAAATTTATTTTCAAAGAGGGTCACTGATACAGTCATCTTTTTTTTTTTTTTTTTTTTTTTTTTGGTTTTTCGAGACAGGGTTTCTCTGTGTAGCTTTGCGCCTTTCCTGGAACTCACTTGGTAGTACAGGCTGGCCTCGAACTCACAGAGATCCGCCTGGCTCTGCCTCCCGAGTGCTGGGATTAAAGGCGTGCGCCACCACCGCCCGGCGATACAGTCATCTTTTGACAGTAGGCTGTTTCTATCTCCCCACGTAGCATCCCACTAGTATACAGCTTTCTTAGTGTCATGGATAGGAAATGGCACCTTATTTCAGTCTACAGTTACCTCAGTATTAGTGTTGATGCATTTTTTATAAACTCATTTGCAAGTTCATCTATTGGTCTGTAGTGAGTTCATCTGTTGCTCTGTAGTGTGAGTTCATCTATTTCTCTGTAGTGTGAGTTCATCTATTTCTCTGTAGTGTGAGTTCATCTATTGCTCTGTAGTGTGAGTTCATCTATTGCTCTGTAGTGTGAGTTCATCTATTGCTCTGTAGTGTGAGTTCATCTATTGCTCTGTAGCGTGAGTTCATCTATTGCTCTGTAGTGTGAGTTCATCTATTGCTCTGTAGCGTGAGTTCATCTATTGCTCTGTAGCGTGAGTTCATCTATTTCTTTGTAGTGTGAGTTCATCTATTTCTCTGTAGTGTGAGTTCATCTATTGCTCTGTAGTGTGAGTTCATCTATTGCTCTGTAGTGTGAGTTCCTCTGTTGCTCTGTAGCGTGAGTTCATCTATTGCTCTGTAGCGTGAGTTCATCTATTGCTCTGTAGCATGAGTTCATCTATTGCTCTGTAGTGTGAGTTCATCTATTGCTCTGTAGCGTGAGTTCATCTATTGCTCTGTAGCGTGAGTTCCTGTTGCTCTGTAGCGTGAGTTCCTCTGTTGCTCTGTAGCGTGAGTTCATCTATTGCTCTGTAGCATGAGTCTTTATACCAACTTTGCTTCTTTTTTTCACCTTTCTTTTCTTTCCTTGCCTTCCTTTTTATATTTTCCTGTTTCTCTCCCCTCTTTCCCTTCTTCCTTCCTCTTTCCTCCTTTCTCTTCTTCCCTCCCTCCCCTTTTTCTTATACTTTTTTTTTTAATCTCTCCTCACCTTTCTCTCCTTTCTTTGTTTTGACTTAAGGTCTCTACATAACCTAGACTCTCACTGAACCCACGATCCTCCTGCTTCAACCTCTCAAGTGCTGGGATTAGTGACCAGCATCACTGTACCTTATACTCTTGCATTCTTTAAATATGTTGTGTTTTACTCTCTTTCTCTTTCTAAAATGTATGCCTGTGCTTGCTGCATATATAAAGAGTAGAAGATGTTTTCAAGTCAGGTTTACAAGGGCATCCTCACTAGATGTTCTGAATTTATTTTCCTGCTCATGCTTCAGCAGTTCTCAAACTAGACTATTTATTGTGCAAAAGCACAGAAAAACTACCCATTCCTGGAATAGTTACTTGATAATGTTTTGGCATACTTTTCTTATTTATTTCAGTTTTCATTGTATTTTTTTTTAGTTTGTGATTCATTTTTGTATATATATATATATATACATATATATATGTATATATATATATATTTTGGTTTAAACTAGTGGACATAGGCTACTTTTTGTTTTTGCTTCAATGCATTTTTATTTTTTTATGTTTTTATTTGGTTTTTTTTTTCGAGACAGGGTTTCTCTGTGTAGTTTTGATGCCTGTCCTAGATCTCTCTCTGTAGACCAGGCTGGCCTCGAACTCAAAGAGATCTGCCTGGCTCTGCCTCCCGAGTGCTGGGATTAAAGGCATGTGGCACCGCCGCCCAGCTTAATGCATTTTTATTTATAGAGATATTTTATGAGAGACAGAAAGCTTGCTCTTCTTATTCTCATTCTTAGGAGTAGTAGCACTTTGTTTTGGGAAGAAATACGTGGTTCATCTTTATTAGTCCACTTACTCTTTTTAAATTTTAAATTTTCATTTATTTATTTACTTTGTGCATGTCTGGGTACACATGTGCCATGGCAAACTTGTGGAGGTTGGAGGAAAGCCTGTGGAAGTTGATTCTTTCTGTCTACTAGGAGTGTGCCAGGGACTGAATTCAGGCTATGAGGCTTGGTGGCACCATCCTGGTTAGAGGAAAGTATCGAAAGAAAGGGAGGAACAAGAGAGGGTAATAGAAGCAGGGGAAAAATAAATATGGTATATCCTCTCTCTTAAGCAGAACCCAGGTTTAAATATGCACACGGCATGAGAAAAGAAAGGGGGAGCGGACTACTTGGGGCAAAGACATGGACCAGCAGGAGGGGGCACAGAGGGGAGGTAAGTCTATAAGCAAAGTACAACAATATCCACAAACCCATTATCTTTTAGGCTTACTAAAAAAAATTAAAAAGCACTAGCCTGCCCTTCAGAGTCAGAAATACATGCCCTTAGAATAAAAATATGTGGGAGTGGGGAGGGCAGGTAGGAGGAGTGGAGGAGAGGGAACTGTGGTTGGGATGTATTATACGAGAGAAGGACCTATTTTCAATTAAACAATGAAAAACAGCAACAAAAATAGAATAAAAACATGTAAAGATATAGATCAAGAAAATTTGATGTTTACCTTTTGGGATATTTTCTCAAGTATGAAAACTGTCAGCACTTACCCCCTTCCCCTCTGAAATAAAGCATTTGTGAACCTGTCGAGTCAAGCCAGAGTTCTTTTTAAACTAGATGATTCAAAGGATTGAAAATATTGGCCTTTCTTTCAGTAAAGGAGCCAGAGGTTTGAAAGATTGTCTCCAAACCCTTGGTAAGGAAATGTGGCAGAAATGTAGCAAGTCTCTCTTCAGCTGAGGGGCGCCTCAGTTAGACATTTCATTAGCTTGTCCCTGGGAGAAGTTAGCTCACAACCCTTCTGTTGACACATTCTTCTCTTGTCTGGGAATGCGCATCTATCTCAGCAATATGCTGAGCTGACCCCGGGGGGGGGGGGGGGGGTTTGGTGAATTTTCAGCACTCAAGTGCTTTGGGGAAAGCTTTATGTTTGTTTTTAATTATAGCAAAAATAAAGAACTTCAGTAATTAGTTGAGAGTCTGCACAAGAATGGACCATTCAACAGTCAAGGATGAATTGGTGTGCAGGGTGCTATGCTCAGGAGGCCCCCACTGCTCAATTATCCGCTGCTGATTGATTCCGGGAGTGGAGGAGGTGGGGGAAACCATTGCTTTTAGTTGTGTACTTATTAATGACTCCACCAGGCTCCAGGAAGAGTTCCAATCCAATGCTCACACAGGTGGCCCTAAGTAGGTCACAAAAACCAAACCTAAAGTCATGAACCTGGGAAAGGGAATGAAAGAGAGGAAGGAGTGGGGGGTGTTGGTAGAGATGGGGGAGAGAAGAGAAGGGGGGCAGAACCAGAATGCACTGCACACGTGTATGAAATACTCAAATAACAAAATTAATCAGTGAAGGAATTTAAAAAAGAATGCGTGCAATTAGTTGAAACAGAAATACAATTCAAAGTCTGTGCAGCCATTGTGTGAGTTTACTGGTTGCTTTTCATGCATAAACACCCCAGGCCCATAGTCACTTTCCCATTTCAACCTGGGCATCAGGGAGTTTGGGAAAGAATCTGCTGAGGTTGAGTAGTTCCCGTCGTCTCTTACTACCTGTTACTGGTGATCACCAACAAAGGATCACTGGAATCCTAAATAGAACTCAATAACCGTGTTTCAGAGAAACATTGGCTAGAGATGCCTCAGACGAGCTTCCCAAGCATCAAGGCTGAGTTTGGGTTACAGCTTTCTTCTGGGGTCACACACGGGACCTTCTGTGGGTTTTCGCTGGAGTTCCCTGCCCGCCACAGTCCCTTCGGGCCATTTTGTTAATATATACGATTCCTTTTCCGAAGGTGATTCATTTGCAGCCTGGCGACAAAAGCGATTCTGTGTGATTGATGAGGGGTTTGCATTTCAGCTGCTTCTGCTCTCTTGTAGTAAGGGAAAGGAAGTGTGGTCATTCCAGGGAGGATCAGATGGTCGGTCGAGAGAGTCTATACTAAGAGCCTTTGTGTTTCCCGAGGTTTCAGGAAGCTGTGGCAGCTTTACTTAGCATGGCAGTTAAGACTGATGGCTGTGTAACTAAGTCAGTCCTGTGTGTCTACCTTTCCCAAGCATGGAACCCTCCCTGGCTCTGACAGTGCTGTGAGGTCCTGCCTGGAGGAGAGTGGCTCTATTCTAAACCTGTAACATTTTTAACTAGGCATGGCTAACCAGTTAACCTCTGACCTTTCTCAAGTTTATCAGGAAATAGACTTTATTCTGAATGGTTAATGGTGGGTTTGTGGTATAATTACACACTAGCAAAATAGAGCCCACTAACAGGAAACGTGCGTGAGAGGCAATCCATAGACGCAGAAATAAACCTTTGACTCACCTCCAGTTTTATTAGAACTTCCCTTTCAGTCAATAAAATTAAAATTGCTCGTTAAACCTTGTGTAGGGTTTTTGGGAAGTATGTTGCGGGTCCTCTATTTCATTTCTTCCAGGGGACTGTTCTGAACCTACCTGATCATAAGGAACATTTCTCAGGAATGTTCAGGGGAACCATTTGCATAGGCTGTTTGCACCGTTTAGAATGCTATGATGTAAATCAGAAATAGGGCTATGACTGGACTGGACCGATAAAGTCTTTTTACCTTTTTGCTAAAGGTACAAATCAATCTCTCCATTCCCTTTTACAAAAAGATATATGTGTGTGTGCATGTGTGTGTGTGTGTGTGTGTGTGTGTGTGTGTGTGTGTGTGTGTACAAGCATGTGTGTGCTCATGCCCGTGGAGGCTAGAAGAAGCTATTGGAATCCCTGGAGCTGGGGTTGCAGATAGTTTTGAGCTTCCTGATGTGGGTGCTGGAAACAGAACTGTGGTCTTCTGGAAGAATAGAAAGTGCTTTTAACTGCCTCATCTCCAGCCTCATTTCTTTCCTTTTTATTAAAACAAACAAACAAATGATAACAATGTCCCACAACATAGCCCACAATGGTCTCAAACTCATAATCATCCCCCTGAATGCTGGGACAGACTTGCACTGCTATGCCCAGTCGGATCCGGGTTTTGATGAGGCAAGATTCTCTTCAAAGGCATGTTTTCAATGTGTGATTGTGATGGGCTATGTAATAGATACAAAAATAAAAGAGAGAAATAAAAATACAGCCTGCATTATTGAAAGAAAGAAACAGAGAAAGAAAGAGGGGACTTCTCCGAGAAATCCTGTAGAGCTCCTAATGGGCCTGTTTCTGACTCTGCGCTCTGACAGGTAAGACCAAGGCCATTAACTATCTCTTTGCTTTGTCTTTCCTAAAATGAAAGTAAAATAATGGGTTTCAAAAGAAGCACTTCATAACTATAAAGACAAAGAAATTATTTTAAGTCCTGCCTTCTGCATTTAGAGGCCAGTGTGAACCCTGTTTAGCAGATAACTCGGCTTCAGACCGTTGTTTCCCACCCTCTCTCCCCCCTAGACTCTCCCTCTCCCTTTTACCTAACTTGCTCCCTGCCCCTTTCCTTCTCCCTCGGGCTCTGACAGGGTCTTGCTCTGTAGTCCAGGTTGGCCCCTAACCTAAGGCCTTCCTCTCATGGCCTGCTGTGGGCTGGGATCTCAACACACACCCCTACTTTGCTTCTCCCAACTGATTCCTCATCCACAGAAGACAGAAGTGCAGTGTGTCACCTGCTCATACTGTCACAGGGAGGGTCAGATGAGGGTGTGTGTGCCCACTCAGAAAAGCGTGTGAGACCCGTGGTTTATGTGCCCCGGGGTAGTTTATGTTGGTGGTAGAGACTGGAGCATTGCCGTGTGGATGAGGTTCTTCATAGCCGTATCTGATAAGTAGCCACTGTGCCTCAAGTTTGTGGTGCTTCTCTGGACTGAAGCCTCCATCCTCCAGAGGAGCCGAGGAAGGTAAGGAAGCCTTTCTTCCTGTCCCCTTCTCCTTAGGAAGCTGAGGTCTTATAAACTAAGTTTGAGGTGCCTCTACGGAATAGCAGGGCTAGCTGTATCCAGTCCCCAGGCTGTCCTGGGTCCCTCCTCCCCTCCCCCAGGCCTAGCTCTTCCGCTGGTGCATTCCTGGATGGCTGTCACTGTCAGCTAAGGTGTTGGTTGATAACCAAGCTAGAACTGATAAGGCTTAAGACCTTCATGCAGTATTTTAAAAGGCCAGGAAGCTTCACGTGCTAAAGAAGTAGTGAGGTCTTGACAAGGATTTACTGTGTTTGTGTCTGAATATGCATGTTTATGAATTTGTGTATGAGTATGTGTTTCTGTGTGTGTGTGTGTGTGTGTGTGTGTGTGTGTGTGTGTGTGTGTGTGTGTGTGTTTGTATTTGCTTGTATGTGTGTGTGTGTTTTTGTGTGGTGATTACGTATTTGTGTATGTGTCTAATCTGAGGCCAGACACCTTGTCATGGAACATGCCCGCAGATGGGGCCATGAAAGTCACGGTGAAATCTCTGCAGTGTGTGCTTTGCTCTATCACATACCCAGGCCCTCATGCCACAGTGTCCTGCCCTACCACTGGCTGCTAAGCAACAATGTTAATTCATCGTGGACCTAAATTGCTGAAACAGTGAGCCTTTCTTTGTGCCCAGTTGCTGGGGAGGTGATTGACACACTAGTAAAGTCTACCCTTTACTGACTTTACTGAGGACATGTTGATTGCCTGTAAGTTTGACACACACACACACACACACACACACACACACACACACACACACACACACACATACACACATGCACACGCACACGCGCACACACACACACACACATCTCCATAAAAATCCATATGCAGGCTTGTGGGGACATAGTTTTAAACTATGTAAATAAAAAGTAATGAGATTGCTGGGTGGTGTGTTAGATCATGCTTAATTTTGTAATGTATTGTTTACTGTTTCCACCAGCTGTGATGAGAGTTTCTTTTGATTCACACCCTTGCCAGTGTTGGTGATGTCAACATGCTGGACCAGACATTGCTGTTAAGTGTGCAGTACCACATCATTGTTTCTCACCAACATCAGTGGTGGTGGTGAGTTGAGCCTTGGCCATGCTGGTAGCTGTGCTCCTCGTTGTTTTAACACCCACCCCCTGCCCTCAGCACCAATGATGTCAGTGCGTTGGACTTGGGCCCTGTTGGTAGGTGTGCAGTGCCACCTCACCCTTTCCCGTCTTCATTTCCAGAGCAATGAATGGTTTGTTGGGTTATATTTTGAATGGCAAAAGAAAGGCAATCCTAAAAGGGAAGGACACCTTCTGTGTATTCCATGAACTTTATGAAGGCTTTTCCAAGTCCATGGGACAATGGCATGAGTGAGGAGAAGTTTGCGAGGATGTCGCCCAATTCCAAAGTCAAATACTTCGTTTAAAGGGAATCTGGTAGTAAGGTGTCAGTGCCTATCATGAAGCACAAAACTAGTGCAGAGATAAAGCCTGTAGACATGACAACCTTGGATTTCATTCCTCAGGTACAGCTTACCTTGTGTTTTGAGAAAAAACCTGGAACTCAGCAGGTTCAGGTGGTTCAGGTGGCTGGCCAAAGAGCCCAGAGGCTCACCTCCCATCTTGCTATCACCAGGATCACAAGTATGCAGCTCTACGCACAGCTTTTTTTTTTTTTTTAATGGGTTCTGGGGCAACTCAATTCACTGTGCTTGCAAAGCTACATTTTATCCACCCAGCCCTGCCTCCCTCTGCCTGGATTTCATTATCTGTAGAACACCTCACCAGATCTCTGTGGATACAGAGATGATGTGAAATAATCCACATTGCGTGTTTAGAATAGGGCCTGGCATGCCATAAATGTAAGCATACAGAAACCTCTATCATCATCGTTATCATCATCCTTGTCACCACCCGGAATGCTGGCTCATTCTCCCAGTATGCTATGACCTGGATGTCCTTGTTTGCTTTTCTGTTGCCCTGATAAAACCCTGACCAAATCTAACTCGGGGAGGAAAGGGTTCATTCACCCTACAGGGGACAGTCACCCATCATTGAGGGAGGCCAAGGCAGGAACGTGGAGGTAGGAACTGAAGCAGAGACCATGAAGGACGCTGCTAGCTGACTTGCACCTCTGGCTTGCTCAGTCACTTTTCTCATACAGTCCAGACCTACCTGGCCAGAGAAGGCATCATGCTCAGTGGGCTGGGCCCTTCTACATTAATTGACAGTTAAGAAGATGACCTGCAGACATGCTCTCAGGCCAATTTTGTTTTTTTTTTTTTTTTTTTTTTTTGGTTTTTCGAGACAGGGTTTCTCTGTGTAGCTTTGCGCCTTTCCTGGAACTCACTTGGTAGCCCAGGCTGGCCTCGAACTCACAGAGATCCGCCTGGCTCGGCCTCCCGAGTGCTGGGATTAAAGGCGTGCGCCACCACCGCCCGGCCACAGGCCAATTTTGATGGAGACTGTTCCTCAGTTGAGATTTTCCCGTCCCAGATACATCCAGATTTGTGTCAAGTAGACAAAACCAATTGACTCTGGATGAGCGAGTGCTACATTTCAGGCTCACAAAAGGGTAGGTGGATGACACAACACATTGTTTAAGTTCAGAATATTTCCTAGATGTGCATATTATGATTTGTAGTCTATGCATGAATAAATTGAAAGCCAGAAAGCTTCGATGTCAGAGCAAACAGTTCATAGATGGCAGGGGCTGATCAAACCCAGAGGTGTCTGGATTTAGCATGTGTCTCCTACCTCTTTGCTTGGTCCGTTTGAAGATGAGCCATCATGTACCGTAGGCTCTGCATGGAGGCAGATGGCAGCTGAAGGGCTCTGGTCACAAGATCAGTAGGCAGCCTTTGTTGCTCCAAGACTGGTTGTAAGCAGTGATGGAAGATCAACTTCTTCACTCATTACACATGTATGTTCTCTCTCACAAGATTAAACATTCCCAAACAGTAGAACAAATAGTTGTTTCCCTTCCGTCCCCTCCTCTCCACCCACCTCTTCCTTCCTTCCTGGGTACAGAACCCAGAGTTTTGAATATGCTGCTTAAGTACTCTACCACTTTGTAGCTCTCTTGATCACATTTGTAGACGCGTATGGGCCTTTGCATGTGTGTCTACAGGAACACATGCACATGGGTGTGGAAAACAGATGTCAGCCTGGAGTGCCACTCTTCAAAACACCACCCAATGTGGGGTCTATTTTTTGTGGGAGAAGGATGGATAGTGCCTCTCAGTTGTTACCCAGAACCTCTGATTTAGCTAGGCAGGCTTGCCAGCAATCCCCAAAGATCTGCTTATTTCCAGACCATCCCACCACCATCCTGACCCCTCTTTTGCTTTTTACTTTAAGACAGTATCTTACTGAGTTGCTCTGGCTGGACTCACTCTGTAACCCAGTCAGACTCTGAACTTCCAGTCCTCCTGCCTCAGTCTCCAGAGTTGAAGGCATTGCAGGCCTGTGCTACCAGGCTCGGTGAGATTGTTCTTTTTAAAAGCAGAGGTATTCAATACCAAAAAGACATGTTCTTGGCTGGCATATGAATTAGGAGTGCGGGTTGGGGATTTAGCTCAGTGGTAGAGTGCTTGCCTAGCAAGCGCAAAGCCCTGGGTTCAGTCCTCAGCTCTGAAAAAAAAAATGAATTAGGAATGCTTCTGAGAGGGAGGTATGATGGCAGGTGTCTTCTGCTCTTGGGATGGGAGTATGTATGCAGGGCTGTGTATCTTTCTGTGCCTACCTAGATGCTCCTGAAAAGTTCTGTTGGTAGAGGGTGGCTTTGAGAGTGGAGTGAACTCTCTAGGCACTCATACATCCATATGCAGCCAGGTGGAAACTGTGGACAACTCTGTTTCTCCAGCCAGTTGTGGGGATAGGTAGCAGTCCACTGGGAATAGCTCGAGGTTCTGTTTCACCTAGTTTCCTAACAAGGTCTAAGAGAGCAATGCTACTTGTGAATTCCAGTTTCCCAGGTGAGTACATGGGTTCCCACTGTCTCTCCATGGATGTCCATACTTTGTTGTTTTGGCATGGCGTGGAACAGATCGATCCCCTTCATATACCTCTGAGGCTTCAGGAAGCTCCGAGAAATGGTCATTTACAGATAAACCACTTGGGGGATAGACATAAAAACCTTTCAGGGGAGTTATGCCAACATTTCACTATTGACACTTTAGTGTGCCGGTGAGATAACTGAACTTCAAAGATGACATTGTGGTGTCAGCTCAGGTGTAGAGTGCCTGCCTAGCATGCACGAATCCCTGGGCTTGATCCCCAGCACCTCAAAAAACTCAACACAGTAGTGTACATCTGTAATCTCAGCACTGGGGAGGCAGAGGCAGGAGGGTCAGAAGTCCAAGGTAATCTTGGACTATCTATGGAGTTAGAAGCCTGGCTATGGCACATGAGACTATCTCAAAACAAAGACAAAAACAAACAAACAACAAACCATGAACTTGGAGCTTAGCTCTTTTGGGGACTGCGCCCATCAGCTTTTTGTTGCTACATTAAAATATGTAAGATTATCAATTTGCAATGAGGAAAAGATATTGGTGGAAGTATTAAGGCAACTGCATGTAGTTAAAAGGGAGGTTTATTTGGGGGTTTTATTACAACAAGTAAAGGGATAGTTTACAGGATCCTGGAGAGGTGAAGTGCAGTCCAGCGGCGTTCTCTGGAGAACTCTGGTCGGTCTACCATCCAGCATCCAGGATTACCAGGAACCAAGAGAGCTGGCACATCCGAATCTCAGGTCTTACGGGCTCCTGTCTTGGCCAGCCCCAGGGGCAGGCCATAGGTAGGTGTGACAGTTACTGGAAGCCTCACTGGGGGTAGTGCTTCCAGGTCAAAGCTGGAACAGCTACCCACTACAGAAAGGTTTGTTTTTGCTCATAGTTTCATAGGTTTTAGTTCACCACTGGCTGGTCCTGAAGCTTCTGAACCTATAGTTAGGCTACATTCCTTGATTGGAGTTTGTGGTAGAGCAAAGCCTCCATGAAATAGCATGTCAGCCTCTAGCTTCACCCTTAGTATTGAAACCCCCAGTTCTTGCCATCTTGAGGCTAATAATCTCCAACTTCACCAAACATGACAGTCCATCACTCTTAATTTCAACTGTCTCTTGACTTCAGTACATTTAAATCTTTTTCAATTTTTCATTTAGCAATGTTGGGAAAATACTGGAAATTCCATGATGAAATGTATCCAGTTCTGGAAAAGATAATTTTTATCCCCAAAGAGATTTTTTTCATAGCAAGGAGATCTGTGATACTCTCTTGTTAGCTGTGTGAGATGGTGTTTCAGGAGGGTGTTCAGTAAATGTCGCCCTGAGGATAGAAAGAACTAGATGTTTTTTGTTTTTTTTTTTTAACTAGAAGAGCAGATGAAGGGCAGAATAACAGGTTAAAAACAGCAGATTTGAGATTTGATAGTTTAGTAGCTTTATAGTATTGAAGCCAGAGGAAGGTCAACTACCTACTCCTAGGGCAGCAGTGGCCGGGGAGGATCCTTGAGAGTGATAGTGCTGACTTTCTTTTTGTTGTTTGTTTTTAAGATGACAAAAATAAGGTGCACACTGGGTGATTAGCAGGCATGTTCAAACCCTTTGGCCCTGCAACACAACATTGTTATCTACAAAGTTTATACTTAAGAACTATGCATCAAGGTGTGTGTGTGTGTGTGTGTGTGTGTGTGTGTGTGTGTGTGTGTGTGTGCCCTTGTAGAAAAAAATATATGAAGAGAAAAAAAGCTTTGCATCTTGCTCACTTTCATAGTGCTGGAAAGTTCTATTTATAATACTAAGGGAGAAAAATACTCACCACTCTTACCCAAATGCAAACCTGTGAGGTATAATAATGACTAGCCTGGCAAGATAAGCTCACTGGTACAATAATAGCATGGATATTATGAGAATAACCAAACACTTTCTGATTGGGTTTAAAGCCCACTCCACAAGATGGACTTCGTGCCTCGTACTATTAACTGGGCCCAAATCCTGTGACTGATTAGGTCATAGGTCCTCAGCAAGAACCCAATACTATTATCCCCTCTACAAATACACACACAGATTAATGCATCTCTCATTCCTCATCAGGGAGGCTTCTTTTTGTAGCAGGTGGTGATTAATACTGGTCAAAACGTAGAGAATAAGAAATCAGGGAAGGTTCAACAATGAGTGGGACATCTTAATCGGTAGCCATACCACTCTAAACGTGTCCAGTCTCATTTAAATGGAACATCTATATCACATGCTTCTCCTGCAAAACCTGGGGATCATTGTGGAAGAGAGAACAGAAAGATTAAGAGCCAGAGATAGTGGACATCTGCAGCAAAGAGTTATTTGCTGGGCATGACAGGGTCTTTGCACACGTGAACTTGTAGTGTCTGTGACTGCACGCACAAGGTCAACACAAGAGCATACCAACCCAAATCCTAGTATGGATGGGATAGGGTTCATGAAGTCCCACTCCTATCCCAGGAACTTTTGATAACTGATAGTTGCTGAGGGAAGGAGAGTCAGTTTTCTTCAGGGATGCAGGCCTTAGAGACTTCCCATGCTCCAGTAGATGGTCCTACACCCATGCATCTACAGGAAGCACTGAATGGACTCTGGGTTTAAAAAGAAAGAGCAATCACATGAAATTGGGTGGGAATAGTGGTAGAGGGATTAAGGGACAGATTTGATAGAATTGCATAATTTGTTTATCAAATTATGTAATTCTCAATTAAAAATTAAATAAAACCAAATAGTTCTTCAAAGAATCTCATACTTTAAGTTTACAAATTTGTGTTGGGTTGCATCTTAGCTATTCTGCCATTCATGAGGCCCACACGTTGGAGATGTCTGACAGACATTTGCTGTCCCACCATGTTTGAGGCCTCCTGGCCTCAAGCTGTGGACAGGGTCCTATCTTTTAACACCTTAGGTGACTCTTTCTGGGTATTTCTGTGGTTCTGTTGACAGCCATCACTTGGTGGCATGCAGTCAGATCTCTCAAATTTCTGCTTCTGGTGCCACAAACCTTCTCTCCATTCTTTTGTGTATGTGACCACTTTCATTTTCTTTCCCCTCCTTTGGACCAAAGGCCATCCTTATGATTCCATCTGAATGACTTATACATAGACCATTTCCAAACAGAGCCATATTATGAGGTTCTCAGGATTAGGACTTTATTATATCTTCCTCCTGTGTGTAGAGATGCTGTAGAATTTGATTTACAGTTCCTGGTTCTGGAGAACGGAGAATATAATGTTCCTCTGATGATTCCAGTGGTCCAGCAGAGTTCCCAAGGGTGACCACTGTGGTGAGATACTGAGACTCTGGCTAGCCCTGGGTCCTATGCTTTACAGAATGTTCTGGATCTGGAAACCTTTCTTCTTCCTCCTGCACAACCATGACTCTGATGTGATATTCTGTGTCTATGGACTGTCCTGCATGTCTGTGCTGTTAGTTCCTCCTTGTGTCCAGGTGGCTTGAAGTCAGTCCCCACTTCCCAGTGTTAGAGGTCTTCTAGAGAGTGCCTTCTGGTGGCTGTCTCACTGGGACATGTAGTGGAACTCGGTCCTCCCACACCTCTCACATCTCCTTTCTCCCACTTGGAACCACCATCATCAGATCCTGCACAACTGTACTGGAAAGCTCTTCATCCACCAAACCTTACAAACATTTTAAATGCCCTGTCCTGTCCCTCTGCCATTGTCCTGAACTAACACCCTGTCCTAATAGAGGGCTTGGCAATCTGGGGAAGTAGGGTCATGGGATGACTCTTTGCCACAGAATTTAACTTTATTGATTTGAGTCAGAGTCACAAAGTTGAAAATAAACAACTGAAATCTTTTTCTGTCAATGCTGAGTGAATGTCGGTAGAACCAAGAGTCATGGCATCATAGCTTATGACCATCAAATGTGCCCAGTGGCTCCAGTCCATGCATGAGGAACATCCTGTCAGATTCCTGAGAAGACTGTCTCATTCTGTTCAGCAGCAAGAAGACACCTACATTGAAGGATTTGAGTTTCTAGTCCTTCGGCTTGAAGTCAGATTTAAATGCAAATATAGTACACAATGCTATGAAAATTATCATCCATCAATACCTAAGCACAGATGCTTTTGAAAGATGACTCAAACAGCTGATGGATACTCTTTGAAGACCTGGTGTGGGTCTTAGAGGAAGGGATGGAGGTGGGTGGAGGTTGATAGGGGCATCAGGAGTGTGAAAGCTGATGAGGGAGAGTGACAAGAGAGGAGCTAGAGGTGAGTGGTTGAGCGAACGCCTAAGACAGATGGGCTGCCTTTTGAAACATTTGCTGCAAGAAGCTCGTGTGCAAAGCTTACATGGTCTTAACCGGTCCAGTACCTCAGGAATAAAGAATTCTTCAGGGTTCTCAATATTGAAAGGTGTTAGCATCCCAGGCAAACTGCTACTCTCTTCTGAGATCTGCTGTGCCTATGCATGAACGTATCTTAAACTCAAACCTTCAGATTGTTGACATTCTCTCCTAGAAGGAACGGACAGGAGGGTCCTTGGACCCTCCTCACCAGAGAATATGGCCACTCCTTCTAACCATTTGTATGCACTTCTGCCTTGTGGACTGGGCTAGGGCTCAGCTGATCAAGTGCTCACCTTAGCATTCTTGAAGCCCTTAATCCGTCTGCAATTCTGTGTGCAAATTTGCATGCGGTTCTGTCCTCTGGGTGTTGGGGAAGGTCTAGAGTATACATGTCAGGGAGACTGAGGAAGGAGGCTCCATCCATGTGGCTATGAGGGAGTCTCATCCATGCTGAGTCAAGACTTCTTGATGCAGCTGCCTTGAGCTCCCCCAGGCTTCTGCCAGCAGCCCCTCATCCACGTGGTGTAAGCAAGCACAATAAATTCATTGGTTCTCCAGTGAGAGTTGTGGTGGAATCATATTTCACTCTGTCATTAGGACCTTAAGAGGTGGGGTAGACATTATTCACATCTCCCCCAGGAAAGGAATTCTCAAAACACTCAGAAAGGAGAAACAAAGAGGAAACTCTGTGTTTTAACTGAATTTTCCTGATCTGCTTGCTGTGGGGTATGGTTCTTATCCACAACGATGCTTTGATTTGTGCACTAGTCAATAAAAACTCAATAAAAGCTTATTTAAAAAATTCCTTAAGAGATATTCTGACTTAAGGAAATGTCAGATGAGCACACTATGCTTTTGTTTGTTTGGTTTTTTTTTTGTTTTTTTGTTTTTTGTTTTGTTCTGAGATGGTTTCCTTTATTCCAGGCAAGTCCCAAATTCATTATATAGTTGAGGATGACTTTGAACTCCTGATTCTCCTGGATGGTAGGATTGTAGACATGTACCACCACACCAGGTTTATGCAGTGCTGGGGACGGATTAAGGGCTTCAAGAATGCTAAGGTGAGCACTTGATCAGCTGAGCCCTAGCCCAGTCCAAGCAAACAACCTTCCCCCCTCCCCCATATTACTGTGTAGCTCCACATCTGCCCTTAACTCCGGTGCCTTCACCCAGCACACCTGCCACCTGCATTGATTGGCTCCCGGGAGTGCCCAGGAGTGTTGTGGACGTGCTGGGTGTGGTAACTTAAGCAGGTCAAAGAAGGCTGACCTGCTCTCTGGTTTCTTAACTAATCACAGGGAACTGACGCCAGCCTGACCAAATAAGTGAGTGCAGCAGGCAGAAGAAATCATCTACCCCGTTTCTGTGTGAAAAAGCACGTACAGAGGTACAGAGCTGGTGGGCACCCTGTGCCACCTACCCCATCCCAGGCCTGACAATTTACATAAACTCTGGGGAAGATTCTTGAGGGAACTTTGTTTCCCATCTCACTCGCTGATGCCACTGGAGACACTGCATTGTGCACAGGGCAGGGACAGGTCTGTATCCATTCCTGTTTCCTCACTGGATGCTCTCCTGCTTCAGTAACCGCAGGTCTGGTGGAAGACACAGGCAGATGCTGTGGCTTGAAAGAGCCCCCTTGATTCTTTCTTTGACTCAACACTGCCGAGAAAGGGTATTTTTTTTTTTTTTTTTTTTTTTGGCAGGGGTGGGGCAGAGAATAAGAGAATAGCTCGAAGGCGTTGATTGCTAATCTTTAACTTGGGACCATTAAAGCCAGGAAACGAGGTGAATTTAAAAGTTTTGCTGGCTGCTACTCTATAATTCTTATAATTCCTTCCCTCCCTCTCCTTTCCCTTTGCCCCCGCAAAGAGGGTGCCAGATTTGGTGGGGGAGAGGTCAAGATCAAGGTTTAATACTGCAGTTCAGAATTCTGCTTAACCTAACTTTGCATGCAGGCTTTCTTGATTGGTAAATTCAAGCCACCTTTGTTGGAAACGTTTGGGAAGTGAGCCTTTCTCTTCTCTTGCTCCTTTATTCTTCCAGGTGTATTTAAATCTGAATCTTTCCCCCTTCACAGGGGCTGACGAAGAGAGGGAAGGCTTCTACACAGTAAACTCCGGGCTCCACCGAGCCCCTAATCTCCATTCCCAGGGCAGCAAACAATGAATCAGCATTCATTGCAAAATGACTCATGAGCAACCGCGGCCATTTGCAGTGAAAAAGACAATGATCAGTTTCATGGGCCCATATGTAATCGTGACTACTTGCAGGGACTTAACAATGATCAATTACCCATTCCCTGATTAATTAAGGGCTTAATCCTCCCACCCATATCATGTGAACAATGGCACACTGTTCCAAGCTGCCTATTACGTTTCCTAGGAACAAAGGCAAGAGCAAGTGGTAATGTGAGCCCCAGGCCCATCGCTCTGGATTTCTAGCCTCCCCAGCTGAATACAGTAGGCACAGTTCCATATTAATGGAGTCTCACATCAGCCCTGAGCCAGGGTAGAGGCCCTCTCCATAGAGCCGATAGTTAACATGTCATGTCTTTTTGCCTGGCTTCTTTTCATATCCTTACAAATAGTGAATAAAGCAGTCTGCTGAGTGGGTAGCGATGTGTCAAATGGGACCAAGTTTCTTGGTGCACTGCAGAATACATCATGTCTCCCGCCGCCGCCGCCGCCGCCGCCTCCTCAAACACAGCTTTTATACACTACTCGCCTCCTCTAGGTGTGCCTATGGATGCCGTGTGCTCTACTCTTCCTTCTTTTGTCTTTTCCCCACCCCTCCCCCACCCCCAACACACACACACACACACACACACACACACACACACACACACACACACACACACACTTCTTTCCCCTTCTGCTCTTCCAGAACTCCTGGTTCTGAATGTCATGCCCGTCCAGCCGTTCACAGCCTTTTCTTGGTTGCACTCTGCCCAGGTGGGCTGGCTCCCTCTCTGGTCTTTCCAACTCACTGCTAACACAGATGTGGACTAATCTCTCAGTTCTTGAGTTCTCCGAAGACGTCCTTCTAGATTCGTTCTTAGCTTTTCCTCCCATGGTCACAGCCTATAACAGTCGCATGGTTGGGCCCACAGCAAGCATGCCCGCCTCCTGTGCTGGCCTCAGTTCCTGGCTGCTCACGTCCTCGGCTACCCTGCCCTCAACAGTACTGAGGCCCAAGAGCATCTTCGCTCTACTGCCCCTTTGTTGTCTCATTCCCTGTCTTTCTTACCTCTGTACTCAGCCTGGAGTCCAGCTTTAAAGTTTTTCAAATTTACATATGCACATATGTATATGTTCATACTTGAATGTGTGTGTATAGAGGCCATGGGTCCATATTGAGGGTCTTCTTCATTTTCTATCTTGTTTTTGAGACTGGCTCTCTCACTAAACCTGGGATCACCTATTCAGCTAGACTGGCTAGTCCTAGAGGTCCCTCAGCCTCTGCCTCCCCAGGGTTGGGATTACAGCTGCACACTGCCATGCCCATCTTTTCACACAGACCCTGGGGTTCACACCCAACCTGTGAGGGCTGTAAGGGAAGTTCTTTACCAGCTGAGCCATCTCCTAAGCCCCACTGTCTTCTTATCACCATGTCCTTGAATCGTGTTCCATTCCTTCCCCCACCTCTCTTCATTCAACTTAACTTGCAAAACTGAATGCTGGTAAAGTCCACCCTCTACTCCGTGCTTGCATTATATCACCAGAGAAAGCCATGGGCCTGGCTGGGCCTGCACTGGTTTTTGACCATAGTATTCAAAGGTAGCAATCTATATTTCCTTTTTCTATTTTTAAAAATTTTATTTGACATGGTAATTTCCTGTATTTATGTAATCTCATATGAAATTTCATTGCACGCATTTAGGGTGTGGTTGGAATACATTTCTCTTTTTCATTGAATCCTCCTGGCTCTTGCTCATGGCCCCTTTTCTTTCTTCCCACAGGGACCCTCTCCATTTGGTGACCTTGTGTCATACGTCACTGAAAAAGTAAAGGCAACAGAAAGTATGTGACTCCATAGTGATGTTGCCTTGTCTCCTACCGGCCTGTATAATTGTTGGCATACTACATCTTCCCCCCTGTTAGAATAGGCAACTGGTAGACTCTTGAGGCCCAGGCAGTAGGATGTCTTGGAAACCAGGTGGGCCTAGGGATGAGACCTGCTGAGCCACATCCCAGCAGAGGCAGCACAGGTGCTGTAGAATGTGTGGGTTTTTAACACCTCTATCTCCTGTGCAGACCCAGCCTTGGAGAGTTAAATGGCTGGACTTTTATCCAAAGGGATGGTGTTATCCACAAGGGAAAATCAAGACCAGTACCAATAGGGAAATGGGTCTTACTATTTATTTTTTGACAAGGGCTGTCTTTGTAGTCCTAGATGAGCTCCTGCCTCAATCCCCTGAGTGCTAGGATCACAAGATAGGTGCTGCCATGTGTACCCTAATAAAATTTGCCTGAAGATCAGAGAACAGAATAAACCACTAGATTAAACATAGAGGCCAGACAGTGGTGGCACACTCCTTTAATCCTAGCAACTGGGAGGCAGAGATCCATCTGGATCTCTGTGAGTTCAAAGCCACCCTGAACTACATGAGATTGACCCACTCTAGGAGAGAAAACAGAGCCAGGTAGTGGTGGCACACATCTGTAATCCCAGTACTGGGAAGCACACACACCTTTAATTTCAGGAAGTGATGGCTGGGCGGAGAAAGGTATATAAGTCCTGAGGAGACAGGGACTAAAGGCTTTTCGGCAGAAGTGTCCCTTTCAGCTAGAGGCTTTTTCAGCCAGAGCCTTTCCAGTGAGGACTCGGAGGATTTCAGTCAGAGGATTTGTGGAGTTGGTGAGGTGAGACATGCCAGTGGCTTGCTCCTTTGTCTCTCTGATCTTCAGGCAAATTTTATTAGGGTATACAATATATCACCCACCACTATATCTGGCTAGAAGTTTAATCTTTAATGAACTGAAGAACAATTGAACAAATGAAGACTGTAGTCTTCATTTCCTCCTCTTTCCAAGCAGGAAGCTTGTTTCTCTGTTGGCCCAAGAGGACTCGTGAATTGTGAGGAAGAACAAAAGCTTCACTTCCTGTCACACTGTAGGAGTTGACAAGTCCCCAGGTCTACCCCTCTTCCTGGGCCTCAGGTTACCCTGTCCTCTGCCCCCACTCAGGTGGCATCCATAGGCACTGCACACCTCCTTCTTGTCTCATCTGATGGAGTCTGCCCTGCCCATGCTGTCAGCCCAGCCTCCACTTGTCTTACTCCAGTGTGCTGCTATCAGGAATGATCACGAATCTGGTGGCTTGTAGTTCTAGAGTTGAGCAAACTCAGAACTCTAGGCAAATCATTTATCCCATGCCTTCTGAGTCTTTGTAAGTGACAAGGAATGAAGTGACTCTGTCGTAAAGGCACCGATCCCTTTCCTAAAGGTCCCACCCTCACGAACAGATTCCCTCCCCAAGTCCCCCTTCCTAATATAATGCATTAGTGATAGGTTTTTCAATGACTGGCTGAATTTGGAGTTCATACCATCCATTCCTTTTTGGCAGCCTAGCAAAATCTCTTCCTGGTGTTTAGGGTCAAGACTTAAGTGTCAGGGATCACATGTAATAATACTATAGAGACTGGTATGTAGCTGAAGTTTTCTCCAGTCCTGCCTGGCCCATGGTCAGGACAAATCTCTCTCACCCACCAGTCCTGCAGCCGCTCAGACCCAACCGAGTAAACACACAGAGACTTATATTGCTTACAAACTGTATGGCCGTGGCAGGCTTCTTGTTATCTAGTTCTTCTATCTTAAATCAACCCATTTCTGTTAATCTATATGTCACCACGTGTTCCGTGGCTTTACCTGCTGCCTTTATATGCTGCTCCCTGGTCAGCAGGCTGGTGTCTCCTCTCCTCTGCCTTCCTGTTCTCCCAATTCTCCTTTCTACTAGTCCCGCCTATACTTCCTGTCTGGCTACTGGCCAATCAGTGTTTTATTTATCAATCAATCATCCACAGCACTGGTACCACATCTTTTGCCCTTGGCTTATCCACTGCATGGCCAGACATGGGATGCTTCAGGGCCATCATCTTTCCTTTGGCATTAGCTCATCCATTAGGTTATACTACTGTGTAACAAGCCCCAGGGACCTACCTTCTTCCATGGTCCCAGGGCTGGTATTACAAACACATGCCTGGGTTTTTACAGGGATGCTCATACTTTTATAGCAATCATTTACCAGCTGACCCATCCCCCCAGTCCCTTGGCCCCTTTGACATGGGATCTTACTATACAGACCAGGCTGACCTTAAATTCACAGTGATCCTCTTGCCTTATCCTCCTGAGTGCTGAGATCACAGCCGTGAACTATCACGCTAGGCTTCCCTGTCATTTTTTCAGGTAGGACTTTTAGGATAGTGATGTTTCTCTTTATTAGCAAGTTGATATTGGAAACAGAAGCTGTCTTAGTCAGCTGTTGTAGTTCTATTGCTATGAAGAGATAACATGACTGTGGAAACTCTTATAAAGGAAAGCATTTAACTGGGGCTCGCTTACAGTTTCAGAGGTTCAGTCCATTATTGTCATTGCAGGAGGCATGTTGGCACCTGGTTTATGGTTTCAGGGGTTAGTCAATTATTGTCATGGTAGGAGACATGGTGGCACGTAGGCAGATATGATGCTGGAGAGGTAGCTGAGAGTTCTACATCTGGATTGGCAGGCAACAGAAAGAGAAGGACACTAGGCCTGGTTTGAGCTTTTGAAACCCCAGAGCCCACCACTAGTGTCTTAGTTAAGGTTTCATTGCTGTAAAGAGACACCATGACCACAGCAACTGTTATAAAGGAAAACATTTAATTGGGGTGGTTTACAGTTTCAGAGGTTTAGTCCATTATCACCATTGTGAGAAGCATAGCACCAGGCAGACATGGTGCTGGAGAAGGAGCTGAGAGTTCTACATCTTGATCCATAGGCAACAGAAAGTGAACTATGTCCCACAATGGGCATAGCTTGAGCATATGAGACCTCAAAGCCCACTCTCCAAGAGACACATGTCCTCCAACAAGGACATGTACCTCCCAATCTCTATAAAGTAGTGCCACTCAAATACATGAGACTATTGGGGTCATTCTTATTGAAACTACCACAGCAGCATCTTTAGAATGACCAGTAGGGAGCATTGGCTGACCCCTGGCAGCTGCAAAGCTCCTTTTTTCCCCCTGTATTTTTCAGTGTGTTCACAAATGGAAAGGGATGTGCAGATCTGTGGAGCTGAAAGTCACTTTCACCATCTCATCTCAGGCAGCCATTGTAACTTGAGGGTATCCTCGTCCTGCTCAGTTTAATTCTGCACTTTGCATTCCCTTGGGCATCCGCCAAATGCTTTCCTAGTCCTGGTCTGTATCACGCTGAAGCTGTCCTGGGAGGATGGACATACGGAGGACGTGGTAGCACAAGCAGTTGGTGGGCTTTGGTTAAATTTAGAACTCTTTTCTTTCTAAACTATAATATAAGCTTGATTTGGCTATATTCATCTGGATGGTTTCTTACTCACTTATTCATAAGCTCCAGCCTTGTAAACACTGAATCCAACATGAGCTGTAAATAATTAAACTTATCTTAGTTGGGGTTTCCCCTCATTAGATGCTAGAACCCTGAAGCTGAACCGGGGGAAGAAGCAGGCAGCCCCAACTGCCACAGAGGGGGCTGGGTCTCCACTTTTCTGGATTCTGGGATTGTTGATGGTCACCAAACCCCATGGAAGGGGACAGAGAAACACAAGAGGCCAGAGACACTGTGGGGATTTTCTATCACTGCCTGTGAAAACACTGCTCATGGGAAGACTGTTTGTAACCCACTCTGATTTCTATTCCAGTGAGGTCCTACACCATGTGAGTAAACACGTTTATCACCAGGGTGAGTGGGACACTGCCTTCCCTTTATCACTTGGACAACAAAGCTGCTCATTCTGAGCTCTGTTCACTTCACAGTGGGAAACACAAGGCTCACCAGATCAGACTCAAACCCCCCACTTCTGTGATGGTGCTTAACCAGGGTCTCCATGCAGGATAAGAACTCCTGGTGTCTTTTGTGAATCCTTTGATGAATCTAGTTACTGGGTCCAACAAGAGCTCCTGCAAGACACTCTCCCAAACAGCCAAGATTACATGAATGACAATGGCCTTGAAAAATGAAGTTATTTCTAGAGGGCGTGTGCTTTTGTTTTTCTAGAGAGTGGCAAAAAGACCCCAGTGTCTGTGTGTGAGGCACGAAGCTGCTGTTGCCTTGTATATAGAAACCAACTCCAAATGATCAGAAGGGTCAAGGACGTGTCCACAGTAGGATGCCAAGTCACAGGCAAGGTTGGTTGTTAAGAGAAATCTTCCTGGTGGCTGTAAGTTTCAAAGGAATCCAGAAGATAGATACTTAACAAGAGATACTGTGGCAAAATTCCTACCTTGTAAGTATAGCTGGATTTTTCTTTGGGCCACCAACTCACAAACAATGACACAAAGACTTATTATTAATTATGAAAGCTCAGCCTATAGCTTAGGCTTGTTTCTAACTAGCTCTTATAACTTAATAGAAATGGTTCTATTCATCTATGTGCTGCCACATGGCTTGTGGCTTTTACCTCTCTCCTCCTGCATTCTTGCTCCCTCTGTGGCTGACTGGTGGCTCTACCTCCTTTCTTCCCCAAGATCTCTCTATCCTTAGAAGTCATGCCTAATCTCTTGCTGTCTAGCTATTGGACACTCAGCTCTTTATTAAATCATAGTGACATATATTCACACAGTGTAAAGGAATATTCCACAACACATAAGTCTATAAACAAAGCAAAAGCTGCTTGGAATGTCAAATTCCATGAAAGGAAGGAATGAGGGAAGGGGGTGAATGAGAGCCTACAAACAGGCCTGGGAAGAAATTACAGGTCAACAGCTCAAGGTGAACTCTCAATGGTACTCTCAAGTTTGTGTGAACCAACATGCATGATGACAACTGAGCGTTCTCTGCAGCACATCTCTGCAGCCGGAAACTTGCACACTCCTGAGTGTTCTGCAACTCTTCTTGGAGAGATGTGAAAACATGTTTATGCATCTCCGATAGTGAACAAATGACAGACCAAAGTAATGATCCCACCAAAGCTGGGCTCAGTGAAACCATGAGCAGGGATGACCCAAGGGTGCTGTGTCACTGGAAAGCCAACCCCAGCATGGGCAATGGCTCGCAAAAGTGACACACCTGGGGTACTTTGTGAGTGGCAGGCAGCTGCGTTGGTGGAGAGGGTCTTCTCACCACAGTTGGTGAGGGGTTTTATGAGTCTTGGAAGGAGAGAACTTTTCAATTCAGAGGAAAGTACTACACAAAAATAAAAAGCCCAGTCTTCAAATGAGAGGTCTGTGGCTTCAGGTTGGGCACCAGTGAGAACGAGGATTGGGTGAGTGTAACAAGTCTTTCTCTGTCCCACCAGCTCCCAAAGAATGACATGGAGATTTCTTATTAATTATGAAAGCTCAGCCTATAGCTTAGGCTTGTTCCTAACCAGCTCTTACAACTAAAATTAACCTATTTATATGAATCTACATTCTGCCACGTGGCTCTTGGCTGTTACCTCTCCTCCTGCACATCCTGCTTGCCCTGTTTCTCCTGGATCTTTGCCTTCCTTCTTCCCAGAGTTCTCTCTGTCCCCAGAAGTCTCGCTTAAACTTTTCCTACCTAGCTATTGGCCATTTAGCTCTATATTGAACCAATCAGAAGGCATCTTGGCAAAGACACATCTTCACAGTGTAAACAAATACTTTGCAACAGTGACTCTCTAAGAGTCTGTTCCCCAGAAGCCCTACTGACACCAGGCAACTTGCTCCATGACTGACCCACCCAAGAGAGGTGGCTTCTCTGTCCTCTGCATGGACAGTCTTGAGAGATGGAGACTATAGACACTGTTATCTCTTTTCAGTGATAAATCTTGCTGGGTAAATTTTTTTTCTTAGCTTTAATTGACAATTGTTCCAACTCTTTTCATTTCGAATTAGGTAGGAATTGTTCCTTAGTTCCAAAGCACATTCTTCTATTTGGCATGATGAAAAAGTCATAGTGTAACCACTCTGAGCAGGCCCTTTCTGTTTTTCTTTTCTTCTCTTTCTTCTCTTTCTTCTTCTTCTTCTTCTTCTTCTTCTTCTTCTTCTTCTTCTTCTTCTTCTTCTTCTTCTTCTTCTTTTTGTTCCCTCAAATCAAGATAGTGTATATCAACTGAAATTCAGGCTATGTGGTAGTGGGCAGCATTTCAACACATCTGTGTTTCCATTCTTCAAATTAAAATCTGTTTACTGAGTGTCTTCTCTGTGCAGTTATTCTCTTCCTAGATCACTTAGGGGTAGCAAAGTGCTCTTACATAAGTGGCTGTGCATCTTCTTGAAATATAAAATGTGATGACATACTAGAATTATCCCAAGAATTTGATGTTTTGAACATAAAATATCAATTATGTGTTAGATAACAGGGTTTGGCTTCATTTATTTGAAACAAATTGGTCTCAGTAAGTATCCCTGGCTGGTTTAGAACTTGAGAGATAGTCCTATTGCCTCTGCCTCCCAAGTGATGGATTGCAGATGTGTACCACTATTTCTGGTTTCTCAGTAAGTTTCACATTTGAACTCAGGGTATACAAGGGGCCCAAAGGTTTAAAAATAAAGGGTTGTTTAGGTCTCATACACCAAGACACATTGTGATGGTGGCAGGGATGAGAGAGAGCTTTGAAGAAGACAGACTGGGAATCAACTCATCTGGATGCTCAGGACAAAACATTCCTGATGAAGATGAGGAGGTGGCAGCAGCCGTAGGTGGTGGCCCCTAGATGTCCTGTCTGAAACAGAGAGGCTGGTGGCTATTGGGACTGGATATCTTTATGGATCTGGAAAATGCCCTGTTGGCCACCTGTCTAGGTGGTTGTCCGCAGGACAAAGCCTATCCAGACCACCCTCAGCAGGAGGACAGCGGGCGGCAGAGTCGGGTCTAGAGTCTGGTCAGTCACCTCCTGTACTAGGTGTGGGCCCCTCAGTCCCTGGAAGGTTCTGTGCTTGGGGACTCTGAATGTTGTAGGAAGGATTGTTTGGAAGCAAACTCTGCTGGCTTTCATGGCCGCTGTTCTTTGCTTCTTCTAGACTAGACAGAGGCCCTTTTCAGTGGAGAGAGAAGCTCTGTTTTCAGCCTCAAGCATGACCCAAGGTATCCTAGTTAGCTTCAGCTGTCAACTTGATACAACCCAGAGTCATTGGGGAAGGGGGAAATCTCAATTGGAGAATTGCTTCAATGAAATTGGCCTGTGGGCATTTTCTTAATTGCTAATTGATAAAGGAGGGCCCAGCCCACTGTGGGCACACTATCCTTAGGTAGGTGGTCCTGGGCTATATAAGAAAGCTAGCTGAGCAAGCCAGGGAGAATGAGCCAATGAATAAACAGCCTTCCGTCATGGTTTGTGCTCCAGGTTCTTGCTTTGAGTTCCTGCCCTGACTTCTCTAGGCCATCACTGTTCCCAGGAATGTAAACCAAATATACCATTTCCTTGTAAGTTGCTTCAGGTCATGGTGCTTAGCACAGCAATGGAAAGCAAACCAGAACACAACCCTGCTGAGGTGAGTGGCTTTTCAGAGAAGGTCTGCTTGTCATCTAGCCAGTCTGGGCAGGCTCTGATCTCGCCAAGGCAGCTTGCACATGGATAGAGGAGACCCAAGAGACAAACACTGGATACAGTGGAAGAATGCTCAGGCCAATGGCCCAGACTCCACAAAGGCTCCCTTCCCCAGAGAGCAACACCTTGCCACACTCATCCAAAGGTCTAGTTCAGGTCATCAGAATATCCTAGGCCAATCTGGGTGGTTCCCTGTGCTGGTCCAGTTTGCCAGAGGGTGGTTAGCCTGTAAATGACATTCAGTATGAATGGTCTACATGTGGTCCACATTACCTGGCTTTTAGCCCCTTCACAGAAGGAAAAGAATGAGGCGAATAATTTCTGTTGTGTGCTGTTTTCTCTCTGATCTTGTGTTACCATGGCTCACCATGAAGGCAACGATACTCAGTTACGTGTATTGTACAGGGCAAATACTGAATTGGGGAGAAGGGAGAGAGTTGTCTAGACACATGGCCCTTGGTGGTGCTTGACGCCAGCAGGTACTGGCTCCTTTATTCAAATGAGAAACCTGCTCATGTTACCAGCGAGCTTCCTTTGAGGAAAATACCACCAGCTTCATGGAGGCTATATAACCAACCTGTGATTGAGCCAATAGAGAGCAGTCGCTGCTCTGGGCTGACAGAGTCCTTCTCTTCAATGTCCACCAGATCTGAAAGACGGCTTATGACCGTCATGATAGACAAGCACACTGGCTCAGAAAGCATATGAGCTTTAATTTCTGGGCTGCAGAGGTAGCTTAGTGGGTAAGATGCTTTCCACGCAAGGAGGAATGTAGATGGAGTTTTCCTGCCTGGCCCACAGTCAGGACAAATCTTTGTCACCCGCCAGTCCCACAGCTGCTCAGACCCAACCAAGTAAACACAGAGACTTATATTGCTTACAAACTGTATGGCCGTGGCAGGCTTCTTGCTAACTGTTCTTATAGCTTAAATTAATCCATTTCTATTAATCTATACCTTGCCACGTGGCTCGTGACTTACTGGCATCTTCACATGCTGTTTCTCATCATGGCGGCTGGCAGTGTCCCTCTGACTCAGCCTTCCACTTCCCAGCTTTATTCTCCTCCTTGTCCCGCCTACACTTCCTGCCTAGCCAATGGCCAATCAGTGATTTATTTATTGACCAATCAGCAACACACTTGACATACAGACCATCCCACAGCAGAGGAAGACCTGGATCCACTCCGCAGAACCTACAGAAAGACACCAAGCATGGTGTCTTATAGTCCCAGCCCTGGGGAGGCAGAGACAGGAAAACTCCTGGGGCTTGCTCACCGGCTAGCCTATTCTACTTGGTGAGTTCTGGGCCAGTGTGAGACCCTGTCTCAAAGAGCAAAGTGGACAGCAGCTGAGGAACAACACCCGAGGCTGGTCTCAGCCTCCCCATGCCTGTGCCCATACATAGAAACATCGATCTGCCCAAGACTGGAGAGAGGATTTGAGCATAGGTCTGCTAAAGTGCAGAAAACTTGTGTTTTCTCCACCATATCAAGGTTCTCTGTGTCATTTAAAAACGTTGAACCTGGGGCTAAGTCACCACCTATGTTTTCTTACATTTGAGGTGCTCAAGACCCTTTTGGGTTGCACTCCTGCCGGCCTACAGACTTTCTGTTGAAGGGGCCCGGCCACCTCCCACGGCCCACCTCACCTAAGCCCCTCCTTCTCTTCTCCTCACCCGGCCGTTCCTCTAATCAGAGTCAGGTCTGACTACCCAGCTCTGTACCGTTGGTCTGTACGTTCCCTGAAGTAGCCTTGCACCCGCTCTCCATGTTTCTCCTTCATTCTGCAGGCTTTGGAGAAAGTGACTGTCTCTTACATATTCACGTCTACAGAGCTCGCTGATGAATTAAAAATAATCTCCCAACACTGTTGTGGCCTGAAGGAGCGAGGCAGCAGCGGGAATGAGTCTATTCCTAATAGTGCGAGGCCTCTGAGAAACAGCTCTGTGCCACTGAAAGGGGGGGAACTTGCTGGAACTCTTCCGCCCTGCAGAGCTTGCTGCCTCTCAGGGTCTGAAGTGACAGTGTTTGTTCCCCCTGCTGTCACGTTCCACATCCCAGAGTCTCTGTGGATGGTTCCTCTCGGTTTTTCCCCTGCAGCAATGATGGAAATGTGTCACAGATGTCAAAGTCAGTGGCTCCAGCAGCTGCAAGCCAAACTTGTTGACTCCTACTACATCTCACTCACCACCTGATGATGACTTGACTGCACTGTATTTAGGGGGTATATATATATATATATATATTCTCTCTCTCTCTCTCTCCCCCCCCTAAGGAAGATAGATAGTTTTGCTGTGCTTTGAAACCCCAAGCCTATAATTCATTAGGAGTAAATATAACTTATTATCATCTGTTGGTATGATATTGGAAAGGGCATTTTGCCTTTTTTCCAGACTAAACTCTGAGTCCACCTTGTACATTTGTCAAGTGCATGTTCCTCCAAATGAATAGAGTAGACTGAGCGTATTCAGTAACTCCAGCAAAGGTACAAGTTAATCTGCATGTACTTTACGAAGCTCTGTGGCTCGGGTGAGACTTCGGGTTACTGCTCAATTTTCGGCCACTTAGTTTTCCTATTTCCCAAATAACAAACAAACAAAACAAAACAAAACCACACAAAAAAAAACCCAAGAGAGAAGAAAAGCTGAAAAATTATTCCAACAAAATTACCTAGCCTAGATTCTGAATTTTTTTTCACTTTATATGAATAAAATGATGAAGGAGGCAGTTTCAATTCTGATAGTCGATTGTTCACCCCATGACCTTTATAAATGTTAAAATATACAAGTCACCATACTTTCAGCTGGCATCTTCATTTCTCCAAGCTTAGTTAATCTGTGAAGATGAAAGTAGCTTAGACCGTCCAGTCTTCACCTGCAGACGGGGATGGGGGCTCTCAGGACCACACTGCCTGAGCTGGATTAGCTAATTAATTAATGTAGAGGAACAGGAAGTAGAGCAATGATCTCTGCCTACAACAATCCATCTTTCTAGCACCTGCTGATTCTGATGGAGGCGTGGGTGGGGGGTGGGGAGGAGCTTTCATTCTTGTCTAAACTTGCTTGTTGTTGTAATACTTACATTCAGACAGACCTCAAGCTGTTAGTGCACGAATCTTTCCCCCATTCTTTTATTTCCCGAAGGTGACCGTAGATTCCCAGTTCCAGGTCCCACAAGAACCAGAAGAGTCAGGGCTTTTTGCACCCACCAAGCTTCTCCTGCCTAGAAGAGCCTGGGGATGAAGTGACCAGGCTTTATTTGTCACTGTCAGCCCAAGACAAAACAGTTCCAGGATCCTATACTGCAGTAGACACACCAGGTGGGAGACGGACCCAAAGGAGAGTCCCAGGCTCTTGGCAATGCAGTGGGACACCGTATGAAATGCTGACACAGGCAAAAACGGCATCAGAAAGGCCCTAAAGTTCAGACATTTTGAAAAGCTGTTTCTTCTCGCTCTCAAGTTTGTGAGTTTGGGGGCAGAAACAAGACTCATCCATGGCCTGTACCATGAAGTAGTTAAAGTCTACGATGGAAAGCCCCATGTCCCCTCAGTCCCATGTGCTTGTCCTGCATTTAGAGGTCACAGGCGCATTGGTCACATTCCAACCCCCTGATTACCTGCTCAGAGGTAGACAAGGTCACTGTGCTTCCAAAGGCCTCTTCCTATGAGGACATTAATCTCCGTCCCTCCTTCCATTCTCTTTAGTGGGATTGGGTGTCCTGGAATGCTCCAGGAGTCCATGCTCAGTTGGAGGAAAAGATAGATCCTCCAAGCCTAAGCTGAGTACTCTAGGCTGGGTACAGTCCCAGCCTTGGGTGTGAATTCAGATCCAGATGGCCACAAATTGCCCTTGGATAGAGCTCCTCCTTAGAGCACAGCCATTAAAACAGACCAGGGCTGCCAGGCAGATGGTGATGCTTGCACGCCTTATATCCTAGGACTCTGTAGATAGAGGCAGATAGATCTCTGAGTTTGAGGCCAGCCTGGTCTATAGAGCAAGTTCCAGGACAGCCAGGGCAACACAGAGAAACCCTGTATCAAAAAAACCAATAAAAACAAACAAACAATGGGCCAGGAGGAATCCCGGTGCAGTTTTCCCTGGAACAAATCTCTAGTCCCACCTCTCCTGAGAACCTGTGGCACTGTTGAAGCAGGCAGAGGGCCGCAGGATTGAGAACCTTTACAAGTGGCATCTTCAGCATTAGCCAAAGGCAGATTGGTATATCCAGGGGTGTGGTCTGAGTGTGAGATGTCCCCTACAGGCTCATGTATTTGAACCCATGGCTCCTGATAGTGGTGCTGTTTGTGGTGGGTGTGGGAACTTTAGCCTGTGGAGCCTCATCAGAGGAAGTGGTCCTTGGGAGTGGGTCTTTTATAACCCCACTCCCTGTTGACTCTCTGCTTCCTGAGTGCGGATGCAACGAGAAAAACTGTCCCCTGCTTCTGCTGTGCTGGCTTCCCCTCCACCATGGAAGCCAAAATAAACCCTTCTCCAGATTGCTTCTTGTCGGGTGTTTAGTCATGTAAATAAGGAGAGTACCTAACACACCAGGAAAGACTTGGGAGTCACTTCTCTTCCAGGGCGTGCGGGGTCATGCGATCCCTAGTCAGTTTTTGCAACACAAATGACAGACAGCTGGTGGTCAGTTGACAGGACTTGAGTTGGAATAAAACAGCCCCCGGGTCTGATTTAGCACAGGTGTGCATCATAGGAAACTGTCCTTGAGACTGGCAGTAACCAGTCTGAACAAAACTGAATGGAATTTTCACTCTGGGAAGCGAGGCGGAGGACTAGGGCAGCAAGTAGAGGACCAAAGGTCTTTGCAAGGCCCGAGGAATTCGGAAGGTCCTGCTTGGGATCAGGATGCCACTAAAGGCTTCCTCTCAGTGGTGCTTTTAGGATTGGTGGGTACCAGAGGAATTCTGACAAGTGACACCGGGGAATGGGGGGGTGGAGGGGTGGGGCTTGTGTTGGTGACTTTCTAGGGGCCAGGGAATGGAAGTGGGGAGAGAATGCAGGACTGGAGGGGGGGAGGCTGGAATGGCTCTTGGGTGGATGACAAAGGATGTAGTTTGGTTTTTAGGCAGGAAACACCACGGTCAAGATGAGCTCTGTCACATGGTTTCCTACCGGAAGTTAGTTGGTGGCTTGAACCGTCTGTTTGATAAAAATATCCCCTCTACTTGCTCATAGTGGCTTGAGTCCTCCCAGCTAAGGCTTGTCTAAATACTACAACTAGAAATATCTCATTTTCTTTACATTTTTGACCATACTATTCACTTGAAGCTAATTGCCTGGAGCTGTAGCCTACGTGAGGATATCTATGGCTGCACATGTCTCGTTTCTCCCAGCAGACATTTATCTTCGGGAATGAGAAGGCACACTGCAAACCCGCTTCTCCTGGGCGCCTCACCACACAGGAGATGCTTAACGAGCGTTTGCCAGGAGTCGGATATATAGAAAGCTCTGCTCGTGATCCGGACTCTCAATTTAATGCTATTGACGGGAAACCAAACCTTCAGATCCTAATGATGTGTTCCATAGTCATTTTAATGGAGAATTCACTTACTTTTCAATACCTGTTTTCACTTCTCCAATATACTAACTCATGCGAGTGTTTTGAAGAGTAATGAATAAATAAAAGTTGCTGACCAATTATGACTATGAGGCTGTGTCTTTAAATTAAGGCAATGTTAAGAGAGAAGTGTGCAACCAGTGGTGAAACCCTTGTAGTGAAGTCAAGGTTTGCTTTTAAGTTTTTTTTCCACGTATAGTTTTGTGAACCAAAGTTTTAGTCACGAAGTGGAAAGTGATCTAGATAACCTACACAGGATTATGTAGGTGTTTTTGAGACAGCAGAGAATTTTTAAAATCTCTGAAGACATGTTAAGATTCTCTAACTGTCACTGTATTTAACCTCTAAATATTGAAAAACTAAAGCACAGGTATTAACTTTAAAAAAAACTTAAATCAGAGGCTGGAGTGTAGGTCCGTCAATGGAGTACTTGTCTAGCATGCCGGAAACCTGCCTGTCATTGCCAGCGATGCATAAGCTGGGCATGGTAACACCCACCTGTAATCATGGCACTGGGGAGGTAGAGGCAGAAGGATCCAAATTTTCAGCTCACACACAGCTACAAAGTGGGGTTGATACCAGCCTGGGATACACGTGGCCATGTCTCAGAAAAATGTCATCCATGGTTTTGTGAATTAATGAACCCGACTGGGTCAAAATTTCAATGAAGTCCTTTTCCCACTGTCCCCCACGTCCTGGTTCCCCTCCCCAGACCAAACAACTTTATATTTGGTCTTGTCTTCTTCAGAGATCCACTTACTGATGTCCAGTCTTCTGTTACTGTGGCAAACACATCTGAAAGGCCTCAATCTGTGGTTACTGGCCCTGGTGCCATTGGGCTTTGCTGAGGGAGAACATCACGACAGGGAGTGTGCATAGGAGGTGTGTTCACAGCATGGGTTCTGGGAATGGAGAGCTCTAAAGACATGTCTCCAGGTGTCTTCATTTCTTCCGGTAAGATCACCTCTTGAAATTTCCACCATTTTCCAAAGTACCATAGACTGGGGGTCTAGCCTTCATTACCTTCATCACGTAGGTGCTTAGGAGACGTTTGTGCTAACCACACACTCCGTGCAGATAAAAATCTTCCAATCATGTCTTTGACCTTTTCAATATAAATACTGCCATGCTGTGTTTACATTCTGTGATGATTCTGCAGTGTTGTCTTTTCCATTGATCAATATGTCTAGAAGTTATTCTATATCCATGCCTGTCTCTTTGCTATAGCACCACAAGGACTACATCATACGTGGAACATAGATTATTCTCAGCTTCCTGTCTTCTGACTCATAGAATTCAGATTTTTTTTTTTTTGATGGGCTGGTTCCTCTGATCGGATCTGTCTTTGGATGCCCCATGTGGATTATGACTGGAAGTTTATGGTCATATTGTTGTTTAAAGAATTTCACACTGTAACGTTCACAACTACATTCCCCAGAGGTTCCCTTCCGCGTGTCTATTTCGATGGTTTACCCAGGCCTTCTCTTTGCACCATCAGCAGCCTTGGGCTCTTTCTGGAGACACTCATCTCCTTAGCAATGGCCTTGCTGGCTCCCTCTGCTTTCGGTTCTGTGAACTGTTGGTGACGTTGTGATGCTGATCCTTCAGTCCTTTCCTCTTTCTCCCCCCAATGCCTGGCCTGCCTTCCCGCCTTCACACAGCATGGGGGTTATCTCTCTCTCATCCAACCTAGGAGACACTTGTGTGTTCACTGGGTAGATTTGAGCACAACAAATCTCCTCTTCTTCTCGGAACTTTGCTCCTTCTATTCCTGTGACGTCATCTGTCCTTCTTCCTTCCCTCCACCTTTATTTCCCCTTTTCCTTCCCTGGGTGCTTGTCTGATGTCCTCTTTCTAGTATTTCTTCTCTTTCTTGCCTTCACCACAGTGGTCAACTTTTCCCAAATGTGTCTTGAGATGACTTTATCTAAACCAGGGCTGTTCGATCTTTCCTGGCAATGGCTAGATAGCTAATATTTAAGCGGTGCGGGCTATGTGCTTCCTGTTCCCACCACTCATCTTTGTCACAGCGACAAGAAAACAGCAGTGGGTGGCGTGAAAATGAGTGATTTTTGGCTGTGTTCCCATAAAAGTTTATTTTAAAAAAACATAGGCTGGCTTGGGCTGGCAGGACAGAGTTTTCTGACTTCTCTTTTTAGCTCCTGGCTTCAGTTCTGCATGATAGCATTTTTCTGTTCCATAGACTGGTGCCTCCACACAGGGCTTTAATATTTGCAAACATTAAAGACTCAGGGCCCACTTGTGGCTGCTTCTTATTCAGAACCTTGGCAGGAGGCTGGTCTCCAAATAACATTCCTGTCCTTGTGACTAGCAGTAGGGAGTGAGTGCCAGGGTTCATCTTTGATAGGAGGGGCTATGTTATGTTGAAGTTGAGTCAACATGGACTCTGGAGCCTGGCTGTGTGGCTTGAAATGTTGGCTCCTCCAGTCACTACTTCTAGCATTTGAGAAAATGATGCTTTGACCCTCGGCACCTTCAGCTGTCAGAGGGAGACACATAACTTAGCCTTTATGATAAATGCTTCGAACTGACTTGACACGTGGTAGGTGTCATATAAATAACTGTGTGCCTGTTGTGCTTGTTATTACCCCTTTCCCTTCCACTAACAGACAATCAACGCAGGAGTCTTGCAGACTGTCCTACTAGACAGCTCTTTAATTTTTTCCATTTATTTATTTTGTGTGTATGAGTGTTTCACTTGCATGTATATATGTGTACCATGTATGTGACTGGTACCCAAGTGTGTGCCTGGTGCTCATGGAGCTAAGAAGAGGGCATTAGATTCCCTGGAACTGGAGTGAAGGATGGTTTTGAACCATTGTGTAGGTGCCAGGAATTGAACCAGGGTCCTCTGTAAGAGCAACATGTGCTCTTAACCACTGTCCCATAATACCCTGCTTGTCAGGTAGCACTTGAGTGTGCCTATTTACTTTATTTTCTTTGCCAACTTGTCCTTCATGAGGCTCCTATGTGTTCTTGTTCTCTTGAAATCCACTCTCCATAGGGGTCCTAGATGAATCTCCCAGGAAAGCAAGTCTGTTGATATGACTTGCCTTTTAAAAAACCTTTGTTTGTTTTATTTTATTTTTTTTGTGTGTGTGTATGTGTGTGCACCTGTGTATGCACGTCTCCCATGTGTATGCAGAAGCCCAAGTAGGTCAGAAGAGCCATTGGATCCCTGGAACCAGAGTTATACGTGGTTGTAAGAGATCATTTGGGTGCTGGGAACTAAACTTGGATCCTCTATAAGAGCAGTCACTGCCATTAACTGCTGAGAAATCTCTGTAACCCCATGACCTGCATTTTGGGGATACTTCAGAGTCCCATCAAGCCCACTGTAGCCAAGCACCTACTAGAGGTGATAACTGGCATGCTGTGCTGTGAAATCCAAAAGCCATGCAATCTGTTTTATACGAGAAACAGAAAGCAAAGCACAGGACAATATACTCTCAGGAGGACTTTGTTTTAGCTCATGTGTGAGTGTTGTGTGCTATCATATGCTATAGCCTTTTGCAAATGTAAGCTTTAGCAGTTCTTGAACAATAGGAGTCAGTTGGGGCAGATGGAGTTTTACTTCACTACAAAATATCCTTTGAGTGCATACCATATTCCAAACTTTATTCACACTTGCAGCGGCGAATAAAGCAGCCATTTTCCTGGTTTTATGGAAGGTGAGGATGGAGAAGGAGGAAGCCACATTTCACTAACAGAATCCTATGCCTATACCTGTGTTATACAGTATAGTGGCAACCAACTATCCATTCAAGTCAAGCCAGACACAATAGCAAAAATGTGTGCAGTTCCTTAGTTATGCCAGCTGCATTTCAAGTTCTCATGATCCCCATGGGATGATGGTTGCTATACAGGAACTGCAGACACAGAACTGTATCACTATAGAAAGTTCTGGATATTGCTGGCTTAGATGGTGCTATTTAGGCTGAAATCTTTCTTTAAAATGAGTAAGCTAGTCTCAGTCTGGGTTTTTGGGGGAAGAGATGAGAGCCTTGGTGAGGGAGCTTTGCCAAAGCAGAGGCTGTGGGGATGTAGATAGTTTGGGTAGTAGGGAGGATGGGCAGTCACTTCCAAAGATGGTAGTAGGAAGAAAGAACAGTTAATGACCACTCTGAGCTCTATCTTAAGGGGGCAGAGGGGGGAGTCACCTTAGACAGGTTAAGAAGATGTGTTATATTGTCACTGTTGTGACAAGAGGGGTTTGCTTTGCTTCATGATCTCAGAGGTCTCAGTCAGTGGTTGCTCGGCCACAGCACTTGGGCAGAACAGCATGGTGGTAGAAGCCTGTGGGAGGGAAGCATCTTCACCCTGTGCAGGAAGGATGAGGGAGGGGGAAAGGAGAGAGGAGAGAGAAAGAGAAGAGAGGATCAGGTATAATCTAAGAACAAGCTCTTTAGTTACCTACTTCTTCTAGCTAGGCTCCACCTCCTGAATCCTACTGGTTTCTGAACTTCTCAACAGCACCACCAGCTAGAAGCCCCCCTATTCTACACATGAGCCAGGGGAGGTTACTGTGGTGATACATTGTGTACTCTAATAAACTCGCCTGAGGATCAGAGAACAGAGACAGCCACTAGCTAGATTAGACATAGAGGCCAGACAATGATGGCACACCCTTAATCCTATCACTCGGGAGGCAGAGATCCATCTGGATCTCTGTGAGTTCAAGGCTACACTGGAAACAGAGCCAGGCAGTGGTGGCATACACCTTTAATCCCAGTACTGGGAAGTACACATGCCTTTAATCCCAGGAAATGATGGCAGGGCAGAGAAAGGTATATAAGGCGTGAGGAAACAGGAACTAAAGCAGTTCAGCTGAGATCCTTTCGGGTGAAGACTCAGAGGATTTCAGTCAGAGGAAACAGGATCAACCAAGGAGTTGGAGAGGTGAGGTTGGCTGTGGCTTGCTCCGCTTCTCTGATTTTTCAGCTTTCACCCCAATATCTGGCTTTGAGTATTTATTTATTTTGTTTTTTTGAGACAGGCTTTCTCTGTGTAGTTTTGGTGCCTGTCCTGGATCTTGCTCTGTGGACCAGGCTGGCCTCGAACTCACAGAGATCTGTCTGGTTCTGCCTCCCAAGTGTTGGGATTAAAGGCGTGTGCCACTGCCACCTGGCGCTTTGGGTTTTTCATCAAAAGACCATTTAAGATTCAAGCAACAGGATTCTTCACACGAAAACCAGGACAGAGGTTGTGTTGCTGTTTCTTCCTAAGACTCAAGAAGAAACAAAATTTACAAATCTTAGGCATCTCCTGAAACTTACAAGATCCACAGGCCCTTCCCCAAGGTTATGTAAGCAGTAGCAATGACTGGGCAGAGGACACTGAAGGCTAGGTGAGACAGTGCTGCCTGAAAGCTGTGCAGGAGCCTCAGGGATGCAGTTTTCACCCATGCTGAGTGGGCTTTCCAGGGGCGCAGCTGCTTTTGAGTCATCCATGCTGCTGTAGGAAAGCCCTCACTTGTCCATTTATAAATAACCCTAATAAATTCACTGGCTCACTAAGCTAGACTTGAGTGACTTTGTTTCTTTGACATGTCTTCAGTGCCCTATCTGAATTGTTAGATAGATAGATAGATAGATAGATAGATAGATAGATAGATAATGTTCATACCTGTGCAGGAAAAGTCACACAACACAAAGAAAGAATGGTTTTAGGGGGGTTCTGTTTAAAAACAAAGGAAAGCCAGGTCTAGTGGCACGTCTGTAATCTCAGGTCTTAGGATGCCAAGTCATGAGGACAGAGAGTTTGGGGCCAGCTAGTCTATATATCAAGCTTTTGTCCATTGGACTATGAATGGAAAAAAAAATTGTAGTCTACATATACAATGGGGTTTTATTCAACCACAGAGAAGAGAAAAACTGGGTCATTCACAGGAAAAAGGATGGTACCAGAGAGCATCATGTTAAGTAAAATAAGCCAGACTCAGAAAGATGAATAGAACATGATTTCTCTGATATGTGGAATCTAGATTATTTTTTAAAAGGCATGAAAGTAGAATAAGAACTGCTTGGGCAGAAGAAGAGTGCCTGAGTGTATGGGGGAGGGGAGGGCAGTGAGCAAATGATATGATACAGACATGTAAAAATACCACAATGAGCCCTATCATCTTGTGCAAAGAATACACATACACTAACAGAAACAGCAACTTGGCAAAGCAGATCAAGTAAAGAGAGTTCAGTGACATATAGTAGACTGTAGAAGACGAGAGGGTGCAAGATGGAGAGATAGGAAAAGACGGGAGGGACACAAAGAGAGGGTGGGATTCCATAGGAAGAGAGAGGAGAGAAGAGACAGAGGGGAAAGAGAGGGAGAGGAAGCAAAGCGAAGAGACCAGTGGGAAAAAAGAGGGGAGCCATTTTGTCTGGATAATCTGCTCCCTTTGGGCTAGAGAAGCGTTAGGTTACCTGTGTCATCTTTAGCCTGACATACTTTGTTTCCCAGTGTTAATGCATGTGGGACTTGAACTGTTTAGTGTCCTTTTGTTTTTAGAAAATGCTTAGTGATGAAAGCTGAAAGTCATAATTAAAATGATATTTTTGAGTTCTCATTAGGCATGTCCCTAAGGGCCCCCACACCACCCCTTGTGCCAAGGGTAGCCCCTACCTCGTGACTTTTCTTAAGCATGTATTGATTCCCAAGGAGCAGCTGATAACGTGGCTTGACTCCACACCAAGTGTATCTGTGTCCAGCAGCATGAGATGCATCCTCTTTCCAATCAGGAGAGCAGTAGAGATAGAGAGGTGGCTGTGAGCTGAGGCCAGTGAGCCAGGGATAGTGACCTAGAGCCAGTGAGCATGGCTTCTATGACCCTGGTGAGGTGATCCGCTCACTTGCTCCTTTCCCATCTATCAGCTGAGAAGGCTGCCCTGACTCTGTGGTCTTTTCCGTCTAGAGGCTGAGATGCAAACCCTCAGGCCCAGGAATGCTCTCCTGTCCCCTTTTAGAAGGTCAGCAACTAGACTGTCAACTGTTGTAGAATACTATTTTAAGGTGTGTTACAGTTGTCTATGCTGTGGAATATTTGTTTAATGATGCAAAGATGTGTTGCATTCCTTTATGTTGCCTTTGTTTAACTCTGTGAAGCTGTGTTACTTTGCCTGTCTAAAACACCCGACGGTCTAATAAAGAGCTGAATGGCCAATAGTGAGTCAGGAGAAAGGATAGGCGGGGCTGGCAGGCAGAGAGAATAAATAGAAGGAGAAATCTGGAAGAAAAAAGATCAAAGAGCAAGAACAAGGAGAGGAGGACGCTAGAGGCCAGCCACCCAGCCACCCAGCCACCCAGCCACCCAGCCACCCAGCCACCCAGCCACACAGCCACCCAGCCACCCAGCTACACAGCCACCCAGCCACCCAGCCACACAGCCACCCAGCCACCCAGCCACCCAGCCACTCAGCCAGCCACACAGCCACACAGCCAGCCATGGAGTAAGAGTGAAAGTAAGATTGTAGAAGTAAGAAAAAGGAAAAAGCCCAGAGGCAAAAGATAAACAGGATAATTTAAGTTAAGAAAAGCTGGCAAGAAACAAGCCAAGCTAAGGTCGGGCATTCAGAAGTAAGAATAAGCCTCTGTGTATGATTTATTTGGGAGCTGGTGGCAGGCCCCCCAAAAGAACAAAGAGCCAAAAGAGAGAAAAACAACAACAACAACAGTCAACCTTAGAGTTGTGTCTGAGAAACAGGAGCCATGCTGATATACCTTGAACTGTACCAAGTAAATAAAGATCGTGGAGCTGAGGAGACGGCTCAGTGGGTTAACTGCCTGCTGTGTAAGCATGAAATTTTGAATTAGATCCCCCAGAACCCACAAAAAGGGGCAGTCATGGCAGTGTGCTTCTAACCCTAGCACTGGGGAGGCAAAGACAGGAGGATCCTTGGCACTCACCAGTGTGCCAGAACAACCTACTTGGTTATCTCCAAGCCAAGTGATGTCTCATAAAGTAAGATGGACAGCGCTTGAAGAATGAAACCTGAGGTTATCCTCTGGCCTCCACATGTATGCATGTGCACACATAGGTACACCTTACACACACACACACACACACACACACACACACACACACACACACACACACTCTTAAGAAGTAAAGTCTTAGTCTTGGCCGGACATGGAACTCCCAGTTTGGAGACTGAAGAAGGCATTTGGCTTCAGTACAGTCAGGACTGTGACACAGCTGTTGGCTGGACGGGCTGGGAAGACACCGTGGTGGATGACAAGGACATAGGTGGAGTGATGGGGCCTGGTAAAGAAGGCTCCAACAAAGGAAGCAAAGGAGCTTACAGCTTGGGCTGCTGCCTTCCCACAGAGGCACAGGACACTTCCATCCTGAACCCAGGAATCCAAAAATGACTGGGGAGATGGTGAGAAAAAAAAATTGCATTTTGATGAAAATCCAATTAAAGGAACAATTAACTGGGAGCTTACTCGCACAACATCGTGCTTGATGAGTTCCAGGGGCCTGCTGAATGGGATGGGCCTGTACATTGAAGGAGTTTCTAGTGTGGGGGTGGAGCAGGCAGTGGAGGGGTACCAAGTAAACAAGCAGGGGTGAGGTGAGGCTGTGCGTGCTGCTGCTGTGGTGGCATGTCAATTTCTTGTGCCTGAGGATTAAAAAGAAATCCACAAAGGGCAGTCTCTGTGACCCCCCCCTCCAGCTCCTCCAACAGCCCCTGTGCCCTCAAATGCCCTGCTGCAGGAAAGGGAACTGAAAACCTTTGGTAAATAGTGACTTTCCTTCGTAAATCATATTTAAATGAGACAGCTGTATTTTTGTACTTAGTGCTTAGCCAAATCCTATTTAATTAACCTACTTAGACTTGTTGATTGAGGTTAATTAGACCCTGGGATTGATGTTAATTGCCATTGTAAACCGCCAATGTTATAGGCAGCACATTTTGGATTTGGCAAAAAAGAAAAAAAAATATTAAGGTAGAGATCTATTTTTTCTAGCAGGCTTATCTTTTGTTTTATTCTTCCCATCCCTTCACAGATAGGAAAGCATTCCCTTATCCCCAATTGCCTTTGCTTTTGTTTGGACAGTGGCTTATTAAAAGCTATGATTCCATTTGGGTCCCTAATTGCTTAGGTATGACTACAGATGGCTTTTTATTATTCCCTTTTTTCCCACCTCTTTTCTCTTTCTGCCCCCAGCACATGCAGATAACATGCAGGCATACACACAACACACACACAGATGCATGCATGCACACATGTGTAAGTGTACACTCATGCACATAGGCACATACACAGTGCACAAATATGCACACATACATGCACACACACAGGTACATACTCTGCAATCTGTTTCTTCTAGGTGTATTCTCTGAAGCATTGAGGCTTTTTCCCCTGGCAGATGTGTGCTGCTTATAGAACACTCTCGATTTATAAAGAAAAGAAGTCACTCTGGTAGAATGTGTGAGCTTGGATGTGGTCTGAGAGGACACAAGGGTAGAGAAATAAATACAAGACAAAAGTTCACACTCACGGTGACAATGTGCAGGGGTACCACTGTGCTTCCCCTGTTTTCTTTAGAGCCAAATTTAAATTTAGGAGGAGAGGAAGGAGGAGAGAAGGGAGAGGGCAGGAGAGCATGCCAATGCAGCATAGTCTTAAAATTCTATTAAACTGATAGCAGCACCATCCCCATCTGCGTTGGTGAATGAGGAAAGCTAAGGGCCTTCTAAGTAGAAAACAATGCTATTTTCAACAGAATGTTCTTTTAATTTAGAAAACTTGATTAAAATTATATTTTCTTTGAAGCTGATTAAACCTCAGTGGGAGCTTTAAAATACCCAATGCTGGGCTAAATGTCACATAAACTCCTTCTCCCGCTCCTTCTCCCCACTGCCTCTCCCCTAGTACCAGCTGCTCTTCTACTCAGTTCAGTTCAAGAAGCCTGTTGTGTGAAGATGCCCCTGTTCACATGTACACGGAGATGAGTCTAGGTGAGTGCAATTCTGGATACATATAAAATATCTAAATGAACATGTACTTGGACCTCAGCTAGGCTCTGTGGGTGTAAAATGCTCACCTCCTTCTGGTTACCACTTCCCCTTGCTCTTCATTAGTGACCTATGACTCTCCCAGTCTATTCCTGGGAGCAAATGCAGCAGCCTGCCAATGACATGCAGTCAGCAAGGTGACAGAATCATTGTGGACTTGTAGACTTGAACCCCTCCAGAGCCTTGTAGTTGTGAGATCTCAACAAAGCAACAGAGGGCAATGGGCGTGTACATGGGTGGGCAGGTCATCCTTTTGAATTGCGTGTATTTATGTGTGTTTCTGTTGAAATCCTGCCTTCCAATTTCAAAAGTCTGGGTAATAAGCAGAATCCTAAAATTTCAATCACCCATTTTGTGACCTAGAACTTTAGAGTGTCCTTGTTGCTGTAACGACACATCCCATAACCAAGATGGAGTGATTTGTAAGTAACCGAAGTTTATTTGCTCGGGCATCTGAAGTCTGGAAAGTTCAAAGTACTGGAAGGTCTGCTGCCTGTTTTCCCCCAGGATGGCTCCTGACCACTGTGCCCTTGTTTTCCAGTATGGAGAAAGGCTGTGCCCTCACGTGACAGAGGGCGAAAGGGTAGAGAGTAAGAGCAGAAAGGCAGTGGGATGGGGAAGTGAGGTGTTGGTAGAGGTGTAACCAAAGTGAAGATAAGCTATGTGGAAACCTTCCAACCCAAGAACGATTTCCATTATAGTGTATAATCGAAGACAAGTGACATGAAAGGTGAGTGATGGAATTCTTGAGGTTAATGATTAACTGGAGATGGGGGTTTGAGAGGAGGGAGTGCTAGTGGGCAGGGTAGCTAAAACTGAGGATGCATGGAGAAGCCTAAGGGATGTCCACTAGCTAGTAAGCTAATTAAAATACATAAAATATATAAAAATAAAAATAAATTTGAACTGTGTATAGGTAGACAATGCCCGTCCCAAAATGCTGGCACCCAAAACAATACAAGCAATTGCCATGGCTTTTGGTTGCCTACCACAACTATATGGCTAGACTCTGTTACTACAGACAACCTCACTTTGGATGCAGGGCATAGAGGAATCAACTTCCAACTTTCCAGGAAATCCCCTCTGTGCTACCTGGCTAATATGGCCCCAGAAGGTGCTATAAAGGATATGGTAGGTAGAAAAGGCAATGGTAGTCTTACCAAGTGCTTTAAAACTCACCTACAGACTAGATGTGCCTATTGATGCAATAGAGGGAGAACTGTTATAACTAACAGATCTTTTATAGTATTTGGGACCTGCTCTAGATGAGGTATTTTATGCTCAGTACTGTAACCTGTTTAAAAGCTATGACTGGAAAGTTTATAGGCCCTGGGGTGGGGTGAGGACCTACTACTGGTGTTTGCTAAGTGGCCATTCTGTCAAATGGCATGGCTGCCATGAATCACTGCAGCTGTGGTCACCTACACAAGACCCGTGCAAGACAAAGCCATTCAAACTCCCAGCATGGATGGGGTCTTGTGACAGCTGGAGGAGCTATTGGCAGTTGATGGCTATAGAGGGAAGAGAATCACTAGCCTTTGGGGACTTGGACTCTGGTATGTTGTTCAAGCCTGAATGGAAAGCTACACACTCATGGACATGTGGGCAGCACTTAGTGGACTCAGGAGACAAAGAAAAGGTGAAGTTAGGCGGGACATGAGGGATGGGCACTAGGAGGAGTTGGAGGAAGGTAGTGGTAGATGGATACAATCAATTTATATTATAAATATGAATAACATTTTGAAAGAATAAAAATAGTATTAAAAAGAAAAACTATGTGAGGGCTGGACTCTCCTTTTACAGAGGCTTTGGTCCTACCTGTGGGGTCTGTCAACTCTTTTTGCCACAGTCATGTGGCAATGTCCAAAGCACACTTCACTCTTTGCCTGAAGCCTTCTGTTGAAGTTCCCAGTGATAAACTAGTTAATGTTGAGGTGTTTGGGTAATCTTACATTGGCCTTCAGAATAAAGTTGGGCAACATGAGGTATCATAAAGCTCTCACTAAAGTGGGTTCTTCAGTCTCAAAGAATCCATCAGGAATATTCTCATTAATTTGTGAAGAAGTGCTATTTATTTATTTATTTATTTAGAGACAGGCTAGCTCAGCCGGCCTCTAACTCACAGGGTAGCTGAAGATGACCTTGAACTCCAGATCTTCCTGTTTGTATCTCTTGAGTGTTGGGATTACAGGTGTGCACCCCCAAGCTCAGTCAATTCAGTGCCGGGCAAGCACTCTACCAACTGCACTACTTCCCCATTTCCATTTTCATAATACTTTCTAAACATCCTTTAAAAAAAAACAGGCATATTCTACTTAGAAGGCTCTTATGTTGTCTTTTTCAGCTTGTGTGGATGGGGATATCACTGTGGTCATCTGTGTACTGATTAATATTCAGGCCAAGTCTCCTGACTGGTATGTTAACACCTTATAAAAGGCTTGTTTACTTCTGTGTGCATTAACTTAATGGTTTAAGTCCTAAAAGCAGATTTTCAGTTTCTGATCTGTAATCTTCACAAAGTAGGTTCTTACTATTCATAGAAGGGCTGCAAGTATGTCCATGTTTATTCTGTCAGCCTTCTGCAACATTATTCTGTGCAAGGCCTTATGCTCGAGGATGGGTTTTCAGAGAAGAGACTGGCCTCTGACCTCAGGAAGCTCGCCGGTCTCAGCAGGGAGAGCTCAGGGTTATGGTAGTCTGCTGGAGACAGGACAGAGTGACAGCTTAGCTGAGAGTCTAGGCAGTTAGCTGCAGTGTTTCCCTTTCTTACCTTTAAAAATGTGAGTGCATGTGTGTGTTCGTGTATGCATGCGTGTGTGTGTGTGTGTGTGTGTGTGTGTGTGTGTGTGAGCTCGAGCACATGCACGTGTGCATGAGGTTGTGTGCATATGCATGCATGTGTCAGAGGTCAATCTCAGATGTCATTCTTTGGTAGCCACAATTTGATTTCTAAGAAAGGGTCTCTCACTGGCCTGAAGCTCACCAATTTAGCTTGACCAGTCAATGGCATTTCCATCCCACCATACTGTGCTTGCAAGTCTGTCTCACCATATTTGGCTCTTTAACCTGAAGATAGAACTCAGGTCCTCAGGCTTGTGTAGAAACTGAGCCATCTTCCCAACTCCAAAGCAGCAAAGTTTCTTGGACTCTAGAGGATTATCTAAGTAGTAAGTAGGGATCAGATGAGGGTTGGGCCTTTGATTTAGGGAGACTCTTAAAATACAGTCATTGTTCTCATGCTTACCAATCTCACTATGCCATGTTTATTAAAGGCCCCAAGTTGATTAAGTGGGATGGGTAGCTTTAATTGTCAAGTTGGTCTTAGCAACCAGAATCACCTAGAAAAAGAATCTTATCAAGGGATTGTCTACCTTGGGTTGGTCTGTGGGTGTTTCTATGGGGGAGCTTTTTAATTACATTAACTGATGTGGGAAGATCCAGTTCAATGTGGGTGGCACCATTCCCTAAGGCAGGGGGTCCTGAACTACATAAGGCTGGAGACACCGAGCTGAGTATAAACAAGGAGGTGGTGAGTATAGATGTGTTCATTCATTTCTCTTTCCTCTTGGTTGTGGATGTGGTGTGACTAGCTGTCTCAAGTTCTCACCTTGACTTTCTGACAATAATGGGTGGAACCTGGAGTTTTAAGATGAAATAAAGAGCCAGGCAGTGGTGGTGCACGCCTTTAGTCCCAGCACTCAGGAGGCAGAGGCAGGCAGATCTCTGTGAGTTCAAGGCCAGCCTGGTCTATACCTCTCTCTAAGTTCCCCCTTTTCCCCTAAGTTGCTTCTTATCAGGATATTTTATCATAACAACAGAAATGAAACTAGAAGAAATGTAAACAAGGTATGCTTATATCTAATTTGTGTTTTTTCTACTTGCAGGTAATGCTTGACTTGATGACTGTGCTGTACATTCACGTGTTGCATGTCTGCATTGCTATCCACTAGGAAAGTTTCAACTGAATGACAACTAACCACCGTAGACTGAGAAGGACGAATAGAGTTAAAATTGTAGGTATTCTAGTTGTTTGTTTGCTTTGTATTTCAACACTAAATTTACCTTTAAATAGCCAACAGAGATGTGTTTATAACCTTTTGGCCTAACAAAATAAAATGAAGACTTTCACAGAGAGAAACAGATTTCTTGATAGTGAATTCTGAAAGGCATGTATGTGTGGACTGCTCTTTGAAGGGTTTGCTGTGGGTACTTTCTGAATCATGGCTGTTTCTGTGACCTTTGACCAATAGGAGTGGGCACTTCAAGCCTGGCAAGACGGTTTTTGGCAAGATGAGCATGTCATGGTTTCTGTGGTTGACTGAGAGACTTCACAGTTTGTCATACACCAGGTATTTGGATAGCAAAGCTAGACCTTCCTTGTGAGGGCCAAAGGAGCTTTAGCTGAATACTTCTTGACTGGGGATTATTGATTGATAAATAAAATGCTGATTGGCCAGTAGCCAGGCAGGAAGTATAGGCGGGACAAAGAGAGAGGAGAAGCCTGGGAAGTGGAAGGCTGAGGCAGAGAGACGCTGCCAGACACTGCCATGACAAGTGAGATGTAAGGTATCGGTAAGCCACGAGCCACGTGGCAGCATATAGACTAATAGATATGGGTTAATTTGAGATATAGGAACTAGATAGCAAGAATCCTGAGCCATTAGGCCAAACAGTTTAAATAATATAAGTGTCTGTGTGTTTATTTTATAAGTGGGCTGTGGGACTGCCGGGGTTTGGTGGGAGCTGGAGAGAAACTCTCCAGCTACACTTCTTGGCTGGGGATGCCATTGTAGTCCCAGACTGGACTTGGCTAGGGGTTCTTTAGCTCTGATTCTGTAATTAAAGAGCACTGATCCATGCTGTGAAGCATAGAGGAAGTGTCTTGTCTGGGAAATGTGGACAGCAGGTATTCACCAGCTGGCCAGCTTGGGTATGGGAAAACCACGCCAGGATTCTTGCCATACACTTGGTTTTGAGTGCTCACACCTCACTACATGGCGTTAGCTACACTGTGCACCAGCACACAACAAAAGCAGCCTCTAGGGAGGAGTATGGAGATGATGTGTTCATGGTTTTCAGTAGGCTCTTCTTTTCATGGTAATTAGAGGTAAGGACTAGTGCTTTCCTTCAAACCATTTCATGTTTACTGTAGTAAAAGCACATTTATAATCCATCTAAAATCTGTATTAAGTTATTCAGAAACTGGGACTGGGGAGAGGGCTCAGTGGGCAAAGTGCTCACTGCACAAACAAACATGGGGACCTGAGTTCGACCGGTCCACACCCTGTAGAAGTCTGGTGTGGTGGCGCGTGCTTATAAACCCAACTCTGGGTGGGTTCGAGATAGTCAGAGCTGGTATACCTTGGCCAGCCAGCCTAGCCAAAGCAGCAAGCTTTAGGTTCAATGGGAGACCCTGTCTCAAAAATGTAAGGTGAGAGCAATAGAGATAGGTATCTGGATTCCACCTCTGACCTCCGCATGCACAGATAGATACACACACACACCACCACCACCACACCACCACCACCACCACCACCACCACCACCACACCACCACACCAAATAAGTAATAAATATTATTTATAAATAGAGGGAGAAGGAGGCTAGAGAAGAGCAGTGTCATCTCCCACCATCCAGGTTACGACTGAATGTGTTAGAAAATCGCTGCCGCCGACTCAAATCGCTAGACTAGCAGCATATTATGACCAAGCTGTGCCGGGACATCAAAAGCCAAGACTCCATGTCAGGGTGTATACTCCGACCTGTTGACAGCTCCTACCTATGAAGTCAAAACTTACCATGGACCAGCTATCATGACAACTTAGCTTTGTGCTGCTGCTGCTGCTGCTGCTGCTGCTGCTGCTGCTGCTGTTGCTGCCGCCGCTACCACGGTAGAAGGTGAGAGAGGGCACGCGGGCTGGAACACGGCCCTTGAATATTGCATGTACAAGAGAAACTCACTTGCAGACCTCCTTCCTGCAAACATCTCCTGTTGAAGAGGGGGCATCACGTGTACACTTGAATCTCTCGGCAGCTGTAGAGTCGAGTGGGCCCAGGGTCGTCTTTGACAGGGTCACTCACCGATCACAGAGTAGGAACTGAGAACTTCTGTGGTTTAGTCATGAACACGTGGGAAGTAAGCAGGAAACTTGAAATTTAGACGTGGATTTCTGCCTCCAGATTGAGTTTTCCTTTTAGGCATTGGAGATGGAACTCATTTCAAAAAGCTGAGGGAAATTTTGAATGAATTTAAAAGTAAATGAATGGAAAACACTCACCTAAGTGTTAAATTGCTGGTCATTATGCAACATTCACAGACTGTAGAATCAGCTCGAATTTAGAGGGAATGCAACTGAAGGAGCCTTCTGAGTGAAATAAATGTAAGTAGACATTAATCTAATTTGTGTGGGGGGATCTTTAAGCTGCTGTGAAAAATCCTGAATGTTCCCAACACAAAGATAAAAATGCCTAATGTGGCAGATATACCTTTTAGTCACTCCTGATTGTTACATATCGTATGCATGTTTTGAAATACCACACTGTATTGTATAGTACTTACAGTCATTATGTGTCAACTAAAATAAGGGAATTTTAAAAAATTGTCCTTGCACTTGTGAGGCTGGGGTAGGACGATGGTGAATTTGAGGGTCAGTTTGTACTTCTTAGTGAGACCATGTGTCAAACAAACAAAAAAAATCATATTTTCTACCTAAGGTTAAAAGAAAGAGAGGCTCGGGTGCTTGGCTCTAAGAAGTGCTTGTTCAGAAGCTGTTTAAGACTTCCGCTCAGAAAACATGGTGCCCAGGGACTGGGTCTCCAGGGAATGCAGGGGTCGTCAAACATATGGAAAGAAGTCTATTTGATGGCTGTTGTTTAAACTCTCTGTGCCCTCCATGCCAACAATTCTGGAGATGTTTGGTGACATCATTGAAGTTCAGCAACCAGCCAGCTGTGCCACAAAAGGACAGTGTCACAAAGGGACAGTGTGCTCTTTTCCCCAAGATGCCCTGACAGGGTGACCACTGTGTGGACGTGTGAAGAGCAGATGGTTAAAACCCCTGCCCTCTTCCCAGATCCCCTCCCTGCTCAGACTTTGCCTGAGCATCCTCTGGGTTCCCAGCTGGTGCCAGAAGACCAGGGGCCGTGTGTCTGTCTGTCTGGATGGCCAGTTCACCCTTAGGCACATAGAGGACAGCCTCCCACCCCACAATTACTCATTTCCCCAACTCCTGCTAGGATGAGCTGTCACAATTTGAAGAACTACAAGCATCGGGTCGCTTTATACTTTAATCCATAAATAAACATTTCTGCCTTTGAACTTCATTAAATTTGGACATGTTTTCATTTTGAAGCTGTCTGGCATCCCTATCATTCAGACATATAAAACTATAAAACTAGCAATTAATTTAGGTCTATTGGAGTACTGGTGGTCTAGCAGCAGTGAGTTTATGCCAACAAAAGCAGATGGAAACCTCAGACACGGAGACATAACACTTAAATAAGAAAATTACCAAGTGTTCTGAGCAAGAAAGAGGGGAGGTTATCTTCTACTTGTTCCTGGTGGGATCCATCAGCCTTTCCAACTTGTTTAAAGAATTTTGGAGACAAGGACTCCCCAAAATTTATTTCTTCCAAATTTATTCATGTGAATAAAACAATCATTTGGTGAAAACTTAAAATCTAAACTGTGAACTGGATGATCACAGATACATTGACAATATTTGGCCATATGTGGTGGTGCACATATATAATCTCAGCACTGGATAGGTTGAGAGGGAAAAACTGTGAGTTCAAGGCCAGCTTGCCCCAGTCCTGTATATGTGTGTGGGGATGTGAATGTGTATGTGAGAGTGTGTATGTGTATGTATGTGGGGGGGTATGTGTGTATATGTATGAGTATGTGCATGCAGGTGTGTGTATATGTGTGCATGTACATACATTTATGTGTGTGTGGCAGGGATGGAGATCTAAGAGACGATAAGTCCTAAAAGCGGGGTAGGCCATCTTTCTAGCACATAAACCCATGACAACAGACCGGGAATATGTCCCAGTCAGGAAAATGCTTGCCTCACCAACATGAGGACCTGAGCTCAATCCTCAGAATGTGTGCAAAAAGCCAAGTGTGGTGGCATACACCTGTAATGCTAATCATAGAAGAATAGAAAGCTGAGACAGAGATTTCTGGAAGCTCACAGGCTGGCTCGCCTGCTCTGGGTGGTAATATTCCAAGCCACTGTCTCAAATAAAAGGCAGACAGTACCTGAAGACCAATTTGTATCGGCATCTGAGCGTGTCTTCTGACCTCTACGTGAACAAAGAGCCTGTGCACATTCACCTTCCTGCCCCCAATATAGCCCTGAAGATGACAGTTAACTGAAAAATGATTATCTACCTACTGTGAAAGCCAGACTCCTAGACACTGTTTGGCTTCCCTCTAACTTATCATAAATAGCATTGCAACTTCTCTCTTGGTCCTCTGGACTCCCTTTTTGGAAGGAGAGAGCCAGTTTTCTGTGGAAGAATATTCTAGCAGTCCTCCAGGGAGGCCTAACCAGCAGTCAGCAGGATCTTGCCAGTGTGGTGTGTGAGGTCCCAAGGAAGTGGCTCCTCCAGCCCGGTGGCTTTTTCAGATTCCTGGTGGCTCCAGCTGGCATCTGCTGCCACTCAAGAGAAAGCCAGTGCCAGAACCATCACACAGACTGTTCTCAGTTCCTGTGATTTGTGATTACTTTTGGTTTTAGCAGCTAAGTTTAGGGAGTGGTTTTCTGCATGATGGCAGATAACAAATACATTGAGTATGTGGTACATGTCACATGCTAGTTAAAATGGTTAGCAAGAGTGGCCATGCCTTTGACTTCCCAGAGTTCATATACTGTCAAGGAGAGAGTGAGGGACCATAGAAATGTGAGACCAGATTTACTGTTTTGAGCAACAATTTAGGCTAAAGCCAGTAGAGACGGAAGACAGAGAAGTCCAGGCTCATGCCTCTAATTCCAGCACTGGGATTACTACTTCATGTGTGTGCAGGTGAAAGTACATGTACACACACACATGTGCATGGCTGTTGGGGTCAGAGGTCAGCCTTTGGTTATCATTTCTTGCTACCTACCAGTTTTTTGAGCTAGAGTCTCTCAGTTGCAATTAGGCAAGGGTGGCTGGCCAGTGAGCCCCTGAGATCTCTCTTTTTCTATCTCCACAGTGCTGGGATTGCAAGTGAGCTCTACCATGCCCCCCATTTTAAAAATGTGAGTTCTTGGGCCATAGCTAACGCCTTTAATCCCACCACATGGGAGGCAGTGGCAGGCAGATCTCTGTGAGTTCAAGGCTAGCCTTATCTACATAGTTCCAGGACAGCCAGGGCTAAATAGAGAGACCCTGTCTCAAAAACAAAACAAAGCAAAACAGTGGTTCTTGGGATAAGGCACAGGTCCTCATACTTACAAGTCAAGTACCTTGCCAACTGAGCTATCTCCCAAGCCCTCATAAGCATATCTTAATCACCCATGTGAATTATCCATTTTGCTGGGCACTGTGAGGTCCAAGCTGCCCTGGAGCCCGGGGAAGAGGGTTTCACTGTGTATACAAAATCTGCATAAATGACCTCCAGAGCTACTTACTATCTGTCCATGCTGTACAGCAGGAGGGGGGTGATTGAACAATTGGAGGATGAGGGGTTAGTGATCACATTAAAGCTTGACTTTTTGCTTGCCATGTGCTTACCGTGTGCTAAGTTGAGGACTGTACATATTTTTGTGTGCATGTACATATGTGTATGTGTGAAGGCCAAAGGTCAACCTTGAGTCCTGTTTCTCAGTAGTCACACACCGTATTTTTATAGCCTAGGGTCTCTCACTGAGACTCTGGGCTTGCCAATTAGGCTAACCAGTTACCATCATTTTTTGTTTCTGTTGTTTGTTTTGTAGGTGATTGAGATCAAACACTGATCCCCAAACTTGTCCATGCACTTTACGTATTGAATTTCATCCCTGATTCCCAATATGACCCGCATCTTAATTCAACTAATACAGCATGTATCTAGGTAGACAGTAACGGCATTTGCCTTTCACAAATAGGCAACAGACACACAGGAACTAAAGTAGATACATACCTTATACTGTTCAACACAGGTCCATATGCATAACTTACAATGCTAAACATGGGTTTACATATATACCTTATAATGCAAAACACAGATTAAGTCCTGTTGATTTTATTTTTTGTAGTTGTATCTTACAATAATTGTCTGAAGAAGACCAAAACGTCCAGGCTGAACTGGGAAAGTTCTGGAACGACACAGTCAGTCTTGTCTACTGTTTTCTTTCTATCACCATGTTTTGAAAGCCAGAGTGCGGGAAACATTGCCTAAAACCGAGGCTGGCTTCAGTTCAAGGCCTATTTCTAGACCATAGTGGTTTGGACCAGGTTGAAGGAGATTCTGGATGTTTGGATGCAGAGGCAAAACTAAACCTCAGCAAACTGAGAAATGACAAACAAACCGAAGATTTTCAAATTATGGGATGGCTTTGGAGCCATGGGCAGAAGTCCAGGCAGTCAGGATGTGATTCCCAGGCTTGTTTTTCTGTTTTGTTTTTAGCCTCAGTCTAGAGGCACGGTTTTTGTCTTTCCTTATTCTCCTCTGAAGTACAATTCCTACCTGCCTGGGTCTGTCAGCAGTAGCAATTAGAACAACTTATTTTTGTCAGTTTCCTGTTAAAATGCTACTTAAAAATGCTGACCCAGGCTTTCAGTAGCTGTGCTATGGAAAGCATCCTTCTTTTGTACTTGTGTGGGAGAGCACACATGTGGGGTACATGTGGGAACAGAGATCGAGCTTGGGTATTGTTCCTCATGGTGCCATCCACCTTGTTTTTTCATACAAAAGCTCTACATTGGCATGGACTTTGCCAATTAGGCTAGTCTGGCTGGCCAGGGAGTCCCCAGGAATCCTCCTGTCACCGTATGGCTAGCAATGGGGTTATAGACATGCACCAGCCTGCCAACCTTTTAATAGGGTCCTCATGCTTGCAATCAGCACTTCACTGACTGGGACAGATCTCCAACCCGTGTTTCTTATACATTCAAAAGCTATAATGGTTTAGGGTTACCAATCATCATACTTGAAATAACTATCATACAAATTAATCAGTGATTAAAATAATTAAATGTAGTGTAATCAGAAATACTGCACCAAAATTTTCTTCAGTACCACTTGTGCATCAGATTCACATTGAGCACTGGGGACAGAGGTGGTTCTCACATGGGTCCTGTCCTTAGGGTGCTTATAGTATTTGAGGGGAAGAAGGGAACTGACAAGCTGAACCCCTAATGCTTGGGGTCTCTGGTGCTGCTGAGAGCAGGGGAGAGATGACAGGTGTTGTCAAATCCATCTCTCCGCAGATCCCTACCCTGGCCACTATTACTCTGTGTGTGTTTCACAGAAGAGGAAACTGAGGTTCCTGAGACGGAAATGGCAATCTGTGACCTGCGTGCTAATGTCTGTCCTCAGGCTTCCCCACTTGCCTTGCCCCCAGATGTGTTCCTGTGAGCTAACTCTTCTTATCTGAAAACCACAGCAAAGCTGGGCTTTCCACCCAGAAGGCCCATGTGGGGGCCAGCAAGAGTTCTGGATGCTTTCTGCACTTGGCGATGTAGTCTTGGAAACAGGAAGGTGATGGAGGATGGTGGGCCAAGCCCCTTCCTCAGGCTGCTGGTTGGGGTTTAGGGAGGGCTTCATGTGCACCCAGGGCTACCTCTGTCCTGTGCAGAGAGATGACTGGAGACTAATATGTGTCATGGATTTTTAATGACTTGGATTTGAAAAGTCCCTTCTGAAGGTAAGGAAAATACCCCATTAATTGAGTCCCGCTGCTCAGCTTCCTTTCCAATGTGGTCCTCAAGTGAAATATGGCTGAAATATCAGCTGTCAGATGATGAATATTTAAAGAAAATTCTATTATGCACCCAAGGTTCACTCAGCTCAGTAATGAGAGTAATGAGGACTGTTACCTTTAGGGAAAGGAAGTGAGATCACTCTTGCCACTTACCAAGGCTTGTGACAGGCATCTGCACAGAACAGGGGCCATGTCTGGGGATCTCACAGCTTCCTGTCTCAACTTCACCTGGTAGGAAAAAGAACCCTTCAGTCCTTGGGAGTGCTACCTGTGGCAGAGGACTGCCCAATATTATTTTTATTTCCTTGGCTGATTGTTGAAGTAGAATCAGTCAATGATGGATGAGGCTTAAATAAACAAACAAAAAATTAAAAATGGACCCCAATTCTATGTGTGTTCTCCATCCAAGCCCCTTGTTGCCTGGACAGGGGGCATCACAAGGACAGGAGAGGGGCCATCAGACAGATACCTTTCCTCCTCAGCATGGATGCTCTGGGCATGTCTGATTCTCGGGAGACAAAGATCATTTCAGAGAGGTGATCAGAGAGCAAAGATCATCCTGCCTGGGGAGGAACACCAAGGTGAGCCTGCAAGGATGCTTGTTCCCAGGCCTCTTATATTTGACTCAGGCTGCTAAACTTTCCCTTGAGTTTAGAGTGCAGATTTGGGCACCAAGGGATGGAAACACACAGCTTCATGAGGCTCCAGGGAGTCGGCAGAAAACACGAAACACATTCTTACAAAGGAGGAAAGCAGACTAGCCATTTGCCCTCAGCCATGGTCATGAAGGCATCGCTGCTAGTCCTGCAACTGTGGCTGGCCAGGCTAAACGGAAATGCTGCTGGGTTTCGTTCGAGTTCATATAGTGTTGACTGGGGTGGCTACAGAGTGATCATAACCAATCCCAGGTCAAAGGCACTCCATGGCCTTGTCTCTCATGTTACATCCCTTGTCCCATATGTGCTTGTGAGGCGTAGTTCCCAGGTTGTGATGCCAGTGTGAGACACACGTGGGTGTCAAACCAGCAGAAGGAGGAGCTGGGATGTTAGTGACCCCTGGGAAAAGTTCAGGGAATCCTTTTCATTTTTATTTAGACAGGGGCTCACTAAATAGCTCAGGTTGTCCTTGAACTTGCAGTCTTCTTGCCTCACTCTTCCAAGTGCCAGGATCACAAGTAGATCCCTCCACATCTGTCTTGGTGCACTGTAAACCTGACACAGAGAGTGTGCACTGTGGGTACCTGTGAGGCACGTTGTAGAATATTTAATTCTCAGTGCAATCAAAGACAAGCGATTACTTTATAAGTAAAGTCAACGGGCTCCAGGAAGGTAAAGCCACACAGCTTTAAAAGCAGTGGGTTGGGAGAGATCACTTAGCTGTCAGGTGGCAGGGGCTTCCGTATTTCTATAGCACCTCCTTTGTGTCCCTTCTCTACACTCTGTCTTGGTGGCAGAAGGTTTGGTATTGTCTCTCTGGGTGTTTCAAGATCCCTCCATGTGGCTTTGTCTTCCTCTTCCCTTCCACAGGCATGTCTGGACAGTACGTCTAGCAAACCCTGGGCAGAGGGCCTTGTCTGGAACTCCGGTCCTGTTTTCTCCTAACCCTTTCCTGGAATGTGGAGGGAAAATGGTCCTTGGGGTCCAGAAGAGGAAACACGGAAGGGGGGAGAAAGCACCCTCCAGTTCCTGCTTCCAGATAATGTGTGTGGGAACTGGCCACGGAGAAGCCGTTCTTAAGCCAGGGGTCCCGGGAAGGATTGTTTGACCTGAAAATGTACTCAATGTGAAGGAAATGGCTGCCAAGTTCTGCCTGGGCAGTCAGATTTAGAGCCCAAGAAGAGAGGTCCCAGGAATGAGGGATTTTGAAAAAAAAAATTTCATAGCTGAATCTGTTTCTCCACAGTTTTTATCTGAACTTTGGTAGATGTTTGGAGCTGAGGGGGCTGCCTGTTGTTACTTCCATTATGCTTTCTCTACCACGGAGATATACAGTACACCATATAATAATGCCATAGTAAACAGTCATTAAGGAGCTGCACATCCACCACGAGCAGCAGTTATGTGTGCTTCTCAAGCAAGGGGAGCCCACTCCTGGCCTGTTAAAAGGTCTTGTTCCCTAAGCTCTTCCTCAGTACGTCCCATGGCACCTTGGGGTGGGATTCTGAAGTCCCAGTGTACCCTGCCTTGACCAGGATCAGGCCAGTTACCCTAGTGGCTCTCAGTACTGATCCAATGCTCACTCACGTCCAGTTCATTTGAAGCTAGGAATGTGCTAAGCAATTTCAGTAAAGCTGCATGTTCTGAGTACCTTTAATTTCGCCATGAAAAGACTTTCAAATATTTATATTTCTTAAAACTCAATAGTTTGGTGCCTTAAGAGATAGCTCAGTTGCTTGTAATCCCAGTACTGGGAAGGCAGAGAGGAGTAGATCCTTGGCACTCTCAGGCTACCCAACCTAGCCCTCTTGGTGAGTCACAGACCAGTGAGAGACCCTGCCTCAAACAAGCAGGATAGAGGGCACCTGAGGAACAAGACCCGAGGTTGACCTCTGGACTCCATATGCAACCACTCACAGGTACATGTGCGTGGTTTCACCAATGGAAATGATTTTTGGCACAGTATTAGTGAGGTTTCTATTGCTGTGATAAAAAATAACATGGCTAAGACAACTTATAGAGCAAAGGTTTATTTGGGCTGATGGTTCCAGAGGGTCAAGAGTCCATCACTATCATGGTGTAGGGAAGCGTGGTTGCAGGTATGAGTGGTGTTGGAGTAATGAATTGAGATCTCACATCTTAAACTGCAAGCAGGAAGCAGAGATCAAACCGGAAATGGTGTAAGGTTTTAGAGAACTCCAAGTCCATCCCACACCTCCCCTGGTGACATAATTCCTCCAGAAAAGACTACATGTTCTAAGTCTCCCTGAATAGTGAAGTTCTGGGGACCAAGCATTCAAAGATCTGAGACTATGGGGGCGCATTTATCATTCAAACCACCAGATACTATATGTATATATATCTATATATATTTGCAGAATGCCAATTTTGTTATGATTTTTATTTTGTTTTTTTTGGGTTTTTTGACAGAGGGTCTTTCTGTGTAGCCCTAGCTGTCCTGGAGCTCGCTCTGTAGACCAGGCTGGCCTCAAACTCACAGAGATCCGCCTGCCTCTGCCTCCTAAGGACTGGAGTAAAGGAGTGCACCGCCATCATTTAGCATTGTTATGATTTTTTTAAATTGTGGCAAAGTTCACTCCATTTAGCATCATAACTATCTTAGGCATTCAGTTAGATGGATTATGTATACACTGTTGTGTGAGCATCACCACCACCTATTTCCAAAATGCTCTTCATCTCTCACAGTACAAGCATTGTGCCTGTGGAACACCAGTTCCCCAAGTTTTCCTCCCCTGAGCTTCTGGTGACCATCTTACCTGTAGGAACTGGGCTGCTTTAAAGGTAGAACCATACATTTGTCTTGTTGTGACCTGATTCACTTTGCATGAAGCTCTCAAGGTTCCTGAACATCATGGCGTGTATCAGAATCTTTCACTTTCCCTAGGTGGGAACATGTTCCATTGCACATATATACTCCGTTCATTCTTGGGCGTACATAGGTGCCTTCCACCCTTTGTAAGCAACACTGCAACACACAAATGTTAAAATGTCCTTCCAAGAACCACCCTTAAATTATTTAGGATGTACAGTTGGAATTTGGATTGCAGAATTATGTGCTAATTTATTTTTAATTATTTAAAAAGCCATAGTACTATTATACAAAATATTAAGTGTGTGTTTATGTATATGTACTTGTTTGTGAGGGTGCACATATGAATGTGGGTGTGTGCATGCACTCATTACCTGCAAATATTATTTTTCAGGTGCCTTTCACCTTTGTTTGTGACCTGGTCTCTCACTGGCCTAGAACTTCACTATGTAGACCAGGCAACCCATTCCACAGCCTTTTAGAGATCTGGATTACAGGCATGCTCCACTTCTGCCCAACTGTGTGTGTGTGTGTGTGTGTGTGTGTGTGTGTGTGTGTATGCATGTGTGTGCACAAGCACGCAGGTAAGTATCTAAACTCTGGTTCTCATACTTTTTTTTTTTTTTTTGTTTTTTGAGACAGGGTTTCTCTGTGTAGTTTTGCGCCTTTCCTGGAACTCGCTTGGGAGACCAGGCTGGCCTCGAACTCACAGAGATCCGCCTGCCTCTGCCTCCCGAGTGCTGGGATTAAAGGCGTTCGCCACCACCGCCCGGCGGTTCTCATACTTTTAAGGCAATTGCTTTACTTACTGTGCTATTTCCCCAGTCCAAGATGTTTAGTTAAGTTATTGATGATGAAGAATTTGTGTTTGCTGCCTCAATGTATGGTCCCTGCCATGGAGTACTGCTGATTGCTGGCTTCTCTGGGCTATACATTCCCAAGAGCTCTGAGAGGCCAGCCTTGTGCAGAATGAAAGTGTAAGATCACAGCTCCCCCCCCCACACACACACACAGTAATTATACTCAGATCTCAGCACTTGGAACTGTCAGCTATGTGGCATCCTGGATTTTAAAACAGAATAGGAAGCTCTTGTACTACCCACATCTATCTTGCATAGTTCCTTATTTTCTTTTGCTTCATGCTAGTTACTCACTTGAAAAAGTCAAGGGGTAGGAAAGAGTGGAAGGGAGACCTGGTATCAGGTACAGCATCTTGTCTTTGTCCTACAAGACAACCCTGAACAAACGTACTGCTTTTTCAGTCTTTGCACTGTGAGGCTCCTATTGGCATCCTTTGAAATGCCATCACTCAGAGGCTGAGGCAAGAGGATTTTGAGTTTGAGGGTTACATAGTAAGAACATGTACTAAATAAACACACACTATCCCCCCAGTAACCTCACTAGTGTTTGTGTGGCTCAAATAGAATAAGATGGCATGGGGAAGCCCATATATATACCTTTTCTACACAGATATTATCCTTTGGTGGTATGTGTGTTTTTGTTAAAAGGAAAAATGGAGCTTTGTGTGTATATATGTACCTGTGCATGCATGTACACATCTCTGTGGAGGCCGGAAGTTAATTCCTTAGGAGCCATGTATCTTGGGTTTGTTTGTTTTTGTTTTGTTTTTGAGACAGAGTCTCTCATTGGAGTGGGGCTTACCAATTAGGCTAGACTGTCTGGCCAGAGAGTCCCAGGAGCTGTCTCTGTCTTGCCAGCTGTAGGATTACATGCACACATCACCTCTCCTGGCTTCTGAATGTGGGTAATGGGCATCAAACCCAGGCCTTCATGCTTGCAAGGCAAACACTTCCCAACTGAGCTGTCTCCCGAGCTCAGGATGGTACCTAACTTGTGATTTGTATGCAGAATATACTATCCCCACGTCCAGGATCCTATTTCTTTAAATGTGGTCGTGTGATTTGATTGGAGGAAGGAGAGAAGAGCAGAGGACTGGAAGGCAGGCAGAAAAGCTTTTTTTCTTTTGCAATTTTGAAATGGCTGATTGAAGTGGAGTGGCTCGTTAGTCTCAATTAACCAGGGTATGTTGCCAGTGGCTGAGCTCGATTGTATCAAGTGATAGATGCTTGAACTCAGCCTGCTGGGCAGGCTCAGGGCCACATGGGGTCTGCATTCAGGGATATTGGTTAGGTGTTTCTGCACAGGGGGTGGGGAAGGCAGTTCATCATTTTCTTTAATTAATACAGCCACCAGGTTTGTATTCTAACATGTCACACTCAGAAAATCAAAGAAGCCCTTGTGTAAATAATGAGAAAAAAGGACCTGACTATTAGTAGTGGTGAGAATTTTCTGGAGCATTTGACAGATCTGAGAAGATTGTCACTTCCTTCAGGTGAAATAACTCAAAAGTCAGAATTTTATATTTGTCTAGGCTCTTTCACGATAGGATAATAGGACCTTATTTTAACAGTGTTTGGGGTCAAAAGAAAAGGAAAATGTATGGAAGAGAACCGTATCTAGGTTATAACAAAAGTTTTTGATTTGACAAAATGAGGTTGAGAACTTTTTTCTCATTGCTTTAGTTTGGCTGTAATCTTCTGGAGGTTTATGGAGGGCAGGTTGTTCTGCAAGTTCCATGGACAAGGGATAACTCGACCTCATTCCACCTGTCAGAGCTGAATCCTGCATGACAGCCGGCTGCCTGACTGAACGACTCCCAGCAGTTTGCTGTGTAGATTCTCAGACATGGAATCCCAATTCTAATCCCAATTCTGTTGTATAATATTTAGTTGTGCCAAAACTTAGGAAATGTTTTGGCTCTAGTGTGCTATCTTTTTTTTTTGGTTTTTCGAGACAGGGTTTCTCTGTGCAGTTTTGCGCCTTTCCTGGGACTCACTTGGTAGCCCAGGCTGGCCTCGAACTCACAGAGATCCGCCTGGCTCTGCCTCCCGAGTGCTGGGATTAAAGGCATGCGCCACCACCGCCCGGCTTAGTGTGCTATCTTAAACTGCTATTCTCAGAGCAAAAACAAAACAACAACTGCATCAAACCAAACCAACCAACCAACCAACAACCAACTAACCAACCACCAACCAACCAACCAACAAACCACCAACCAACAAACCAACCAGCCATCAACCAACCAACAAACCAACAACCAACCAACCAACAACCAGCCAACCAACAACCAACAACCAACCAACAACCAACCAACCAACCAACCAACCAACCAACCAACCATCAACCAACCAACTACCAACCAGACAACCAACAACCAACAACCAACCAATCTACAACCAGCCAACCAACCAATCAACAACCAGCTAACCAACCAACCAACCAACAACCAACCAAACAACAACCAACCAACCAACCAACCAAACACACAACAGCAGAAAACCATGTCTAGGCCTAACTGAGGAAGCTGGGAGCTGCTTCAAGTTGCAATGGGACCTGGTGTGCTAGAGAACATTCTACTGCTGTGATGAAATACCTGAGATAATCAACTTTCAAAGGAGGAAAGATCTACCTTAGCTCATGGTTTCTGACCTTTCAGTTCCTCATCAGGTGGCCTCATTGCTTTGGCCAGTGGTGGTATAGGACATGATGACTGCACTGTGTAGCAGAGAGGGCCTGATCCCCTCATGGCAGCTGGGAAGATCTGGGAAGAGGAGGCTGGAGCCACATCCCCTTCAAAGGCAAGCCTTCAAGAACCCCATTTCCATCATCTGGGATTTACTTTTAACAGGCTCTCTCACTTCCCTGGTGCCCCATAGCTGGCAACCAAACTTTCAACACATAAGCTTTGGGGCTGGATTTTATATCTAAACTGTAGCATGTGGGCACTTCTTATTTTACCGTTTCTTCTAGGAAATCCCTCTCATCTGGCCCTGCCATATCTGGGAGTCTGAGTTTCTTACCTGCAACTCCCCCCTCCCTCCCTTCAGCAAATGGAACAAAGCTGGCAACACGGCCATCAATCAAGTCAGAAGGCCTCTGGAATGTCACGATTTGTGCAGTACTGTGCACTGCTCTGGATGTCATGATCTGTACAGTACTGTGCATTGCTCTGGATGTCATGATCTGTACAGTACTGTGCACTGCTCTGGATGTCATGATGTGTGCAGTACTGTGCACTGCTCTGGGTGTCATGATTTGTGCAGTACTGTACACTGCTCTGGATGTCATGATTTGTGCAGTACTGTGCACTGCTCTGGATGTCATGATTTGTGCAGTACTGTGCACTGCTCTGGAATGCCGTGGTTTGTGCAGTACTGTGCACTGCTTTGGAATGCCATGGTTTGTGCAGTACTGTGCACTGCCATGCTCATTGTAGCCACCACAGCATGTCACAGGGGCAGTGAGTGTTTTCATTATTCTGACAGTTTCTTCCAGGGATGGACGGAACCCAGGCCTCCAATCATGCCAGGCAAGCCCTTTCCCACTGAGATGCATTCCCAACCATGTGTGCATTCATGTGTATGTGTGAACAGGAGCACATTAAAGTGTCTGCACATGTGCATGGAGGCCAGAGATCAACCTTGGGTATCTTTCTTCAGGAGTTGTCTATCTTGTTTTTGAGTTAGTGTCTCAGGAAACTTGGGGTTCACTGATTAGGCTAGGCTGGCTGATCAGCACACCTTGGGGATCCACTCCTTTCTATGTTCCTATCTCCCTAGTGCTGCCACTATAGGTGCATGCCGTTGTTCCGAGGTCTTTTAGTGTGCATTCTGAGTATTGGATTCGGCCCTCATGCCAACAAGCCCTCTACTGCCTGAGCCATCTCCCTACAACAGCCCCAGCCCTTTTCTGTTGGCACTGTACAGCTGGAGGACTACCGTGGAGGTCACAGGCCGCACATTGCAGGAAGAGAGATCTTCCAGTTCTCAGTCTGGACTGGACATGTGGCTTGCTGTTGGAAATGAATGTCAGCAGATATGGATACATTTATGATTCCTATGGAAACAACAGGCTCAGGTTAGAATATGAATCTCACTTCTTCCTACTGGTTTGGCATGTGCATATAAACCCTCTTACCTGTATTCCATTTTGCACATGAAAGAGACTACTGCTTCTTCTTAGGAAAGCCAGGGGCATTGAGTTAAAACTACATGATGATGCCTCACAAAGAACTCTGTACCCTTCAGTGACCCAAAACAGCCACTCAATATTTGGAACCCAGTAGGGTGTGGTGGCATACTCTTGTAATCTTAGCACTTGAGAGTTTGAAACAGGAGGATCAGGGATTCAGAAGCAGTCCTGGTTACATATTAAGTTCAAAGCCATGCTGGGCTACATCATGAAAAACAAATAAATGAACAAAATCCATTTTGAACCTGGCTGTAATTTGCTTTTGATGTTTATTCCTTGGGCACTCTTTATGAGGTGGTGCTGTGGAAGGGAGGAGGGAAGACACCTGGGTCAGAAGCTCAGAGAACATTCTGCCTTGGTCCTCACCGTCATAGCGGTGCTAGAGCGATACTGTGCAAAGGAGACCCAGACTTCCCACTGTATCAGTTCTGACTGTCGAGGTGGCAGTGGATGATTAAAAAAAAAAAAAAAAGCCACAACTGCTTTGCCTGAGTGTGAGTTCACTGATTCACCAACAGGTACTTTCTGATTGGAAAGGATCCCCGGCAAGTAAAACATGGGGCAGATGCTCCTGCTTGAGATCTCCCTCCAGCAGAGAGGCAATGAAGAAGTCATGAAGCCATACTCTGGACCTGGCCTGGATGGTGCAGCAGCAGCAGGGGTCAGCAGGCATGTGGGTGATCTGTGTCAGTGGAGAGAGAGACCTCAGAGGTGAATGTTTTATTAACTGAGACAAGCTTTCCTTAAATCTGTTTGTGAAGATACACCTGAGGTAGTCTAGCCCTCTCTGAGCAGCGGCACTCACATCTTAGGAGCTCAGATCCAGACTGTAGCTCCCGTCCTGCCTGGGAAAGTGAAGAAGGAATGGAAGGGGATCTGTTGAGTAACAGGTTCATCCACAGTTCCCATCCTATTATGTGGAGACTCTTGTACCACAACCGCCTGTGTTTGCTTCCTGACAGGACTGCTCATTTAGAAAGCTCTTGTACAGGACTGCCCTTTGAGCCAAACCGTCACCATCTTCAGGAGTTCTGCTGAGGCCTGCTCACAAAACGTCAGCACATGTGGGTCTGTTGTTTCCTCAGAGAAGGAGCAGTTAGAGAGGGTCATGGACCCTCACCTGAGTATCCAACCATCACTTCCAACTCATTGTATGCAGGTCTTCCCTAATTGCACACAGTCTCTGGGTCTCTGGGTGGTGCTGGAGAATACAGATGGAGGAAGATGATGGAAGGTCTTCCATTTGGGCAATCACGGGGAACCAGCATCCCTGCTGGGTGCAGACCTTCCACGGAGGCTGTTGTAAAGTTGCCTAGGTTCTTGATCATAATCTCTCAGGAATTGCTCTGTGAGGAAGCCCAGTAAGTGCATTGGTTCCCTGGGTGAACCTTTGTGGAATGTACCTCAGTTTGTCATTGGGACCCTAGGAAGAGTGAATAGGTTGTTTATCTCTCCAAGGGAAGGAATTTTAGTAGCAAAAGCAAAGGACAGGGAGGAACTGAAGAAGTAACTTAGGTGGAATCTGGCTGGAAAAATCCATCAAAGCCTGATGAGTACAGCTGAGGCAGGGGGATTTGTTGGCTTCTTTGTTTGTTTTTGTTTTTATCCCTTTTATTAAACATAGATTCTTTCCCGATACAGTATATCCTGATTACGGTTTCCCCTCTCTCTACTCTTCCCAGTTCCTCCCCACCTCCTCTCCCATCCAGATCCACTCCCTTCCTGTCTTTCATTTGAAAAGAACAGGCTTCTAAGAGGTAACAATAAAACATAACAAAATAAAATATAGTAAGATAAAACAAAAAATATCACATTGAGGCTGGCAAGATAAGCCAACAGAAAAATAAGAGTCCCAAGAGAAGGCCCAAGAATCAGAGACTCACTCATTTTCACATTCAGAAGACCCATAAAAGTACTAAACTGAAAGCCACAGTATAGATGCCGAGGACCTGGTGCAGATCTGTGTAGGCCCTGTGCTTGCTGCTTCCATCTCTATGAGTTCATATGAGCCCCAGTTGTTTTAGAGGGCCTGTTCTCCTGGTGTCCTTCATCCCCACCTCCCCCATTCCTCTGTCTTCTCTTCTGCAGGATTCCCTGAGCTCTGAGGGGAGGGATTTGATGGAGACACCTCATTTAGAGCTGTGTGTTTCAAGGTGCTGCATAATATCTGTTTGAGGGCCTCTGCATTTGTCCTCACTACAGCAGAGTGATTCTGTGGCACTGAAAATCAATGGCTCCGGTAAAATGGGTGATATGGAATGCAGAGGGCAGGGCATCTGAAAGTACACTGAGGAGCTTGGGTTCCATGAGATGGCCAGTGTAGAGATGCATCAGTGCTTGGAGACAGGGAGATGGCCAGTGTAGAGATGCATCAGTGCTTGGAGACAGGGAGATGGCCAGTGTAGAGATGCATCAGTGCTTGGAGACAGGGAGATGGCCAGTGTAGAGATGCATCAGTGCTTGGAGACAGGGAGATGGCCAGTGTAGAGATGCATCAGTGCTTGGAGACAGGGAGATGGCCAGTGTAGAGATGCATCAGTGCTTGGAGACAGGGAGATGGCCAGTGTAGAGATGCATCAATGCTTGAGACAGGGAGATGGCCAGTTCAGAAATGTGTCAGTGCCTGGAGGAGGGTTTCCTGGAAAGAAGAAATGCAAACACGTGTCTCCTAGAGGAACTGAGTAGTTGTGGTCCCTTTCTCTAATCCCTTCACTTCTCTCATCCCTCGGCCAGCAATCTGCTCTGTCTGGAGTACTGAACTTCTCTACTTGACTGTGCTTCACCTTTCAAATGTAACTAATCCTTCCTTTGAGTCCAGGTTTATAATGCAAAGGTCGCCATGACAACTGCATAAGAGAAATATCCCATAGAATTTAAAGCTAGCTGTTCCAGAAAGGGCTGTGGTTCAGAAGGCCCATACACTTGCAGAATCAGGAGCAGAGAGAAGTCCCAATCAGATAATATAGAGAGCAGGGAACCAAAGGCCAGCTTTCTCAGAGGACAGAGACCTGACGTCTGACTTGGTGGGTGCTCTCACTGAAAGGTAAGCCTTGCTCTGTTCTGCCCCTCACTTAAAGTCTTTCCCCTGTGTTGTATCTGTTTTGTAAGGCAGCCTCTTGTATAGCCTAGGTGGACCTGGAACGTTCTGTGTAGCCAAGGCTGGCCTCAAACTGTTTCTGCTTCCTAAGTACCAAAATTGCAGGTGTCCCCCACCACACCTGGCTTGCAGCCTTGACTCTGTTCTCTTTATATACACTACCTTATGTGCACTACCTTATATACATTGTGCATATTCCTTTCTTTCTATTGGCTGATCACCACGCAATTCTTCCTGGATGAAATCCAGTCCTGATGAATTTCCAAGTCTCCTCTAATCTCCAGCAGAGACAGAGAGGGGTAACTGGACCTCCTGAGTCTTTGTCCTTATCTGTGCTTCTCTTAGGAAAGGTGTATTTGAACCTTGAAGGTGAAACATAGACTAAAGAAAAAATAATTAACTATAATTATCCCTTTCTAATCACTGAAAATCCTGTTTATCTTCTCTGTCATTCATTCATAAAAGCCAGTGGCTTGCTTTTCAAGTAATTTTTGCCTGAGTGGTTCTATTTAGGAATGTGGGACTGTGGGGTGAGTTCTTTAAGGAAGTGGGGAGGGACACACCCACATTCTCCTATCTGCTGTGTTCACTGTGCAACCGTTGTTACCTGCCACTCTGGTGGAGAGGAAGATGTGGCACCAATGGATGCTGAGACTCCCAGCAGCTACTGAGGAGTAGATCATGTCCAGCATCTCAGCATCAGACTCAGTGCCTGGCCCCTGTGATGATCAGCAGCGAGCACCAGAATGATAAGGGATTTGATTGCTGCCTACTCATAAGGAGAGTGAACTCGGTGAACTCCACTCCACTCCAGAATGACCTAATCACATACCAGGCATTTTAGTTCCTTAATCTCCAGCAAGACAGAATTCCAAAAGAGGCAGGTTGCATACCCCTTTCACCTCCTCTGTGAGCTCTGCCACCTCCACCTCCAATTTCAATGTCGTCTGTGTCCCGTGTTCCAATCCTGCCTAAAACTGTCTAAACAGAGAATGAGGGTTCATGGATTATTTCAATAAGTGGTTGAATTTGTGTTCTGAGTCATCTGACCAACCAACTCATCCAGAAGTGAGTTGATCTGCCAGAGCATTAGTTGTACTCTACAAAGAGTGTAGCAATGATAATAACAAACAAGGAAACGGGAGTTGGGAAGATGGCTCAGTTGCTGAAGCTCTTGCTACATAGGTATGAGTACCTGAGTTCAGTTCCCGAGAACCCAGGTAAAAAAGCTGAGTGTATGGCGCAGGTCTGTAATTCCAGCAATGGCAAAAAGGGAGGTGGAGATAAATTCATGGGTCTGCTAGCCTGGCCTACAGGGCAAAATCTCAAGCCAATGAGAAATCTTGTCTCAAACAAAAGTTAGAAGGATCCTAGGGACTGTCCACAAGAGCAGCGTGAACAGTATATCTTTACATGTGTACTCACAGAGGAACAAATATATGAACATATACAAGAAAAAAAAAGAAGAGGGATGAGAGGGAGCAGGGAGGGAAGGAGGGAGAGAGAAAGAGGAGAGAGAGAGAGAGAGAGAGAGAGAGAGAGAGAGAGAGAGAGAGAGAGAGAGAACAAATTTGTTCTGATCATTGGTATGTTAGCAATAGTAAAACGTTAACATTTCAAGTGTCCAACAGCAGAGGTGGGACCATCTGACATGATATGTGATATCTCCATCTAACAAATAATATTACAGTCATGAAAAAGGAACAAGAAGTATCTTTACACACTATCAGGAATTAACTCTGAGGATGTTTAGTAAAAATAGTAAGATTAAAAAAGAAATCTACCTTAAGCAGCATTTGGCAGGAAATACTGGGAGAAGTTGAGAGAGAGGGAATGGAGGGAGAATATAATAGAAATACATTTTATATACATATGTGTGTATATATGCAATTCTTAAAGAATAAATAAAAATATATTAAAACAACAAAAGTAATCAATAAAGAAACTACCTTTCGATCTTGAGAGAATAGTACATATGTATGCATGTATATGTAGTATAACTTACATGTGCTATTTATGTAAGAATATAGATATGCATGCATTATATAAAATGCATGCATTACATAAAATGCATACAATGCATATTTACACATGTAATAAATATGCACAACTATATATAATAAACCAAGACCTAACAAAATTCTTCCACAGCACGGGGGGGGAAGGGTAGAATGAAGGAGATAGACAACAAAGCTCAACTTCCCTAATGACTTTGCTTTGCAATTGCAATTAGAAATTATCTTTTGCCAAATAATGTAACACACTTAAATGAAGCCGTTCCTGAATGGAAAAGAAGAAAGACAAGCAGAGTAAACAAGTGAGTTTAACCATAGACAAGACCGGTGTACCCAGAAGAGAGGTGTTTCAAGTCTCTAGACAGGGTCATCTGTTCATGCGTCATGAAAAGGTGTGACTTGTGCCCAGACTCTGGAAAGTACTTCCTGTACTGCCTGGAGTCTTCACGGTGTTGGTAGTCCCTGTGCTACTGGTCCAGGGCTGCAGTGACATCAGCAAGAGAAGAGGTGGGCTCTGTTCATTTCCTGAGAAGGTGTGAGAGAGAATTTCAAAAGAGAGGCGGGGTGGAGTAAGATGGTGGCTGAACTTAGTCCGCCAGCTGTGGTCTCCCCGCAGACATACCACAGAGGACAACTCTTCGTATACTGAACTAAATTTATGAGATGGTAGGCAATCAAGTGAGAGAACATAGCACCTAGGTTCACACAACAACAGGAAGCCAATGTGAAGCAGACAGAAAGGAAATGGATGCCTGCACCCCTCCCCCACTCTACCCCTGGAAGGGAGGATACTTGTGGAGAGAGAGGCCCGAAAATAGAACCTGAGCTTTGTCAAGTATCTAAGACTTATTGCCTGTTTTATGAAATACAACAGCACCATCAAGGTGAAATCAGTGAAATCTGGAATTTGAGACATTTTATAGAACACAAGGTTGCTTTTCAATGAAAGCATTGCAAATAAAAATTAAAAAGGGAGTGTCAAATATATAGATTTAAAAATTAAGGCAGAGACACATCAAACATGTCAAGGATGTTCCTTGTTTAAATTGTGATTCCAAAGAATCACCAAAAAAAATGTAATTTGGTAACAGGAGAAGTTTGAATACAGTATCTTTGGTAACACCAAGGAATTGTACAAATTTTATAGTAATAAACTTCACTGCTTAGAAGTGTTAGATTAACAATGAAACAGGCTGAAGGGTTCAAGGGTTGGCTCTCTAATGAAAACACTCGCTACCCAGTCCAACGATTTGTGTTTGATCCCTGGAACCCACATGGTAGAGGGAGAGAACCAACTCAGAAGCAAGTTGGCTTCTGACTACCACATGCAATACCTTGGCATACACATACATAAGAAAAATAAAATGTTAAAAAATGAAATAGAATTGTAAAGTTAAAAAATAGCAGAAAGCACACAGGATTTCGACACCCAACACATGTAAACTATCCCCCCAGTACTAAACCCAGGTACCCAGGGTATAACCTTTGTTGCAGTCCATGAACCTGTGGTGATGCCCCATCACCACCAGAGTCTATGGGTCACATTATTTCACTGTCTGTGTTGTTCTGTGTTTGGGGCTTGACAAGCATTTAATGGCAGATGCTTTTCATTGGCATATCCTACAGAATAGCATTATCATAGAATCCCTCTGTTTCTTCTTATCCTTCTTTCTCCCTTGACACTTGTCAAATATTTTTATTTTTATTGTACCCATTAGCTTGCCTAATCCATAATGTCATTTAGTGGGAGACTTTTACAACATATAGCCTTTCCAGGTTAGCTTCTTTAACTTAGCTATATACATTTAAATTTCTTCCATGTCTTTGAATAGTTTGATACATCATTTTTATAAAATTAAAATGATATTTCATTATCTTGACCTGCCACAGTTTACCTGTTCATCTACTGATGGACATCTTGGTTGCTTCTAAGTCTTGGCAACTGTGGATGAAGCTGTTAGAAACGTCTTGTGTGCTCTTTAAGTATATACAAAGGAGGAGGGTTTCCGGTTTGCACAGTTAGAATATCGCCACCTTCGCTAGACCCTGCCAAGCTCTTTCTTGAAGTGGCTATGACATCCTGTATTCCCACCAACTATGAATTAGATTTCCATTCCTTACTTCTCCAACTGTGTCTGGATTTGGTGTTCTCAGTGGTTTGGATTTTGTTAATTCTGATAGCTTTAGTGATGTGATCCGTTGGCTATTTTGTCTGTTTTTTTAATTGAATTTTTTTCTCTTGTTGAGTTGGAGTTCTTTTTGCATTATGAATAACAGCCCTTCCTCAGGTGTGCCTCTGTGAGCATTTTCTCTAGTCTGGGGCATGTCTTGTCACTCTTTGACCTCATCTTTTGCAGGGAAATTTATAATTTTAATGACATCCAGTTTATCAATTATTTCTTTTATGGATCATGACCTTGGTTTTGTACCCAAAACATTTCTCTACATTTGCACTTATATAAATTTTTCCTGGTGTTTAGGAGTTTTGAGTTTTACATTTTAAGGCTGATTCATTTTGACTTAGTTCTTGTGGAGGATGTAAGACCTGTGTGTGTGTGTGTGTGTGTGTGTGTGTGTGTGTGTGTGTGTGTGTGTGTGTGTGTGTGTGTGTGTGTGTGTGTGTGTGGTGTGTGTGTGTGTGTGTGTGTGTGTGTGTGTGTGTGTGTGTGTGTATTTGCATACAGTTGCCTAGCTGTCTCAGTACCATTTGTTGAAAAGACTATTTTTGCTCTAGGCTATTTCTTCTATTCTTTTGTCGAGAACCAGTTGACTGCACTTACATGGAGCTATTTCGAGTCTCTCTATTCTGTTTAATTTACCAATCTGACTATTACAAACTATATTGATTACTGATGTTTTATAATAATTCTTGAAGCTAAATAGCGTCAGCTCTCTAACTTTGTTCTTTGATAATACTGACTTGATTATTTTGTGTCTTCTCATTCTCATGTGAACCTTAGAATCAATTTGTTGTTTTCTGTAAACTAACTGTGGCATTTTCATGGTGCTTGTGTGGAATCCTCAGCCCAGAAGAGCTGGCATTCACAGAGCCTTCCTATCTGTGTATTCTTCTGTGTAGTTCTTTATATCTTTGATAAAAACATTGCTGTTCCACTCACCCACATACAGATCTTATATGTATTTTGTTGGACTTATATTGGAATATTTAGATTCACAGGATGTTGATAGAAATAGTATTGTATTTTAAATTTCTGATTCTATTTGTTCATTGCTGATATATAGAAAAATTACTGACTTTTGTATTTTACCCTTGTATCTAGCAACCTGTCTATAATCACTTGTGAGTTCCAAAATTCCTTTGTCAATTCCTTAAGATACTCTACAGAGACCATCTTTCCTTCCTTCCTTCCTTCCTTCCTTCCTTCCTTCCTTCCTTCCTTCCTTCCTTCTTTCCTTCCTTCCTTCCTTCCTTCTTCCCTCCCTCCCTTCCTCCCTTCCTCCCTCCCTTCCTTCTTCCCTTCCTCCCTTCCTCTCTCCCTCCCTTTCTTTCTTCCTTCTTTCCTTCCTTCCTTTCTTCCTTCTCTCCCTCTCTCCCTTTCTCTTTTCTTCCCTCCCTTCCTTCTTTCTTTCTATTTTGGCTTTCTGAGATACAGTACTGCTATGTGGCTTTAGCTAGTCTAGTACTTGCTATATAGATCAAGTTGGTCTTGAACTCATGGCAATCCTTGTACCTCAGCCTCCTGGGTACAAGGGTTATAGGCATTTCCACCATGCCTGGCTAGTTTTATTTCTTTATTCATAAGCTATAGTTTTCATTTCTTTTTCTTGCCTTATTGCATTTTCCAGGACTTCCAGTTAGATGTCAAAAAGCTGTCAGTAGTGAAGGAGACCACCATTCCTCATTTCTGATCATAACAGGAAAGCTTTTAGTTATTCACTGTTAAGTTTCATATTAGCTGTAGGGTTTTTTTGGTAGACATTCTTTTCTATAAAGTGGAAGTTCCCCTCTGTTGCTAATTTCTTGAGGATCATTTTTGTGAATGGATGTTGACTTTTGTAAAATGCTCTGAATTTGTGATATGATCATTCCTTATTTAGCTCATTGTGGTGGATTGCGTTAATCTATTTTAAAATATTGAATAATCTTAAATACTGAGAATAAATACTACTCATTTGTGATATGTAGTTCTTTTATACTTGCTGGATTTAATTTGCTAATATCTGGTGGTGGTTTTAAGCTTATAAAAAATGTTAGTTAGCTGGGAGTTTCCACTGCTCCAGGTTTCTAGCTCATCCCAGAGGTGTCCCCAGATTCCAGTTGTCTCTCCCAGTATTCTCTCCCTCCATCCTCCCCTCACCTGATCCCTCCTGTTCCCATACACACTCACTCCACACCCCTCCACCCTGTCCACTGGCATTGTCAACTCTACTTCCCCTCACAGTAAGATTCATGCATCCCCCCAACACACACACACACACACACACACACACACACACACACACACACACACACCTCCTGGAACCTTTCTTGTTACTTAGCTTCTCTGGGTCTGTGGATTGTAGCATGGTTCTCCCTTTTTTTATGGCTAATATTCACTTATGAGTGAGTATATACCCATGCTTGTCTTTCTGAGTTTTGGTTACCACACTCAGGATGACTTTTCTAGTCCCATCCATTTGTCAGCAAATTTCATGATGTCATTGTTTTTAACAGCTGAGTAATGCTCCATTGTGTAAACGTACCACGTTTTCTTTATCCATTCTTCAGTTGAGGGACATCTAGGTTGTTTCCAGCTTCTGACTATTATGAATAATACTGTTATGAGCATAGCTGAGCAGGTGTTCTTGTGATATGGTAGACCATCCTTTGGATATATGCTCAGGAGTGATATAGCTGGGTCTTGAGGTAGATTGATTCCCAATCTTCTAAGAAACCGACATATAGATTTCCAAATGTGGGTAACCCTAGCTAAGACTCCTAGCAATAGGGGATATGTAGCCTGACCAGCTATCTCCTGTAACCAGGCAAGATTTCCAGTGGAGGGACTGGGACACAAACCCAACCACAAACCCTTCAACCTACAATTTATCCTGCCTACAAGATGTGCTGGGATAAAGATGGTACAGAACTTGTGAGTGTGATCAACTGATGACTGGCCCAGTTGGAGACCCATGGGTCTCTTTGAAAAGGAGCTCATCCCTGAGGGCCAGGACCCAGAGGTGGGATACCCCAGAGACCTGGGATAGAACCAAACATGACTGGCAAAATCAAAAACAAAAACAAAAAACAGTCAATGAAATGATTCCTAATGATATTCGGCTATGCTCACAGATAGGTGACTAGCCCAGCTGTCATCAAAGAGGCTTCACCCAGCAACCAATAGAAACAAAAGCGGAGAAACACGGCCAAACGTTAGGTGGGGTCGAGGAATCCTGTGAAAGCAGGGAGGAAGAATTGTAGGAGCCAGTGGGACCAAGGGCACCACAAGAAAACCCACAGAACCAACTAACCTGGGTTCACTGGGACCCACAGAGACTGAACCAACAACCAGGGAGTCTTCCTCAGACTGACCTGGGCACTCTGCATGTATGTTATAATTGTGTAGCTTGGTCTTCTTATAAGACTCCTAACAGTGAGAGCAAGGCCTGTCTCTGACTCTGTTACCTGCTTTTGGAACCCTTTCCTCCTTCTGGATTGCCTCATCCAGCCTTAATAGAAGAGGAGGTACCTAGTCTCAGTGCAACCTGATATTGGATGGATGGTTGATATAGGTGGGAAGTCTGTCCCTGTATCTGAAGAGAAACAGAGGAAGAGGGGATGGGGGTGAGGTGGGGGGAAACTGGGAGGAGAGGAGGGAGGAGAAACTTTGATTGGGATGTAAAAACAAACAAACAAAAACAAAAATGTTTCTAACTCTCTTATCTTACAATGTATTTGTTTGATTTGGGATACTTCCAGAGTAATGCTGATGTTGTAAAATAAGTTAGAAATTATTTTCTCTGCTTCTGGAAGAGGCTGTGGAGGAATAGTATAATTTATTTCTTCAATATTTGGTAGAGTTCACCAGTGAGCCTATCTGGACCTGGTACTTTCGGTTTTATAGTGGCATTGATTTACTGACTCGATTTAGTTAGTAGACATGCTCCTGTTTAAATTGTCTATTTCCCCTTGTGTAGACTTTGATAGATTTATCTTTGAAGGAATCGATCCATTTTTGCCTTGGTTATCAAACCTGTGAGCATAGAGCTTTTCAGTGTCTACTCTTCTAAACGTTTCACGTTTGTGTGGTCTGCATTTCTACCGATTCTTCCCTTCATATCACTGTTAATTTGGATTTTCTCTGTTTTTCTTGGTTAATCTGGATGGAGAATTGTTGATTTTATTAGTCTTTTTCAATGACGAGCTTTAGTTTTTGTGGATTTTTCCCATCGGTCTGTTACTTTGGACTTCCTTGATTTGTGATCCATTTTTAAATTGTTTCTTCTTTTAGTTTGAACTTAATTTTCTCTTTGTTTATTTTTTTGTGTGTGTTCAACTTACAGTAAATGCTTACTATTGATGACACACTAAACTTTAAAATAATAAGATCCATGATTATCTGTAGCAGGAATCTTAAATGGTCTTATTAATAAGAACAACCTGAGCCAGGTATTGGGGTGAACGCTGGAAGATCAGAGAAACAGAACAAGCCACAGCTTCCTCGCCTCGCCAATTCCTCAGCTGATCCTGATTCCTCAGACTGGAAGCTTCTGTGTCCTCATCCAAATGGATCTCAGCTGAACTGCTGCTCAAAGGCCTGAATGCTTAACCAGCCAAAAGCTTCTAGTTTCTGGTCTTCACGCCTTATATATTTTTCTGCTATCTGCCATCACTCCCTGGGATTAAAGGCTCACTTCTTGGGATTAAAGGCGTGTGTCACCATGCATGGCTGTTTCCAATGTGGTCTTGAACTCACAGAGATCCAGAGGGATTTCTGCCTCTGGAATGCTAGGATTAAAGGTGTGTGTGCCCACCATTTTCTAGCCTCTGTATCTAGTGGCTGTTCTGTTCTTTGACCCCAGATAAGTTTATTAGGGTGCACAATATTTTTGGGAACACAATACCACCACAGTTATCTTGTGACTTGGGAGTAACAAGGGATTAAAAATGTGAGGAATTTGCCAGTTTTTGCAAGGCAAGTCTACTGGCCACCAGGTTCCTTAATTTTTTTGTTTATATGAAAAAGACCCTCATTTCTTTTTCACTTTGAAAGGTGAATTTCAGAAGGAACAAAGTTCTGAGTAGGTGTTTGTTGTTCTTAATCTCTCTGAACACTTTGCTCCATTCTCCTCTCTCCATGAGGTTTGTTTCCTTTCATGAACTGGCTACAGTTCTTAGCTCTGGGCTTCTACAGAAAGATCTTATTGCCTCCTTATATTTTTTTTCAAGATTTGCTATTAATTTTCTATGGTTTTCTGAAGTTTGAATTTCATATGCCTCTGTAGTATCTGCCCCCTAATATTCTATTAATTGCTATTCTCTGAGCTTCCTGGATCTGCATTGAGTGTGTGAGATCAATCAAGAGAGATTCTTGATTCTTGCTCAGTATGGTTTTGCCGACTCCTCTCCCTTTTCTCTTCCTGCCCCTTCTTACCGTGCGCCTTTTGACCCTATTTCATGATCCTTGTGCATTCTGTCTGTCCTTTTCAGTATCTTCTCTTTGTTTTTAAGTTTCAGGAATTTCAATTGTCATAACCTCAAGTTTAGAGACTGTCCTCAGCCAAGTCTAGTGCACGAATAAGTGTCTTGTTTAGTTAAGTTTTCATGTGATATTAGTGCAGGGTGTTCCACAAAGGAGTTGTTTAGGGATTCAAGCAGGAGGTTCTACAAATTAAACCATATCATTATGTCTAGTACTTGCCCTGTGTTAGCCTAGTGTAGCTGGGGCGGGGACAGTCACACATCAATACATTTGGCCATGAGCTAGTAGATGAATTAGGGCGACAAATCTATGGGAATTTATTTAACCAGCCTCACTGACTTTTTCATAGTTTTGATTTTTTTTTCATGATAAAACAGTTGAAAAGAGGTTCAGAGAGAGGGGGAAACAAGTTCAGATTTTTGAGGTGCCAGGGAAAAATGATTGTTAAGCCCCCTAAAAGCCTTTTACAGATGAGGCAAGTGCCCACCTGTCCAGTGTTCTGCTTAGGAGCTCCGCCTTCTGTTCCTCTTGCCTGGGTTAGCTCAGTGCATTCCACTTCTCTGGAAGTAGCTGTCTGTGGCTGCCTGCACAGCTCAGGGACAGTCCCTGGTGTGCTGTTAATCAACTTGGCTAAACTGCCACAGAGTCTAGAGGTCACTGATCCTTCCCCACTCTGCAGAGTGCTATTGATTCCTGCCTGCTGCTCCATGGTCGTGTGACCTCTCTGAGTGCCCCGTGGCCTGTGCTTCCTGTCCCTCAGGATGTGTTGGCCTGCACCTCTGTTACCCTTGCTGCAGGGACTACAGTGAGGTGCCTGCTAAGACTTCCAGAGCCACAGTAAGGTTCAAGGTTGGCGCTTCTCACAGAGGGCTTCATTGCCCCTCTCCACACAGTGCTTAGACTGACTAGCTGGATTTCTTCAGAGCCCCGGACTTGGGGGCTGTCGCTCTGAAGCCTGACTCTAGCCTCAGAGATGACCTTTCTACGGGCTGCATTATTTATGCTTGTCCTAAAGCCTCCCGAGGGAAGTGTGCTTTGGCCCCCCGACAAAGACAACGGCCTCCTAGCTGACCTCCAAACATTTCCCTCCACATCTCCCCACTGAGATAATTTGCTGAAGTTTGCCTTTTATTTTAGTTGCTTGAGATGGTTTCATTTTTGAGGGGCCAGAAAGAAACACCTCTTTGGGGATTTCGGTATCCATTTTAAATAGGTTAAAAAATATGCCCTACAGACAGCAAGTGTAATTTTCAAAGACAGGTTCCCGAAGACTTGGGGGCAATGAATTACAGCCTTTCCCAAGATAAAGAAGACAGATTACATCAAGGAACTGGAACTCATGGAGAATGAATGAGAGCCTGGCCACAACCGGGCTGAGGTGGGTTTACACCTCAGCTCTAACCGTTGGTGAATGTTAGGTTTAACTTGCCGTTCATTAACGAATGTTAGTTGCGTGCACTTGGAAGGTGCAGTGTGATGTTGTGGCCCATCTGAATTTTATGCAGAGGTTAAATAGAGCCAGCAAAAGCATCCATCACCTCACATACTTGTCATTTTATGTTGGTGAGGGAGTGTGACATGACTCTAAAGCAAATTCCTAGTAGACACAACATTTCTTGTTCAGCTGTACCATGACCGGTGCAGTTGGTCTCAACAGGGCGTTCCCTCTGTGTAACTGGAGCTTCATAGCTGTGGCCAGTGTCTTGAGGGTCCATCCCTGGCACCTCTGAGCCTTCTGCTGTACCTGGACATTGGTCTCCCCAGTGACTACATGGGAAGGCTTGCCTCCTAGGGTGGTACTACCGGAGGCAGTGGAGTCCCTAAGAGTCGGAGCCTTATTGAGAACCTTAGGGCCTGGAGATGTCCCTCAAAGGGGAGGTGGCTCTTGTTCTCTTGTTCCCTCCTCAGGAGTAGCTTTGCTCTGCCGCAGGCTCTTCTCTTCACATATGCGTGTGCCCTCCTTGCCAGAAACTCAAAGAATTGGGGCAGAGACATGTGGATCTCTGAGTTCTAGGCCAGTCTGATCTACATAGCCAGTTCTGGCCTCCTAGGAATACATACTGATTCTCTCTCTTGCACGTGCACACACATGCATGTGTGCACATGCACACACATGCATGTGTGCGCACATGCACACACACAGACAGAGAGAGAGACAGAGAGAGAGAGAGAGAGAGAGAGAAAGAGAAAGAGAGAGAGAGAGAGAGAGAGAGAGAGAGAGAGAGAGAGAGAGGAGTAAACTTATTCTCAAATCTCCAAGTTCCTCAGGAATTTCTTGGTTAAGTCATTCTCCTTTTATGAAATCAGAAGATCCTTGTCATCTGGGTGCTAGAACTGAGTCTGACATGATTTACAGAGTGGCCCAGACTGTGCACTGTAGTTCTCCGTAGGAGCCCAGCTCAGGCCGGAAACAGATACCTGCCCACCACGAAGTGGCAGCAACAACAGGTACAAAGAGAAAACAAAATAGTGCTCACATAACTTCGCTCCAGGTGTACGGAAGGTGCATAGACAGCCATCTCCGCCTGGCCTGTCCTCCACAAGCATAGCAGCTTCTGGGGAAAGTCAAGTCTGCTATCAGTTTGCTCACCATATATGTACATCTTTTAACACATTTACACGAACATACATTCCTCCCCCATAAAATACACAATCACGCACAAAATAACAAACATTGCTATATAGAAACACACATCCACAAAACCACACACACACACACACACACACACACACACACACACACACACACACGAATACACCTGTATAAACACAGACATCTCCCCACGCAAACACATAGCATCATACACTTACCATATACATAAACACACATGTGGATAAATACCCATGCACATACACATAAGCCACGTGTGTACAGAGAAATGCATGCAAACATATGCATGCAAATAAATTCACATAAAGTATATGTAGACACAAAGGCACATTCACAGACACACATGTATACACACACACACACACACACACACACACACACACATACCCCTACACCTGCCAGCTATCACATAACAATAACATGGAGGTTCCATCTTCTCCAGCAGCAGGAAACTGGTGGTGTCCATCATCACCCTCTCAAGGGAGGAATGTCACCATGGGGCATAGACCAGGCTCTGGGGCTGCTTTCTGAAGATGTGAAGATGTGGGCCAGCATCTTCTGGTTGAGACAGACCACGCTGCTGAAGTCCATACAGGTCCCCACTTCTTCTTTCCTATCGATATTGCCTGGTTAGTTTACGTTCCTTCTAGGTTTTCAACAGAAACACTCCTAGTGTCTGTGAACTGTATTCTAGCACTGACTTTCTCCTTTAGCAGAACTGAAGCAATTTGTGTGCCCTGTGCCCATCCAGCTGCCTGGAAAGGCAGTTCCCTTCTACAGGGAACACCAGAAGTGGGTCACCTTGCCCCTGAACAATTGGAAGGAAGTTTCTTTATGCTGCCACCTGCCTCCTCTCTCTGCCCGTCCTGATTTCCTGTTCAGTTCCTCAGGCTCTAGCCTGTGTCCAATTCCCCAGGGCTTCATTGCTGTCAGTTAATAATACCTTTCAATGCAGTTATTCTCGGGCTTTTTGCATTTTAATAGGACCCCCAGGGATTAAAATGCCCCAGAACCAAAAGAATGAATCTCTAATGGTGAAAGTCTAGGTACCAGTGACAGGTATTGTGGGGGACTTTATGAGGAGGGTTCTCTCAGAAGACAAGCACCAGGACAGCCTTCAGCTCCGCTGCCTTGGTATGGGAGGCTCATCCTCAGCTTAGGAATGTGAATTAATCAGCATCGAAACAGGGAAAATCCTAACCTCTGCCGACTCCAACTTCACATTTTTATAGCTTTACCTACCGTCAATGGCTATGTGGGAATATCGGTAGTGTTTCCACGCTGGGAAAATTTTGCCCTATCTTCTGAGTGACTATGTGACAGAGGCTGTGGGGTAGGAAATACTTGATAGTTGGGGGTCAGGTCTTATCCTGTTCTGAGGGGACACAGGAGAATGGCTGGATTCAGCTTGGGATGATGACACATTGAGCTGTTATTTCCAGACACATTTGTGCATGGACAAAAAAAAAAAATGCAAGGAGGCAGTCTATTCTTCTCACTATTGTTCAGCTTGAAGGATGTCAGATCTCTGCTCTGTATCTGGAACTCTCTATCGCTCTTCTTTTTTTTTTCTCCCCTTGCTAAGTAAACAGCAGAGCTTCATCCATTATTCAGCTATCAGGGGCTTGTCAGGGTTTTCTGGCCGTGGAACTTGGGAGTTCTTACATTTCTTTAAAACTGTGGAAAAAAATGTATTTGCCAAAAGCCTGGAAAGGGAAATGAAGAAAGATATCAACTCCTACAATATAATTAATCCTCTGTGCCTCTCACCCCAGAGGGCTAACTCCAGTCTTTCTTTAGTAGTGGGAATTTAGTTTCATTTCTGGTTTTGGTTGTCATTATTCACACTTAAGTACCTGTGGCAAGTACTATGGAAGAGAATGATACTTGTAAACAGGTTTGGGGCACACAGGAAGGAAGAAGGGCTTTGAACTGTGCCTGTGAGAAAAGGCCAGGGGCTGCTGTGCCTAGCTCTCTGGTAAGGCTTGCAGACACTGCCTTCTCCGTACACCGAGTGGTCCAGATCCTGCTTTGGAGAGCTCTTGGGAGGCTTTCTGCAATATTCCCATGTTATTACATGCTACAGTTAAAAGTCATCTTTTGGAAAAGATTTTTCTAGTTTAAAAGTTACATGTAAAAAAAAAAAGAGTTTTTGAAAGGCACATGAAAGTCTTACACACACAAATATATGCATTTGACTGATTTTATCTTTTGTGCTAAGGAGAGTTGACCTTTGCCTTTGGAAGTACAGAACAAATGAGAATATAGAAAGGTGAGTTGACAGCTGCGTGGCCTCTGCACATCACTTCTGCCTACTGACAACAGCATCTATGAGCCTCTAAGATGCCACCCAATGAATGGGACTCTGGCTCCTCCTGCCGCGGTGTGTATATGTAATGGGCTCTAGATACAGAAATGAAGCGTTCAAGTTCAGCAGCTACATTCACTATGACATTTAAAGCTGACCCCCTCAAGCATGAAGTTTGGGGACCCTCAGATTTCTGAAAGGTTTTTAAATTGTAAAACATCATTGGAATATAAAGTGCTAGAATAATGTGCTGTTTTATGAGATCCATAATAACTGATATCAAACTGAAGCTATTATTATTAAATGCACCAGAGAAAAGAGAATAGCTTATCTCCATGAGCCTGAATTAATGGATTAAGAAAAGGAAACAAACTCCATTCTTTTTAAAATTTATTTGCTTTTGAATGTGATTCCTGTTAGAGTAGTAGAGGACTATAAACTTGATGTAATCATAATTCTAAAAGCCACTTAAAATATCCTTTTCTGGTAGATACTTGGGAAGCCCTTGCTGTCTGTAGGAAGGGATGCTGAGAGGGATGTGGTTGGAGACTTGTACAGTGCATGCACAGCCGTACATTCCAGGAGTGTGTGTGTCGCCACAAAGAAGAGAACATCTTGGGAGAAAGCCGCAGAGCCTCTTGCATTTCAACATATTTGTCAATGGTTGTTTGAAGAGAAAGAAGGTACCTGCACAGGTCCAGGAAGACAGACAATACAATTGATGCTACTATCAGGATTCCACACGGAGTCCAATAAAAACAAATGTCTGCACACTCACAGTTCAGAGGCTGGGGTGAGAACATAAACATATCACGGGTTCGCACAGTTTAGCTGGGAGCGATATGTAGAGGCAAACTAAGGTGCAATGAAAGGATATGCCCTGAATCCAGCCCGCTTTGATTTAAATTTGTATCAGTGAGTGACATTCATCTGCAGGAACCTCCACCTCCCTACCTAGGAGGTGGGACTGTATAAGCAGCACACCTACAATGAGCCTTACTGGAACAATGTGCAGAAGTGCTCAACACAGAAGTACTTCATGTTTCAGGCATGATGCTGTTACTATCATCATAGTAATGAGTATGGTAATAGATCTGGTTCTTGCCCCACACCCTCTGTGTGTGTGTGTGTGTGTGTGTGTGTGTGTGTGTGTGTATGAGTAAGATATCAGGACACGATCTGTAGTTCCAGGAGAAAAACTAGGATCCAAAGGGAGAAGCTTAAGGAAGGGCAATGTCAGGAGGAAGAATAAATCATTCAGCGAAAATAGAGCTATCAGAGGCTGGGAATGTGACTCAGCTAATGGAATGATGACCTAGAATACGTAGGTCCTTGGGTTCAATGTCCAGAACTACATAACACCGAGTGTGGTAGCACCGTCAATCCCAACACTCGGGAGGTGATCAGAAGGAGGTGTATGGTGGGTGAGAAGTTCAAGGTCATTCTCAGCTCTGTGGCAAGCTTTGAGCAAGCCTGAGCACCACGAGACCTTGTTTCAAAATTAAAAACAAAAACAAAAGGAAGAAAATAGTCCTATCTTGAAAGTAGACTGGATGTCTTTGTCTGAACCTAGAGTAGCTTTGTGCTGGGAGAACCATATATTTCATGCTTTAATTACTGCGAGGCTGGGATAAGGCCCAATGTGTAGATTATGAACATCCATGACTAATGGCGCACCTTGTGTAGGAAGAAAAATGAAGGGCAGTTGTCTCTCATCATTCTCTTAACTTCTTAGAAGGAGGACCAACTTAAAAAGAATAAAATTAGGTACTGGGAATAAGTAATTTTCTTATTAGTGCATAGTTATAATAAACTGGGACCCTGACAAGAAAGATTTGGACCCAAGCCACCACAAAATAACCCCTCTTTTAGGGCCAAGTGGCCACATGCCTAAATTAAAAAACAATGGGCTGACCTTAAATTCTCTTGAGAAACTGGGAGCTGCAGAGTTTGTATTGGCAGAGTCTTTGTATGACATCATTCCTCTAAGTACCAAACTCTTGCTTGGCCTTCTCCACTGGTACCTTCTTCCCTGTGTCTTGGGACCATCTTTTAGGACTAGTCTACTTAGGTTCATCAGTTTAAGTGTTCTTAGCACCTGGTATGGTAATTTAAAAGAAAATAACCCCCAAAGGGAGTGGCACTGTTAGGAGGTGTGGTCTTGTTGGAGTAGGTGTGGCCTTGTTGGAGGAAGTGTGCTGTTGTCGGGGGGCAGGCTTTGAGGTCTCTTCTCAAGCTTCACTCAGTGTGACAGCCAGTCGACTTCCTGCTGCCTTCTGGTCAAGATGTAGCACTCTCAGGTCCAGTACTACATCTGCCTGCATGCTGCCATGCTCCCCATCATGATGATAATGGGCCGGACCTCTGAAACTGTACGCAAGCCACCCCAATTAAATGTTTTCTTTATAAGAGTTGTTGTGGTCATGGTGTCTCTTCACAGCGATAAAATCCCAAACTAAGACACTGGCGAAGTATGAAAGGTTCCTAAGAGATTTGTACTGGGATTTTGATTTCCTCTATGATAAAACAGAGGAGTTGTCACAACTTTCCTCCTTATCCTAAGATTCTTTGATGGTAGTTTTCTTGGCTGTAATGAAGTCTTGTGAGCTACTCTCCACATGACAATGGGCCATGTGCTTCTTAGAGTCAGCCTAGGTACCTTCACTTGTCATGAGTTAGCTGTACCCCCTTGTTGTGTACCCAAAGAAGCTAAGATCCTGACCAAATAGCTTGTCCAAGATCATGCAGTTAACAAGAGAGAAAATAAATCAGACAAATCTAAGTCTGCCCATAAAGTTTCCTGTCTTATTACAGCAGACTCTATTACAGTGTCGGCTGGAGCATAAGAGCTTTCAGAAGGGATGAGAATCTTGTGGGGCCATTGCACTCTGGCCTAGAAGTCTTGTCAAGGTAGTTGAGAACTTACAATGATGACTGTAGCTCCTTGGCATCCTTTTGGAGTAAGTAACTTTTTCTGCTAATGGGAGGAAAGCTGTGCTTGAAAACTCATGGGATAGTTTAATCTCATTTTCTTTTAATTGAGTTTTTTTTTTCTTTGAAAGTTCATATCATCGTAGGGTGGTGCCTACAATTCTACTTCAGAAGAAAAGAGGATTGACTTTCACTCACAAAATTCTGTTTTGGTGTGGAAGCATAGATACCTGCCTTGTTTTTAAAGTCTGAGCCCATGATGACTTTCATTATTGGATTATTCTCTCCCCCCCCCCCCCCCCGCCCCTCTTCCATTTATTTCTTGCTTTCAGCTGTGAAGACTGAAAGTCTTGGACATGAAGATGAAACCCTCTGTGAGGGTCACTGAATTCTTTTTTCCAGTGCTAGAAAATGAGATGTTTCCTTCTCCATGACACCTCCATGCTCAGAAAAAATGTCTAAGATTCATCTTCCTTCTGAACAACCTATCTCTACTTTCTTACTTCTTTTTTAACACAGTCTTACATATCTCAGGCTGTCCTCTGACTCACTCTGCAGCTAGGAACGACCTTGAACTTCCTGCATGCATGTCCTGAAGGCTGAGGTCACAGCCATGGGCCACCACAGTTTTTTCATTCAGTGTTGGGGCTCTCAGCCAAGGGCTTCTTGTGTGCTTGGCAATTACTCTGCTAACCCATGCTGCACCCAAAGCCCTCCATTTATGTTTAATGGTCACGTGGTGACTGCGACTGAAAAGATGTCATTGAGTGTGTTATTGCCATGAAAACTAGACTCTGCATGTGTTAAAATGAACAAATCGACTGCACGGGGCGTGGTTTGCTCCTAGCCTCATAGAGCTCTGTCTGGGTTGTGCTGTGGACTGGCAGTGTTTACACTCCAACAACTGTCTGACTTGAATCCTGTGGATAGTGGATACTAACCAAACTGCTAAAATTTTGTGTGGCCCTGTGTTCAGAATTAAAATCTGGAGGGGAAATTAGAGGACACCTACCCTGAGGAGACCTCCAGGCTGAGAACTCCTCTGAGGCCTCAGCAGGCAGGTCTACTCTCTCGGGGCGGCCTCGATTTTTCAAGCATCTGAATACAAGTGTTTCATACCCAGCTTCCACAATAGAGTTGTGAAAATGGATTTTCAGGTGAATCTGTGGGGCTGCAGACGGCACACGTGTGACAGAGTTTGGAAGGGAGCGGGTAACTGAATGATGTGGTCAGGGAAATGACGGGGCACATAAGCTTTTAGATTCCATAACTATTGTGAGGAGTACCTCACTTTTCTAACCTGTAAAATGGACTGATAATCTTCTCCTACCTCACAGGTCTTGTAATAATTCAGGGAGTGAATTACTGCATGTGAAGTATTTGGCGTAATGCTTGCCTTGTAGCTGAGGCCACTAAATGTTACTCTTGACATCCACTGTTATGTTTCTTAACTTCAAAATATAAAATAGAGTTTCCTTTTTCTTTTTCTTTTCTGGGCTTGAAACAGAGTCTCACTCTGTAGCTCAAACTGCCCTGGAACTTTCTATGTAGCTAAACTTCCTGACTGGCTTTGAACTCTGAGGAGTCTCCTGAGTATTACCATTATAGATGTAAGTCACCCACCCAGGGTTCTACAACAGATTGCAACCCTTCAGGAATAGCGTCCTTCTGATAGGTATTTACAGAGTTAGTACGAGGTGATGGCGCCCATAGACACATGGCGTGGATGTTAGGGCTGGAGGTGCACTGTCCGGTAGATCTGTGGGTGTTTTCTTGATCCATGTTGAGGAAACTCTGCTTGACCCACTCCGCTCCCCTTGCTGAAGTAGTGCCTGGAATTAGCATCACAGAGCCCCTTCTCCTCTTTTCCTATACGGACGGACGCACTGTTCAACGTGGTGCTACAGTAACATGAAAATCACACATACCCCCAAGAGGCCAGACTATCAGGAGCTCTCCATCACTTCCTGAAACTGAGCTCCTGTTGGAAGTATATGCCACAGACCCATCATTACAGATGACAAAATGCTGGAGATGGAGCCCAGGGCAGTGGGAGCCAGTGGCCAGGTCCTTTCTCTTTGAGCTTGAAGGGGCCAGTGTTACCTGAGGTGGAAATGTGCTTTGCTTTTTCTCCTTCTCTTCTCTAGGCCTGGCGCTCCAACCTCATAAGCCCTACCTAGCAATTCCTAAGGGCTAGGTGGATCCCTCCATCTCCCCCCAACCCCCAGCTCCTCCCTTGTCTTTCTCCTTCTGTTAGTCCATCAATTGGGCACACATTGTGTGTCCAGTCTCGCTTTAGATTAAGTTGTGAATAGAACATTTTCTTTGCTTTCATGAGATTTCCTGAGCAAATTTTAAAAACTACACAGGTAACTGATGTTAATATTTATAAGGCCAATGAAGGAGAAGTTTATTGGCTATGAGAGTTGGTATCAGGGAATCTAGACTTTTTTTTTTCCTTTTTTTTTCTGATGGCTTAGAAAGAAAAATGGCACCTTCAGTTTGATGTTTGAGCTTGGAGTGGAGGAGGGGGCAGTTGGGTGATGGGGTGGAGGGGCTTATTATCAGAGAAAACATAGATTACAGAAAAGCCCTGAGGAGACAAGTGAAGGGACCAGGTCACAGAAAGTGGCGAGAGGAGCTGATGGTGGCCAACGTAGGGACTTCTTTCTTTCTCAGCTCCACGTGGTTTGATGGAATTTGAATTATTTGGACACTGGGTTGGTTGCTTTCTTAAACTCAACACCACAGTACAGCCTCCCTTGGAGCTCTGTCTGCATCTTCGACAGCTATCCAAAAGACTTATACCCACCGCTACATTTAGGCTCTCTCTGAAATTCCCACCCAACTTTATGAAGCCATAAGCCATATACAATACTGTTTTGCAAAGTTTAAAACTTTATATAATTATTGAATACTCTGTGACTTTGCAACTTGCTTTTCTAACAAAACTTTATTTTTGAGATTTTATAAATTTTGATATATCAGATTACTTGTATACATACATAACTTGACAGGTAGATAGGTAGATAAAGTGTGTATAACGGTTTTAGACAAGCTCTCACTATGTAGCCTAGTGAACCTCCTGCCTTAGCCTCTCAAGCAGATACATGGACCACCATATCTGATGTCTGAGTCAGGCTATTTGTTTTTGACACATACATTGAATTTGTACACACACACACACACACACACACACACACACACACACACACACGCTGTGTGTCTAGAAAGTGAATCTAAGCTCCATACATGCTATACAGCTATGCAACTCTGTCTTTAGCCCAAACTTTTATAATATTTATCTGTATGAATATAGCACAAATACACTAGGTTATTTAGACAGTTCCCACTAATAGACACAAAGATTTTTTTTTCTGATCTAGACAATGCTCCCATGAAAATTCTGTTTTGAAACTTTCTGGTACTAAGGATTAAACATAGGGCTGCCCATATGATGAGCACACACTCTACCATGGCACTACACCCTGGCCCTGTAGGAATTTTCTCGTACTTATCAGCAGGAGCATTCTAGGGAATATTCCATGAAGGAAAATTGCAAGGTTCATTGAGATGCACAGTTTCTAGCAAATTGCCTTCCTCTATCCATTTGTTAATCTCATTAATATACAACAAGCACCATAACTCAGTGATAATTTTTAATAATTCTATGGTTTGCTTTTTAAAGTAGTCTTCCACAGGAATTAAAAAATTGGCTCGACAAAGATTTGATTTTTCCTTCTCTTTGCCTCATGCCCACTTACTAAGGTACGGTTTTCTGCACATGCTCACTTCATCATTTGTACACATGGGAACAATAACTTCTCTAGACCAGCCATGGTCATTGGGTTCACACCTATTTATATTGGTGAGTTGTTTTATTTTCATGTTTTTGAAATTTTAAATATTTAAAGAGTCATTTTAAATATTAATTGAGTTAAGATATTCTATATATTCCAATTATAGTGTACTGTCAAACTTAAATATTCATTACCTGTGAAAAAAGTTTTAGAATACTTTCCCATATTGATTCCTAAAATTTTAAAAGTCTGACTTCATGTTTAGGTCTTTGGGCTAGAATTTATTTTTGTGCATGTAGTTTCATTCTTTCCTATCCATTTTCTTATATTGTTTTGCCTCATATTAAACTTTCTGTAGTAAGTTTATATATATATATATATATATATATATGTATGTATATATACACACTGTATATTTTATATATAAAATAGTATGTGATATATATTTATATAAACAGTATATTATATATAAATGCATATTCTTTCAATTAAAATTCTCAATCTTGTACTACTCTTGATTTTTCTCCTATCGGTAGTATATAGGAGTGATTTTAAAGAGGTTGGGGTGTGTGTATGTGCACATATGTGTCTGTCTGTGTACACATATGCAGATGTGCAGGAGGAGGCCAGAGGACAACCTTGGGTGTTAGTCCTGACAAGCTATCCACTTTGATTTTGGAGACAGGCTCTCTCATAGGGACCTGGGTTCATCTGCTCAGGTCAAGTTGGCTGGGTGTTGAGCTTCAAGGGTTCTCTTGTCTCTGCCTCCTCAGTGCTGAAATTACAAATGCAGTTCACCACACTGGCTTCTTACACGGGACCAGTGATTGAACATAGGTGCATGTGTTGGCAAGGCAAGCCCTTTACCAACTGAGCCATCTCCCTAACCCCAAGGAGTGATTTTTACTTACAAAATAACTTCTTATTTTAATAAATAAAAATATTAATAAGGGTGAATCCATTTATAATTGTCTATTGATAATTTGAATTTTCTATATACTACTCACTTTACCTGAGTTTCTTCTGTTCTAGGTTGAATTGCAACAGCACTGTAGACAGTCTTTCTGGTCTTTAGTGATCGGGAAGCAGTATTAGTTACTTTTCTGTTGTAACCAAATACTTGACAAGCAGCAACAACTTAATGGAGAAAGGACTTATTTCAGGACATCCCTCAGGAGACCTAGTCTGCCTTAGTGGGGAAGGCACGTGAGTGGGAGACTAGTCAGGAAACAGAGAGCAGACAGGAAGTGGAGCATGAAGATAAAAGCTCAAGGTCCACCTCAGTGTCTAATTTACCCCAACAAAGTTCCACTTACTAAAGGGTCCACAGCCTTCCACAACAGCGCCACCAGCTGGAGACCAAGTGTTTAAACGCATGAGCCTGTGAGGGACTTTTCTCATTCATGACACAGAAGCTTCACACTGTATTTCCATTTGATCCCATCACTTAGTCTTAAACTTTATTTTATGGAGTATTTGCATGCATGTGTGCGTGCTTGTGTGTATGTGTGTGTGCGCGTGTGCATGCAGAGGTCAGAGGACAACTTTGTGGAGTTGATTCTGTCTTTCCACGCTTATGTAGGTTCCAGGAATGGAACTGAAATTTTGTGTAGCAAGCACCTGTACCCCATGAGCCATCTCACCAGCTCCTTGGTTGGTTGTTTCTTTCTTTCTTTCTTTTTCTTAAAAAAACACTATTATTTAGTTTTTAATGAAGTGTATATGTGTGTGTGTCTTGGAACTGAACTTGGGTCCAAAACAAAATCTATTTAACATAAAGGAAGGCAGACTACCCAGCCAGCTTCTGCATAGCCCTCACTCTGCTGTGTCATGTGTGGGTGGATGACATCATTTAAAAGGGGATTTGACTGTTGAGTGTGCTTGTGTGCATGTGCCTGCACAGAGGCTGACCTCATGTGTGATTCCTCAGGAAGGCCATCCATCTGGACCGTTTTAAGGTAGGAGTTTTCATTGGCCTGGCGTTCACCAGTAAGGCTAGTCTGTTCACTGCCACATCAAGCATTTTACCATGGGTTCTGGGCTCAAACTTGAGTCTTCTTGCTTGCAAAGCAGGTGTTTTAGAGACTGGGCCATCCCCAGCTCTCTTCTGCTTTTAAACTCAGTATCTTTGTATATTTTCATTTTTAGCTGTTGTTATTTAAGAATCTCTCACACCTTAAAGTGGAAGTGGTTCTTTTATCTCTTGGGCAACCAGACACAGCCTTTCAAAAAGGTCTTTCGAGACAACTCCACAGCTCCATTTCCTCAGGGTATATTCAGATATTGAATTTTGTTGGCTGCCTTCTTTTCTGTTAGATTTCTTTTGCTTCGCAGGTTTACTTTGAGGGGGCTCCTTTTGTTCTTGTTTTTCTGCTCTCTGTTTCCTTCTGTGTTCAGCTACCCTAGGCCAGTGGTTTCTGGTCACCTCTGTCCAGCTCCTCAGGACACCTCCCCGCCTTTAACCGGTGGGCCAGCAGACTCAGGTTTCACAGGGACATACTGGCTCTGTCCTGCCTTGACAAGAGACAACTTTTCTTCTGTCTCCCTTCTGGTCCTGTAGCTTGCTGAAGCCCCAGTCCCTGAGGATGGTTAGCTATGATTTGAATTTTCATGTATAGTTGAGTATTAGAATTGGGGACAAGGGATGGGCAGTGGATCTGGCCCCAGCTACAGTGTTGAAGTGAGGGTTGGGTGTGTGTGTGTGTGTGTGTGTGTGTGTGTGTGTGTGTGTGTGTACACATAAAAGGCAGAGAACAACTTTATTGTTCCTCCGGACTCCTATCAGCCTTGTTTTCTGAGACAGGGTCCCTCCCTGGCCTGGAGCTAAGTAAACATGTTAGACAGGCTTGCCAGTGAGAGGCTCATCAATCCTCCTGTCTCCACCTCCTCTGTTAGGAGATTATAAATTCACTCCACCATACCCGTCTATTTTTGGCTAGGTCCTGGGGATTGAACTCATGCCTTCGTATTTGCACGACAAGAACCTTATCAACTGATCTAACTCCCTAGATCAAAGCAGCAGTATTTTTTATTCTCTGCTTCGCCTCATGGTACTCAAGCTATAGCCAGCCACAACACTCTTCCAGGACCAGCACCCGAGAGGCCCCCAGCTCCAGCAGGGTCATTGGCTAGGTGTACATTCCACTCCTGGCTTGTGGAGGGGTTTGAACCTCATTATGCCTTTGGTGTTTTGTCTGCTTTATCTGGCTTTGCTCTCTATTTGAAATGGAGATGGTGTGGCCACTGTTCGACTTCCTGTCAACCCGAGCTCCAGTTATCTGGGAAGAAGAACCTCAGTTGAGGAAATGCCTCCTCAGAAAATGAGACTTTCTGTAGGCAAGTCCATGGAGTCGTTTCTTTTTTGAATAATGATTGATGTGGGAGGGCCCAGCCCACTGTGGGTGTAGCCACTCTTGGGCAGGGTTATGTAAGAAAGCAAGCTGAGCAAGCCATAGGGAGCAAAGCAGTAAGCAGCATTCCGCCATGGCTTCTGTTTCATTCGGTTCCTGCTCTGACTTCTTTCATAGTGGATTGTGACCTCAAAGTATAAGATAAAAAACCCTTTCTTCCCAGAAGGGTTTGGTCACGGTGTTTTACTGCATCAATAAAAACCTAAGACCACCACTAGCTAATCTCTGTCAGGGAGGGATAGTGATAGGAGTATGTGTGTAAAAGGCTTTCTCTTTGCCTAACCCAGACATTCCTCTTTGGAGCAGGTCATTAGTTATTGGTTCAGTGGTTTTTGACCTGCACTTAAAGCTGGTGCAAATCACAACAGCTTGCTGACACAACTTGTATGTTGCTTCTAGGAATGTTGGGGGTCTGTCATGTGAGAATGAGGTGGGGTCTATCTTCCACACACTGGCTTGACACACTCCTACCACACCACCACTGTCCTGGGTGTTCTACTTTCCATGTGCTCATATTACTTGGCTTCTTGCAGGATTTCCTCTTGGTTTGTTTGTTGAGACAAGGTCTCGTGTAGTCCATGCTGGCCTTGGAATCACTAGGTATCTGAAGATGATCTTGAACTTCTGATCCTACCAATTCTATTTCTTAATTTCTGGCATCAGATGTGTACAACATATGGCTCGGTTATGGCATGGCGGAGATCAAAGTTAGGGCTTTATGTGCACTAGACAAACACTCTGTTTGAGCCTTAGCCCTAGCTCTTCACTTATTAACTTTAAATATCCCTCCACCATTCTTCCTCTTTGCTAATATTCCTATCAGCAGCTGTTCGATGCCATTGGAGCCCTAGGTGTGTGTTTAGGAGCTCATCCGGACAATATCATATTGGACAAGGTCATTGTGGGGAGGGTCTCTGGAGCAACTGGGTCCAATCTCCTGATGTCACAGGGGCTTAGAAAGTCTTCTCTCCCAGGCCCCCTCTACACTTCTTTGGTATCTGAAGCCAAATGACCTGCTCAGCTGCTGATGGAAGTCAGGGTAACTAAAAGGCGGAGACCAGAAACTTCCTGGGCTCCTTTTAAAAATCTTATGCTTACTGGAGCCAGAGGGCCTCCTTTTAGGGATGTCTGTAATGGATGATAATATCTTCCTCTTTTAATCCAAAACATGACTTCCTCTCCAAATATTCCAGTCAAGGAGTGTATGGGGTAAGAACTCCATCTCAACTCAGGGACTTCAAAGCAAATGCAACTGATTCATGTTGGGAGCAGAACAATGAGGAAATAGGTGTTCTGGAGTAGGATTAACCTGAGCATTGGACCCAGACTGTCCTCACCTGCCTATAGATCCCGAGAGGATGAATTAAGTTTAGGAAAAAAGTTTTGGAGAAAATTGGAATTATAATGTATAGCCTAACTTATTATGATGTCCCAAACTTTTACCAGATTTAAATAGACTAGGTAACACTTAGTCAAGTAGCAGTATCTATTTACAAAGTCCTTTTATGTGCCATTGCCTGGAATTGCCAGAGGACCCTCAGAAGGAAGCAAGGGCACATGCCGACATCTCGTTTCTAAGAACTTGAGACTATATGGCTTAGTGAGGGATTCAGAGTCACAGAACTAGTGTATATGTGTGTGAATGTGTGTATGTGTGAGAGTGAATATGAGTATGTGTAAGAGTGTGTGTGTATGAGTGTGTGTGAGAGTAGTGTGTATGAATGTGAGTATGTGTGTCAGTTGTGTATGTGTGTCCCGTCTGCTCCCCAGTGTCTCACTGATGGATCTCATGTTTTAGACAGACTTAGATAAGCTACATTTGGGAGTATTGGATGAGTGACAGCAGTTCCAATTTTTCTTTACTTGAAATCTGAGCAAACAGTTTAGTATCAACAAGTGAACACTCACGTTCAAAGAGACACATCACTACCTCCTCTGCGTCTTTGTGGTCAGGCTGCAGTGTTGTCTAGTCCGTAGCTCCCTTGGCTATGAAGTGTGATTTCACATGGAGTAGTGTAGCTGAATATGGAAGCTGTACAAATTCGACAACAGTAAAGGGCTTCTACCCAGCAGAATGACCAAACATTAACTCAAGATCCAATGTGTAAGAAATCCGAGGTGTCTCTGACCGGGCTCACCTATGTCTTCCCTTGTGACGTCACTTCAGCCTTGGTTCTGAACTTACAGCATGAGCATCATGCACTTCACACAGTCACTTCACACAGCGCCCGTGATTGGTGATACCATGTGTGGGAGTCTTTGTATTGGGTACACAATTTTCTACTGTTACAGAAACAAGATAGTTTAATTACAGAAACAAAGACTTTTAATATTTTCCTACAACCATTCCTCAGCATTTAAGTATCAACTTAATATACCTTTGGATTTTAGTATGTTAGAACGATTTTTAAATTAGGTTTTATTTACTTATTTAGTTGTTCAATGAATCTTGGCTTGGTTTTAGAATAAAATTCCCTACAATTTCTGAAGCAGCCCTAAATATGCATCTATTTTGCTGTACACATTTATGTACAGTTGAAGTTCTGAGAAGTAATGGTTTTAAAATCAAAATATTGATCAACCCTGAGAAATTTTGAAGATTCTTTGTGTCCTGTAGTACCAAATACTCTTCCAAGATTTAGTTCTTCTAAAATCAGGCCAACATATCCACAGCTTCACTCTTTGCCAATGTTCCCTCCAAGTAAAAATCACAGCACAGGGAGACAAAGGAGAAGGAGACAAAGAGATCAAAACAGGGGAGAACAGGGGACCCTCCGGGGGCTCTGTGGGTCTGGGAGGCAGACACAGAAGTGGACAGAACCAGTAAGTGCCTGTGATGCTGAGGGCAGCCTCCCTCACAAATTGGACAAGGGCAGGGTTTCCAAACCAGCTAAACTTGGTCTCTTCACATAAACTGAAAGAGTGTTTGAGAATGACCTGGCATGATAAGCCCCCGGAAGATGGCTAGTTCTACTGTGTACAGCATGCTCTCATCTGACCTCCAAAGACGTCTACAGCAGTGTCCCCAGGGCATCAGGACACCATGATTTCTACATACGGCTTCGGTCTACACCTGAGTTCTTAGTGTAGCATCTGCTCTTGCCTTTCATGAACCATGGAAAAATGTGTGCTGTGCGTTGTAGTGGGTAGCTGTTCCAGCTTTGACCCGGAAGTACTACCCCTAGTGAAGCTTCTGGTAACTGCCTACCTATGACCTGCCCCTGGGGCGTGGCCAGGACAGGAGCCCTTAAGACCAGAGATCCAGACATACCAACCCTTTTTGGTTCCTGGTGATCCTGGATGCTGGATGGCAGACCGAGTCAGAGTTCTCCAGAGAACCTTACTGACTGCACCTCACCTCTCCCAGATCCTGTAACCAACCCCTTCACTGGCTGTAAGTTACCCCCAAATAAACCTCCTTTTGAACTCCGTGGAGTTGCCTGGATAAATCCCTACAACAGTGCGTCCTGTCTTTTTTACTTTCTCGTCATCACTAACCCTTGCCCTGGGTCAGGTCCTCTTCTCACCTTTCCCTTTGTTGTTTCCTTCTATGGCTTGGATGAACATATCTGCCGCTCCCTTCCCCCTTCTTAGTCAGGGAATGGTTTTGGCCATGAGTGACAAGAAGGCTTTCCCAAGCTGATTTAAAACACAGAGCATTCCCAGGGGCAGAGGACAGGGTTCCATTACCAAAGTGCTGGCTTTGTAAGTGTGAGGACCTGAGTTCAAACCCCAGAACCCATGTGAAGAAGCCAGGTGTGGTGGTGTGTACTTGTTATCCCAGCAGTGAGGAGGTAGAAACAGGTGGGTTCCTGGGCCCTGCTAGCCAGCCTGTCTACCAAGTCAGAGACAACTGGGTCCAATGAAAGACTTGTTTGAAAAAATAAAACAAGGTTTATGGAACCTGAGGGATAACACCTGAGGTTGACTTCCAGCCTCCATAAGCACCTTCCCACACATAATGTGTACTTGCATGCACATAGACACCCACACATATGCTTATATGCACACAGATGCAGTTTTTCCTCCCAAAGGGACCCAGGTGGTACTAAGGGGAAAGGAGACCTACGGGGAGGGAAATCTACATGGAGAGACAGATGAGAGGTTAGGGTAGAGGGGAATCACTAACGCCAAGGATGTTTGGAAAAGCTATATGGAAACCTACTGTTTTATAAAAAGAGCTAAGTTGAAGTTATCCTACCCGGGGATAATGCTCCTCCCAAAAGTCATAGTTGCCAGTTAAAAAGGCCATTGCTGAGTGAGGGATACTGCCACTGGAGTTGTTGGTAATGAGTGTCCAGGAGATCCCCTCAAACCATACAGCCTCTTGCCATTGCTTTTGGCTGCCCATCAGAACTTAATGATACGATCCAATTGCTGAAGACACCACATACTTCGCTCACAGAAAATGGAGGAATCAGGTTGGTAGTGACTAGGAAGTTTCCTCCCTACTTTCAGACTTTAGACCGTGCTGTGCAGGCTGCAGAGGTGTGGTAGTCATCAGCAGTCTTACCCAACTGGAAACACTGTGAGCTACGATACTGACTGATGCGGCAGTAGTGGATGGAGTTGTGGCATGAAGGTTATGGGGGTGACTAACTGCTTCTGATTGGATTTTAGTTGTACTCTGCAGAAGGAAACACATGCCTGATACTGTAAATCTGGCCAAGAACCTACGGTTTGGGAGCCCACAGGCCCTGGGAGTGAACCTGATCCTGTTATTTTGCTAAACTGACAAAGTATCAAACTGTCCCGTATGCCCAAGCTAGTGAAGCTCTCAGACCTTATAAGAAGACAGCCACTTCTTTGTTCAGTGGACAGCCACTAAGCAGAAATTCATGGATAGTTCAAGTGCCAGTAGAACGTTGAGTCACAGATAGGCCAGCTACAGCATCCCACGTCTCCCCAAGGCTCAGGGACCATTGAGGAATGAGGAGGTCAGTGTGACATCCAGAGATTGTGGAGGAGTAGGGGGAAAACAATGTCTTCTGAGAGTGACAGGGATGCACTCACAACAGCTATGGTTGTTTGCACAAGACATACACATGATCAAGCCAGTCAACATTCCAACATGGAATGGGAGAGCCTCATGAGCTTCCACCCCTAACTGAGGGGCTACTGACAGCTCATGGCTTCTGAATGAGTGGGAGTCAGCTTTGTTTAAACACGTGGTTTCTGATAGGTTGACCACGTTCCAATGGGTGGCTGCATCCCATGAATGCCCCTGTACACCCATGAGTGCACATGCACACCCACGAGTATGTGGGCAACACAAATTGGACTTGAAGTTATGAAACAGAGGTGATGTGGGGGTAGTTCTGAGGTGGGTTAGGGGAGGGGTGGTAGTGGATATAAGTGGTAGTGAATATAAGGTAGTGAATATCAGTGAATATAAGCAAAATACATTACAGGCATGTCTGGTATTCTCAAAGAATTTTTTAAAAAATTAAAATAAAAAGGAACACAGTATTTCCTGATGGTTGAGGATATTGAGCACTGTTTCATGGATTTGTTGACTATCTGTGCTTCTTCTGAAAGCTGTACACTCAATTCATTTCCCATAGTTTTGATTGGATGGGTTTGGGGGGCAATAATTTTTTATAATACTTTGTTGAGTTCTTAGAATGAATATACTAGCAGAAAACAGCTAACAACAAATGTTGGTGAGGATACAGAGGAAGAGAAACACTTATACATTGGTAGTGAAAACATAAATTAGTTGCAACCCTATGGAAAGCAAGGTTGAGGTTTCTCTGAAAACTGAGACTGAACTGCCATATGACCAAACTTTTATATTCCCATTGCTTACCCAAAGAAGCATGAGTGGAAATACCACAGAGATCTTAATGCAACACTAGTCACAACAACTAAGATACAGAACCAGCCTAGATGTTCATCAACAGATGAATGTATAAAGAAAATACAGCGCATGTACACCATAGAATTCTATTCAGCCCTAATGAAGAATGAAATTGTGTCCATTTCAAGAAAGTGGATGAGCTAGAGATCATCATGGTAAATGGAATAAGCTGGATTCAGAAAGACAGACATTACATGTTTTACATATATGTGTGTGTGTGTGTGTGTGTGTGTGTGTGTGTGTGTGTGTATGTATGTATGTATATATTATTAAAGGTGAATTGTGGATAAGGAGCAGAGATGGTAGAGGATGGGGAGGAGGGAGCAAGAGGTGGTAACAGAGTGAATATGAGCAAAGCACATGATGTGTGTATGAAGAGAGCAGGATGAAGAGATTGCTTCCTGTGCTACTTTTGAAACAAGCATTGGATGCCGAGACTGTCAAATAACAGTCTGAAGGTAGAAATCCTGCAAGGAGATGAGTAGCTAAGGGTTGACATGAAGAACCCGGGCATGCCTAGTCCTTCCTTCTGCTCTTCTTATATTTTTGGTTGTGAGCCTAGCCTTTAACGGCTGAGCCATCTCTCCAGCCCTCCTTCTGCTCTTCTAAAGACTGCCTTCCTTGGAGAGCCGTGGCAGCGGATCTACATCTCAGAAAAAGAAAGGGAGGAAGAGAGAGGAGAGGACAGAGAGCACACAATGTGCACCCTTTAGTCCAGGCTGATTGCTCAAATTAAGCTTTCATCAGTCCCAGAATGAAGGGCCTTGTCAAAAGAATGTTTATTGGCTTGGGCTAATCTGGAGTGCCCTTTGGAACTGGGAGGGGGCAGGACAGAGTTTCTACAAGAACCAGATGGCATCTCAGTTCCAGATGAATTAGATAAAGGGACAAATGACTGTGGGACAGGAAAATGAACCGAGCCCTGTGTGTGTGTGTGTGTGTGTGTGTGTGTGTGTGTGTGTGTGTGAAAAGGTAAAGCTACCTCCCAGGACTGTGGGAAGCCCTCCAACCCAGAATCTGAGACTTACCACGTGCTGGGAACAGTGTTCTGAACTGTATGCAGGCTCACACTTCCAGTAAATAAATCCTAAAAGAGTGTTGAGTAGTAGTATATAAAACAAAAGGTGAAATGTAATTTTACTTGGACATCAGGATCTAGTCATGACACTTTTGAATAACAAAGACAAATGAGATGCAAGTCAAGACACCAGCCACTGCTGCTACAGAGTGGTGGCAGAGAAAACAGTTAGCCTTGGCATTAACTTCAACTTGACGCCTGCTGCCCTCCCCTGAGAAGTGAAAAGGGGAGTTGGCCACTTTTATTTCAACAAAACCCTTGACATGAATGTTGTATAACACAGAAAGGCCTGTTTTAAAATTCAGTTTCAGTCTGTGGTTGGTTGGCTCTGTAAAGAACATACTGGGGTGGAACTACTCACCTCCTGGCCAGTGGGGAAGCAAAGAAAGAGAAAGGTCGTTGGGTCCCATCATCCTCTCCTGGGCCACATCCCAGTGAACTACTAGTTTCTACTCCCTGGGTGTTTCCCTGGCTCCTGATAGTGCCTGAGGCCTTTGAGGACGGTTAGCCAAAGCACAGCAAAGACTGAATCAGTTCTGCCCTTCACAGTGGCTAAGAGGAGCCAACCAGACTTCCACATGGCTTGTGTCACCAGCCTTCCTCTCCGCCATCTTTCCCACAGTGCTTGTGTGTTCTCCCTTCCTGACTCCAATCACTCGCGTGCCATCTTTGTTCTTGCTTTGTGCATTGAGATAATTCTCTGATGATTAATTTTGATTGCTATCTTGATGCGATTATAATCACCATGGAAACAAACCTCTGAGCACATTTATGGAGAAGTTTCTAGAGTGGGTTCATTGAGGTGGGCAGTTCCATCCTGAAGGTTGACAGCACCATCCCATGGGCTGGGGTAGCAAACTGAATAAAAAGGAGAGAGAGAGAGAACTGAGCTGTGAACACAATGGTCCAGCTGCCTCACACTCTTGCCACGGAGCTTTCTCTACCGCCATGGAATGCCCTGGAACTCTAGGCCCAAATTAACACTGGCTTCTTTAATTGCTTTTGTCTGGTACCCTGTCACGGTGATGGGACAAGTGAAGACTGCATTCTCTTTAGGGTTCGCCAGTCATCCCATTCAGGGTGAAACTGGTTAGTTAGTTTAGAAGTCCTGTCCCATTTCAGAGTAAGGTTCAGAACATGGGTCAAGAGCAAGTGGTTCCAACTCTGACATATCTAAACGAGGCCATTCCCCTGCTCCTCCACTCTCCCTCTGTGCATATACATAAATATTCCAAGTGTGCGATGATGGGCAGTTTTAGTATCTGTGGTCCCAGTTGCAGTAATAAATCTGCAGAGAGCTGCACAGTGCATTTACATAATTGCACAAATTAGAGATACCTCGAAATGAAAGCTTTCCTGGTGATTTTTCTCCACACTTGCATTTGCTAGTTACATAATTATGAGCACTCCCGCAGCGTGGCAGATCTCCTGTCCCTGGGCCCTCCCTGGGCAGTGAAGAACTGGCCTGCTACTGTCTGGACATGTTTTCAGGTAGGGTATCAGGGGTTCAGCTGAGAGGATGGGAGGCCAGTAGCTAGTCCTGCTGTCCCAGCAGCTTCTCCATTTCGAGTGGCTCCAAGTGAGCTGGGCTACCCTCGCTCCTTGTGAGACTCACCACAGCCTCCCTTAACTCTTAGGTTAGGGTTATTCTTGAGCCACCCTGTTTGTTACACAGCAGCTAACCTTCCCCTCCCTGTGACCATAAAATGTCCTTTAAAGCTCACTCATTGGAAGGTCCTGGGTATGCTCTTCATCACTGAAAACAAACCAAGCCAACAAACAGAAAGCAAGGGCATGGGAAGAAGAGATGCTCTTGAAACGGCTTGCTGTGAGCACTCCAGCAGCTTGGAATCCTTTCATTTTGGAAAGTTACTCCAGCAGGCTGACTAGTCGAGAGAGTTGACTCCATCTAGTCTACTCTACTTTCTGAAGTGTTACCTGGGTTAACCAAGGCAGCTAGACCAAGAGCTCAGACTCTTAGTTTTCACTGATTTCTTGCCACTGACCAGCCCTGACCTCTCATCGGCCCTTGGTGACTAACTGGTTTTCTCACTTGTCAAACCTAAATCTATAATGTCTGGTCCACGGGCATTATGAATATAGTATGCTGATGCTCCAGGGGGCTAACTCCATGTTAGCAATAAAAAGAACTTTAGGAATTGCGATGACTCAGTAGATAAAGGCATTTGCTGCCAAGCCTAATGACCTGAGTTTGATCCTGGGAACTCACGTGATGGAAAGACAGGACCAAATCCACAAAGCTATCCTCTGAACTCCTCACATGCACTGTGGCATGTGTGCACTTGCATGTACACACACACACACACACACACACACACACACACACACACACAAATATTAATGCAAATAAATAAACACACACACATACATACATACATACATACATACATACAAACATTAAAAGCTGGGCATGGTAGCTTACACCTATAATCTCAACACTTGAGAGGCTGAGGCAGGGGTATTGTTGTAAGCTCAAGGCCAGCCTGAGCTACATAGTGAGTTCTAAGCAAGCCTGAGCTATAGAGTGAGACCCTGTCTCAAAACACAGCAAGATAATGAGCCTAAACAACCTAAAATTAGTTTTGACATCAGAAAGAACTTCATATTTGCATAAATGTAGAAAATAGTACGGTAAGAAGAGAATGTAGTTTAGTCAGGAACATGGATTTGAATAAGTTGGCTTTGTTCAAATTCAGGTCGTTTTTGTAAATACATCCCACCTTACATTCAAAACTGAGAAAGCGGTAAGTCAGTAGGATACTTGCTAGGTTGGTCTCCCCCACCCTGCTCTGTTTTGTTTCTTATTTATCTATTTATTTAGTTTAATCTTAGTACATAGGGTTACATAAGGCCGTTTTCATGCAAGTGTACAATGTACTCCGCGTGTACCCCCCCCATCACTGTCCCTCCAACTTCACACTTCTCCCCAGTTAGTCCCATTTGCTGCCCAGTTTGCTTTGTTCCGTCTGCATCCTTATGGTTTTATGTGTCTAGAAAACCTAGAAAGCACAGTGGAGGGTAGGCATGATCTTTGTCTTTCTCAAGGTGGTTACTGCAAGTCGCGGCAGCTTGTTTTAGTAACAACAGCAAGGCACAGAGGGAGGTATTTCTCAGAGGTGGGAACTTTAGGCTTGACTGTACTTGCAACAGACATTGGACAGTAGCTTCTCAAAAGGCCTGAGCAGGAGAGAGGGTCAGCAAGCTCAGCCCCGCCTCCTCGGGAACCACCACAAGGCTTGGGTACAACTGCCAGCTCCCGCCAGTTGTGTGGATAGGATTCTCACCATAAATCAACGTCTGTGGCAAATGCATTGATCACTTACAGGACTCCCACTTTAGGGCAGAGGGTGATGTGTACTTTCTGCTCTCTTCGGTCTTCTGAAAGGAGGAGAGAAGGGCAAATAAAGTGTAGGAAATTGGACATGGTGCGCCACAACAGTCAGGAGCTCAAGACAGAGAATTTAAGAGTTCAAGGTGACAGAGAATTTCAAACCAGCTTGGGCTACACAATAAATCCCAGACCAGGCTGGGCTACAGTCTGAGACTTTGTCTCAAAAAATAAATAAGTAAGTAAGTGTATAGATACATACATGCTAGAATGGATCTGTTAAACTATATCTCAAAACCAAATGAAACAATCAACGTGTTACATGGGCAACCCTGGGGAAAGTTTCTGTCATAGCTAGCTACCCATCTACATTGATGTTATTACTATGTGTTTATTCACTTGCTTTTTTTTGTGGGGGGGCTTTAGTGCTCTGGTCTCTTGCTATTAGTAACTATTACAGAGAAACTGGTTGCTTCTCCCATTATGCTTGCCCTGGGTCTGATAGCTTCTGTGGATAATCAATCTGATTTTCTTCTTTTTAACTAGATTCTGCACTGAGAAGGCTGAAGACCACACACAGGATGGTTAATGGTATGAATGATTCGTTCAGTCGAAGTGATTTATGCTCTGAGTGCCAGTCAACCAATCTGCCAACCAGTAATCAATGACTGATTAAACACCATAGCATTCTTCGAGTTAAGAATGTTCTCATTTAGAGTTTCAACCTCAGTGGGAAAATAGTTTTGGGTGGAGGACAGGGAGAGTGAAGGGATATAAATTGCTCCTTGGGGCCAGATGAGCAAAAATGACTCTCAGAAGAGAACAGCAGAAATCCCTTGTACCAAGAGGTGCTGTTCAATCAAACTGTTTCTGACCCTAGAAAATGACAGTGGTGAGCAGGTAGAATCAGTGAGAATCCCGAGTCTATAACATGAGCATTGAGTTCCAGACTTGCAGGGAGGAATCGGACCAAACCTGATCATGTCTGGTATGGAGCATCATTGGAAGAAGAATTCCAGTCAGGGTAGGGCATGTTCAAGATGGTGGAGTGCAGGTGTGACCCCACAAGACACAACTGCGAATTTAACTGTTGCCTCCAAACTTGGGTCAAGCCTATCTATTTTCCTTCAGAGTGCAAGGCTTCTGGCTTCCAGGAAGGATTTATGTATCACAACTAGGGGTAAATTATTGAATTGCAACTGATTTCCTCTGTTGGGTGAGCTTGATGCAGGGAGTGCCCAGTGCCCAGTGCCCTGTGCCCAGTGCACTCACTGCAGTGACCCTGCCCACCTTCAGTAGCTGCCTCTTGCTTTTGACTATAGAAAACACCCACAGACTTAGATGTTAAGAGCTATGTTCTCCCTTGATCAGGGTTTGGGTTTGATAGATGCTTTATGCCTCTTGTCAATGAAACAAAACAAAACAAAACCCGTTCTCAATTTAATTGTCTCTGAAGATTCTTCCCAGAGAAAGCTTCGGACTTTCAGACAGTCCTCATCTGATCTAATTTCTAACCAAGGGTGGCTACCCTATTTTATGAATGTTTGAGTGAATACCTTTTGTATTCCCATGAGCAGACACTTCCGATGACCTCAGGATGGATGTTCCCTCTGGTTTTTATGTTTCCACAACAGGATAACTTTTCTGTTCCTTACAGACCCATAATGGAAGCCTCTTTTGATGCCTATGACCTAATGATGGAATGATATGCTTTCTGGTCTCCTATGGTCCCATTATGGGATGTCTCCTATCATACTATGATGGGATGTCCCTTCTTAGCCATCTATTGATCCATCGTGAGATGCCCTTCTGGAGCCCATGGTCTCACAATGGGATGTCCCTGCTAGTCCCTTGTGGCCTCCCAATGAGATGAGCCTTCAGGTTCCTCATGATTTCTGACATAATCTATGGTCCCATGAGCTGATGCTATCTGAGCTTCCCACTAACAGTCCTGGCCTCACCATTCTTTGTTCTGCACATGGTGGTACAGAACCCTTTCGCTTTCTAATTCAAGCTCTCCTTACTGGAAAACTTCAGCAGTAAGGGAAACAATCAGGAAAAAGTTGCCTTCAACTGAAGAGAGAAGGGAGGAGACAAAAGCGTAAGCCCCTCAAAGTCAAAGGATGGCACAGCTCTAGAGTTCTTGGAGAAATGGGTGTTCATGGCCTCTGTCAAAGCAGCTGATGTTGGCTCCCATCCTTTCCTAAAAATTTGTATGTGATAGATTCCTGCCTGGCTCTGTGTTCATTCTTCCTAGGAGTGGTTCTCTAACTTCAGTGGCATCACGCTTTCCTGGGGAGGGTTCCCATGCCTCACTCTCAAATTTTCTGCATCACAAGCTTGAGAACTTGAGTTTTGTCAGATTTCCAGGTGATATTGATATGACGCCACCTTCGAGAACCACAGCTGTAGACTGCCATCCCTTGCACAGTCTCCTTCCAGTCTGTTTACTTAAGGAATGGTCACACATACATTACCTTGCAGCTAATTCTGGCTCAATTTCATACTGCCAACAGGCGGAAGAGCTGCCTCTCCAGCCAGGGCAGCACAGGCTAGGCTTTCCCCCACTGAATGCACAGCTGTGATGTCATCTGCAGTTTCTCTAGGCCCTAACTCACCACCACCACCTGACACCACCACCACCACCACCACCACCACCACCACCACCACCACCACCTGAAAGGCTGCTTGTGTGTTGGGGTGTGATGGGGCGCTTGTATAGGTGCACATTTGTGTGGAGACAAGGGATAAAGCTCAAGTATGGTTCCTCAGAACGCATCCACCTTTTGTTTTGAGACAGCATCTTCCTCTGGTTTGGAACTGACCAAGTAGGCTGGGTGAGTTGGTCAGGGAGCTGCAGGGATCTGCTTGTCTCTGCCTTTCCAGCATTGGGATTGCAAGCACGCACACCACACACAGATTTATGTGTGGGTTTCTGGGGCGTAAACTCAGGTCCTTGTGTTTGCACGGCAAACACTTGACTGGCTGAGCCCTTTTTTCCTAACCGTTTTGTTCTGTTTTGGACTAAGGTACACTGCTTTTAGTGGCCGGTGGAGGAAGATAAATGGCACGTTTAGCGCGTTAGCAATAGGAGTGTTATAAGCAATTTGAAGCTCTAAATAATCCCCCAGCCCACGTCGGTTCAATATATTAGGCTAGCAGTAGGTTGTTCTAGAACACATCCCTGAATCTTGAAAACAGATAGCAAAAACAGCAGCTGTACAGGGAATGTTTATTTATTTAATCACTCATGTACACACAGCTAGGAGAAGGCTGGATAGTCACCAGGCCTGTCAACATGACTGCTCCTGCAGAGACCTTGTCCTCATCTGAGCCCTCCGGGCTCTTCCTGTGCCTGCAAACAGTGGCAGGGTGGAAACAGGGAAACAGGAGAGAGGAAACGGTGTTGGGTTGCAAAACATGGATAGAACAATTGGCTTTGCCATTCCCAGGACAAACAGGATCCCCCCCCAGCTTGTGGGAGCATCCCTGGCACTTTTCGAAGAAGACTTGGGTCCATCTTGCTCCTGGGGAGGCTATTTACAGTTTTGCACAGTGGGGTAGTTTTATGAGCTGGCTCTCTCATTTTTATGAGGGTTCCTGGGGTAAAGCAGTTACACAATCTTAGACTAGCACACCAACTGCAGGGAAGTACAAACATCATAAAGTAGGCCATCCAGACCCATAAAGCCAGCAACACCAAGCAGTCGTGATTTAGTTCGGCTCTGGGCTGACCTGGCTCCTTACGATAAGATAGAGGAATGAATAGCGCCTGCCCAGGGAGAGAGCTGGAGCGAGCTAGTGGGAAATAAATAATTCATCCGGCTCTTTCCAGAAGCCAGGAGTTGAAGGGACAGAAATACTGTTATCAGAAAAAGGACCAAAAATTCAATTGCTGGGATGTTCTTTTAAATTACTTCTCCGATTTGTTGGTCGAAGGAAATGACACCACCTTCAGCCAAATATTTGGTCAGCAATCCATCAGTAGCACAGAGTGGCTCTGAGATCTTAATAAGGCTTCTGGTGACAAACCAACTTTCTCCCCAGTGAACCTGTCAAGAAAGAGGTCCTGGGTGTTCTTGTGTTTGCAAGTGTGGTTGCTAAGCCTAGGCTTCCGAGGGAGGTGGGGTTAATTATGGACTAGGCTGCAGAGCTTCAGTCCATCAGCAGGTTCAGTAGAGAGAGACTGCCCGGATCAGAGCCAGCTTGGAGGAAATGAATGGGGGAGTTATTTACATTTAGAGTGACGCTGGTTTCCTAATCACCTCAAAGCATTTAAAAATTAACTTGACTCCCAGCAGCTCAGCATTGACGACTTCCTGCTCTAGAGTGGGCCTGGTCTTTACTTTATTCTTTGTTCATTTCCTAGGTCCTGGGAAATGCCTTTTGAATTTGTTTTTGAGAATGTGTTGTTTGTTTGGCAAGCATCCTGACACAGCACTTTTCTAAAGGCTTACTGTAAGAACTAGTGAACACCTGGGTAGTCTGGGGTATATGCGCACTGAGGCAGAAGTACTTCTGACACACTTTCCTTAATAGAAATACTTGAAAGTGTCACCAACCACAGGTATAGTTTGGACCTTCAGTATCCTAGCCTGTGGTGCTATTGGAAGGCACTGGAACCTTGGGAGGTGGAGTCTACTGGGAGGAAGTTAGGTCATTGGATAGACCTGAACCTCAGATCTCTCTCTCTCTCTCTCTCTCTCTCTCTCTCTCTCTCTCTCTCTCTCTCTCTCTCTCTCTCTCCTCTCTCTCTCATGTGTGTGTGTGTGTCCATCCTTCCTATCTGTGTTGTCCATGAAATGAATAGTTTCTCTTTTGCTACGTGTTCTTACCATGATGTGCTGTGTAACCACACCCTCAAAGAAACAAGGACATAGGGACAAGTGACTGTGGAGTGTAACCTGCAACAAGAGACAAAGTGAAACTTTTCCCTGTCGATCATTTCAAGTTGTTCCACACAGTGACAGAAAAAGTTCTACCATGCAGCTTCTACGTGCTGGACCAAAGCTCTGACTCAGGAACCCAGGTTGATACAGCTTCCATGGGACACCTGGTCATTTTTAATCAGACCAAAATAGATAAGTTTTTGAGAAGAAATTTCTAGTTACCCGACAGAAATGATCAGCGTGGTTACACTGGCATGTGTGTGCATTGGTGGCACTTTCAGGCATATTTTAACACACCCTCCAATGTAAGTCGAAGGTTTTCAGAGATAAACTTACAAGTTTTTCACAGCTTTGAATTTAGTAGAGGACAGCAAACTTTGCTATTTGGATGTAAGTGTTGGTCTTGGCCTCCCTCAAAGAATTGTTTTAAAGATTCATTCATATTTTGTCAACTGAAAGGACCAGTGTAAACATAAGATATCCTAATATGCATTAATTTGTATTTTGGGCTGTATAAAAAATTTCAGTACCTATTATTTGTGTTTTAGCTTCAAAAAGTGAAATTATTCAAAATACCATCTACTTAAAACCATTACATTTTTTTATGCCATAAGTGCCCATGTAAATAGTCCATATTAAAACTTTTTCCAGAAGGGGTTAATGAACACAATGGACCAGCCTGGGCTGCAAGAAGGAATGCCTTTTTTAATTGGAGAGGAAAGACAGTGAAGTTTGCATTTGAAGGACCTCAGTGCACTGTGTATGGGAACCATCATGGCATGAACATGGGTGGCAGGGAGACTCTTGCTCAGCTGTCATGGTTGAGGGTCAAGGCTAAGTTCTGAAGGTTTCAGCTCTGACCCACAGATGCAGGGGTGTCCACGGCAGCAAACAATGGGACACTCGGGTTCTTGAAAATGGTCAGAAGGCAGAGACTCCATTCTGTGTCTTTATCACAAGCAGAGCATCCTGGGCTTCCCATACTCTCTGTACCAAGTATGCTGGAGGAAGATTGACTGCTAAATCTCTTGGGTTTTCCCATAACAAGACGTTCATCTCTTGAGGCTATCCTGGTGAGCCAAGCGGTACAGAAATCCATTCTAATTAAATATACAGGTCTCTAGGGGGAGATGCCTTCATTACAGGGGCTTATTTTGGGGAATGTAGATATGTGCATATCTATATTTCAGGGAGAGACTCTAGACTCTGTTTGCAGCAGGCATGTGCACCATCCCTCCCTTTCCCACTCATCTTATGTCTTGCTATCTGGAGACTCACACAGAACAAATCCCTTGGGACTGAGCATACTTTCAAAGGTGTGAAGTGAAACCCTCTGCAAACTCCAGTGTCTTCCATCATGGGTTCTGCTCTCAGCTCACTATAGCTTGAAATTCCAGGGACCATCTAACTGAGTACCTGCCCAATTAGGAGTTAATGAGTGCTTTCTGATGACAGAGATAATGAGCATTATAGCCGCCCTGGAGAAGCACTACTTTTTCCCTCCCTTTCAAATATAGGTCACATAAGAAAAGTGAGACAATATATAAGTGGACGCCACGTAGTCTTCCTCTTGACTGCTTTTAGAAACGAAAGATGATTATCTGAGCTTAGGTGTCAAATCTGACATAAAAAGTTACACTCAAAATTTCTAAGCTGACTCATTAAACAGACTCTGCCAAAGAGGTAAGGAGCTATTTCTAGAAGATTCCAGAAGTGTACTAGAAGCAGCATTGTTTCGACTTCTGGTCTGTTCTAGAGGAGAACTAATCACAGGTAACAAGTGGCCAGGGTGCTCATGTTAGGCTTGTTCCCTTTCCACTTCAGGATAAGTGGAGGAAAGAGAAATGTTGCTGCTTGGCTCCTGGAGAGCAAGGCCACCTTGAAGTAAAGGATTCAGTTAGTAAAGGATTCTGGGCAATTAGGCAGATAGCCAGGAAACTAAAAGGGTGGGGGGTAAAAGTTATGTGTAATCATAAGAGTTTTTAGTTAGTCAAAATCAGGCTCTGACATCAAAGACCAATGACATTGTCTTTAAACAGGGCCTTGTGTCCCACAGGCTGGCCTCAGACTCCCTATATATTGCCAAGGATCAGCTTGAACCTCTGATACTGATGTTCCACACCAAGTACTAGGGATACATGCCTGTGCCATCATGCCAGGACTTCCTCATGCTAGGCAAGCATTCTACCAAATGAGCCACATTGCAACCCCACAATAATTACTTTTTAAATTTATGCCCTGTCAATTCTTTTTGTTTCAAATAAATAAGAACATATGAGAAAATTTTCCATTCATGCAAGAAAAATTAAGTATTACTATGGTGATTCCCAAGGAACGTGTTGTGGTGGTTTTAATGGGAATAGCCCCCATAAGCTCATATATTTAAATGCTTGTTCTCCAGTTGGTGGAACCGTTTGGGAAGGATGAGGAGGTGTGGTCTTGTTGGAGGAGGTATGTCACTGGGGGTGGACTTTGTGGTTTCAGAAGCCTACATCATTGTTAGCTTTCTTTCTTTCTACTTTGTACTTGTGATGGAGATCTCAGCAACTATGCCCATGCCATGCCTGTCTGCCTGCTGCCATATCTCCTGCCACGATGATCATGGGCTTTTACTCTCTGGAAGACAGGTATTTATACAGCTACCTCTACTGGAGTGTTGACCTGCTGTTAGGGATAGCTATGGACCTAGCCAGGGTCATCTTCCTCTCTTGTGGTTCAGGTGATAGGTATGTTTTTGAACCAACTCCTTGGGGAAGGTGGCTAGGAACTCATGATCACTCTGGACATTTTCCTGGTTCTCATGGTACAATGCTGCTTGAATATGAAATGTTCCCGTAGGCTCACATGTTGGAGTGCTCAGTCCCCAGCTAGCTAGCGGTGCTATTTGGGAAGGTTGTGAACCTTTTGGAGGTGATGCTTGCTGGAGGGCCGAATCACAGGGGCTGACCTTGAGGTTTTATCCAGGCCGCACTTCTTGGATATGGTGGGACTGCGGCTCCATGCCGACACTGCCATACCTTTCCTGTCATTATAGACAGTGTCGCTTCAAATGCTGAGCCAGCATGAATTCTTCCTCAAGTTTCTGCATGACAGGTATTTGGTCTCAGCAAGGAGAGAAGTAATGAATGCAGATGTGCTGGGCTCATGTGGGGCGCAAAGGGGAATGACCTCTTGATCAACTGAACAGGCATTTGTGGGCTCTGGACAAGAAAGGTGAGCAAGAAGTACTTCAAATTTGGATAAAGATCTTAAAGTTTTACATACATATTTACTTTACCTTTAGAATTCTTACTCTTTTTCTGGATAGTATTGTGTTTCCTCTTTTCTCAGTTAAGATAGTATGTTAAACTGACTGTGTTGGTGAACATGTATAATGCCAGCCCTCTAGGGTCTGAGGAAGGATGATAGTAATACATACTGAGACTCTGTCTCAAAAACCAAACAAACTCCAAACACAGTCGAAATTCAATTGATCAAACAAACAAACAAAACTTACCACCATTACAAAAGGGCATCTTGGAAGAATTTATATTTCTAAGAAGTAATTAGAGACCCAAATAATCACCATAAAATGGTTTTTTCTGGGGGGGTGGTGGTGAATTAAGGGATGATGAGGCTTTTAACCGATCCTTCATGAGGTTGTTGATTTCTTTTAGTGCATATATGTTACATAAAGCACATTACAGTCTACCATAGTGTTCTACCAGCACATCTGCTTTTTTCTCAGGCTGTGTGATTGATTAAACACATGGCAAATTTAAGTTGCCCTCAATACGGCAGAGAAAAGTGGACTTGGTTGATCCAAACATGAATATGTCTGTGAGAGTTTTCAGAATGATGGTGACCCCAACTATCATGGAGCTTTGGGCAGAGGAAATGTGATGATATATGAACACACATGTGAGCAGTGTTCATAGGGCACTGGTGCTGAAAATGGTGGGTTTGGGGTCTTCCTTAGGCTCTATGATGGTTAATCTCCATTGCCAATTTGACTGATTTAGAATTTAGAAGATGGAGGGGCATCTCTTAGTGTCTCTGAGAGTGATTTTAGGGAGCATTAACTGAGGAGGGAGGATCCACCCTGAGTGTGAGCGGTATCGTCCCATCGGTTGGGGGCCTGGATGGAATGAAGAGAAGAAGAGAAAGCCAGCTCAGTGCTGGCGTTTCTGACTCTCTGCTCCCTGGCCACACCATGATGTGAGCTACCTTGCTCTGAAATGTGCTATTCATACCCCGCTGTGATGGACTGAACTCTTTGAAACCCTGAGCTACAAAAAAACCCTATTCTGTTAAACTGTCTGTGATGGGTGTTTTAGTCACAGTGAGGAACAAAATGAATATAGTTGTGTGATTGGCAGAGCATGTTCTGCGTGGTCAGTAAAGGTTTTTGGTTTCATTAATCAAATAATTTAGTAATGGAAGGACATGGTTTGTATTAGTGTTTGAGAGAAAAACAGGAGATCAGGCAAATAGACAGCAGGGAAAGGAAGCAGCCTTGATGACTGAGGAGTATTGCAGTAATGTCAGTATTGGCTCAGAGGGAACCGAGGAAGTCGCCTGAATGGGAATTATCTTCACCATCCCCCACCACCTCCTTTTTGTGGTTGTTGTTGTTTTGTCTGAGACAAGGTCCTCTTAACCAGGCTGTCTCACTATGTAGCTGAAGATGAGCTGGAACATCTTTATGTGGTGTGTGTGTGTGTGTGTGTGTGTGTGTGTGTGTGTGTGTGTGTGTCAGTATATATGTCTTCCTGTGCTCCATTGTGGTGTACATATGGCAGGCAGAGGTCAACCTTATGTGTGATTCCCCAGGCACAGGGCACTTTGTTTTCTGACATGGCCTCCACTGGGATCCAGGACTCATTGATTAGTCTGGTCTGGCTGGACCATGAGCATAGGAGTTGTCCTCTCTGCATCTTCCCAGCGCTGGAATTGCAAGCTGGACTGCAGGTCATCCGACCAGGGGCCTCACGCTCACACAACGAGCGCTTTCCTAACTGCACCGTCTGCCCAGGTCTCATTGTCTTTTCTTTAAAAATCGAAATGTAAGGTGAGAAGTAACTGCACAGTCAAATTTTGGATGGACCCAGCAGTGGAACTGATGAACAGCTGGGACTCTGCTGGAGGGCGAGGCTGGCTGCATCCCATCCCCAAAGGAGGCTATGGCCCCCTGCTCGAGGCTCGGGAGATAGCTCAGTCACAAAGCAGTGCTTCACACCAGCTAGGCCAGCACTCTACCAGCACAACAGTGTCTCTAGTCCTGGTGGTTTTCATCTTAAACAGACTGGCCTCCCTCTCTGGCAGAGGAAGCTTGTGTCTCCTAGTCACTGCAGCTATCAGATAGTCCAATCTGGGATCTGAGAATCAGGTGGACTGGGCCCTGCTCTGGTCTTCACGTGTTGCTAGCTGGACAAGTTCTGGAAACATTTCTATACTTTTAAAGCCTTGTTCTCTCTCTCTCTCTCTCTCTCTCTCTCTCTCTCTCTCTCTCTCTCTCTCTCTCATCTCTTAAATGCAGCTAAAAAAGCAAGCCTGTCTTTTCTGGGTTGTTGTGTTTACAAACTCTAAGGCTGACTACCATAGTTATACACACTCAGTTCTTGATGACTCGCTGGGGTTTGAGTTCTGGGGAGAGGTGAGCACAGCTTCAAGGGGAATCAGGCCTAAATACCTGGCCATTAGCATTAAGGCCAAGGGTCCAAGGAAGAGCTGCAGGGTAGCAAGCACACTCATCAAGCTTAGGAAGTACTTGCTTCTCCTTACAGGGTATCCACTCAGCCCTGCGGAGTACAGAGAGGAAGTTAACCACACCAAGACGGCTCTCCCAGGGCCCGGCTGCCCATCCCGTGGGTGGGGGTTGTTCCATTAAGAACACCAGCAGTGATACACCAGTGGGAATCTGCTTATTTTGTGCAGACCCCTGGGCCCAGCATGCCTGCCTTGTGAATACTCATTTCTCATGTTCAGGTAAGATGCTTGACCACACAAGAAACACCATTGAGTCATATCAGAGAGCAACTTGAAAACCCCGAATCGCGACTCAGGTAGGACAACTGGGCTCAGGTTAAAGTTCCAGAAAGCTCTGACGCTGGTGTTCTGATGTTGAGCCTGGTTCTGACCTTGTCGGGGAAAAGCTCAGGCAGCCTTCTTGTGCCTTGGGATTCCAAGCCATTGCACACAGCATTGCCCTCTACCCCATTCTTAAAACTGCTGGGTCAACCCCTTATTCTTGTGAGATCATACCTGTTAGAGACGCTTACCCACCCACTGCTTTGTTACACTTATTAGAAAATTGTAATCAATACTCGCTTTAAAATAAAAATCAGTACAGCTGAGCACGCCAGTGTGCCTAATTGCCAATTAAGGAGGAAAATGCCAGAAGGCAGCACTGGCTCACTTTTGGAGGTAGGGACCCAGACATACAAAAGTCTGCTCTCACAAAAAAGGTGTGATAAATATTCCCCGCAGGGGCATAAAGAGCTCTTCTGGTTTAATGATAGGACTTGTGCAGCAGACTGGAGGGAGCCGAGGTTGGAGGTTAGGGTCGTGATAGACGAGCCAGGCGGCGTGGAGCAGGACCAGTGTCCTGTTTTAGGAGGCATGTCCCAAATAGAGTGCTAGCCTTATTACGGGGGGGGGGGGGGGGGGGGGAGTCCTTCAAGTTCACCCCACAATGGCCTCCCTCCGTGCGGGCTGCTGTCTGTGGGAGGTATCAGAAGGCCTCACAACAAAGACATCTGGCCCAGTTTCGCCACGGTCTCACCTCAGTGTGAGTTGTACATCTTCCCTACTGTTTGTTTTTTCTCCTGCTCACTCTGCTCAAATGAAAACCCAACTTGGCAGAAACATTCTGTTTCTATTCATTCTCTGGCATGCTGGGCGCAGGGAGCACCCGCCATGCCTGTTAAAGGGATAACGCGGTGACAATGAGGCAGAGACTGGGCACCACGGGTGCCATTTGCACAACCAGTGGGAAGCAGGCATCTGAAAACGCATGTGCGCTTGGCAAACCACTCACCTTTGCCATGAAGTGGCTTCCAGAATACACTGTCTGCCATGACAGATTTGAATGGGAACATTATGCACGAGGGTGAAGTATGTATGTACAAATTGTAGCACAATCCTGCTGGGAGAACAGGGAACAATGCTCTGACTAGCCTCACAGTGCGCGCGGGGCACGTTCCACAGGCAGCTGGGTGCTGCCAGCGTAATTATTGTCCTTGGACCTCATCCCCTGGGCCAGAGTGGCATGGGGGCTGCTGCCGCAGGTGGAGGGTGCAAGGGGATAGCCAGCTGGATTGTGCCTTTCGAAGCTGCACTGTGATGTCTGCTTGTTCTCATTCCGGGGTGCAGGTGGGGTTGGCTCCTGCTAGCCAAACCACAAGGCAGGATGGGATGGTGCTGTCGTTTGAGAGATCCTCTGATCAGTTCTGAGAGCAGCTCTGCTGCCGTGCTGCTGTGGAGAAGGAAGGATGCACATCTGCATCCTCTGCCTAAGGCATAGGGGCGTGTGTCCTGGGGAACGGAGGAGGCAATACAGCGGGACAGATTCACAGCCACTGAGAGTGGATATCCCCAAGGTCGACTGTGTGTTATTCCCAGGCCTAAGCAGGTCCTGACCAGAAATAGCCCACTGTCTTTGGTGACTTCAGGATAGTTTGCCATAAGACAGAAAAGACAAACAACCAACAACATCACACCAGGAGGGCTGGTGTCTTCTCTAGAGGAACAAAATTGATAGAATGATATATGTTACAAAGGGAAGATACTCAACTGGGATTGGTCGAGGTGGTCCGACAATGTCTGTCTTCACATTGGAAAGGCTGAGAACCCTGCATCTGTTCAGTCCATGAGACTGGATGTCTCCGCAGCCACACTCTGGCACTGAAGGCCTGGAGGATTCCTCCAGAGCCGTTGACCCACACTGGAAAGCTGGAGAATGTAGATTGTGATGTCCGTGAAGGACAGCAGCAGCAACAAGGCAGATGCACTGACCTGTAGGGGATGAAGGCAGGCAGGCAGGCAGGCAGGCAGGCAAGCTTTTCTTTTAGACTTCTTTGTGTGGGGGCCTCCAAAGGAAGGCGCCACCCACTCTGGGGGTGGAGCCACCCACTTCAGTTAATGTTTCCTGGAAATGTGCTAACAGACTCATCCAGAGGTGTGTTCTTAGTTGGCTTCTTCCGATCCAGTCAAGCTGGTAATCAGGAGCAGCTATGGCGGGCGAAATTCCTGTGGTGAAGAAAGAACCATGGTATTCTAAAGACTGTGCCAAGACCCCATTCCTTCTGTACTCCTAAAAGGACTCTGTAGTCCCACGGACCCCTCCCTCTAATAAGTGGCCCTCCTTGGAGGAACTTTAGGAGGTAGCAAGCAGCAAGAACACACGGTATCCCAAAGAGGATGGGCTTTCTGGTTTAGGAAATGAGTGGAGTTTTGTTACCTCATGACCATGTGAGATCTCTTCCAGGTTCCCTGCTCTGCCAGGCTTCTGACTCTGAACCCTGTGAAACTATCTCCAGTCCAATGTCTTACTGTCAATCATCCCCACGAGGGGAGGAGCCATGAAGTGCAGATAACCTAAACCCTCAAAGCCTGGTCCCCGGCCCCCCCCCCCCCCCCCCCCCCCCATCCACTTGTTTATAGAACCAGAGTTCAGCTCAGCCTGTGGCAGGCACTGAAAACCCTGCACATTTGAAGAGAGAGCCTTCTAGAATTTTCTAAACCTTTCACATTCTTTTGGGGGTTTGTGGCCAAACTTTTGTGATGGATTTTTTTTTGTGTATATTAAAGATAAACAAATATGGCTGGGGAATATAGCTCAGTTAGTAGATTGCTTGCTTAGCATGAAAAAAACAAACAAACAAAAAAACCCCTCCTGGCTCAATCCCCAGCACTGGTTAAACTAGGTGTCAGTGGAGCATGCCTGTAATTCCAGCATTCAGGAAGTGGAGAGAGGCCGTTCTCAGCTATATAATGAGTTTGAGTCCAACTGAAGATACATGAAACCCTGTCTTTAATTAGACAGATGAATAAATAAATACGAACAAACCAAGATAAACAGAGAATTTTGTGTTTAATTAATACAAGTTGAGAACTGAGCCCAGGCTGGTAACTGGCAGCCCAGTGATTCTCCCTGGAAGGAATGGGAAGCAGTGAATCCTCTAAAGTGTAATCTGGCAGCAAGGGCTGCCCCATAGGAGACCCAAATCTACCACTACTTAGCTGTTTTACTGGAAAAAGGGGCACTCACTCATGGGTCTCAGCCTCTTCACTTTAACTGGGACGAAAGCCACCAACCTAGTCCCATAGGTGTCCCTTGTACTAGCCAGTACCTGTGACAATCGTCGGTTCATTGTGACACGTAGCTCAATGGGCATTGGTTCATTTAATCATCGTGGTCACCCTAGCGGGTACACCTAGTTACCTTTAGCAGTGAATAAAGCGAGGCCCAGACAGGTGAAATTATGTCATAGCAGTAGAAAAAGCAGCGTTCATCCTTTTTCCTGTAACACCTAACTTCCTTTCAGAATAGAGCTTGGCTCTGAGTAAATAGTCCAAACTCACCACCTGCCACTATGGGAGTTGGTGGTGTGGGGAGACGGGATGCTGGGGTTCTGACAACCTATGTGGTTTTTCTGCAGCGAGGGCAGAATCCCATTCAGGATCTCCTCCTGGCTTACCATGGCTTCTAGTCACTGCAAAACTGCAAAGCCTCTTGGTGCGAGTACAGTTTTTAACCTGCTTCGTCCGTCTCGAATCAGGGACTTGGAGGCTGCTTCTGAGATCACTCCGCTGGAGGAGGGACCCTGAGGATACAAGAGGAGAGGTAAGGAGGGGAGGTGGAAGCGACGGAGGAGGGAGGCTGGAAGCTCATCTTTCTTACAGTTGTCCCAGAGGATAACGTGATCTGTGTCGTAGGACATCATTAAAGTTCATATTCTGAGACTTCAGCAGCTGTTTCAGCACTGGGATGAGCTGGCAATCGCAGGCTCACAGGGCCCCTTTGGCAGATGAGGAATTCAAAGTATGGTGAGGTCATGGGACTAGGCAGTACAAACTCAGCCCCAGGACCCCAAAGTCTGCCTCCCTGCAGCAGCACGATTTATTTCCCTATTCTCTGATAAGCTTTAAGACAAGATATTGGGCATGACCTTTGCAATAAATCTAAGTTTCAGTGTTGATTCCCTCCGTGGCCCCGGCTTAGGAGTGAGGGTCAGGAGTTCTTCTTTGCTGGTTTTGGCACCGGTGCTAAAGCCATTCTGGTGGAGGACTTGTCATTTGCCTCAGAGTTTCCAGTATCTTCCTCATGAAGCCCGGGCTTAATGATGCTTCCCTGCCTTCTGGGTATATAGCGAGGAGGGTTAATTAGACAATGTTTGCACGGGGCTTTGAAGATGAAAGCACCGTATAATTGGTATTACATCTCATCTCTTCCAGAGACCAGGAACGCTTCTACTTCAGGGAGTTTCAGCGTGTCTTCACTTGTACCATTCACTTTAGGATAAAACTTGTCAAGCACCAGTGAACTAATGATACCATGTAGTGAGCCAAAGAGCAAAAATAAACAGCTCACACTAAGGACTCCTAGGAACATCAGGAAGCAGCTGTCAGGGTGATGAGATGAGCCCACCCATCCAGCTGGGAACCGCCAGGAAGTGCTGCTTCCTAGGATGTGGTCTCCAACCCAAGGGGACCCAGGTCAAGAAAGCTCCAGACTGCAGAGTGCCATCCCAGATGGGAGAGGCAAGGAAGGACATTTTAGAAGAACTGAGATGCAGGGCATGCTATGGGAGAAGAGGATGTCAAGCAAATGGTTTTCTTGGACAGTCATTTCAAGGGCTTTCTGGTTGGCTTCTGTGTCCCTGGTAGTGTTGCTACATATCAGTCTGTCCCCCAATGTCAAGCTGATTGGCTGTTTCTTCGTGATGAGCCCACAGTTTCTCAGCCTTCTGTGCCCACCTCTTGCCTAGTTTTCTTAAACTTTTACTGTGATCTTGAAGGTCCTTCACCTCTTCTTGATTTTTACTTTTCCTTCTCACACTGACTTCTGTGGAACTCTCCCCAAGCTGCTCTTGCAGTTCCATCACACTCAGGCTAAAAAGCCTTCACCAGCCCCAGGACCAGTCATCCACACAAATCAATGATATCCAACAACTTTTACTTAGGTAAATTCTTGTGGCCCACTGAAACACGCGTGGCCTGCTCATGTGAACACCTGGACCCCCGGGGTGGCGCTGTTATGGGAGGTTGTAGGGTCTTCTGGAGGGATGGCTTATCTTAGAGTTGAGTCACTGAGTCGCTGGGGTGAGCCACTGAGGGTTTTCACTTGGTCCTGCTTCCTTTCCCTCTCTGCTGTTTGGTTCACCAAACATATAAAATGCTGCCTTCTGTCACCACAGTCCAAACCTTTCCAATCACCACCCATTCCCAGCCATGATGGATTGCACTTTCTGAACCTAAGCCAAATTGAACTTCTGCCCTGTTACTGGAATTGTTAGGGTCAGGGTCTGGGCCCTGGCAGCTCTAACAAGCGAGGGTTGGCCCCTCAGTCTCAATGGGACAATTAGACAAGCCACAGGAGAAAGAAGAGGAAGATTTATTCAGTATGGCCACTTTGGGAAGAGGAACAAATCAGGAGCCCCAGTGACTCACACTCCAGTCTATCTTTTTGGTACCGACATGAGGACATGAGGTTTAGGTTTAAACATAGGGCAAGAGGTGTGCATATCTACCCAGGCCCAGCCAAGGGGTCTTGCCCATCACTAAGGAATCCTCAGCTCAGCTCCTACAAGGTGGCCTAGCGAACTGTCAGTCTGTGAGAAATCTCTTCTTGGGAGACAAGCTCCCCCTCCAGCTGGCATCACATTCACGCCTCAGTCCTTTCTCTTCTCCCAGGAAGAGATTCCTGGGGGGAAATTCCAGTTCCTTGGCGCCTGCTGTCTGATAGCCAAAGGGGGAGAATAGGTGTCTTTCTTCTTGATATCAGATAAACCCTCTCTGGTTGCTTTCTGTTGGGTATCTCATGACAAAAAAAAAAGTAAATAACACCCCAAAAGTTTTTATTCTCCTCCTTGAAGAATAGGAAGCCATGTCCAGTGGGAGGAATTTTAACATGGAAATGACATAGACCAACTCTAAGATTGAGGAGGATTTGAATTGCAGTGGGAGTGGGGGGAGAGGGGACAACTCTGAAAGTGGGGGGAGATGGAGTGATGTCATTCAGAGACAAGAGAGGGAACCTGATATGCAGCAGTAGTAAGAACAGGGAGGAAGAAATGGTTTGGTGTCTGGGTGGAGGGAGAGGGTGCAGGTGGAGATGAGGAGGACACTCAAGTGGCTTTGGGTCGCTAGAGAGAGCGAATCTAGGCATACCTAAGCTGGCAGGGGAGCTGTGGCTGCTCAGGTCAGTTCTCAGCATCTTGAGCAAAGCAGTCCTACTGAAGTGGGTGTCACGTTCTTCCCTGCTGAGAGTGTCACTCAAGCAAAGCACAGCAGCCCAGACCTAAAACTGCTGCACCCGGAAGACCGAGACAGGAATGGCCTGAGTTCCAGGCTAGCCTTGGCTATGGAGTCAGAGGATTCTGTTTCAGGAAAATGCCCATAAAGGTACCCAGGCTTGGTACCCTTGCTTCTCAGTGTCTTCTGTAACTCTTGCCAGTGGTGGGGCTGATGCGCCAGGGTATAGTTCCTTGGCAATATTCTTTGTGCATTTCCCCCCAAGAGTCTTCTAGGTGCTTCTTGCTTTACGTAAGTGGGCATGTTGTCATTTACTAAGGGATCTGTCCTTTTCATCGACCTGCAGGCCTGTGGGGGAGGTGAAATGCTTTTATTTTCACCATTAGGCAGTGGGGATGGCTTCCTGGCCTATGTCAGGTGGAGTTAGAATATTGAATACCATTCCCTGGGGCCAGCTGCCTAAATTCCCCTCTCCTCCCTGGCCCAGCTGAGAGGTGAACTGTTTGTTCTTCCTCCAAACACCCGCGGATATCTGGAGAGGAGATGTTTTATATGCCAGTCACATTTAGGCTCGATTAGCTTTATTCTGTAGGAGGATACAGAAAAAGTCCAAGAGGAACCCTGGATATTTCTTACACAACCAGGGCAACAGATGTAGCCATTTTTCTCTCGGTTAAAAATCCAGAATTGGTAAATGAATTTGCTGGCCTGTGCTGGAGATCCCAGCAAATGTTTCATCCTGTGTCCTTGCAAAGAGTGAGAAATGGCTGCTATGTCATTGTTAGAAGTTAAGAGTTAAAAAAAAAATGTAATGACAAGTTCTCAGGGCAAATAGCAATGCTGATTCTTCATAATACATGTCTATCTTAGAAAGAAATTGGGTTGTCTAAAAATTGAAACACAAAATACTAACAATCTCAGTCTAGTTCAATTTAAATTACATTTCAAACCATCTCTCCTTTTACGACATCTCTAGCTCTTGGAAATTCATGATTAATTCTTAAAGCATTAGCTTAGGATTACTAACGCAAACAGCTTGAGAAATAGCTTACTACTTGTAAAAGATGGTACAAAAATACAGCTGATAGTAGCTGCACCATGCAGACAACACACACACACACACACACACACACACACACACACACACACACACCATACACTCAGACATTCAGACACACGTGAACACACAGACATACATAGACACACACAGACATCCACAAACACACTAAGACACACACACACACACACACACACACACACACACACACACACACACGTGCTCCCAGTGTCACAAAGCCCAACTCTAGGATGGGCAAATTATCTGTGGAGTGATTTAGCATAAAGCCTCCCTTCCATCTGGTTGGACGGAGCTCATTTCCCTGGTGCTTAAGCTGTTAGCTTGCATGCAAATACTTGCTTCCAGGGAACTGAGGCCTGAGCCGCTTTGGGCCTAAATTGATTGCTGAAGTTACAGGACTGAAATGCCTCAGGTAAAAAACTCAGTCAAAAGGAAAACATTAAGTCGACAGCTATGTAAGGCATGCTGCCTGACAGCCAGGGGTGCTGGGGGATGGAGGAGCTGTGGCAAATAAGGTCAGTGGAATTAACATTCAATTACCCCTTGACTGTGAAAGGGCCGTCCAAGGGGCCAGCCACTTATCTGAAGAAATGGCTGACGTCAGCGAGGTTTATCTTAGCCTCTTTCTCTCCCTACAAATTAAAGTTAGGTAATTGACTTTTACCCTCCTCATCTCAATTCTAGAATGTTCTCTTTATTATTTGTAACTGTTTGGGTCTTTAAGTGCAGAAAACCATATGGATGTGACTAGCTCTGACGCCTGGTTTGTGCTACGTTAAAGAGAACAATCCCAGCCCTGGAACCCCCGTTTCCTTCTCTTTGTTTATCCGCCTCACCAACTTCCTGGCTGCACACAGGCACTTCTTAAGCACTTGGTGGACATCCACCTTCTACCCATGACACCTGTGAGAAACCCACAGTGCTTCCTGTATGTTCTCAGGTGTAAATATCACTGTATAGTCCACAGGGCCAAGCATCGAACAGATTTTTTTTCTTAATGATTTGTTTTGTCATTGTGTTTCATCATCTGTCCATGGTAATTAATTCATCTTCTTTGAGCTCCACATCACCAAAACATTGCATGAGCAAATCACACATTAAACTGTTTTCTCTTTGCTCTTAGAATTCTGCCCCCACTCCAGCTGCATCACCTCACGTGCGCAGTTCAGGAGCTAAGCAAAGGGTCTTGCGTCTTACGTCATCAGTGTGCACTGGTGATTATGTGCACTCAGCGTGGTCACGCGATCAGCACATGCATGGTGTAGCTCCATAAGCCCACCTGCGCATGTGCGTGGGAATCCTTAAAGAGCCTGACACAGACTCTACCTCCCCTCTGCTCGGTTCTCTCCTGCCCCCACTATCTCCCTTAACCTCTCTCTGCTCCCTGCATGTGCTTCTTCCCAGGCCTGGTTCTTTTGCACGCCCCCCCCCCCCAATAAAGCTCTGATACTGGGTTTTTTTTCATGGCTCGTGCCTCATGACCTTTCCACATGGTAACCAGCACCACTTACCATTTTTAAAACAACACTTAGTATCTGGCATTTATGCATATGTATGTGTGTAAATATATTCAGGTATGTGCACAAGTATTCATGGGGGTGTAGAGTACTTGTGCACAGGTGTGTGGAGACAAGAGGACAATTTTGAGTGGTGTTCTTCGGGCCCTGCACCCCCTACCTCCACCCCATTTAGTATGTGTTTGACTGTGTGCAGGTTTAAATGAAATGTCACAATGTACATGTGAGGTTATATGACAACTGTGGGAGTCACTTCTCTCCTTCCATCATTTGGATTCTGGGGATCAAAAGTTTACACACAGGTCATCCTGTGTGCATGTGTGTTGGAGGATAGCTTGTGGGAGTTGATTCTCTTTTTCTACTGTGCTGGTTCCAAGGAAGTGAACCCAGGTCATCAGGACTGACAGCAAGTGCTTTTGCCCACTGAGTCTTCTTTCTCTCAACCTGAAACCTATCAAATAGGTGAGGCTGGCTGCCCAGTAAACCCTGGGGATCCTCCCATCTCTCCCTCTCCCCTCTGGCCTGGAACTACAAAAACCACCATGGCTTTTATTTTTAAACCGTAAGTTTGGGGGACCAAACCCAGGTATTCATGCCTGTGAGAGAAGAAGGTTACCAGCTGAGGCAGTTCCCCAGGCCCTGCTCTAGCATTTCTATTCACTATTTTTAATTATATTTTCTGAATGTGTGTCTGAGTGTAAGTATATGCATGAACCTGCCTGCAGAGGCCAGAGGAGTCAGAGCTGGAATTACAGGCAGATGTGAGCACCAGACATGGGTCCTGGGAACCAAACTCAGATCCTCTGGAAGAGCAGTCCATGCTCCTAGCAGCTGAAACATCTCTCCATTCCAGTTCCAGCATTTTTATACACATCTGTGCATATTCTGGCCTCTGCTGTACTTTGCCTGAGACTCCTGTGCTGTGGGGTATGTCCTCACCAAATCCTACACACATTGTTAGATGGCTCACCAAAATGACTATACAAGCATTTCCAAAGTCACCACTGTGGTGGTTCCTATTCCCCACCCCAGATAATTACTAACAATGGCTAACATCTGAACATTTATTCATTTCCAATGTATCTGTAAGTTGGTGCCTGTGGTTTGTGATTTTCTGACTACCCATGGGTGAGAACCCCTCTTCATCCCTCGCTCATCCAGCTTTCCCTTTGGTGATTTGAGCCATCACAGCCTCTGTCCATCTTCCAGCTGGGTTCCTTTCCCTGTTTGTATTGATTTGCAGGCATTTCGTCAATCTTCTGGCACTAATCCTTCCTTGGCTGCACGCAGTGAGATGGTATTTTGTCTCTCCTGTGTCCGTCACTGGCTTTTAACCTTGTCTGCTGTGCATGTTGGAGCAGGGATTTTCATCAGCTCCTTCTTTTTCTCTTTGCTTCTTCTGACTTGTTTAAGACATCCTCTCTGACCCAAGGTGATCAAGCCGTTCTCCCACCCCCCGCTCCCAGAGCTTCTTCTCCACTGGAGCTGTCAATCCATTGGATTTTTTTTTTCTTATGGAGTGAGGTTAGGATGTGAATGTGGCTTTTTTTTTTCCATTAGAATGAGCTAATTTCCCAACATTGATCAACGAGCACTTTATTTCTCTGCTCATATACAATACCACTTCTGCTACATCCCACTTTGACATGAATCTGGCTTTATACTCTCCCTTCTGCTCCATTGCCCCATTGGTAACTGAGACAGAAATGTAACATTTTAGTCCTTCTGGAGGGAGCCATGTCGCCTGTGTAGTAAGAGTTCTCATGTCATGACCACGGAGCCATGTGTCCTGTGAAGCCCTATATTCTTTATATGGTCTTAGGCATCCCTTCCTTGTACATACAACGTGTTCTTAGTTTTATTCTGCACACAAGGAAACGAAGGCACAGAAGTCCCAACAGCCTGACCACTGACTTGGGAAGCCCTGGATGGCCCCAAACTTCTGTGCTCAGCTGACTTTTCTGCCTCAGTCTCCCTCCAGAGTGTCATTTATGTCATTTGATTACAAAAGACCCTTGATTTCCACTGGGCCACTCCACACGGACCAGAGTGTCAATTTGATAAGTTGCCAAAAGGACCCGTGGCTATGTCTGTCCCTGGGGACCAAGAACTAACTCACTGTGTTAAGTCTTGTGGGTTTCTTTGTCTAGCCTGGCAATGGTGTGTTCACAGAAACACCTTCATTAAGGAAGAATTACCCGCCCTTGATGTTGAAAGAACCCAGTTGATGCCTGGTTTTGAGTGATCTTGCTCTCCCTGGGGCTTTCCTGTCTAAGCTCTCCAGATAGGCTGGTCCTGAGGCTGAGTGAGTAGACAGGGAGATGCCACCCTGCTTCCACCCTCTGATTGGCACCCCTGCGCTTTGCAGCTTCCTGCTTTCACAGCACATGGCTCTTCAGTTAGTCAGCACATCATTGACACATTTTTTTTTCTTTTTTTTAGTTGAACAGCCGGAATGGGCAGTTTTTCTTAAAATAGCATTTTTTAAAGGCAGATGGAGGTGACCTCTGATCCTGGCAAGTTTAGCAAGACCTTTCTTGTTAAGCAGGGATGCATGATGAGCTGAAGGTCCAGCACCTTGCAGCCTCTATGCTGGGCCTGGAACTGGCCTCCTGATGCCCCGGGAAGGGTTTGATATCACTTCTGCAGACTTAACAGGGGGCCTGTCTTAACAGAGAGTGTGCATTTAGTTTTCTCCCATAATTTAAGCTCATTTTTCTTTTTCAATTGTAATAATTTTCAGTATCCCAAGAAATGGGTTCCCAAGGAAATGAATTGAAGTAACACATGAGATTCTTCACTTTGCTGCTTTAAGTAATACAATGATTTAAATTTGGTAAATCAATTATAGTCACCACTCTACTCATCTTCCTGTTGCTAGCGCTCTCAAAGTATCTCAAGGGAGAGAGAGAATGGTCGCCACTTGGCTGTCTGTCAGGACAGAGAGGCATTCAGTACAAACAGCAAAAGACACAGCTGTGTGACTCATGCCCATGAAATTTCTGCTGGCAATGCTGGACTCATGGCAGTGCTGACAGGGTGTTGCTGACACCAGCGCTCTTCGGCAGAAAGCTTGATCGTGCTGATTAGAGTGCACTAGGTGATGTAAGCAGTTGTTAGCAAGACGAACTAAGTGATACGAATAGCTATCTAGCCAAAATTGAGACCCACTGGTACCTGGACAACCCCCTGAAGATACAAAAAGCTTAGGGGATACAGGTTTGAGACATGCACCAAGTTGGACACCCCCCTCTCGCTGCCGTGTGTGTGTGTGTGTGTGTGTGTGTGTGTGTGTGTGTGTGTGTGTGTGTACATATGTATCTTCATGCATTGGAGACCAGAGGTCACTATCTGGTGTCTTCCTCAGCCACTCTCTGTCTTATGTTTTGAGATAGCATCTCTCGCGGGCACTCACCAGTTCAGCAATTCAGACAGGCTGGCCGACCAGCAAGCTCCAGGGATTCGCCTGTCTTTGCCTCCCCAGCACTGGGATTATAGGCTTTTTATGTTGGCATTGAGGATCTGAACCTCATGCTTGCCTGGCAGATACCTTCTGACTGAACCATCTCCTCAGTTCTTTGGCAGGATATTTTTGTTAATTAAAAAGTGAATATGACAGTAGCTAGATGCAGTAGCATTCATCTGTAGTTCCAGACACTCTGGAGGGAGACGGAGGCAGAAAAGTCAGCTGGGCACAGAAGTTTGGGGCCATCCAGGGCTATTATGAGTCATATTCTCTTTCTCTCTCTCTCTCTCTCTCTCTCTCTCTCTCTCTCTCTCTCTCTCTCTCCAGAACAGTTTAAGATTTAAAGAAAATTGAACACATAGCACAGGGAATTGCCATATGCTTCCCATACGCACTTCATTGTTACTTATATTTTATGTTAATATGATTGGCTGCAATCAATGAACAAATACTGAAATATCGTTATTAGCTGAGCTGAATATTAAGAGTGTCAGAACTCGGACTCAGTGACCATTCTGTTTTGCAATCATCCCTTCCTCATAGCTGTGACGGTTACTCAGATCTGCCTTGTTTTGGGAGAGAATAAAGTGATGATATTATATATTGTAAAAAGCCCCTTGCTATTTGCTGATATTTTTCTTAATTAGTTGGGGATCAGGAACTTGGAGGACAGTCACGGGGCCACAGAGACATTTTCCTCACAGCCTATCTTTCAATAAGATATGATATCAACTGTGGGCACTGGCTGTCACCTGATTCTTGTTTATGGGTACCTCTTTATGATGGCTAATACGGTCAGATTGGTGGAATTTAGAGTCACCAAAGAAACAAACTGCTAGGCATGCCTGTGAAGAAATCTCCAGTTTAGGTTAACGAGAAGGGAAGGCCCACCTTGAATGAGGGCGGCGCCATTCTGTGGACTGACGCCTCAGACCAAGTGGAAAATAGAAAGCAGGACAAACCCCAGCCAGCATTGGCCTCTCTGCTCCCTGACTACACATACAATGTGATCTACCTCAGAGGTCTTTCTCTGCTTTCCTTGCCCCATTGATGGCTCCGTGCTGGAATTCTGAGATTGTTGCTGAGACTCGGTGCTCTGCTTTGGTAAAGCCGCAACACTCCTGTTCAACAAGCTGCTAGGCCATGGCTGGAGCTGTTCATTCGGAACTTGAGAATCCATGCGGAGGACTCAGCAAAGCCACACAGACAAGCTTAGAGCAGGGGCTGCTTTCCAATGATACATCAGAAAACAGTTTTCCGCCCATTCTTACTATCTCCCCAGATTTGAAAAGAAACAAGCGAATAAATAAAACTAGCGTTCGAGTAAACCTCTGTGAGGGAGACCAGTTGATGTCTGTGGTAGTCGGCACTTGTCAGAGGCCTCACCCAGCTCTCCTGCCGGCTTCAGTGAGCTAGCCCTTCTCACAGCCTTGTCTCTCACGCTGCTCTTCAGCAACCCCATGGGACTCTACTGGAAATTTAATGTTCTTAGTATAATTTCACCTTCTCAAAAGAATTTGCCAAATGAATTAGTGAGTCTCTGGCAGAATACATGAAGGAAGTTCACACTCTAGTTAGAAATCCTGCATGTCCAGTCCCCTCCCACAAGAAGAGAAATAAACCCAGGACGCTGTCCCTGATGCTATTTGACCTTGAACAATACCTCCAACTCTGGCTACCTTGAACACTTGTTTCCACACTGTAACACCAGTTGGATATCATTTTTTACTTTTATTGCATTTTTTTTACACTTTTATTATACATTTTTATCTGTTTCCTAACATAGTGATGAAATATTTTTCATGATTAATTCTTTCCTTACCCAATAATATGTAATGTTAACATTTGGTTGAAGGGGGAAAATCTGTACTTATTTATTATTATAGACTTGAACATTTAAAGTCCAAAAGTCATTTATTAGGACAAAGAAGCAGCCTTCTCTTTCTTAGTTTTTAGGGAAGTGGGTTTTAAAGACTTTGGGCTCAAGGGCCATACCCTGGCCTCTGAAGACTCAAGAACAGCAACTCGTAAGTACATGTATATCAAGCTCTAGTGAAATACAGTGGGATAGCAGCCACTTAAGAAAGCATCTCATTCAGACACTGTAGAAGCTTACTATTTAGACTCTACTAAGAGAGACTGGAGTTACAGTAGAGAACTCAGAGATCATCTCATCCAACCTGCTCATGTTAAATATGAGGGACCCAGAGCTGCAAGTCTGGGAAGTTCATCCAAGTTGGTTAGTGGTAGATTCTTTCAATTCAGCTGTGTGACTAACAGAATTTATATCATCAGATCCAACAACCAACTTATTCTGGACCCTGAAGCTTGAAATACACTACATAGTTATTACTGCAACCCCAGAGGTTAGAGCACTGCTTAATGTATTATGTGCGCTGAGTAAGAATTTCCCTGAGATGATGGAGCCACAACAGCGACCTACAAATGACTGTGAAAATATCAAAAGTTCAGCAAATTCATCTTCGTAATACAAAGTTCATGTTCATCCCATTAATATTTATGGGATATCCCACTGACAACAATGGGGTTACAGTCTGTATACAGGAATGTGGTTTCCTCGTGAGATTGCGGTCTCATTCAGAAGGCACAAAAAATCATGACACTACCCAGCAGATTGACAATCGGAGAACGTCGGAATGGTCTCTAAGAATTCCCGACAAAGCAACAGACTGCTCAGGGAGGTAACAGGCAGCTTCTCTTGGCTGGGCAGGAAAGGGGGGCCCTCATCTATGCTTCTGTACTCAGGGAATGAAGATAGTAGCTGGGGGGTTTGGGGAGTCAGATGTGCAAGAGACAGGGCCAGTGCTGACTTTTACAAGGGAGCTTCAGAATCCTCCTCACTATGGTAGAGTGAACAGGCTGGTGAATATAAAACTCATTAAGTTTTCAAGTGTGCTGCCTGCCATAGACATTGAGATGCAGATGATGGAGGTAGCGATGTGCAGTGGTCTGGGGGATGGATGAGAGAGGGGGAGCTAGAAAATCAGGAGCCAAGATCCATCCTCGTCTGTTACTGAGACCAACTGTGCTGCCTTCAGGTCTAGGATCTAGGGAAGTACTGGGAGGACGGCTAAGGTGTTTGTTTTGTGAGTACAAGGCCCTGAGTGTGAGCTCCAGTAGCACATGTGAAAAGCTACGCCTGGTGGGGTATGGTTGTAATAGCAGAGGCTGGAGGTGAAGACATGGACAATTCCCTGGGCTCAGTGGCCAGCCAATGTAGTCTATTAGTGAGATCTAGGCCAATGAAAGACTTTGTGTTAAGGAAGTGGACATGGTTGATGAGGATGACATCTGAAGTTGCCCCATGACATGCACATGTGTCCACACACAAGATATGCACATATACATACATTAGAAAAAAAAGACTGGGGAGATCAGAGTGAGAGGTATATAAAGATAATGGCAATGATACATTTAACATCTTATTGGGAAATTACTTAGAGGCATAAATTTTATTCTTGACTGAAGGTATTGTGAAACATTTTGAGTTCCTCAGATATTCTTTACACTAAAACCACTGAGCACAACCATGGTATGGCCAGTGTCTTGTCTCTTCAGATAAAGTCTTACACAATACCATGTCACTGAAGGCACTTTGAATGTTCAACGTTGAGTGTTTGGAGTGAGTTCCAGTTTGAGAGAACCCAGAGGAAAAGGGAGAAGAAAGATCCTCCTCCTGCCATACCATTCCTATTGAACCCCATAGGGCCCTGGGCAATGTTGAGGTACCTGAGAATCTTTCTAGGAAATCTGCTTGCTCTTTCAGGGACCACAGGCTTTAATTAGCATTTAGTGTTTAACCTCATGTTTCACATCCACAAACCAAGACATGTCCTGTCAGCATGTGGCCACCTGGCTGAGGGATCTGTAAAGTATCACCTAGCAATGATGGAATACTTAGAAATGGTCTCTTTTTTGCTAGTATTGAGGAAGTACATCTACAGTCTAGAATTTTTTAAAATCTACTCTTCTTGCATTGCTTATTATATATAAAAATTATTCTGCTAAAAATACATCTTATCTTCTTTGTCCCACTGTGTTGGCAGAGTGTGGGCAGGTTAACAAGTGAGGGAGCAGTCCAGGTAACTTAGAGGCATTTGTTCGATTTCCACATGATTGAAATATTTAGTTTTTATTTTTTAAAAAAGTGTGAATTACATTTATCAAAGTTATAGAGTCAATCTATGTCATGACTTAGCTGTTGCTCCAAAGTGGGCTGAGCCGATTTGATTATTCACATAACAGAATTTTGACAAATCAAACTACAGGCAATTTCATCCTGTTTGTGATTTATAGTCAGAGGGGAAGACCGAGCACAGCAGTCACAGAAAGTTCCTTTGGAAACATGAGTGATGTTGAAACATGAGCAAAAGTCCCAGAGGATTCTCTTTCAGATCAGTGTTAGATGAGGGTCAAGAACACCCCCCCCCCCCCCACACACACACACATGCATGCACTTACCAGGGCCAACTGCACCATGGGCTGAGTAGATAATCATCCAATGAAATGGACTGAGGGGCTGGAAAGTCTCCCAGGCTCCAGATACACTTTAAATTCCATTCTTAACATGACTTTGTGTACTGTTCTTTTGTGTATCAATCTTTTAATCAAACCTAATAAATTGACATAACAGCTCCTGCCCTTATCATAAAAAAAGAAGGAGGTGAGATGGCATCGCACTGAAGATTGCGTGATGTACTAGGGTGAGGACTTCGTTGGTAACATGCCTACCTTTACAAGCATGAGGACCTGAGTTTGATTCTTAGAACCATGTAAAGTTTTGTACGTGGTAGCACATGCTTGTAATCTGAATGCTGAGAGGGGAGATACAGGTGATCCCTGAGGCCCACCAGGCAGCCAGTCTAGACTAACTGATTCATTCTAGGTTCCAGTGAGAGACCATGACTCAATAAACAAGGTAAAGAGCACCTGAAGAAGACCACCTGTGGTTGATCTTGGAACTCCACATGCACTTGTGTTTGTGTTTACATACGTACACACACCATAACATAAGTTTTAGGAGCTATTGTGAAACTTTCTTAGGTGGTGATTGAAGCCAACAAATGCATTCTTCACCTATATCTAGATAGTCAAAACCATAGTCAATGTCCCACACTGAGATACAGCATTCTACTGGCACCAGTGTTCTGGGCCTGGTTCCCCACTCACCACCTCAGCAGTCCTTGAGGAGCTGCAGTGGGTATCCTCTGTTTTCCTTCAGTACTGAGTCTATCTACTAGACACAGTGTCAACCCCTGTGGGGCATGGTTCCATGCAACTGGGCTACCTCAAATATCAGTCATGGGACTGGGCATCCAGAACTTCTGATAGTGAGCTGTAACTGGAGGTACTCATGACTCCATCTCAACCTTGATTAATTTGTCAAATCTCACAGAACTCAGCAAAATGCTTTACACGTTTGCTAGTTTGATAACTAAAGGGTGTCAGTGAGAATCCAGAAAGAGATGCATGAGCCAAAGTCAGGAGGGTCCTCAGCCCAGACACACCTGTCTTCTGTGAAGCTGGGGAATGCCACTCTGCCAACTTATAACTGAGCTTGCAGTCCAGATTCTCTTCTAATTCAGTCCTGTTACAGTTTTTAAAGTTTTTATGTGATGTGATATGATATGTGATGTGTGTGTGTGTGTGTGTGTGTGTGTGTGTGTTTTATGAACGTGTGTGCAGGTGCATGTGTGCAGTTGTAAGGGGGAAATGGGTGTGTCCTCTTTTATCACTGTCTTATTTCCATGAGACAGGGTTTCTCACTGAACCTAGAGTTTGTCATTTTCCAGCTAGGCTGGGGTCTAGCAAGAACCAACAATCCTTCTGTCCCACTTCCAAAACACTGGGGGAGGAGGTGCATGTGGCCATGCCTGGCTCTTTAAATGGGTACTGAGATCCAAATATAGGTCTTCACGCTTGCACAGCATGAGCTTTTCCCTGCCTAGTCCTCTCCCTGACCTCCCAGCCAGCTTTGTAGTCAGGGCTGGTGATCTGAACTTCAGTCCTCATATTTGCACTGGCCATTGCTATTCCGGTTCACCTTCAGCCTCTCCCTTCTCTTTGAAAGTCAGAATGTGTGGAGCTAAAGTCCAGTGCTCCCATGTCCATGGTGAGCAGCCCCAGTTAGGAAAAAACTGGCTAGGGAATGACTGACACCAATCAGCTTCTGGCTGAACTGTCCTGGTTAACTTGTTTTTGTCAAGTTGAGGCAAACTACAGTTACCTAGAATGCTTAACTGAAGAACTGTCCTCATCAGATTGGCTTGTAGACATGTCAGTCAGGCATTTTCTTGGGGAATGGTTAATGTCAGAGGGAGCACCCTACTAGAGCTATGCCACCTCTGGGCAGGTGGGTGGTCCTAGATGGTATAAGAAAGCAGGCTGAGCAAGTCAAGAAAAGTAAGTCAGTAAGCAGTGGCCTTACTCCATGGCCTCTGCTTTAGTTCCTGTCTTCAGGATCCTACATTAGACATCTTGGATAACAGACTGTAACTTGCAAGCTCAAATAAACCATTTTCTCCTCCCCAAACACTGATCACTCTAGAGATTCCGAGGGTCTCATCACTCTGTGACAGGAAACACACACAGGTTAGAGACAAGGAGTAGAACTAGACACTTTCCTAGCCCCTACAATAGTTTCCAGAGCTCTGGTGTACCAGAAACCATGGGAAGAGATCAAATGCATACTTCTCGTGACACCAGCACACCACACCCTGCTCTCTAAATGGCCCCAGCATAGGCCAGCTGAACCTATGATGCAATGTTTCCTATTGGTATGAAACCACAGTCATAGAACATATGTTTATTCTTTCCGCAGACACTGCTAGAGTTGTGATTGGAGGTCCCTCAGCAATGCCGGGATGATGGGCTCCATGGCAACTCTACTGACCTAAGGGGGAAACTCGGACTTGGGTTTCATCCTTCAGTGCTTCCTTATTTCAGCACCTCCTCTTCACGGATTCACTCAACACAGAGTGAACTGGGCTCCTGCAATAAGAAAAAATTAGCAAAAACTTCAGTGGGCAAACAGCGTTTGTGTCTTTGTCTTTCTGAAAGTGTTGAGAACTCCACACTGGAGTTAAGCTTTCAGGTGCTGGGCATCACTACCAAGCCTTTCCATTTTGTCTTAAATGGGACTTCTTGAGGGTGGAGCAGGGGCCCGGAGTCTACTCACGGAGTCTGGTTTGGCCTTTGGAGGGCTCACTGTCTGTCAGGCTCCTTGGTTCTGTCATTGTTTCCAGGTCTGCCCTGGGTCTTCCTTCTTGTTTAAATGATACAGCTGATAATAAACTCATAGATGTGGCCCTTTGGACTAATGCATTGCGGGTGACCAGCTGCTGCCTAGATGCTTCTTCCAGACCCACTTTTTCTGGCTCATCTTTGCAAATGGCTTCAGCTTTCCAAATTCACCTCCCCCAGTTGATCTGTTGTGATAAATCCACAAGTGAACGGAAGTTGTGTTTGCTCAGGTTTACAGCTGCAGAGACTGAGTGACTCTAGAAATCACACATGTATATGCATGGATAGCACTTGGGTTGATGAAAGTCTGCCATGGAAGGCTGGAATTTCAAGCGGATTTGAGGGAAACACAACAGCCAGAGAGTGACCCTGTCTCAAAAAAGATGGAGGAGAGACAGTGCTGGAGAAATGATCCCCAAGACCCATGTGCATACATGCATCTGTACCTGCAAACACACATGCTCATTTGTATGCATGTGCATACACACACACACACGTACGCACGCACACAAGCATGTGTGCCAGGTGTGTGTGTGTGTGTATGCATAAAAAGCCTTTGTCTATATGAGTTGTTGTTTTTCCTGAGTTACTTGTTTGAATTCTGTGAGGAGTAAAATGAAAGTTGAAACTCATAAACTCCTACCTTCGGAGTTTATCATGAACCAATTGCCTTTAAATGGGCCCTGCAGAGTGTCGTCCTTATTTTTAAACTGAGGAAAGTTAGGTTTGATACGGTTTGCCTAAAGACTCACCACTAACAAGTATGGGTCCCAGAGTTTGAACCCACGCTGGCTAGCCCTGAAATCAACTCCTGTGTCTGGCTTTCCAGAGGGAGCGTGAGAAATGCCTCCTCTCACACCAACGCTCTGAAAGAACTTCAAGCATTTAAGGCAAATGCAAGCTACTGTGTGCTGCTTTTCTTCCAGGAATCTCCAGTTACAGAAGAATAATCTTCTGTGATTGTTGGTCTCTCATGCTTGTTAGTCTGAGTCACACAGCCTTTAGCCAGTTGAGAGACACACAGTGCAGAAACACATCCCTAAAGCATATTCCAGACACTCAGAGGCACGCTGAAAGAAGCATTACTCGAAAGCGACAGCCCCCGCGCTCACAGCCGAGTACATGTCTAGGTACAACAATCCACCCTTTTCAGACTTTCCTGAAATTGTGTCTCTTTCAAACTGTGAAAAATGACATGATGCAGTAGAAGGACTGTAGTGTCTACAGAGGAAGTTTCTTCTCCAAGCATCAATGACCTAGCAAGGCATGCTTGCCTGTCTATCTCAGCATGTGGGAAAAACTGGGGCAGTAACAAAGCTCTTGTTTATAATGTCTAGACTGAACCAGGGCCAACTGGGAAGTACTGGAGAGCTAATTTGTGTGCAGCAGTCTCAGGCATGGTAGATGAACTCAGCAATTTCAACCTGTCATTCTTTTTTGTTTCTAGGTCTTTCTAAGACAGGGTTTCACTATGCAGCCCTGGCTGGTCTGGCGCTCACTGTGTACACCCAAGTGGTCTTTAACTTGAATGATCTTCTTGCTTTCTTGCCCCTTCTCCCAGTCTTGAGATGATAAGCACACATCTCCTCACCTAGCTTCTAACCTGTAACACTTCATTCTTGAACTTCAGTCATCTACCATAGCCATACCTTTGTATAAATTCTATGTTCCTATATGTACGGGCACCTAAGAGGCATGTGCATTATGTGCTTATATGTATGTGCACATCAGAGGCATGTGTAGGGTGTGCCTGCATTTTTTGTGTGGGAAGCACTAGGTAACTAACAGATAAATTATAAACTATCAAAACAGAGCATATCCTAACCCTTATAAAACCCTTATAGGAAATACAGGGCACTGAAGCCACATAGCAAAGACACTTCTGCCAAATAATGACCACTAGAATAAATTTGGGCTAGATTTATAGAAATAGTGAAAAGAATTGAAACAGTATTTCATATATCCCAGGTTGGCATACAACTTGTCCTGTAGCTGAGGATGATCTTGAACTTTGGATTCTCCTGCTTTTCCCTACTAAATGCTAGAATTATAGGTGTGCTCCACTAAAACTGAAGTACTGGAGATTGAACCTGGGCCTTCCTGCATGCTAGACAAGCACTGTATCAACTGAGCTACAGCCCAAGCCAATAAAAACAATTTTTTTTATATAAGTTCTTCAAAGAAAAATAGAAAATAGAAATAGAAGAAATAGAAATCACATTGGGAGTTTCTTGTTAGCCACCGTTGATGATGAGGTCTGTGGTAGTTTGAATGTAACTAGCCCCCGTAATCTCATACTGCCTAGGATCTGAGTTGACTTCCTGTTGCCTGCAAGATGTAGCACTCTCAGCTCCAGCACCACATCTGCATCTGCCTGTATGCCACCATGCTTCCCATCATGATGATAATAGACTGAACTTCTGAAACTGTAAGTGAGCCACCCCAACTAAATGTTTTCTTTATAGGAGTTGCTACGGTCATGGTGTCTCTTCACAGCAATGAAAACCCTAACTAAGACATGGTCCCTGGAGACAATAAGCCATCTTCAGCACATGGGAGTATTCCCATGCTGGTCAGCACACTAGCATCTCAACGATGTAACTGTTAGAGTGGTCATGCAATAGTGGATACTGAAGAAGTACGAGGATCAGTGTTTGACAGGATTTAGAGTGTTTGGTGTTGGACAACAGAAGAGAAATATTTAGATCCATGGCTGTCATTATAGAGTGTTTGGGCACCCATTTTACAGATCCGAGTTGGAAGAATGAAACCCCAGTAGTGGTGCTATGACTGTGGTGGAACTCAGCCTAGTTGAGCCCATCCCCTTCCCTACTCTGTTACATGCAGCTGTGTACTCACCTTGGCCATCTTTTCTTGTCTGTACTTTATGCATTCACATTATCATTATTTTGATTCAAGCCTTATTCAAGTATGGAATGCACTATAAACATATTCCCCTATACCCCGCCCTCTTCTCCCCACCCTCTCCTATTAGAACCCCCTTTCCTCAGTTTTGTGTCACCTTTCTTGTCATCCATACAGATATGATTTCTAAATCCAAAATCCATAACACTTTTTAGTGTGTTGTGTGTTTGTACTCCTGGAAATGACTACAACCCCTTTGCTTAGTTTTGTCTCCATGTCTCCTTTAGAGGAGAAAAAATTGAATGCCCACAGCTTCTGATTCTCCTGTTTCGGCCTCCCACATCCCAGGATCATAGTCATTCACCCAAATGCCCACTTTAATGTGAAGCTGGGGATGGAGCTCAGGATGCCATGCAGGCCAGTCAAGCGTTGTTTCAGCTGAGCCACATTCCCAGCACTGGGTTTCAAGGTTTAAAGTCTGCAACTCCACTCCTAACCAGGCACTCATTGGCTAGGGAGGATGAGGGAGAAGGGGGAAAATTAAAACTGAAAATCAAGAAGCTGGTCAAGTAGCATAATGAGCAATGAAGAAGGGACTTCAGGCTCCCGACATCCCCCTGCTGTCAAGTCCCTTGAAGTCTCATCCTTGAAGGGGTGTGGACGGACCTAAATTCAGAGGAGTTGGACAGAGGACATCTTAGGTCTTAGTTTTCCTTCTTGTTGCTGGTAATGACCAAAGCAACTCGGAAAGGAAAGGCTTTATTTGGCTTATCTTTCCAGATCACAGGCCATTTGAAGGAAATGAAGGAAGGAACTTGAACAGAAGCAGAGGCAAGAGTCATGGAGGAAAGCTGATAATTAGCTTCCTCCTAGAGTTCTTTCACTTGCCCAGGGGTCTCACCATTCACAGTGGGCTGGCCTTCCTACATCAATCATGAATTAAGAAACTGCCATTCAGACACACCCACAAGCCAATCTGAAGGAAGTAATTCCTCAGCTGAGTGTCTCAGGCAACTCTAGTGTGTGTCAAGTTGACAGAAACTAACCAGCACAGAGGAAGATACTCGGCATTCTCCCCTGCCTCCACTTCCTTATACATAGGTACCTACATCAACATAAACATGCACACACACACACATATTTATATATGCACAGACTATGCATACGTAAACAAAAGAAAATGAGGTACCTTCCACACAGGTGCTTCTTACATTTTGAGTGTATGAATGAATGAATGAGAAATGACGAGGCTGATGGTTCCATCCCTGGCACCACATAACCTAGGTGACACAGGCCTGTAAGGCCCTGTGATCTAAGGCAGGAGGATCAGAAGGCTACCCTCAGCTACATAGTAAATTGACAGCCTGGGATACACGAAACCTTTTCCTACATTTTTTAAATTAAAAAACTAAAGTATATTAAAGTGGATAAAAGAACTTAATTTTTATTTCATTAACTACTATTATGTGTGTGTAATTTGCGTGGGTGTGCATACATGTGCCACTGACTGTGTGTCGAGGTAGGAGAACAAATTTGTGGAGTTGGTTTTCTCCTTCCACCTTTACGTGTTTTCTGTGGCTCAAACTTGACTATCAGGCTTCATGGAAAACACTTTGACAGCTGAGTGATTGTGATGACCCCCAAAGAACGTTTACAGGTCCTAAGACCGGCAGGCTGGCTTTAACTTAAGTTCTCTTATTTTTTCTTGATCACGAAATTGTTTATCCAGTGGACTAGAGAGGCAACATTTTGTGAGGAGGTGGTAGGCATGACAAAATACCATTGGTGGAGTGTTTAGGGATCTGCACCTTACAGGGCTGGAAAATCCAGACTAGGTTTCCCTTCCCAGCCCGTGAAGAGCCACCCCTTACCTTCTCCTTCACTGTCTTGGTTGATGGATTTAGAAGAAAGAGTCATGAAAATTTTCAGGTTGTGTGTGTGTGTGTGTGTGTGTGTGTGTGTGTGTGTATTGGGGGGTGTTATGCAGACTGGGGCACAGGAACTACTCAGTCTAATCTGTTGTCCTTTCCTTTAATTTTAAAATAATACTTCTTTTGCTTCCAATGAACTTTGGTCTTTTTTTCTGACTGGTCTTTGAAGGACTGCCTTCTGGGTAATTTGTGCCTACAGTATATGGAATTGATACATATGCTGGGTGTACACACAGTACATGCTGGGCTACCCCCATTTGTCACTCCTGGATTTCATATCTAGCCTGAGGCCTGGTTTATCAGAGAGACAAAATGCTTCAACATTTCCCCCAGCTTGCCAATAATATTTCTCTGACTTATATTGAGTCTTTGGATATTTTTCTCCCCAAATCTTGCTTACCTTCATCTATGAGCTGAACTCCTTTTGTGTATTTATTTCTATTTTCCTTCAGAAGTCATTTTTAGAAAGAAAATAGAAGTTGGGTTTTTTCAGGATTTTGTTGAATGTGCTGTTTAATCACCTGAGTGCTGGGCTTTGCGTGTAGCAGGAGAGCACTCTACCAACTGACTCACATGCTAAGCCCTCCCTGCCATGTACGTAATAGATATGAAGGCAGTGTGTTCCCACAGTGAAGGTAAATTAAGCATCTGATGAAGGACAAAAGGAGCAAAGAAGAAACAAGAACATGGACCGCAGAGACTCAGCGAGGACGCTGATCCGTGAGGTACTAAGACTCACCTCTGGCTTCAACCTTTTCTTCAGGAAAATACTTTATTTTTAAAGGAAGACAACACAACATTCAAACCACTGCATCCAGTAAGTAGGAAAGGTCATAAAGAGGACTACCAGTCCACCTGGGAGGAATCTCGGGCTCTGGGGCATCTGCTGGCTTGCTCTTAGAGGTGGCTAGCCTGAATGGATGCTCTTCTCCCAGCACATCCCTGTTAGGTGATGCTCCTGGGACAGCAGTCTTTGCCTTAGCCTGACTTCTGCAAGTGCCTTCCGGACTTCTCAGCAGAACTTCTGCAACAGTTCTGGGTCTGTGATCCTCCCTGGTTGCTGCAGGAGGGGGGTCCTGGGACATTCCCAGGCTCCTGGTGGAGACCTCTATCCCACAGATATGACTTAGGACTGATTCTCATCCACTATGCTCTATTATAACTTGGGGACATTCTAGTGACTGGACAATGATGCAGCCCCCACATCGCCTGCTCAGATAGTAGGCAGATGTGCTTGTAAGGAGTTGAAGAATGAATATTCTAGAATATACGAGGAAGGTCTGTGCGGACACGCTATTTCCTGAAATGTTGCCCCCAGGTGAATGATTGAGTGGCACCTCCATGTCTGATTTACACCCTGCCCAGAAGGGTGGGATTTTCCAAGATGTGAGTTATGCCTCATCGTCTATGAAGGCCTCCCCTCCTTACTGTTTTTGTCTGGAGGTGATCTCCACTCCCCAAATGGTGATCTCACAGTCACCCAGGCACACCCTTGATGCAGGACCCTTCTCTACCGCCAGGGGAAATGGTGGTGCTCAGTGTTTCTGGTTCCATCCATAGTGCTGTTTGTCCTTATGACTTCTTGTCAAAACCAATGAGTCAGTTTGCTTTCAAGATACAAAGGGGAGGGTTTTAATTCAAAGACTTCTTTCTCAGTCAACATTTAAAAAACAAAACTAAGTATTAATAATTACTTTGTCCCTCTGACTTGTTCTAAAGCAGTGGTTCTCAACCTTCCTAAAGCTTCGACTCTTTAAATACAATTCCTCATGTTGTGGTGACCCCCGTCCATAAAATTATTTTCACTGCTACTTCATTAACTGTAATTTTGCTACTATTATGAATCATAATGTGAACACCTGTGTTTTCTGATGGTCTTTGGGTGTCATGACCTACAATGAAAACCATTGTTCTAAAATATCTTTTAACCTAACTGTGTGTCATATGCCCATTTCCTTTTACAAATGTTTACTCAAGAACTATGGCTGTAGCTCAAGTGGTACAGTGCTTCCTTGGCATTCACTCAGCCTACAGTTCAACCCCCAACCCTGCATAAAGTGTGTTGTGGTAGTGCCCACTTGTAATACCAGTACTTGGGAGATAGAGGCAGGAGGATCAGAAAATTCAAGGGCACCCTCAGTGACATAGTGAGTTCCAGACCAGCCTAGGCTGTATGAATGGGGCTCTAACTCAAAAAGAGAGAAAAAGCTTATTTGATGAAAACATGTTTTCCTAAGTTGCTAATTTATTTCCTGGGAATGAATGCACCATGCGGACTCCTACAAGTCCTTTGGTAGCTGATGAGGTTCTGTCCTTCTCTGGGTGGTCAGTATGCCAAGTTCCCAGGATGTGATGTGCAGAGGTGTCTGTTTTCCACAGCTGGAAGCTAGTACCTTACAATCCTTGTTCCAGAATAGAAAGGCCAGAAGAGTGAGTAGACACTGATGACAACAGGGAGCTCTGAGAACAGAGCCAGACCAAAGATTCCTGACTCAGGTGTGAAACCCAGGCATCTCCTACACCTTCACTGATTCTGCCGACCTTCAGAGGATCACAGACTACAGGAATGCTAAAATGGGAACGCCAGGTCACTGTCCACTCATTCTTTCAGACAGCTCTATGTACCACACTCTGGTTTAGCATATGTACACGTATGCTTACTGGTCTTAGGAGTATATGACCAATACCTTTGCATGGGGTCCTGGACTGAGACAGGACCCACACTTAGTTTAATATCTGGCCTGTACCATTTTGGAGTTCTTAACATTTGTGAACAAGGGCATTTATTTACAACTTAAATAGCCAATCCCATTTATATTCATTTACTCATTCAATCAGTGTTTTTTTTTAAAGTGTGTGTGTGTGTGTTGCATATTTGTATGCATGTGGAGGCCAGAAGTTGATGCTAGATGTCTTCCTCAATCATGGTCCCTTATTTTTTTAGGCAGGGTCTACCATTGAAACCGGAGCTCTTCAATCTGTCTAGACTGACTGGCCAGGGATCCTCCTACCTCTGCCTTCCCAGTATTGGTATTACAAGTGTGGATCCACCTGACATTTTACAAAGGTGCTTGGATTGATCTCTGGTCCTCATATCTATGCAGTAAGCACTTTACCAACAATCCACTGCCCTGGCCCATCTTTTTTCCCCTGGAATATTAGTGTCTGCCAAAAACTGTTCTGGGTGCAAAACTGTATTACCCATAAAAATCATCCATGCCCTTATATTCTGGTTTGGAGGAAAAGACATAGTCAGCAGCTTATAATGGGTGTTAAGGCCAATCGGGAGTCTTAGAAGAGGACCAGTTTGAATATACAGGAGTTACCATGTGGAATGGTATTTCAATGGATCTGTAGATATTGACCTGAGCTTAGTACTGTCAGTAAAGAGTTCCATAAAGCCAAAACAGTTTTATGCACAGAACTCAGCTGCCTGTCCTGCTATTACCTTTAAGAATTACTGCTTTGGGGAAAAATTATGCTGGGATTCAGTCTGTCAAAATCGGATGACCAGGGTATACAGGAAATAGGGTGGAGTCTAGTAGACCAAATGACCCACAAGTTGAACAGAAAGGCATTCCAATGCCCTGAGAGATGCTGGGCATGTGGCTCAGTTGGTAGAGTTCTCTTCTAACACATAGGAAGCCCCGTCTTCCACCCCAGCACTGTATACACCTGGCTTTTGCCTCCCAGGAGGTGGAAGAAAGATCGGAATTCAAGGGCATCTTTGGATACATGCTTGACACTTAGTAAGCTAAAGCCAGTCCTAGGTTGTATGAGACTTTGCCTCAAAAAATAAAAAAAGGGTCATGGTAAGGCAACAAAACAATACAAATCCTACAAAATCCCAGTAACCAGAGAAGAACATTAATTGTTACATACAAGGATGGGCTCCAGTCTAAGGGGAGGCCTGAGAAATACAGAAACTCCATCTAAGGGTGTGACTGAGAGGCTCCCCTGATATCATGGATGCCTGAGGCAATGGCTGGGTGAGAGCCCACTTGTTCCATCAGTTTTCTTGGGCAAGAACTGAATCCTACACCTCAGGTTCCATTTTTTTTTTCATTAATATTTAACCTTGGCACAGTATGTAGATGGATTTTTCTTTGGGATACCAGTGAATAAATAACAACAACACAGAGAATTACTATTAATTATGAAAGCTCAGCCTTAGCTTAGGCTTGTTCCACTAGCTCTTACAACTTTAATTAACTTATTTCTATTAATCTGCATTTTACCATGTAGCTCTTTACCTTTCTTTCATTCCGTATGTCTGAATCCCTCTGCATCTCCTCTGTGCCTCGATTAGATTATCTCCTCCTGTTTCCTCTCTCTGCCTGGAAATCCCACCCACACCTCCTGCCTAGCTGTTGGCCATTCAGCTCTTTATTAGACCAATCACAGCAATTTATCTTCACATAGTGTGCAAATATCCCAGAATACTGAATCCTCCATCTCAGGTCCCAATTTTTCCACATTAATATTTAACCTTGGCACAGGAAGTTGGAAAGTCCCACTTGCTTTGGATAATACAAACATCTTTTAACTGGAGGAATGAGGAGAGAAGGAATAGAAACAAAGAAGCAAAGTGAGCATGGATCCTATTTAAGAGTCCTGTGTGCACATTTGAGCAGTTTAGTTAACTAATTCATCTTTGCAGTCCCAGGCATTAAACACAGGGCCTCCTGCTAGCCTTCCTGCTACTGAGGTCTACCCATACTCCCACTGCTCTTTTCAATAATTACAAACCCAGGATGTCCATAAACAGGCCTCAAGATTCAAGTTCAGAAGTGACTTACAGTAGTATGCTTCTAGCCGAAAGTTTTGAGACGTTCACCACATAACAGTGCTAAAATGTTAACAAAATCTCAGATTTCTCAAATTTGTACAGATAATATGTGTGACCTACAAGAACATATTTTTAAAGGCTCCTACTTCTTAGGACTGAGTGAGGTGTGTAAGACAAACTAAATATAATAACTCTATGCATATAGCCTGTGGCAACTTAGGGTATTGAGTTTGTTCAAGGCCCCTTATAAATGATTACTAAACCTATCAGATTATAAATAATTTAAATAATTAAGATATGGAAGATAATGTATCTTTTAAAATCTTTAGGAATTGTAAACTAAACTTAAACCTTACATAAGTAGAATTTTGAGTTAGTCCCTTTAATAAGCTATATAAATTTTAAAGTACAAACTAGCTATCATTAGACATGCTGGGCTAAAATCCACCCTCACAGCCCCTACAGCTTACTTTTGGCCCTTTTCATTTGCTCATTCATTCACTCATTGAAGAATATCATTTCTTTGAGTGCTTACTGACAGCCAAACCAAGCACTGCTCAAGGCATGAGAGAAAAAGAGAAGTTGCCTGCCATTTGCCGTGGAGGCAATGAGAGCAGGTAGGGCAGCTAGCCAGCCAGACCAGGATGATCAGATACAGAGATTGCAATGTGGGGACTATAGGAGCGAATGATGAGGAACAAGTGATGTAGCTGGGGCATCAAAGTCTAGAAATGAGGAGGGAAGAAGCTTCCACAGCCGCAGTCTAGATCCACCCTGCTGTTGGATTCCCATTATTCCCTTGGCAATGTGATGTGTAGCTATTTAATTTGGGGAGTTATCTAAGAAATGTAGAGCTAGTTTAAAGGCTGGGGGTGCACACATGGGTTACATGCAAACACTGGACCATTGTACACAGGATGTGGATATCCTCCAACTGTGGTGTCATGTAGTCCTAGAGCTGAGGACTGTCTGATTTGCCTCTGTAGTGAAGCCATAGGCACGCAGAGGAATGACACTGTCCTTTATTTATTAAGGCAGGGTCTCTATGCAGTTCAGGCTGGCCTCCAATTCACTATGTAGCCAGGGAAAAACTTGGGTTTCTGATCCTTCTGCCTCTACTTCTCAAGTAGCCAGATTAAAGTGTCCACCACCATGTCCAGTTAATGCAGTACTAGGACTGAATTCAGAGCCTAATGCATGCTGGGCAAGCTCTCTACCAAGGAGCCACTCCCCTGCCTCCCGTGAGTCTCCTTAGTTTGTGCCCTTCTCTTCAGCAAACACGTATAATTTGTCTTCCACCTTCTCTGCTGACAAATGCCTTTAGGTATTAGGGTATATGATATGTATTAGAATTATACTATAAAAATTCCAGAGGCATGAGACTGGAGAGTTGGCTCAGGAGTTAGGGGTGCATACTACTCTTGCAGAGAACCCAAGTTCAGTTCCTAGCACCCACATTGGGTGGCTCACAATCACTTGTAACTCTAGCTCCAAGTATATTCCACACATCCATATAATTGAAACTAATAAAAATAAATCTTTAAAAATTAAAAAAAATATTTAAGAAGCTTCGATCCTTTTTGACTGAATGCTCTGGAGCTCAGAGTTGGTCCTCAGGGAAAACAGTGCCATCACTGGGAAGCTAGACAAGGTCTAACTTCTCTCCCTCTCCTGGTAGAGACCATCTTTTGTTAATTAATTTCAGTTTGACTACAAAAGTACTAAGTATCATGACAGAATTTTCAAACAAAATTTGATTTTGTTGTTTCTCCTTTTCCATCTCTGTCTCTGTCTACCCTGGCAACCCCATAACCTTTTAGCCGTCACATCGTGTGTTCTATTGCCCCTCTTCATTTCCTCAGGACCTCTTTTCCCTCTTTGGTGGTATCCCTTCTAATTTCATAGCCTATAACTACACTCACGCACACTTACATATAAACATTAAAATCCACATTGAGAAAAAAACAACTGATTCTTGTCTTTCTGGGTTATGGGTCACCTCCCATATGGGTTACTTAGAGTAATACTTTACAGATCCACACATTTCCCCTACCACAAACTTCTCTATTTACTTTTTCTTTACAGCTGAATACAATTCCACTGTGTCTGTGTAACACATTTTTCGTTATCCGTATCTGCTGATGGACAGCCAGGCTGGATCCATTTCCTTACTGCTGTCAATAGCGTAGACTAGGTTTAAAATGTAGTGGAAACAGGGATCACCTTCCATCGCCTTCCTTAAGGTTCACCAGGTAAATCTCAAAAACAGGAGGAGTGATGTGGGTGCAGAAAGAGTGAGTGTGTGTGTGAGTCAGTCCAACACAAGAGACTATAATACCGGAGAATGGGGAAGGCAGGCTTGGAGATGACAAAACCCTTCCCTATATCTACCCTTTGACATTTCCTTGTCTCTTTTGGAGTTGCCCCATAGATCTTGGTGGCTAAACAAAGGCTCTTACTGCTTTCCACACTTGTGTCTCTAGGCCTGTAGCTCTAGCTCTGCCAGGCTCTTCGTCTGGGACAGCCTGCCAGTTTGACAGACAGGTCCTCTGGGTTGTACTGAGATATGGAAGGTGATACCTGATACTAGACAGTAAAGATGCCGTCTAGAAGGTTGAAGTGGCTGCATTTATTCACATTGGAGGAATGCGAAAACCATCTTTTTTTTTTTTTTTCTTGTACTTGGGAAAAATCTTACCCCACTAGGATGTGTCTGGGAAAGCTTCCCATGCTAGCTCCCTACCGATGGGAGAGTTGGTCTACCCCAGACAGAATCCAGCTCAGAGTGTGTGAGACAGAGGCACGTAGATTCTACAAGGCATGGTCTGTTGGGCTCCACCCCAAATCTGGAATCAGATCAAGCATGTTCCTAAAAAAAAAAAAAAGAAAGAAAGAAAGAAAGAAATAATTCCTTTTTACCAGAGGCATTTCGTGTAATCAAAACCAAAGGCTTTGGGGTTCTGCTCAGAACCCTGGTACTTGTCATGATGTGTTTATGAATTTGAGAGGAGCTTGCATGAACATGTGTGTGTTTAATTCCCTGGCCAAGCCTGACGTTCAGCTTGATATTGGTTTTCACCAGCTGTTTGGGGAGCGAGACATACAACAGGTGGGTGAAGCTGGCCGACTCAACAGCTTGCTCTTTTGAGTGCCAAAAAGTAGATGGGCCGACTACAGGTGGGGGCTGGGGTGAGGGCTGGGTGCCTTTTGCATTAAGGAAATGCGGCCACCCTGATAGGGGAAAACAACAGTGTATCCTTGAGTACACCAGGGTGGTCCAATTGCAACCAACATTGACTCTCTTTGGCCACATGACGGATCTGTCATGGGTAGAAATTGATTGACAGGCAAAAGGCAACACCTGTTTCTTCCAAATTGCACCCAGTTGTCATAGGATCTGAAATTCCATTTTCAGGAATTCAGTAGGTGGGTCTTGAAGGCTTTGGTAAGCCCTTCAGGAGGCCCCAGTGCAAACAGCTGACTAACCCACAGGGAAGCTCTTATCCCTGGTGCTGGGAGATGGTGTGACCAGACAGAAAAAAAAAAATCCACTAAGGGTTTGGCCATTAGGAAAGAACCTCAGCTTCATTCAGAAGCCAACTGTGTCTATTACTTCAGACAGGACCCTTGTGCTGGCTAGTTTTATGTCAATTTGACACGATAGAGTCATTTAAGGAGAGGAAACTTAAGTTGAGACAATGCCAGCCAGATTGGCCTATGGGCAAGCCTGTGGTACATTTCCTTGACTGACGATGTAGGAGGGACAAGCTCACAGTGGGTGATGCTACCCCCCACCCCAGGATAGGTGGTCCTGGATGTACATAAAAAAGCAAGCTAAGCAAGAGAACCAAGACAGTAAGCAGCACCCTTTCATGAGATGAATGGAGCATACAGTTTTATGCTAAGATAATGGCGACAGCCCGGTCTCCCCTGCTAAGAACACAACTATTTTGTGTTAAAGAGTTTGTGTGGACACATGGTACCTTTGATATTAGCAAACAGCTCGATGCCACAGAAGGCTTCAAAGGCTCTGCAGGAACTAACCTCGGTGGTCTTTGGTCTGCTGGCTATATTTGCTAAATCTAGTGGAAGAATTTCAGTGGTCATCTTTATTGTGGTTTGAATGAGAGGGGTTGCCCACAAGCTCATGTGTCTGGTCACTTGATCCCGGGTTTGTGACACTGTTTTGGAAGGTTGTGGAATCTGTAAGAGGTGTCGCCTTACTGAAGGAAGCGGGCCACTGCAGGAGGTCCTTGAGGATTTATAGTCCAACCCCAATTCCTGCTTTCTGCTTTTGGACGGCAAGTGGAGTGTGACCAGCCACCTCACAGTCCTGCGGCGATGGCTTCCTCTCCATGATGGACTGTATTCTTTCTTAAACTGTGAGCCAAAACTCACATTGAGTTGCTTCGTGGCAGGTATTTGATCATAGTAACAAAACAAAACAAAAAAATGATTACGTTGTCCTTTAAGTGACACTGGACTCCTTGAATTCCTCATTTCCTTTCTATAATACCTTCTCTCCACTTGTCAGCTGTGGCCTTCAATTCAGGACTGGTCTCCATTGCCTCCTGGTCCAGGCTTCGTCCCTTTCAGTCTGATCTCTCCTCAGAGTCTGGATGTTGGTATCTCTGGGACTGTGATTGCAACCCCTTTTGTCCCCTGGTCTCTCTATTGTTCTAGCCTACCTTTTCTGTGACTGTGGCTGTGGCCACTCCTACTTTCTCCACCAGGCTGGAGCCCTTTACACAGCAAAGAAAGGCCCTGGTTTACCTCATGTCGTCCAGCCTTTCAGGGTACCTTTCCCCATTCAGCTCTGTCCCTACATCCTCGGCTTTCACTTCCCTGTTGCCCTTTGTACAGGTCGTGTGTGTTATGCTCTGTGCTGATGCTTCCTTCTGTCACACATCGATCCTGTCGAGTCTTCCCGGCTCACCTTGGGAACACCTTGTTAGCCTTACTTGACAGTCATGCCTCGCTTCTTTCCCTCCTGAGCAGCACACAGGACAAACACAAGCTTCATTTTCTTACTCAGTTATGATCTGAATAAAGCCAAGGGAAGGACTGCATTTACTTCTGGTTGCTCTGGTACTGCTAGTGACTGTAGGGACAGTGCAGGAATCCCAGCGAGGGTTTTCAAGCTGAACATAGGACACCTGTCCTCAGCACCAGGAATGGCTCCACAGCTCATGGTGGGTCTCAGCTTTCCATCTCAGGTCTCAGATCCTCAGACTTTAAGTACCGAAGTATTCTGGTTGAGAACCACTGATCTAAACAAAAGTCCACTTATTTCTAGCCATTTTCACATATACAATGTTAACTCTTATCCTGCTTAATCTAAAACTGGTTTATTGTGTCATCCATATTTCTTCTCTGGTGTTAGGAAAAAATGTGCACCCTCTGCTCCACTCACCCACTTTCCCCTCCTTACTCCTCCCCCACTTTTTCCTGCCCCCCCCCCCTTCTGTCCTTTCTATCTGACCTCACATTCTGGCTGCTTTCATGTTTCTCTATTGTTCTTTACATTATTACGTTTTTCCTTACGTCTTTAGTATAACCTTATTTTGTAGCATGAATTATTAGAAGGTCTTATTAATAAAAGCAAACCTGGAGCCAGGTATTGGGGTGAATGCTGAAAGATTGGAGAAACAGAACCAGCCTCCCCTAACATCACCTCGCCAATTCCTCAGCTGATCCTGTTTCCCCAGACTCTTGAGTCCTCATCTGAATGGATCTCAGCTGAACCACTGCTAGAAGCCTAAAAGCTTAACCAGCTCTAGTTCCTGGTCCTCACGCCTTATATACCTTTCTGCTTTCTGCCATCACTTCCTGGGATTAAAGGCGTGTGTCACCATGTCTGGCTGTTTCCAGGGTGGCTTTGAACTCACAGAGATCTGGATGGATCTCTGCCTCCAGAATGCTAGGATTAAGGGTGTGTGCCACCATTTTCTGGCCTCTGTGTCTATCTAGTGACTGTTCTGTCTTCTGACCCTAGATAAGTTTATTAGGGTGCACAATATATTGGGGGACACACTATATCACCACATTATCTGCTGTTTCTTTTTCTCGGCCTCAGATGTACTTAGCTTTTCCATTCTAAACACAATTCTCCTCAAATGTGCCTTGTCCTTAAAGCGTTATTCCAAAGCTCCCTTCATAACTACCACATGTCAGGGAAGGGAAGTCTGTGCTTCACACGTCCTGTGTTCAAGGTAACCTTTGACCTACAGGCTGCTTGACTATCATTCCACTGACACTGGCCTTGCCAAGGTCACTTAGCAATTGCAGTCTTTTTGAATGCCATCACACTTGGTCTCCCCTGCACCTCAACTTTTTTTATATACATTATTTTATGAATATTTGTACAAATTTTGCTTGTTGGCTTATCATTTGAGACCCATTCTCATGTATCTCAGGCTAGCCTGGAACTAACTATGTAGCTCAGAATGATCTTGGACTCCTGATCCTCTTGCCTTAATCTCTTCAGTGTTGAGATCACAGGAGTGTGTCTATGCCTCAGTCAATCAATTTATTTACTTTCCTAAACAGGTTCTCCTTATCCAAAGCTGGCATGGAATTCATTATTATAACTGAGTATGACCTTGAACTTCTGGCCCTTCTATCTCTACCTCCCTATTACTGGAATTACAGGCGTGCACCACCACACTGAGTTTATATAGTGCTAGGGATGGAACCCAGGGCTTCATATATGCTAGGCAAGCACCAGCTGAGCAGAGCTTTTTGGTTTTTAATGTTGTGGATGAAACCCAAGGCCTTGCGCGTGCTAAGCATAAGCTTTAGCACCGAGTGACCTTTGGCCTCCATTGTCACCCTCTCCTTTGTGTTTCTGGCCTTCCTGCTTAGCTTCTGTCATCGTTCGTTAGTGCTTTCATAACAAGATATGTGGACTTTGAGGATAAACAACAGAAACATGTTTCCTCAGACTTCTGAAGGCTGGAGGTCCATAATGACTGACTGCATAAGCAAACCGGTCTCTACTGAGGCCTCTGTCCTTGGCTTGGAGGTGGCTGTCTTCTTCTGGCATCTCTGTATAGTTGACTTGCCTCATATGTTATCTGGGTCCAAATCTCTTCTTCCTGCAGGAACATTTGGCCCACATAAAACTGAGGTAGTTCTTCCACTGCAATGTCCCTGCACTCTGACCTTTCTCCCACAGAACCACACTACTGGTTTATTTGAGGCCCTCTTTAAAGTACTCTTCCTCAGTCATAACCACCCAGCCATGCTCTCTTTTCTACATCTTGTCACCCAACTTGGTGCTGCTACCGGGGCCGCTTTGCCAACATCTAATGAAATCCACCGTGGCACTTAATTTAAACCGTTTGGGAAACTCTAATGTTAGTGAGGACATTGCTTGCCAATATGGCTGGTTATCAAAGGAACCAGGGGAGTCTTCAACTCAGACTCCCAGGCTCCAAGCTCTCCTGACTCATCTTCCTGGGCTGACGTCCCGGCTCTTCCAAGGAGCAGCCAAGTCAGAAACACCTGCCAGCTTCTTCCAGCCTTCAGGATAAATGCAGAGGACTTAGTAGTAGTCTAGTAAAGCTTAATCGTTTCTCACACAACACAGCCCACCTCACCTCCTAGCCTCATCTCCATCCCTTCCTTCACAGTCTGCTCAGGTCCTCTTACTGTAGCTTTGGTTTCTTTCACCACAAACCACTCTGTGCCTCCATCAAGAGGCAAAGCCATATTCATCCCCAACAGTCCATTCACTCCCTTTAGTAAAGTTCCTCCCCAGATCTTGGTGGCCTCTAGCTCTTTGATTATATCTCTGTAACACAATAATTATTATATTGCAGGGTAGTTTATCTCTGGGCATGTCTGTGTTTCTAAAAGACAGGAGATTCCTCACGTATCTGGGGACACACAGCAAGAACTTTGCCCATGCTTGCTGCATGAATGATCACTCAATGTCTGGGTTCACTTCTCTTAGGAACCAGGAAGGAGCCATGGGGGCTCTTTGCCATGGCAGGAATATTTTTCTGTTTGGAGTACTATTCTGGCTAGGAGGGAGTACCAAGGGACATGGGACAGATGGCCCTCAATCAGGACTGGACTCTAGACTTATCAGTCACTTACATCCATCAGCAAATAGATCCAGTGTTACAAATTGAAAGGTTAATGCGGCAAGGGATATTACCTGGTGTTGTAAGCACACTGGGATGGCTTTGAAATGTCTATAAATCACACCAGGGTGAAGTTCAAGATAAAGCCCTTGGCCTAGCATATGCATGGCCCTGGGTTCAATCCTCTCCAATGCAAAAATAGAAAAAGTCCACAAATGTGTAAGAGTGTGTATGCATGTGTGTGAAGGATGTATGTGCACATGTGTGCACATATACGTAGAAGTTAGAAGTTAGCATCTAACTTCTAGTCACCCTCTAGAAGTGGGTATTGCTCCTCAGGTGTCATCCCCCTTGTTGGCTTTTCTACTTCTATTTTAAGACCTTAGCCTCTCACTGGCCTAGAGCTCACCACATAGGCTAGCCTGGCTGGAGATCTATCTGCCTCCACCTCCTCAGTGCTGGAATTACAATCATGTGCCACCAACTGTGGGCTTTTACGTGAGTTCTGGCAGGTGTGTGTGTGTCACACACAGGTCCTCATGCTTGCTTGGCAGACACTTCCTTAGTCCTCTTACATGGTGAGTTCTGCAGAGAATTGTCACATGGAAATGGATAACTGGTGTATGGTTGATAGACAGCAATGGTATTTTGGAATAATAGAGAATACGTTCTTAGAGCTTTACACCATGGGACAGGTGCCACGCTCTGCATATCCTGGAAAGATAGATCAATGAGGCTGAGTGGAGAGGAGCCTGAAACTGGCCACAGCACATCTTTGGTAGGCAGGAAACCTTGTCTAAACAGGGACTGGCAGGAAAGGACAGACAGGAAGCACTGCTTATTTTACAGCCATGTTTCAGCTGCTCCTGTGGGCCTGGACACTTGCTTTGTAGATGCAGAGTTGTAACAATCAGATTCACAAAAACCTAGCTGGGGCTGTAACAGACTCTCCAGAGCTGGGATAGTTCAGATACGCTTTCCAAGCCCTGCTTTTTATTGTTAGCCTCTCTATGCTGTTGTATTTTTATTATTAGTTTTGAGATGGGGCTCACATAACTCAGGAGTGCCTCAAACTCCTTATGTAGAAGAGCCTGGCTTTCAGCTCTTTATCCTTCTGCCTAGCCCTCTGAATGCTGGGATTACAGGTGTGTGCCCCCACACCTGGCTTGTGCTGTTATTTCAGTGGCCCCGAAAGCCTAGTGAATGCTGGGTCTCTGATCCTCCCTCATCTCCAACTCATTTCTAAAGCAGCGTGCTTTTGAAATGTTAGGTCCTGATTCTCGGCTGACACAGTGGCCTGGTACATGTGCTGAAGTGGAGGGCCAGGACGTGGAAGGCTACGGGGGCCTCACAGTAGTGGAGGGGCAGGATGTGGAAGGCTATGGGGGGGGCTCGCAGTGATGCTCCCATTGGTCTCCAAGGCTTGGCCCTTCAGCAGGCACATGTCCTCGTGTCCCGGTGCTTAGCTCTGGCAATGTCCTTTATCTATCATTATGTCTCAGTGTGTTAAGGATTCAGCTTCTGTTAGGACTTCTCTTTCTTCTCATTACAAGATTGTATTACATTTTCCATGTTTCAGTACAAGCAGCCAATGCCCAAAGAAGAAGGAGAAGGAGGAGCAGGAGGAGAGGAAAAAGAAAAAGACCAGAAAAGAAAAAGAAAGAAGGAACAGCTGTGGTGAGTCATTAAAGGGATTCTTCCAGCCACTTGATGATTGCGCCTGGCTCCACAGCCGCCTCTAGACAACTGAGAAAATCTTCAGCTTGACTTTGGGGAGCAAGAGTTCACAGATCAATGATTTTTCTTACATTAATAAACTCTTGTTGCTGCTCCTTGAAGACTGGGAGGAAACAAAGGCTAAAAATACTTTATGTAGCATTAAAAGTCCCCAGTGGTTTAGCCAACAGCCCTGGGCTTAAAGCAAAGGTCAGCTGCCCAGTAACTTGGGATACTGAACAAGTTACTTCAGCTCCTGGAGCCTGCCTTAATTGGTAATAAAGAGATCTTCTAGAAGTCGCCAAGCAGAAGGGTAAATTAACTGAGAGGCAGGTGTGGTGTCCTGCACCTGCCATCTCAGTCACCAGGAAAGCTGAGGAAGGAGGATTTCTTGAGTCCAGGAATTCCAAGTCAGCTTTGGCAATATATCAAGATCCCATCTCCAAGAAAGAAGGGAGGTACTGAGCATACTCAGAAAACACTGAAATTATTCTTCTGGGAACTGGGTATCAAAAAACAGAGTGGGGGAGGAGACGCATGTTCTTTGATTAATATGAAAAGAATAAACTCAAATTTTATTTTGGTCATTGTCCTATCTTAGGACAGACCCACTACAGAAATATATCATAAAAATTCAGCGTATCTATCAATTCTCTGCCAATCATAAAGACATGGGGAGGTCCAAATTAGTCACTGAGCTACCTTCCCACCTGTGTGTTATTAAGGATCTTGACTTGGAGAGGGGAATTGATGCTAATGATTGATAACCTGTTGTTTAATGTTTTATTTCATGCCCCACTGTAACTAGAGTTTTCCTGGTTTGCCCACAGTCAGGACAAATCTTTGTCACCCGCCAGTCCCACAGTCGCTCAGACCCAACCAAGTAAACACAGAGACTTATATTGCTTACAAACTGTAAGGCCGTGGCAGGCTTCTTGCTAACTGTTCTTATAGCTTAAATTAATCCATTTCCATAAATCTATACCTTGCCACGTGGCTTGTGGCTTACCGGCATTTTCACATGCTGCTTGTCATGGTGGCGGCTAGCAGTGACTCCTTCCGCCTTCCTATTCTTTCTTTTCTCCTCTCTGTTAGTCCCGCCTATACTTCCTGCCTAGCCACTGGCCAATCAGTGTTTTATTTATTGACTAATCAGAGCAATTTGACATATAGACCATCCCACAGCACCCCACTTTAGGAAAGAAAGGGAGATATGCTTTCACAGTAATCATTAGAGGAGTGTTCAAAGTCTAAATCCCAATACAAATTGATGTTCTAGTAGTCTGTTTTGAAGCCTTTCTGAGCTCCTATGTCAATCTAGGGGACAGAAGTCACAGGACTTGGATATGTCAGTACATGGGTGAGATCGTGTTTTCCAGCCCACTGATCTCTTAGGTTATTGGTGTCCACCAGCGCTGGCACCAGATGCCCTTCCATTCACCTGAAGAAGGCTCTGATGTCATTCCACTGCCAGGCCCTCCTAACTTCCCTCAAGTCCTGATGGCACACCCGGCGATTGCAGTTGTCTCCTAGCTCCTTTACTCCTGTTTGGGGAACACAGAATGATCTAGAAAGTCATGAAACACCCCTTACTCCTCCCAAAGACTCTTCATCCTACACAGTCCCAGATGCTTCCCAGGATCATGACACGATCCACTTATTCTATGACCCCCTCTATGGTGATATTTTATTTGTACTGAAATGGATTTTGTTTGTATGTTAAAAAATAAAGTTGCCTGGGGGTCAGAGCTAATAGCAAGCCATAGCAGAAGCTGGGCGGTGGTGGTGCACGCCTTTAATCCCAGCACTTGGGAGGCAGAGCTAGGCGGATCTCTGTGTGTTCAAGGATACAGCCAACATGGAGACACATGCCTTTAATCTCAATACCAACTGTAGAAGACCTGGAGGTCTGTATAGATGGGCAGTGACAAGGAGGTCATGTGATTGGGTTTACAACCAATGAGAAGGCAGAATAGAAAGTCAATAAAAAGGACAAACACACAGGAAGTAGCTCTCTTGCTGAGGAGGACAGCAGCGGCAGTGAAGGGTAAGGTTTTTAGCTCTTAGCTATTGCTCTGACCTCTTGGGCTTTCATCTCTGCATTGGCTGTGTTTCTTATTTAACAAGACGGTTACATCTACACCCCTCATCTTTCATTTTGGGGACCCACACTGAACAATGCCAAGGACACATTATTTCATATTAGAGTGTCTTTGGGTTTCTTGTAAAATAAGATCAGTGGAGAAACGGAGTAAATAAGACTTCTAGTTCTTTGTCGTTACTGCAGGCTGATGAATGATTCCCAGAAAAACAGATGAGTGACTGTCTCCACATTTTTAAAAACTTTAGTTTTATAAAAAAAAAAAAAAAATCAAAGTCAATAGATTTCAAAATTCTTGAATTTGAATATCAGTTCTCAGAACTGATTTCTTTTTCTTGAGAAAGCTTCCAAGCTAGTGTCGAATGCCAGTATGGATGAGTTCACATGAACTTATGGTAAGTTCACAATGGACAGCATCTGCTTGTCACCCAGCCACAGATAGCATAGAAGCACTGCAAGCCACAGCAGTCCTTCCATTTGTACAGATTTCCACAACTCAGTGGAGTTTGATCAACTAGGAATTCGATTGTTTTATTGTCTAGAGATAAGGATGTGTTGGGGGACTTTCAGTTGCTAGAGTCAGTCTGTTCCTTGGAGGCAAGAGGCTGTTACTTGGGGTGACCAAGAATGCATGTGCAGCCTTCTCAGCTGTGGCTGGTCCATCACCATGGGTGTGATCTAGACCACAGCTTATTCTTTATTCTGGCTTTGTCAATATGTGGCTTCCCCTGGATGATTACTTAGTGATATCTAGATTTTTTTTTTCATTATTGGTAAACAATTTCTTGTTTTACAGGGAAGTTGAAATTTGAATGAGATGGTGTGTAACTGTAGATCCTTTTGACTATTGAAAGTCCTCCAGGAAGAATGAATTTGATGTCATACATATAGAACTGTTCAGATGCTAGCCTATTTTCCCCAGTTGAAATGAGGACTTCTCAGGCTGGGGATATGTGTTAGTTGGTAGACGGATTGCCTAGCATGTACCACACCCCGGGTTCTATCCCCAGAACCACGTAGAGCAGGTGTGGTGGTCCATAGCTATAATCCTAGCATTTGGAAAGTGAGAACAGGAGGATCAGAAGTTCAAGATCATACTCTGCTACACCAAGTATTGGAGACCAGCCTGGGCTACATGAGACCATATCTCAAAACAGAACAAAACAAAACAGGTAGGCCAGCCTAAATTACTTGGTGAGTTCCAGGACAGCGGAAGACAAGGTGGGTGGTCCTGAGAAATGACACCCAAGGTTGTCCTCTAGTCTCCATACACATGAATACACACACACACACACACACACACACACACACAGAGGATTTCTCAGCAGGGACACTGTCACTGTTTTTGGCTGGATGGTGTTGAAGCCACTGGAGCTGGAGTTACAGGTACTTGTGTGCTACTTTACATGGGTGCTAGGAACTCAACTCAGGACCTCTGCTGGAGTAGTACTTGCTTTTGACTGCTGAGTCATCACTTTCCCAGCCCTGAAACCTGGTCTTCGTTATTAATAACTTACTTCAGGGGGCTGGGCTAAAGCTCAGCAAAAGTAGCGCTTGTCCAACATACATAAAGCTCTGGCTTGGATTACCAGCACCAATTAACTAAGTGTGGTGGCACATGCCTAGAATCCTAGCACTTGGGAGGTAGAAGCAGGAAGATCAGAGGGAGGAGAAAATTGGAACACCCCTGGACTCATGTGCAATGCTATTCTTGATATTAAAACATAAGTGTTGATTTTCCCCAAAATATAATTGAAAATATATAGAACGATTCACTTACCTTCCACATAATGTCCCCTGAAATATTATCATGAAAATTTAGAAGTTAAGGGCTTGGACTGACAAATGAGAAATAAACATCTTAGCTAATGACCTAAAGAAGCTAATGAATGAATTTAAAACAGAAGGCAAGTATTTTAATTTCCAATTCATTATCTAACACAGTATCCCATACCATTTGTTTAAAGGAAAATTAATGCCTTCTTTGGTTTTTAATATGATCAGCAATACTGAACATATCAGCCAGACTAAAATCCTAAAAAAACAATTAAACTTTTCCTAAACCAGTGGGGGTAGGGGGGAGAAGTTCAAAGTCACCCTTGCCTACAAAGTGAGTTCAAGACCCATCTGAGTTCCTAGTGATCCTGCCTCAAAAAACAAACAGAAGAACTGGATGACTAGTATGTTATAGCAAACTTGTAAAATGAATGACTCCAATTTGAACCTAAACTTTTCTTTTCTTGAATGTTGCAGGAAGCTGCTTCCAGGGCTGTGCCTAAATTTTGTGATCAGCCTGTAAGTATGACATTGCCAGGATGCTTGCCCAGCCCCCAGGTCCTTCAGGGACAGTAGCTATCTATCCTGCTATCTCCAGGTGGGCATGCTCCAGTGTGTGTGTATACTCCAGTCTCCCAGTAGCACCAGAATCCTCAAGTTGGCAAAAGCTAGGAAGCTTGATTGTAGTGGTGGGAGAGCTCTCTGGAGGCTGGAGCGCCAGAGCTTCACGGGAACCATCTGTCTTTCTCCTTTCTGTTTCCCCAGCAGCCTGCAGACAGACATCAGACACTCTCTCTGAACTGTTTCCCCCTTTTCCTAATGCTGTGACCCTATCGACATGTTTCCTTTCAGAAAGGAACTGCCAGGATACAAAGCATCCAAAAAACCACCCCCACGGAAGGTAACAGGGACGGCAGGGAGAGGGGAGTGCCGCTGGCTCCATTTCAAGTGTCTCAAAAGTTAACTGGGATTCCAGTGCAGGGGCCTCAGCAGCCCGAACTTGCCCCTCCCCCTCCCCCAAGTGAAGGGAATTTTTACAAGTAATGTTCATAATGTTCAGCCTTAAAGAGTGCCTGTGGTTCCTTCAGTGTCTTCCTAACACACACACACACACACACACACACACACACACACACACACACACACACACACACACACACACACACACGAGAGAGAGAGAGAGAGAGAGAGAGAGAGAGAGAGAGAGAGAGAGAGAGAGAGAGAGATGGGGGAAGTCCTAACCATGTCTCAACTGTTTGATTCCATGATTGTTATTAAGCAGTAAAATCTACACCAACCCTGCAGTTTTTGTGCTTCTAAAAAATGTAAATGTCACTTTTTTTGGGGGGGGGTCTTTAAAAATTATTAAGTCGAAAGAAAGACAGCAATTGCCAGTGTTTGCTTGGGTGGTGAGACGCGGACCGATTAGCATCACTCTTGAGAGCTGCTACTGGTTAGCTGGAGGGAAAAGGGATATCAATTATACATAATCTAAGAAGCCTCGGCATGGTAATCAGGCCCAGTAGGGGCTTTGGGGCAGCTTCCTTATTCTCTTGTAAACACAAGAGCCCAGATAGACTTGTCAGTCAGGGGTAGCGGCAGCAATTCTTCCTTTCAACACCTTCACATTCTATTGCCTCAATATGCAAACAAGGCCGTTTAGCTGAGGGGAGAGCCGTGCTAATGAGCTCCCGCGCTAACCCTGAAGTGAAAAGGCTCTGTTCCGCAGCTGCTCGCAGACAGCTCCTCTGGGCATGCTCAGGTATGGAAAATAATGCCTTTCAAACGGAGGGACGCCAATCAGGATTTTGTGCACACTCCCCTTTCTCTATGTGCTAATGCAATGACCTCATAACTCGAGAACTTCCAACGTGCCGCTCTGGGGCTTTCTCTCTAAATGATGTATTTGGACTGCGGATGTAGGGAGGGAAGGTGTGGAACATGCAGAAGCCAGAGATGTTCACTATTCTTCCTCCTTCCTGGTAGACTACCTCACAGCCAGGTCCCACTTTCCACAGTCAAGATGAACTGGGCTATTTCCTGGTGTTTTGTTCCCCTCTAAATTCAGCCCTTTTTTCCTGGGGTCACCTTAATGACCTCAGTGGACAACATTGTGAGGACAGCTTCTCAAGCCCGAGGGTGTGTGCCCCAACCTCTGTGCTTTGGGACTTGTCTTGGGCCCCAGGCTCCCAGTATCACTTCAAGGAGGCAGTTCTCTAATTGGCTGAGCAAAGACACCCAGGACCAAGGGAGGGGGCTTTCAGATCCGGGCCTCTCAGATCCGCTGACAGTTTCAAATCAAGATACAATCCGTGATGGCTTCTCAATAGCCAATTATTCTCATGAATAAAGAAATCTGCACGGAAATATTCTCCCAGTCCCACTGGGTTAATTTACCATCTACAGACAGTCTCAGCTTTGCTGGCTAAATACCAGAGATATGGTATCACATGTGATTATAGGACAATCCCCTTTCTTTACATTAACACAGTTTTGGGGCCGGTCTGTCCCCACACCTGACAGAGGAGACAGGCTGTGCATTGTGCCGGCTAAATGATGTTAAGTGCTAGCATTCACATCCTCAGCGCCTGGCCGGTGTTCTAACTCTCTTAAACACATAGCTGCTAGACCAGTGCCTGTCCCTTAGCTACCCAATCGGCTGCCTGGTTCCTAGCCGGGTCCTCCTTGTGACAGACCAGGCAGGTACTCCCCCGTAACCAAGAACGTCTGTGCTGCAAGATTCCAACACGTAAATTATTTATCACGTTAGCTTTGCAGCACATCACAACCTATTTGAGACAGGTGGAGTGAACTCCCTTCTGCCACCTGGAAGCTCATTAAATGGCCATCATCACTGGTCAGGTTTAATTGCTTTATGTTGGATGGTTCTTGGGCATGCTTTAAGTCCCCAGTGGAGCAGCTGACCCCAATTCTCAGGGTGATTTGCTTCACCTCTAACTGAGAAAATGAGGGCTGCCTGAGTTTGCTTATGTGACTTCGTGTCTACTTGACAATGTGCAGGCTGGCAAGTAGCTGCTGTAGGAAAAACCCTAAGATGAGAAAACCATAAGAGGGAGGAAACTTCTAGTCAGATCTTTTTTTTTTTAATTGCCCAAGTTGTTTTGAAGGAGTCACACTTGGAAAACACTTCATAAACATTTATAATCTCAGCACTGTTTAAGAGTAAAAGATAATATTAATGGTTGCATTCTCTTCCGGTTCAAATTCAAGTCAGTCCTCTGGTCTATCACTGTTTATACATTTAACTAGTATTCTTTGAGGCCACAATATTTGTTCTGAGCAAAATACAGATGTTAAACAAGGTGAATTTCAGACATAACCATGCTGTCTCTACCACTACCTCATACATGCTGAGATTGCCAACACATCCAGCTTTACCCGATCTGAATATTACCCATTGTAAGTCTGGACTTACTGAGGCCTGCCCTCTGATGAAGTTCCTGTTGGCCTCTCTGCACACGTAAGACATACACTTCCAGCCAGATAGTGTCTGCAAATTGCCCCTGATATAACTAAACAGAGACTAGTGTTCTGTGTCATCGAAGTGAATAGCTCTCCCCTCCTCATCTACCTCCTCTTTTTGCAGTTGTGAGACTAGAACCTGGGGCCTTCAAGTGGAAGGCAAATGTTGTTACATCCTCACTGCTGAGTTTTTCTCCTGGGACTTGTGATTGGGAGATACTGGTTTTTTTTGTAATATATATATAATATATATATATATATATATATATATATTATATATATATAGCTGTTGTTGGGGGACATGTACCATGGTGTATGAGTGACAGTCAGAGGACAACTTGTGGGAGTCAGTTCTTTCCTTCCACAATATGGGTCTCATCAGGCTTGGCAACAAGTGCATTTACCTGCCAAGTCATCCATAGCCTTGGAAGACACTCTCAGAACAAACAGTCACTGTAACAACCTGGTCACAAAAAGAAGCCTGGCTGGAAGGATGGAAGTGGTGTTTTAGACCACTGGGAATGCATGAATGGGGGCTCAGCCCTCTGCACTGCCATGCCCAGGGTATAAGAGGTGGTATGTGAACTGTGGTAGTTTGAATGTAGTTGGCCTCCATAAGCTCACAAGGAGTGGCACTATTAAGAGGTGTGACTTTGTTGCAATAGGTATGGCCTTGTTGGGGTGGGCTTTGAAGTCTCATATATGCTCAAGCCATGCCCAGTGTCCCAGTTCACTTCCTGTGGCCTGAGGATCAAGATACAGAACTCTCAGCTCCATCTCCAGCACCATATCTGCCTGCACACCACCATGTCCCACCATGATGATAATGGACTGAACCTTTGAACTGTAAGCCACCCAATTAAATGTTTTCCTTTATAAGAGTTGCCGAGGTCGTAGTGTCTGTTTGCAGCAATAGGAATCCTAAATAAGACAAGAACAGACAGATCCCAAGAAGCTGCTATAAATTATTGTTTAAAAAAAAAACAAAATAAAACAAAAAAGATTTCCATTTGCAACCAGGCTGCTATTTGCTCTCTAACTGGAGGGTTTTCTTAGCCCAGATAACACTCTGCAGAATGAGGAAGTTCTCACAGCCCAATAATTAACCAGATGATAAGCAAAGATGTGCTGAGACCAAAATCGTGCTGCAAAGAGAGGGCAGAAGGGAGGGAGAGGAAGGTCTCCTCCCTGCGTTTTGATCAGCCCAGGGACCTTTCTCCGGAGAACACACATGGCAGGAGGAACTGTAAATGACTGTCCCTGGGCTGGAGTGATAGTTTAGGTAATAAGTATAAGAACCTGAATGTGAGCCCAGAACTCAAGTTAGAAAACAAACAACAAACTGGGTGTGGGGGCACACCCTTGTAAATCCAGCTCTGGGGAGGCAGAGACAGGAGGATCCCCGCAGCTCTCTAGCCAGCCAGCCAGCCTAGTCCCCTGGACAGCTCCCGAGGAATGACTCTGTCCTTCACACCCATGAGTGTACATGGGCAGATGACCAGCACACATGAACGTGTATGTACATGAACACACACGTAAACACAAGAGCACAAGAGACTATCTTTTGAAGACTTGCCTTCTGAAAGTGCCTGCTGCAGGCTGGAGATTGGCTTCCTAGTGTCTGGAAATGAACCACATGGGCAATTTCACGGCTTGCTCACTCTGCTGGTTAAAGTCGGCAGCTGTCGCAGGGTTGCCTGTCTCCTGCGTGACTGCCACTGGGATAGCCTCCTGAATGTGTCGCCTGCGAAGGCTGAGAAGTGAAGTTTGGTGGATGTTCTCCTTTGCTGTCTCATTCTGTAGCGCAGGCTGGCAGGAAATTCTTTCCGCAGCCCACCCTGGCCATAAACTCAAAGCAATCCTCCTGCCTCAGCCTCACACATGCTGGAACTATAGGCACGAGCCATTCTGTCCCGTTCCTTCATTGTCTTAAACTTTTCAGTGCTCTGAACGAAGGGTCTCGTATTCATCCTGGATTGGGGCTCACCGGTCGTTTAGCCAGAATGAGTTGCAATCAACATTTGGCCAATGTCTGTAGTGCACACATTTTTTTCCTATGAAAATTCAGATGATTGATGTGTGTGTGTGTGTGTGTGTGTGTGTGTGTGTGTGTGTGTGTGTCTGTGTACAAACATGTTAGTATGTATGTGCATGTGTGTGGATACATGTGGAAGCCAGAGGTTGACAATGAGGTGTCTTCCTTTATGGCTTTCTGCCTTAATTTTGAAAGTCTCTCGCTGAACCTCAAGCTCCATTGATTGGAGTGAGAATGCCTGACCAGCAAACTCCAGGGATCCTCCTGTCTCTGCTTCCCTCATTCCAGGATCACAAGCACATAGCTCCAAACTCACAGGTTGCACATAAATGAACTCAGGATTGAACACGGGTCTTCATTCTTTTGTGGCAGGCACTTTACTGTCTGAGCCATCTCCTGGCCCCAAATCAATTCCTAGCAGGCAGAAGTATTATCGTAAGATGTCTGATGACTTATGTTCCATGAGGTTTAAACTAACCTCTCTCCATGTGCCAAATTTACCATGAAGGATGAGCCATGAGCCAGGGATTAGATAGAGAGATGGAACAAGGGAGAGGAAGCTCTGAGAAGCCCCATCACTTCAGAGAGTGCTGGACCATGGGGACAGTAAATTGGGAAGTGTCTTTAGAAGTATTTACAGAGGTGTAAAAGAGCTCTGGAGTTCCACATTTGGGGAGTGTCATGGAAAGGTGGAGGGCCAACCAGGAGCGTTGCAGCTTTTGAGTTGAACCTAGCAACCTAGCTTGCAACTCAAGTGTGGGTGTCACAGTACTCTTGGCTTCCCTTGGCATTCACATAATGTACAGAGAATTCAGAAACCTCTATGGAACCATGAAGGGTGCTGAACTTCTGAGGGGTCGTCATATGAGGTGACGTCATTCTGGGGTATATGATGTATATGAGTGACACAGAATTGAGGCTGAGGGCTGGAAGATGGACCAGACTCACAGTACCAGCTTGCAAGGGCAGAGGGTACTGAGTCACATCAATACACGCAATATTAGGTTTGGTATCCAAACAAATCAAGAGACCACCGTGACTCCAGTGGACAGACATAGTCTATGCAACACCCATTCCCTACCACCCTGAGACCCTTGTGAGCCCCAAGTGGCACACATGTGTGGCTTTTCCTGGGGCATCCATTTCTATTTATACCAGATAGAGAGGCAGCAACAGACCAAAGAATTCCACCCGTGTCTAGCTGGGCAAAGCTCTGTGTGTATTGGGCTGACTGTCAGAGTATGAGTGAGCAACCACTCACAGAGCATGGGTGAGGGGTCACTAATGGGTGAGGAGCCCCTTATAGAGCATGAGTGAGAGGTCACTCACAGAGGATGAGTGAGCAACCACTTACAGAGCACGGGTGAGAGGTCACCATGAAGCATGAGTGAGAGGTCACTCACATGGGTGAGGAGCCCCTTACAGAGCATGGGTGAGGGGTCACTTACAGGAGTGTAAGTGATAGATCAATTATAGGAATATGGAGGAAGGGTCACTTAGAGGAGTGTAAGTGATAGGTCAATTACAGGAATATGGGGGAGGGGTCACTTGAAGGAGCCTGGGTTACTCAAAGGCAGCTGCATCATTAGAATGTCTGTCCCAGCACGAGTAACTAACAACTCATGAACATTGAATCCCTGAAGTTCTCTGCATCACTTGCAGGCAGCTCCATGGCAGGATCTCCTTCCTGTAGTGGTAAATTTCTCCAGTCCCACCCGGCCCCATGGTCCTGCAGCCACTTTTAAAATAATCACTCAGAGGCTTAATATTATTTATAAACTGTATGGCCTATGGCAGGCCTCTTGCTAGCTAGTGCTTTCACATTAAATTAACCCATTTCTACTCATCTATGTTTTGCCACGTGGCCATGGCATTACCAGTCTGCTGGCATCTTGCTGCTCCTTGGGTGGTGGCTAGGTGTCTCTCCCCACTCTCCTTTCTTTCCATGTCTCTGCTTGGATTTCCCTCCTCCCTCTAAGCTGCCTTGCCATAGGCCAAAACAGCTTTATTAGCCAATGGGAGCCACACGTATTCACAGCGTACAGAAAGACATCCCCCAGCACCTTCTCCAGCAATTGTCACTGGTTATGTAACCCCAGTGAAGACCCTGGTGAAGCTTGTAAGGTTCACGAGCCTAGATCTTTCCTTCTCCCTCCCAAGGGACTGTTCCAATCTGGAGAACACTGAAAATAAAAATGACCCTGAGGAAGTTGGGCAATGGTGATACCTACCTTTTATCCCAGCACTCAGGAGACAGAGGCAGGTGGATCTCTGTGAGTTCAAGGCCAGCCTTGTCTACAGAATAAGTTCCAGGACAGCTGGGGCTATAACACAGAGAAACCTAGTCTCAAAAAAAAAAATAAAAAATAAAATAAAAAATAACCATGAGGAAAAGATGCTTTCCTGGAAGGTCATTCTCCATACTGAATCCATTTGGAGGCATGTGTTTTGTCTAAATCCTTCCTATCTGTTGTTCCCACCCCCTTCTTTAGCATAGAGGCTGGTAGCAAGATTAGATCTGCTGTAGAAGATAAATATACCAGTGAACCATGTTTTCCTTTCTCATGTTTTCTTTTGTGTGGGAATGTGTACGTGTATGTACACACGTGTGTTGTGGAGGGTACATGTGGAGGTCAGAGGTTGATGTGAGGATGTTGTCCTTGATCACTTTTTATCCCATTTTATTTATTTATTTATTTATTTATTTATTTATTTGTAAGACAGGGTCTCTCACTGATTCTGGGACTTCCCATTTTAGATAGTGTGGCTTTCCCCAGTCAGACAGATCTACCTGCCTCTACCTCCCAGCACTGGGTTACAGGCACACACACTACCACACCTGGCTTTTTACAGGGTGCTGAAAATCCAGTCTCAGGTCCTCATGCTTGTGAGTGAGGCAAGCGCATTACCACTGAGCCATCTTCCTAGGCTCCTACAGCCTATTTTCTTGATAAACTTTCTGAGGAGAAGCAGCTTTTGTTTTGGGTCATGATAAAATGGTGATCTCGGGTGTCTCCAAGGCATGTCTGATAAGTCACTTGCAATAGATCTCCATATCCTGTCTCCCCTTCCCTTCCCTTCCCTTCCCTTCCCTTCCCTTCCCTTCCCTTCCCTTCCCTTTCCTTTCCTCTTCCTTCTGCCAATGCTACAAATTCTGGGAAGGACTTTGGATAGAAGGAGCAATCCCATAATCTCCATTTGGTCCTCATTTTTGAAAGGAAATTGGCTTCATTGTACTTGTACACAGGTGTGCCCTGGGGGGAAGGGGTGCATGTAGGAGTGGTTTGGCTTCTTCTAATGGCACCCCCAGCTTTCCTGCAGTGTTTCTCCCCGGGGCAGCATGTATATGACATTACACCAAATCACCGGATCTTAAACTTGGCTTCACGTTAGAATCATCTGGGGAACCCTTACACATACAGATGTTTGGGCCTTGCCTCACTGCAATTAAATCAGCATGTGGGGCTGGGAGTAGACACAGACAGCTTCCCTGGGGATTGCTGTATGTGACCATACACGGTTTTCCACACTCACATGGCCTTGTTAGCGACACTGCCAGCATAGCTCTTCGTGACATTTGGAGTCAGGAAGACAGAAAAACATAATAACTGCAGGGATCAGTTACAGATTTGGACTCCCCGTTCACACCCCAAGAGGACTGCAGGTGAGGGCCTGGAGTTGTTTCAGTTTCTCAGGGGGATGATTGTGTGTTACTGAGACGTTTCTCCCACACTGGATCAGGGACGGATGCATCTCCACGCTCATTAGGAGAAAATAACCAGAGGGACCTCTAGATGAAGGGTCTGGGAGTGGGGTTGAGGGTGGCCTAAGGGACACCAGAAGAGATTGAAGTGGTTATCAGAGCCAGTGAATGTTTGTCACAGGAAAAGGGATGGAGCCATTTGGGAAGTGCTCCAAGGATTGAGGTGTGATGTCCTAGGTTTTTGTAGTCCAGACATGAATGGTAGTGTGAGGTTTTTTTCCCCCCAGGATTACTTAACTTCACAGGTATAGAAGCAGGGGAAACAGAAAGCTGGATCAAGGGACAGGGATATAGCTCACTCACTAAAGTGCCTGATGCCCAAGCATTAAACACCCATTTAAAAGGGTAGCCAGGACCTGTATGGAAAGCCAGGCACAGCTGTGGTACTCATTTGTAATCCCAGCACTGGGAAAGTGGAGAAATGTGTATTTCTGCCATTCCTTGGATAGCCACAGTAGCCAATTGATGAACTCCAGGCTTAGTGGGAGACCCTGTCCAAAGGGGGGAAAGGAGGCAAATTATTCAGAAAGACACTTGAAGTCAAACCCTGGCCTCCATACATTCGGAGTGTACACATTTACACAAACAGCTAGTATAACACACACACACACACACACAGACACACACGCACACATACACAGTGGGGGGGGGTGAGCCAAGCTCCACAACCATGCATCAGTATTTCTGCCCTTCTGTCATTGCCTTGTGAGGTTGCTCACATGTCTGAGGTTGGTGGCTGCCAGCTGGCATCGCCTATCCTTGCCAAATGGTGGAATCCAAACAGGAGTGAGGAACAGCCACATGCACAGTGCAGGCACGGAGGAGGTGATGCATGCTGTTGTTTTGCAGGCTACAACAGTAGCTAACCATGATTGTCGCTGTGTTCTGAAATCACCAAGAGAGTAAACACTTGGTACAGATGACACAAAATCTGTGGAAAATCACTTAGATCTCTTTTCTTTTAAAATGCTTGATATGACTTTCTCACGAGCTAATAAAAAGGCAATCAGTGATCACTGAGCAACTAAGCGGGGGAACGCTCATTTTTCATGGCTCTTCTGTGGGTAGTCCATGTTCACACTGCATATTTACTGATTTCCATCAGAATCCATCAAGCATTTTCAAGCTACAAAGTGTGAAATTTGAATTCTGCTTCTATAAAACTGTTCCTGGTGTTAAGTTTGCTTCAGGACACTTCTCTTTGGAAAATGAGCTACAGTATGCTAAAGGACTTGGTGCTTATCCTTTCCAAGATAAATATCCCAAGTGAATATGTTGTCCATTCAAGCTAAATTGTTAATTAACTCAAGGTAACACAGACATGATCCTGAGAGGTTCTGGCAGAAGACTTTTATTAAAGTAGTAGTCATTAGCTAGATTTATGGGGTCAGTCTAATAGGCTGGATCTATTTTAATGTGCCATGAGATCTAATGTTGAAGAATTTGGGAAGAGTTGAGTAATGCACAGAAATGCCAATGCCTCTTTTATCAGAAGTTTCAAAAGTTTACCATCTCCTCTTTTAGTGTGTGTGTGTGTGTGTGTGTGTGTGTGTGTGTGTGTGTGTGTGTGTGTGTTCAGGTCTACACACACACAAGTGTGGAGATGAGAGTTCAACCTCAGGTGCTATCCTCAGGAGTCATCACCTTGTTTGACACAGGGTCTCTCATCAGCTTTGAAATCACCAAGGATTGGTGGACTGGTTGGCCAGCGAGTCCTGGGGATTCTCCCTCCCTCTTGCAGGGGCTATGAGAGTGTACCACTATGCCTGGCTTTTTGTGGGGGCTCTGGAGATGAACTCAGTTCCTCATAACGTAAGGCAAGTACTCTTCTGATTGAGACAGCTCCTCCATCTCATCAGAAAATTCATTCCTCATTACCTATATGCCCATTAAATTTCTCACTATATTTTTTCAGAGGCCCTGTTGTATGCATCCATATAAACTTTACCCCTTTTGCATTGTGGGCATAGTTGATCTTCTTTGGCTCAGAGATTTGACTAGTTTTCCTCTTCCTCTGGATTTGACAATTCCCCATCATTAGAGTTTTGGCTGCTGGCATCTAACTAGTGTCCGCAAATATGTGTGGTGTGCTGGAGTTGATGAGGTGATTGTGTCCTAGGAAATGAGTTGATGCCTCGAAGAATTTCTCAGTTCAGGTCTCCATTGAGATATTTGTAGTATAATCTCCTGAACCACTTGGGGACAAACTGCTCAGGATTTCTGAAATAAATACAAGCCTTCTCTATGGCCCAGGTTCTGAACTTCCATGATTTTGTTTGTTTGATTTTGTATTTTTGAGGTAGGATCTCATGTAGCCCAGGCTGGCCCTATACTCACTATGTAGTTGAGGATGACCTTGAACGTCTGCTTCTCCTACCTCCATCTCCTAAGTGTTGGGATTAGAGGACATTCTTTTTCCCCTCTATCTCCCTTTGCCTTGCTAACATGGAAGCAGGGAAACCCAGGGAATTCTTGCTTGTGTCTCTCTCCTCTGAGGGTAGATCTCCACAAACCTTCCTAAAGCTCAGTTTATGCTGCAGAGGAACCCGTCCAATAGAGTAGGGATCAGCGGCATCTCTGAGGTTCTGTCCCCTGAGTGCATGCCATTTGTGAGACTCTGGCCTTGAGGTGTGTGGCTCTGCTGTGGGATGTCCCTCAGCAAGACTCAAGGTGGCTTCCCCAGGCCCCAGAAGTCTTTATGTGAGCAGCACCGGCCATGTCTGGACAGAAACATGAAATGCCAGATATTTTCCTTTGTTTTATCTTTACCCTGCTTTGCAAAGGAAAGGAAAAAAAAAAACTCTCCATGTGCATTATCAAAAGATACACATATATATTTTTTGGTTGACATATTTAAAGCAAGAAAAGAAGAATCACCCCTTTCCATAGCCTCTGAGCTTGTAGATGGGCCTTTAAAAGAGAATAAACGTCCACGCCTTTAAAGACACAGGGAAACATAGCCATGCTGGCAGTTGTTTCAATTCTTAGACATCATTGTGCTAATCTGCCTCCAGCAGTGGCCTAAACCTTCTCGGAACCCTGAGTGAACATCACGGGAAGCCCCAGGAGATAGGCCCCAGCTAGCTCCATATACGGACTGCTAGGATCTGCCTCTTTTAAGTCTTCAATCAGCGGCTGCCGGGTTTGCAACATGAAACTAAAAGGATACTCTCCCAGGTATTCAAACCTGCAAAGAAGTAGAAACAAACAAAAGCTACCAGATTTTGAGGCAAATGTGCTATCTTTAAGCAGAACCGGAGCCCATTGGGGTTATTTCCTACAAGGCCTTCATGAGCAATACAGAAAAGGCCAACTACTTTCAGATGTGCATGCTTATTTTCTGACCTTTATAAAAGGGGTGTACCAAAATAAGATACAAAGGAGACTTCCCGGCAGCTGTACATGAGCTTATGGCTGGGGCAGAAGTTCCTTAGTTCCTTAACTTGTAAATAGAGTCAGAAGTCAATGAATCCGAGATTAAATGCCCAGAGGGAGATTTCATCTTCTTGCTGCATGGTTAGGACCCACTGTTTAAAAGCCAGTGCTGAGGTTGGCAACTGCCTTAAATTAGTATCTCCCCACTTCATGTTCTCCCCAAATCATCTTATTATTCAGGCTTGGGGCAGGGAGGCTGTAGTCATTATTTAATACACTCTTGTATCAACACAGCATGTCAGTGTGCTAACCAAGGAGTACCTAGCTCTGAGGCTAAGGGATGACTTAGTGCAAAGCACTTGCTGCGCAAGTGTGAGGACCTCAGTTCAGCCAAGCAGCACTTACTAAAATGCCACGGGCAGCACTGTGTTCCTCTAAGTCCATCACTGGAAGGAAGAGACAAGATGATCTCTGGTACTCACTGGTCTGCCAGTCTAGCCTCATAGACAAGCTCCAGGTTCAGGGAGGGAGTCTGTCTCCAAGAGTAAAGTGGAGAGCAATAGAAGAATACTCCTGACACTGACCTCTGGCCTCTACACACATGCACATGTGCACACATATACATATATCACACATAAAACACACACACACACACACACACACACACACACACACACAGAGAGAGAGAGAGAGAGAGAGAGAGAGAGAGTCGCTTTGCTAGAGATGAACTCTGGGCAACATTGATATGCTAGTTATCCGTTTAGAAATATTAGTTACGTGAGTCTTACAGAGAATATGTAAGTGAATAAAATGTAGTTCCTGCCCTCAAGGAGCTTCTAGTTCAAGGAAGAGTAGCAAAGCCCAGGTAAAAAGATACTTGCACTAAGACTGTTTATGTCACTGGCAGACACAGGGTCCTTTGCTACTGGCTGTTCAGCCCAGACCGGAAGCAGGGTTCAAGGGCATCGCAGCTCATCACAGCTCATCACAGCTCCAGCTCTACCATTTTCTATTGCTGGGGATCACTGAGAGCCTGGAGCATCTGCTGAAGTGTTTATCCTAAACAGCGCATTCCTGTTTGCAGCAAAGCTACGAACCTTTTCACTAGCAAAGTGTCTCAGAGTTCCAAAAGAAACCCTCTGGGTATGAGTGTGACAAGGACTCCAGTCCGAGAACGCTACTTGGAGGAAAAGTCCGCATCTGGCAAAAGATTCCCTCTGGGTAAAGTTTCCAAGTGTTCTCCTGCCTGCTCGCTCTTTCATTCTGATTTCCTTTTCTGTCTCACCTCTCCCTCATTTCCTCTGACCCTTTGGCTCATTTTCGTCGCTTTCCCAGTTTAATTGGGAATCCCTGCAACAGAAGGTCACAGGAGGCTGGAAGAGAGAGGAGGCAGGATCCTATTACAGAAGTGATTTGCCCATATGTGGAAATTTATGTCGAACAAATACGTGGCCCTGTTCCAAACACACTACAATTAGAGCGCAATGATATTATTTGACCGTGCTATCTCTGTACAGTAACTCTTGAGATGTAGTTTGGAGTGTTCACGTTATAATGGCCACATTACTAATTCAGCCTCTTCATTCTGGGCCTGTAAGAGTTTTGCTGTCTAAGGACTGTGTTCTGCCTTGGTGAGAAGCCCACCTAGTTTTCCTAAGAAGTGAGTTGCTCGGGACTCTCCCACTCTCCTGTTTTTCTGGATGCCGAGTTAATTATCATAAAAACATCTGATTAAGAGATGGGGTGAAGCTTCTGAGAGAATGGGCGAGGCTGAAGGGAACAGCTGAGGACAGGACTGGATGGTCAGGGCACGCGGCTGTGCCGCTTTGATTTTAGAACTTTGAAAGCAGCATGGTGGAGCAAGAAGGCGTATGGGGGTACACACTCACCCCCAGGAAGTGGAAGCCATTCTTGGGATAGCTTTTTAATAGGCCGCTATGAAAGTTGATTAAATGTTACAACTAAGATGTCTAGTTATGATGTCACCAGGAGTGTGCAGCTGTTCTCTACTGTTAACTCGACATGATCTAGAATCATCAAGAAAACATTTTTGGATACATCCGTGAAAATTTTTCTGGAGTGGGTGACCTATTCTAAATGTGGACCATATGATCTTTGGAGACCTGACCACATAAAAAAGAGAAATGGTGCTGAGCACCAGCCTTTGGTCACTCTGTGTTTCCCAACTGCAGAAGCACTGTGACCAGCCACCTCAGGTCCCTGCCATGGTGACTACACTGTGACCAGCCACCTCAGGTCCCTGCCATGGTGACTATACTGTGACCAGTGCCTCAGGTTCCTGCCATGGTGACTTCTCCACCATGATGGATTGTGTCCTTGAACATGAGTCAAAACAAACCCTCCTTCCTATTGTTAGGTATTTGTCACAGCAATGAGACAGTAATGAATTCAGGGGTGGGGACAAAGGGGTGATGAAATATTAAATGTTACTCTTTTGAGCCACTGACTCATGGTACAGATTGTTGTGGGAATTCGATCCGTTCAGCCAATGGTACTTGGGGTGGCCAGCCCTGTGCAGGGTGGTCTTCTCTGAGTACACAACAGAGTAAGAATGGAGGAGAGGGATCACGTCGTGCTCTCTCTTGGGTGGTAGGAGCAGGAACAAGTGATGGAGAAGCATGGCTTACAGTTCGTTCCCATCGCCCCTGGGCAGAACGGCAGGACAATGACAACCAGGTTAGCAGGCGTCTTCTTTGTTCTGTGTCGTGAGTGCATCTTACTGATTTCATTTCCTTAATAACTTTTACCTGGCCCATTGCATCCGTGTCCCACTTTAACAGATAAAATCTAAATCTTTCTTTGACTGGGGATCCTAGGAATGCAGAGGCTGCTCCTTTATGCCCATCTCCTCACCCCCTTTGGAGTTCAGAGCAAGTGTGACATTTCTGCACTGCAGCGCAGCTTGGAGTATGGCAGTTGTCAGATCTTTGGGGAAGGAGCCAGATGTCTTGGGGACAAATGACTTTTCACTATGTGAGGTCAGAGTTGACCCCAGGGCTCTTGATGTAGCAGAATCTGCCATGGTCTCATTTTCTGACTAGAGCCAGCATGATGGAGGGCATGATAGTAAAACCACTGAGGTTACTAGAATTTTGCAAACAAGGCATACATGAAGTGCCTTCATGGTATGGCGGGATGAATGAGTTGGTGTCGGGTGTGAAAAACAACACATTTTCTTCCTTGGCATTTCCATTTTAATAGTGAGCCAGATCAATTGCCACCTGACATGAAATGTCTGCTGCACGTGTGTACACTGTACCTTGTCACCTCAGGCTTGCATTTGTGACCTTGGGGTCTGGGCTTGAGGTCGAGCCTCAACACCTTCCAACAGGATGTTGGTTCCACCCGGTCACAGAATGCGGTTTCAGAGCTGATCTCTTCTCTCTGCTGCTGCTCTAGTCCTTGCTTAATTCTCACAGGATGGCTTATTCCCTGATTTCCCCAGATAATTGACTGCAAAGGTGGGGACAAGGGCGTGCTGACAGGCTCTCTGCCATGCTCGCTGCCCTGTGGTACTGACGCCTGAGCTTGTCCTCGAAGGGGAGAGAATCTAGAGACAGGCCCTGTTCTAAACATGTTCCACCATGCATGGTGCGAAGCAGTCTTTGTGCTCCAAGCAGGCATTTCAGCAAGGCTGACTTGTCAAATGGGAGAAAGGTTCCTAAGGGTGGGCAGAAAAACGAAGCATTCCTTCGAATAGAGTCCTCCGGGGGGTCTAGTTCTCGCAGAGATCTCTCCTGTCTGAATCAGGTATGGAGTGGGTAGGAATGCAATTAGGAAAAAGACGTCTAAAAGGGCTCCTTGATAAGGATCAACAATGAAAAGAATGTGAGGAGAAGTGGCCTGAGAGGACTCAGCTCTACTGGGATGCGCCTGGAGGAACGTAAGTCCTCATTCCACAGATGTACCGGCACCACTGTGTTTACAGCGGCACGATGGTACTATGCACAGTAGCCAGGAAGCGGAACCAGCGTAGATCATCAGAAAGATGGATGAAGACAATGTGGTGCAGACACACAGGAGAGTATGAGGCTGTAAGGAAGCCATGGTATTTGCAGCAAAATGAATGCAACTGGAAGAGATGATACGTTAAGCACAAACAATTCAGCCTCAAAAAAATTAACATACTTTTTTCTCATTTGCAGAACTAAAATGATATTGTATATGCGTATACGTGCTTTTATGTATAGATGTATATATAGACGTATTTATATGCGCATGCATGCATTTCTATATATTTGTATATAGAAAGGAAACAAGGAGAGTGGAGGAAGAGTTCTTAGGGGGAGATGGGAAGTAGAACAATGGAATAAAGGGAATATATTTAGTAAGAATGCAGAAGTGGGTTTGGGATATAGCTCTGTTGGTAGAGTGCTTATTTTGCATACAGGAGGGCCTGAGTTTGATTCCCAGTGTGTGTGTGTGTGTATGCACACATACACACACACACACACACACACACACACACACTCAACAGAGAGAGGTGGGGGAAGAGTATCAGAGACTAACTGGGAGAGAAGAGGAACCAGCTGAGCTGCAGGGGGAGGGGTCCAGGGAGGGCTGGGGGAAGAGAACAAGTGATCATAAAGGACAATGACAAATCTGTGTACTTTGTATGAAGATGCCATGGTGAGACACTAACCTAAAAATTAATTTAAAAAATACAAAAGACACATGCAAAGAAAGAAAGATAGATGGATGGATGAGTCTAGATGAGGTTTGATTTTTAATGCCCTTGTTTGTGGATTCCTCATGAAGTGTTATCATAATTCATTATTTGTTAGGAAAAAATTAGGACATGTACACTTTTATATTAGAAAGAGCTCAGTAGCCAACGCTAACAGGGAGAAAAACCTTAAAAAAAAGCATACAATCCTTGGAGTGGAGAAATCTTACTGGCTCTGAAGCTTTCCCTGGAGCACATTTAAAGAGGACACTGCTCAGATCTGAGGGAGGATGGACAAAATGCCTGTAATTCTCACTGATGTGTGAACCTTGCGGATGAAGGTGAGGCACAGGGATTGTGTGATGCACATCTCTCAGTGAATAGGTTTCTGAAATGACCTTTCCATGGAGTTAATCTTTTTAACATGTATTGGCAAATGTTGACAGTTGACAAAAGTGCTTGTGTTTTCTGATGAAGTCCCTGTGTTCTGGGGAATTGAGCTGTGACATTTACAGAAGTGCCTTTCATGTCCCAAGTAGATCAAACCCTTTACAGTATTGGCACTTGCATTTCCCAGAATGCTTTGCAAGTACCACTTATTTAAAAATAAAATTGATAGACACTGTCCAAATTTTCTATATTTGATTCACTTTCTTGTACCTTTCTTGCACAGAATAATAGAACGGTAATACTTTTAAGCACATATCAAAAATGCTGCTTTGGAAATAACTATATTTTTATAAGATGATACCAAGAATTTTGGGTTTTATTGAAGCCTATTGGTCTTTTCTTGATGTAAGAGAAGAGTGTCAAAGATAAAGGCATACACAGCATGTTCTCACCAAAGCAATGTGAACTTTGATAAAAAGTTGGTATTATTATTATTATTACTACTATTACTATTATTTATTCCTACAGAAATTGTGATATAGGCGATTTGGCCTCAAGTGACAAAAAGCTTGTTTCTGCTTAAATTTTAAATCTGTGAAACACTATAGCAGTTGAGGCTGCCTGCATAAGACTTGCATAAGATCAAGCCAATGCACAAACAGATCAATGGAACAGATTCGAGATGCAGAGACAGCCATGCCATGCAGTGTCCAATGATTTTCTGTCAAGGACCATGGCATCAGCAAACAACCTGTAGTAGCTGGACATCTGTGTGGCAATAATAACAACGGTGATCTAGACAAGTACTTTTCTCCCTTCACAGTCACTCAGAGTGGACCCAGCAATAAATGTTCAAACAGGGAAACTCTAGGTTATAGAAATGACAATTTATTAGCTGTGACACCCAAGGCAGGGTCCATGGAAAAAAGAATTGACAAACTGGGTTCGTAGGAAAACTTCTACTGTTAGATACCACTGTGAATAGAATGAGAAGGCAAGCCAAGGATATGGAGAGCATGTTTGCAAAAGACGTGCTTGTCCCTAGCCCTTGAAACTTCATAACAGGAAAACTAAGAAAAGATGGACAATGAGCCAAGTGTAATGTTCAGCCCTATATCTAAGCACTCAGAGGCTGAGGGAGGAGTTCCAGGTCAGATTGGGGGCTACATAATGAGTTTCAAGCTAGCTAGGACTACACAGTGAGATCCTACCAAAAAAGAAGAAGAAGAAGAAGAAGAAGAAGAAGAAGAAGAAGAAGAAGAAGAAGAAGAAGAAGAAGAAGAAGAAGAAGAAGAAGAAAGGAAAAAAAACAAGGCAAAAAAGTCAAAATAGACTTCTCGCCAAATAAGGTTCACTGGTGGCAAGTGATCTTGTGAGATGCGCTTGGCATGCTGTGTCATTAAGAAGGTACAGGTTTCAGTACTGAGGACAGTCCTGCTTACCTTTTAGAACTCCCAAGATCCAGAACATGGACAATGCTAGCATTGCTGATGCTGTGGAAGAGCAGGGCTCTCCTTCGTTGCTGCTGGGTATGCAAGATGACACAGCCTACTTGAAAGACAGTTGGAAGCTTCTCACAAAAGTAAATCTATGTGTGTGTGTGCACATGAGTGTGCATGCACTTGTGCACATGTGATCATATGTATGTGTAAGTCAAGGTCAGGGGTCAACCTCAAATATCATTCTTCATGTGCTCACATTGATTTTTGAGACAGGGTCTCTCATTTGCTTGGAACTCACTGATTAGGCCAGGCTGGCTGCCCAGAGGGTATCCTGTCTTCACTGCTCCAGTGCTGGATGACAAGTCTCTTTCTCTCTCTCTCTCTCTCTCTCTCTCTCTCTCTCTCTCTCTCTCTCTCTCTCTTTCTCTCTCTCTTTCTCTCTCTCATATATATATATATATATATATATATATATAAAACAAAGTTCAGGGTATTGAACTCAGGTCCTCATGCTTGGGAGTCAGGTGCATTACTGAGTGAGCCATCTCCCAGCCCCCAAACTTCCTTGTAATAGGATTCAGCAGTGCCCTTGGTATTTACTCAAATGAGCCAAACTATTGTTTATACAAAAATTGTGCACGGATACTTATCACAGCTTTTTCCATAATTGCCCCAAATTAGGAGGAATAAAAAATGACCTTCACAGAGGCATAAACTGAAACAGCCAGACAAAAATATTATTCATCACCCTGATTATAGTTGCCACAGAAATCCTGGGAGGGAACTTAAAATCGTATCATAAAGTAGAAGAAAACCAGTCTGAAAACCCTGAAGGCTGTCTCATTCCAAGAACATGGCACTTTAGGAAAGGCAAGCTGTGGAAGACAGGGTTGGGTTGGCACATGAATGGCAGAGCACGAATTTTTGAGGGCAGTGAAACCGTCACCTGATGCTCTAGTGCTGTACCCAAGATGTGCAGCACTAGGGGTCAACCCCCAGCTCACTGTGGACTTGCAGTGAGAACCGTGTGTCAGTGGGGAGTCATCGGTTCCAGCAGGGTGTGGTGATAAGGGGCAGATGGATAGAAGGCAGGCAGGCCACTCTGCATTTTCTCAATACTTTCATAGGGAATGTAAAGCGTTTCCCAAATACCAAAGTCTGGATATTTGAAAAAGGTAAGTCTGATGCCACATCTCTATGGGAGATACTCTTTTTTTTCTTTTTCTTTTTTTTTTCCTGTTTTTGAGACAGGGTTTTCGGTAGCCCAGGCTTACCTGAAGCTCAACTTTCCATGTATCCAAGGATGGCCTTGAATTTCTGATCTTCACAGCTCCCCCTCCCAAGTGTTGAGATTATGGATTTGTATGGACACCTGTAATCTATCGCCAAGGCTTTATGCAGCACTGAGCATGGGCCCTTGGGCCTCCTGCATATTAGACAAGCAGTCCACCACTCAATTCACACCCCAGCCTCTGTGGAAAACATTTTAATGAAACACAGACTTGTACGGGAACAATCATAAATGTTTCCTTTGTCACAGGCCTAAATTGAGGAGGGTCAATGTTTTAGATGAGAAAAAAATGTTTTAGAAGAGATAAACATAACAACAATAATGGAGTTAATGTCATGTTGTGGTTATTTTTTTTGAAGCTTTCCAGATTGAACCATGATCAGTATGGAATGTTCCCCAGGCATGGAGAGGTGCAGTCAGGTCCTGCTGGCTAATAGTCCAAAGACTGAGGCCCTACAGGGAACGGTAGCTGCTCCCGCTGGCCTCCTGTGAGATGCTCTGCAGATACACAGGTTCTGGCCTTCTGTGGTCTTCGCCACCATGTGAGATTTGGTTTACTACATTTTAAATCTTGTCCCATCAGCACCTAATTGCTAGAAATCTCCCCTTGTCACTCCCCAAAGCACTGTCTTTCAGACTTGAATTCCCCTTTGGCCCTTCCTGTCCTTGCCTTTGACCTCATACTTCCTCTTGCCAAATACCCACGGATTTTCCCAGCGGAAGTGAGCAGAATAGGCTGATTTTACATGGAGCTATTCATGCCTTCCATGTTCTTCTGAAAATAGAAGTGAGAGTGATCCTTGCTGCATTGGTTCCAAGTACAGTACTGAGAGACAAGTGACCCAGAATGTGTCTCAATTACCTTTGGCAGCAATTTCAATGGGAGCATGTGACCTGCTCACCCTGTCTCCCCGTCTCTGTCTCTCAACTCCTTTCACAAAACTGGTTTAAGAGTCTACTTCCCAAGAAATATTGTAGGCTCAGGACTCCATGCTTATGATATCCTACACAAGCTGCACCTCAGATTCAGAGCACAGTAAGTGCTGGTATGTACGCCACCCTATTACTGTGAATGTCATTCCAGTGGGATTGTCCCAGAGCCACAGAATGCATCTTAATTTGGAGAAACTCTTTGTCGATATGCCTAGTTAAGATGTTGTTGTAGGATGCCTTTGTCTTTGAGGCATTGATTCTCCTATTGCCATCTTGGAGTAGAGAGTCCTTGGCCTGGGACCCATGACAACTGAGTGAGCAGAATACCACAGTGATAACTAGGTCTATGGTAACAGTAATGAGCTGCAAATACCTCCAGTAGGAAGAGTGATATTAGGGTCTCTGGACAACTCACTTGGGATTCCAACTTTTCCCATCTGCAAGGAATCTTGGGATATGCTAGAGTATATAGGAAGGGAAAGAGCAATTAAAGGCAGATTCTATAATGCAGCTTCATGAGGTCACCAACCATGATAGGGTAGGAATTTGTGATGTTTCTGTTTGGGGTCCCCCATACTATTGTAACCCTGCCCATGATCCTACAGGTAAGACCAACAGATGCATTGGTTCACAAAGTTGCAGATGTGGGTAGAGTTGCACTCTGGTCTATCATTGGTACCTGTCTAGAGTGAGAAGGTGTTTATTCACTTCTTCCCAGTGAAGTTCATGTGACAAACACAGTCATACTGAATCAGATGGGAGGGTGTGTTACACTCAATGACCCCTCTCCTTGTAAGGGACGAGGACACACACACAGCACAGAAAAGGTAGTCTTCCAGGCAAGGCATGGTCCTTCCTGAGAACTTTTGATTGATGTGTGGCACAATCAGTACTTTAAATTTGAATTTCTGGCTGTTAGGACAATGGGGTAATAAATTGGTTGTATAAAGCTCCTCACTCTATGTTCATTTATCCTGTAAGATTACTCCAGTTGTAGAAAAACAGTGAAATAAACATGAGCCCAGATCCCGCAATGGCTCTGGGTTCTGCTTTGGGTGTTCTTAGCCATAGGAAACCGGTCTCTCAATTTCCTTGCTTGTTGATCTGAGTGCATGTGGAGCTGCATGGTGGTGCAAAGGTCAAACCAGGAGCGTGCGTGAGGTACAAGGGGGAGACGAACATTCCTTCTTCACTCCCTAAGCTGCTCTCAGAGTGGAGACCTGCAGAGCCACAATGCATTCTCTCTGTGCCTCAGAGCATGACACTCATGGGTCTTGTCCTCTCCATGACCTGTCCTGTCTTCTTTCCCAGGAGCACTTGACCCTTCCTTTCTTAGTCCCTCAACACTTGGGTGAGTCCGGCAAGCCGATGCTCCAGGCACTTTACTGAGAGAAAGTGACTCTGCGCCATCTGACCGGTTGTTGTCTTATCTCTGCTAACCTAACAGCTAGGTCTGTTACTGTGGCTGCTCGGGTCAGAGGCTCAGCCCTGCCAACCATCTGCAAGAGACCAATTAAAGAGACAGATGATGGTGAAAAGCAGAGAAAGATTTATACAATTATGAAGTGGAATAAAGAGGTCCAGCGACCCTGACACCCAAGTCCATCTTCCAGGTCAAGACTTGTTTAAGCGTAAGTAGACTGGAAAAGGTATCCATAGTGAAGTGGTCCTGGTAAAGATGTGGTCTAGCCCGTCATTGTCTGGGCTACAATCAATCCCTCAGCAAGGTGGTCTGATAATTTGTCAGAAGTGAGTGAAATCTCTTCCTCGAGACAAACTTCCCTCTCTGGCTGCCACCAGGCTTCAGCTTTTTCTTCTCTCAGCATGAGTCATTTGGGGGAAACAACACCAATTTTCTGGGGTCCGTTTTCTCAATAGTTTAATATCCAAGGGATGGAACACAGGTGTCCTTTTGACATGTCTTCTTTGCTGTCCTGGTCACAGGCTGATTCTGCGGTGGAGATTCGGGGTGCTAGGGCTCTGCTTTGCTTTTCCTACCCATCTTTCTGACACTCTTGCAGACAGGGTATGGGGGCAAACCTGTAAGGGCTGGGGATTGTGTCCTGTTTGTGTCTGTGTCGCCTAAGCAGACAGTCACGGAGGATGGTCATGGTGACACTCTGAACCTCTAACAGCCAGCCAAGCTAAGCGCTCCTATTCTCTCCCCTCCCCGTGACTTGTCCCAGCGAGGGCCATAGAATTTACAAGCACATGAACACGTAACTGGCTGTGATGACACCTGTTCCCACAGCCTAAAGATGCAGAAAGATAAGGGTCTGACAGAGACTTGTGCCCTGCAAATGCAGGCCTCCCAATTTATCTTGTTTTCTGTGGTCTGGCTTCTCTGCCCCGCATAGCACAGTGAGAGCCCACACAATGAGAAGGGCCTCAGCGGGTAAAAATGCTTTCATTCATGAACAGAGGCTCATTACACCTTTGCTGCCTAGGCTGGAAGTTTTGCTGGCTTCAGGCAAAAGATTCTGCCCTGATAAGTCCCCCTGGTAAGAGAGAAAGTCTGTGCTTTCACTGTGCTGGAATTTTACCGCAGATACACTCCACAGCAGGTCTCAGGCCCCAAACAGGAGGAAGGAAAGCTCTCCACAAAGGCCATGAGATCCTTTTGCAAATGAGTCACTCTTTTTATTAATTTTTTTACATTAAAACTTTTCACGTTTATTTAATTAATTAATTTTGGAGAGTTCATGAGCCGTAGAAGCCAGGTGGCCAGCTCAGGAGACAGTTCTCGCCTTCCTCCTATGGGTCTCTTCCAGGGGCTGAACTCAGTTCTTCAAGCTCAGCTGCCATGCTAAGGCACTACACACACACACATACTCACACACACACACACACACACACACATACACACACACACACACACATACACATACTCACACATTCATGCACATATGCACATGCATACATACACTCACATTTATGTACACACTCATGCACATACATACATACACACACATGCACACAGACATGAACACTCACACAAACATACACATACACATGTACACACACACACTCACACACATACTCACACACTCATGCACATACACATGTATACATATACTCATTCATATACACACACATACTCACACTCACATGCACATATACACAGACATACACACATACACATACACATGCACACATACACATACACACATACATACACATTCACACACATACACACTCACACAGATATATACATTCATACACATATGCACATACATATAAATGCACACACACACACACATACACACACACATACACACACACACTCACACACACATACACATTCACACAGAGATGCACACACATGTAAATGCACACACACACACACACACACACACACACACACACACTCTCTCACACACACATACACCAGTCATGCTGCTCCCCTCCGAAGTACTAAGATCAGAGGTGTGGTCATCTTGCTTGCCCGCCTTCACTTTCTCCTGGATTTTCTTTCCGTTCCTTCTGGACTCTTTTTCTTTCTCAGGTCTCTCTAGCACTCTAGGGCTGTCTACATCTGTGTATTCTGCTCATACAAAGGGAAATGAGGTGTGAGTATTAACTCAGAAGATCCCACATACACAGGAGAGGCAATCTCACATTCAGAAGAGAACATTGTGTTTAAGTACTGTTTGGAGTAAACAGGCATCCAACGACCTTCAGAATATTTTAAAGTCACCATCTGCCTCTTCATAGGTGAATTATTTTGTTTCTCCAAAAGTAATCCTTCTCTCTTCCCAGTTTTGTCTATTCCCATCTCCCCATATGTGTCCCTGACTTATCTGTCAGAGCTGACAACTATATACACTTATTATATTCAATGAGCTAAAATTTATCCAAAAATTCCTTTACATGTATTTCTTCTTTTTTCCCCTGCTTTCTTTGAATTTGTTCATTCATTCATTTTGTATTAATGGGGATTGAATCCAAGACCTTGATTATGCAAGGATCTACCACTGAGCTGTGTCCACAGTCTTTTTTTAAATTTTTTAAAAAGACTCGTGTATGAATCTGTGTGCAGGTATACACAGGAGTGTACTGGCACCCAAGGCATCAGATCACTCTGCACCTGGGGTAACAAGGCAATCCTGAGCAGCCCTACGTTGGTGCTGGGAGACAATCTCATGTCTTCTGCAAGAGCAACACATGCTCTTAACCTCTGCACTATCTCCCAAACTCCCTCAACCACACCCTTTCTGAAACAGGATCTCAGTTGCTTAGCCAGGCTTTGGACTTGCTCTGCAGCCCAGGTAGACCGTGGGACACTTCTGTCTCAGTCCCCTTTGTAGCTGGGATTCCAGGCCAGCACCACTAGGCTTTGCTCTTTGTGTTACTTATAACAGTCTTTTCCCTTCTAAGTTTATATTGGATACACTTAGTTTATCTTCTATGCAAGTATATGTATGTAAGACTATAGCATTTGTATGTAATTGAAATTTATTCTAGAGTTGCTAAGTAGTACATCTAATCACTGATCAGTGTTAAGTATTTATATTATTTTGTGTTATTGACTCAAATCATTTTGTTGTTTATAAAATTTGAACTGCTTAAATGTGTATATATACACATATTATTATCTTACTTTATTTTAATTTATTTAAAGATGATGAGTTCTGTCCTAAATGTTTTGTGGAGCAGAGAATGTTCATACGATGCTACTGCTTAGAAATATTTTGGGACCTTTCTAGGTGTACTATCCAGCTTTTGTAAGTCTTCCATGGATACATGGAAAGAATGCATACTCTACCTAGTGAGGATAACTTTCTTTTAGATTCTCATGGAAACAAGCATGGTAATTTTATTAGTTGTGTTCCATGTCTTTTCTTCTTATTTATGTATGTGTTTATTTTGCCTAATTTATTAAGTTCTGGCAGAAAATTTGAAATTTGAAATTCAATTTGTGCTGCTTAGTCTTTGTTTGTTTGGCCAACCTATACAAAATAGAGTAATCTGAGAAGACAGAACCTCAGCTGAGAAAATGCCCCCATCAGATTGGCCTGTAGGCAAGCATTTCCTTGATAGATGGTTGATGTGAAAGGATTCAGCCTACTGTGGGTGATGCCATCCCTGGGCAGATAGTCTTGGGCGCTATAAGAAAGTGAACTGAGCAAGCCAGTATGTAGCACTCCTCCGTGGCCTCTGCTTCAGTTCCTGCCTTCGGTTCCTGCCTCCAGGTTCCCAACTTAAGTTTTCATTCTTGCTTCCCTCAGTGATGAAGTGTGACCTGAGAGCTGAAAGTGGAAATGAGCTCTTTCCTCCCAAAGTTACTTTTCATCACAGTGTTTCATGACAGCAATAGAAACCCTGACAAAGACACAATCTAACTGAAAATTGAAATTTCTCACTGTGCTGTTGATTTATTTACTTGTTTTACCTAGAGGTTTTGGCATATTTCACTTTGTATGTTGTGTGATTGTGTGTACAGCAGTTTTGACATCCCGTTTTTTGGTGAATTGAAACTCTTGTTACTATATGATGACTTTTGTCTACTACACCCTTCTAAAGGAAGTATCTTCTGTGTTTCCTGACTATTAGAAAATAAAAATCCTGACCTGGCCTCATATTTTTAGAAATCCAAGTACTGTTTCTTATTTTCTGATAAGTCATGGTTGTTTAGACCTAGACTCTAACGCCTTAGAGACAAAGTAGCCAATGAGAACTTCATACTCTATTTATTCTCTGACTCAGTTCTTTCCTTCCAAGTACAAGTCAATCTCTCTCTCCCTTCCTTCCTTTCTTTCTTCCTTCCTTCCTTCCTTCCTTCCTTCCTTCCTTCCTTCCTTCCTTCCTTCCCTCCTATCTTTCCTTTTTAAATGGTAAATACAAATCCTTTTAGAAATAAAAGGAAGAGAGAATTTCATGCACACATTTAATGTATTTTGGTCATATCCACCCTCAGCTCTCCCCTCCCACTTGCCCCAAACCTCTGAACATGCAGCTCCTCCCACTTCATGTCCTTTATTTATATATTTTTTGCTGTAAGTATATGATTAGTGCTGCCTGCAGGTACACGGTTGTGGAGACATCCAGTGGAGTACAAACAACCTTCTAGAAGCCACACACTCAATTAAACCTGTGATCGCTTCTTGGCTGGCAGGATGGTGTTATAGTTCATAGGATTCCAACCTGGGTAACCCCACTGATGGAGTGCCTTTCCCAACAGCCTGCACAGTGCCTTTTGGCATGATGGAAACTAGCCAACAGGGAAGTTTCCAGGTAAGCTCGAACTTCATTTGTCAATGTCCTGCAGCAAAAGTATATTATATTTTCAGCAAAAGCATCTTACCATCTAGTTATGGTGGGCAACCAAGAGGCATAGCAATAGCTTATGTTGTTTTGGGTGTTCCTGGAGCATCCCTGACCAATAACTCATAGGGATGTACCCATGTCTGGCAATGAGATTTTTATTTAATAACCCACATGTTCTGAGGGAAGCATGGTCTACACATTCAGGATACTTTCACCCAAACTCCTTTAATTAAAAAAATTATTTTATGTGTGTAGGTGTTTTGCCTACATGTATATATGTGCACCACGTGTGTGCTAGTGCCAATGAAGGCCACAAGAGGGCAATAAATCCCCTGGAACTGGAGCTACAGACAGTTGTGAGTTACCATGGTAATTCAACACAGTGCCCTTAACTGCCGAACCATATCTCCAGCCCCATAAATTCTGCCCGAACCCTGTTTTGGTATTTAATGGCTTTAAATTTTTTTTCATCAGCATGTTTTGGTCATATTCTTCCCCTTCAAACAAGTTCTTATTGGTTTAAATACTAAGGCAACTCCAGGTAGTTAAAAGGAAGGTTTATTTTGTGGGGTAACTTACAAGTGAAGGCATACATTTCAAGGTCTGGGAAAGGTGAAGCACAGTCCACCAGTGTTCTCTGGAGAACTCTGCTTGGTCTGCCTCCAGTGTCCAGGATCCAGGAACCAAGAATGCCCATCTGGATCTCGGGTCTTCAGGGGTCCTGTCTCAGCTCCGCCTTGTAGGTGTGACAGTTACTGAAGCCTCAGTGGGGGTGGTACTTCCAGGTCAAAGCTGAACCGGCTACCCACTCCAAGTTCTCCTAAACCCTCACTACCTCCCTACCCATCCACCTTCTTACTGCTTCTCTTTCTTTTAAAACTAAAACCCCAAATAAAACAAGCAATTGTGGTGATATTGTGTTTCCCAAAATATTGTGAACACTAATAAACTTATCTGGGTTCAGAGGACAGAACAGCCACTAGATAAATATAGAGGCCAAAAAACTGGTAGCACACACACCTTTAATCCTAGCATTCTGGAGGCAGAGATCCATCTGGATCTCTGTGAGTTCAAAGCCACACTGGAAACAACCAGGCATGGTGACACATGCCTTTAATCCCAGAAGTGATGGCAGGAAGCAGAAAGGTATATAAGGTGTGAGGGCCAGGAACTAGAGCTGGTTAAGTTTTTAGGCTTCTAGCAGCAGTTCAGCTGCAATCCATTCGGATGAGGACACAGAGGCTTCCAGTTTGAGGAAACAAGATCAGCTGAGGCATTGGCGAGGTGAGGTGGCTGTGGCCTGTTCTGTCTTTCTGCATTCACCCCAATACCTGGCTCCAGGTTTGTTTTCATTAATAAGACCTTTTAAAATTCCTGCTATAAACAACAAACAAAAATAAAACAAAAACAAAAAGAGAAAAAATATCATACTAAAATAAACACACACACACACACACACACACACACACACACACACACACACACACACACCATGAAGTCTATTTTGTGTTGACTAACTGCTCCTGAGCCTAGGATGTATTCCACTTGAAAAAAACTTATTTTTCCCTCTTTTAGCCAGTATTAATTTCAAATAGCTTCTTGGTTAGGAGTGGGACCCTATGCTCACCTCTTCTTGCAGAGAATTTGTCTGGTTTGAACCTGTGCAGGTCCTGTCCATGCTGGTACAGTCTCTGTGAGCTCATATGTGTATTGGCTCTACTGTGTCTGAAACAATACACTGTTTCCGGGGAGTCATCCACCACCTATGGCTCTTACAGTCTTTCTACCTCCTCTTGTCTATAGATCCCTGAGTCCTGAGAGGAGGTGTTTGATGAACATCCCATTTAATGATGAGCGCTCCAAAGTCTCTCACTTTGCACATTGTCCAGTTGTGGGTCTCTGTGTTAGTTCCCATCTACTACAAGAAGAACCTTCTATGGTGAGAACTGAGCAATGCATTACTCTTTGGGTAGAGCAGTATGTCATTAGAACTCATTTTTTTTGCTCTTTTTCTTGAACAGAATGGTCATAGTTGGTTTTTCCCTCAGGCTCACAGCCTATATAGTCTCAGGGTCTTGGCCAGTTTAGCAATGCCAAGCATGAGATCTGTCTAATGGAGGAGGCCTTAAGTTCAATCAAAAAGTGATTGGTTACTTCAAATGCTTTCTTTTAAAAAGCTGTATCTATATTAAAGATTTTTCTATTTTTATCTTTTATTTATTTATTTGTTTGTTTGTTTGTGTGTGTGTGTGCATGTATGTATAAGTGTGTGCTTGCACAGACCTGTGGTAGCCAGAAAAGGGTGCTGGATTCCCTGAAAGTGGAGTTACAGGCCATTGTAAACCACCAGCTGTATGTGCTGGAACAGAATTCAAGGTCCTTTGAAAGAACTGAAATGTTAACTGCTGAGCCATCTCTGTAGCCTCCTATATGGTAGCTCTACTGTTTTTAAAGATTCTATTTATTAGTTATTTATTTAATAATGTGTGAGTGGTTTGCCTTCATGTATATATTTGTGACATGTGAATACCTGGTGCCCACAGAGGCCAGTAGAGCATGCTGGATTCCCTGAACTGGAGTTATAGATAGTTGTATACTACCACTGTGTGGGTGCTGGGAATTGAACTTGGGTCTTCCGCAACAGCAGCAAGTGCTCTTAACCACTAAGCCATCTCTTGAGCCTGTAGACATTCTGTTTTAAAGTTCTTTAGAAAGCTGAACACTGTGTCCCCCACGGTGGCTGCACCAATTTATGATCCCCATGGAGGGTATTTTTTAACAGCTGTGCTAACACGTTTGCCTGCCAACACTACCACAAGTATCATTTCTGGGTCTTTCTGTATGTGTTGGTCTTTTGTGGATTATTTTTCTACTCTTTTGTATATATGCTAATTTAGGGCTGATGTTGGGTAATTGATTTTTTTTTCTTTACCTATTTTGGGAGCTTTGTTCTGGGACCTGATTTACTGCTAGGAATCAACTGAATTCTCTCATGAATTATACATTTCATCCTGTAAAGGTGGGCACAGAGCAACTTTACCTCTTTCACAATGTCCTGAGAATGTGATAATGCCCTGCTCCAAGTGACACAAATGATCAACTCCCTGGCCGTGTGTGCTGCAGAGTTTTTCTGCCTTAGACCGAGGAAGTTATTTCCCTGAACTTCCTTTCCCGACTTGCACATATGCATCAAGGTTGGGCCAAAGCCTCAAGGAGACGAGTCCTTCAGAAATGCACATTCGTGTGAGGTAGCCCCTTCCTTGTTACTCTGCCCCCTGATTTCTGCCTGCTGTTCCCTCCAAACCCTAAGCACTGTTTCTCCCATTAGGAAAGCTGCTCTTCTGCATGGTGCCTCCCTCTCTCCCTGACACCTGGCAGTTCTCCAGGCAGTGAGCTGTTGCTCCTCTCTGTGATCACTTACTGTTATGTGAGTGTTATGCTACGTGACGTTTGAAAACTTGTTTGATACATTTCTGCTGGATTTTCTAATTGGTTAAGGCAGGAGAGTAAGTTTGGTCCTGTTAGTCTTTCATGGCCTGGAGCAAAGTGGTCCTCTTGCCTTCCAGCACTCCCATGTGAGTGTGACGGGGTGTACCATGTGCTCCTTCCCCATATCTGAGTGGTTTATCTTGCACATTCTCCATGTTATTACCCATCACAGGGTCTTCTTGTGCCTGATTGTTTTTCTGGCTCTGCCTGCTTGGATTCTGTGGAATTCACAGTAGCTTCCTGTCCATCCATTTAATCTCTCCCTTCTTTCATCCTTTCTGTCCTTCCTTCCTGATAATGATGCTCTTCTACACTGGAAAATGTAGATTTGGCTTGGGATTTCTGCACATTGAGGTACCAATAACAAGCATGGCATCTGGCATATTTCTGATCTTCCATTGTTGTTCTTTATCTTGGTTTTGAAATTATTCTCACACTCACTGGAAGAGATTGAGAGTGAACGAACTTGGATTAAGAGGCAGTAGAGTGGGGATAGTAATTCTGGAGACTTTGGGCCTGGGCGAGATGGTTCAGTTGCAAAACACCCCCCTGCCCATGATGCATGAGGATCTGAGTTAGAGTCCCCAGAACCCACAAATAATGGTTGAATGTGGCGGTGCATGCTTATAGCTTATAGTCACAACTCTGGAGAGACATGGACAGAAAGATTCCTGGAGCTTGCTGGTGAGCCAACCTAGCATAAGTGATGAGCTCCAGGTCAATGAGAGACCATGTCTCAAAGGAAATGGACAGCATCCTGAGAATGATACCCATGGTTGGCCTCTGGGTTCTACATGCATGGGCACACATAGGCACTCACATTAAAAACAGCAAGAAGCCGTGGTAAGTCTTATCAGTAGCAGAAGTCATGCTTGAATATTAAAATTTTAAAAAGATCATGGCCGAATGGTGGTGGTGCACACCTTTAATCCCAACACTCGGGAGGCAGAGGCAGGTGGATCTCTCCTGGTCTCCAAAGCGAGTTCCAGGAAAAGCACAAAGCTACACAGAGAAACCCTGTTTTGAAAAAACAAAACAAACAAACAAAAAAACAAACAAAGACCAGTCGGGCTCTGCAGTTAGACTCTTAGTTCAAACCTCACAGCTGCGGCTCTCAGCTCAGCAGCCTGCTGCAAGTTGTTCACCATGTGTTAGCTTCAGGAGCTACAAAAGATGTCCAACAATAACATTTAGTTCTAGTGTTATTTTGGGGGCTGCTGACTTTATCCCTAAGAATCATTAGAGCAGGGCTATACCACATTGAATCTTCAGTAAACTGTGTTGTTGATTGACCCTTCCTGGGTCTACATGGAATAAACATGAGCCTGCAGTTTGCACCAAGCTCCTGTAATTCACCACCTCAAATACAGCTCTCAACACACCATCACTCTTAGTCATTGTTGGTTAGCTCATACATTCAAGCAACACATGAGGGACCTTTTAAAAGATGCCAGATACCAATGTTGCAATGGTCCTTCCTTGTTGATATTTTTAGAAATTTCAAAACCAAATTGATGCATACATTTCTAAAAGAAGGGGAAAAAAGGCATCTGTGTCTTATGTGTTGATGGTGTTATTGAAAGCAGGTCTAATAGTGTTGTGACCTCTCCCATGAATGTTTCCTCCTTAGGATTTTTTTTTTGAGACAAGGTTTTATATATTTTAGGCTGGCCTCAAACCCTGTTCCTTTGATCTTTGGATCCTCCTTATACAGTACTCCTTCGTGAAGGGTAGGCAAACACTTTGCCAACTAAGCTCCATCCTTGGGAGTTTGAAGGCACCTTTAACTGTAGGAAGTACCACTCTTTGTTAGCTTCCTGGTAGTGCTTTCTTCCTTAGGAAGCAGGGCAGGAGGAAGCCCTCCCTCCTACCTCTGCCTTAGAGTAAGACCTTCCCCTGTCCAAGATGCATAGTCCCAGAGGATCTGGTCCTTCCTTTTCCTCCTAAATAAGCAGTTGTCCCAACAGAGGAAAATGCAAGTTTCTGTTGCCTCTGTCAGTTCTTCTCTCTGACATTTCTAGGGACATGACATTTTGTTCCAAGGGTGATCTTGAAGTGTCTCTGGTTTGTGCTAACAAACTATGCTATGGGACTATGACCTGCCCTCTACAGAATTCCTACTATGCTACGGGACTATGTCCTCCCCTCTACACGTGCAGAAATAGGTACTGCAATTGTATGGAAACTTCCCGAAGGTGTGTCATGGCTCATTTTCTCTCATGATTAGTTGCCTTGGCAGCAGGCATGTTCTTTTGGCTTCTTGAGGGGTGTTGTAAGTCAAGTGCTGTGGGTTCCTATGGTCAGCACCGCCCAGGCACTGATCACTGTCAAAAAAGTGCCTCAAAAGTTATACCCAGACAAGAATTTTCTGTTACTGTCAATAGTGTCCATTGAAGTCATCAAACCAGGGGTGTTACCTATAGTCTGAAATTTCCTTAGATAAATTACCTTGAGTCATTTGCTGAGACCAGCCACTCAAAGGCAAATATCCAGAGAAGGTGGCGTTCAGTCTTTCATTTAGTCCTTTAATGCTCATTTCTTAGGGGTGTGGAGATGCCTCAGTAAGCGGAGTGATTGCCTATGAACTTACAAAATGGCCTTTGGGATCCCAGAGGGCAATTGTTTGGTTCCTCCATGCAGATGTTGCATTTTGCTAAGTTATGGAAAATCCCCAAGGCCAGGCAGAGAGCACTCAGGTCAGGCTGGGGATTTCCGTATATCCTGCCTTCTTATTTCCAGAAGAGTTCTGTGGAAGGGTATTGGAACCCCTCTGGATCCAGCAGTTTCCTCCCGACCCATATTCAGGGCTAGGTATCTTACCCTTTGACAAAGTTCTAGTATTTTATGAGCTATAAACTTTAAATCGGGGTGAGAATATCTCTCTATCATGGGGAATTACTCAAGATGTGATAAAAATGTGTTCTACTTATGGCAAAATTTTCAAGCCTTCACTAGGTCCATGAAGCTTGCTAGTTGCATGTTTCTGCTCAGGATTGAAGCTGGCAGAGTCAAAGTTGCCTGTTTCTCTCCATGTGAGTGACTTTTATGCATTGAGTTCCCACTGGCTGTCCATAATCCGTTCTCCTCTGGGGCTATAATTAGACCAACAAGGGTGACTATTTTAGGACGAATGTGAAGATTCTAGAAGCTGTGTACCCTGCGATTGCACACATTCTACAGTCAGTTAGCCTTCCACCTAGGAAGTGCTGGTGGTTCTCTTAACACTTGCACTTCTTAAAACACAAAATTTCGTTGAGCAAGTCAGAGTGAGGGCATGTTGGTATTTAGTGCTAACTCAAGCTGTCTTAGTCAGACTGGTAGGACAGACGGTGGGCTGCAATATTAGTTATCAAACTGCCAGGGCTTATCAGGAAATAGGAGCCCCTTTCACTCAGCTGCTGATAGGTCTGCCCTTGTCAATCCTGAGAAACTACAAAGCAAAGAATTAGGATGAATCGAGGGGAATGAAACGAAAATTGTTCATATTTCATTTGTATCCTTTGACATCATCTTACACTAAAATTGATAACATGAAATTATGGAAAGACATAACAGTCATTAGCAGTTTTAGAAGAAGGTGGTTGGGCTGGCTACAACAATTGAAAAATAATTTTTAGATGCATTAGTAAGAAAGCCAACATTTAGGTCCACTGTTTGAAGTGACTGCATCCTGGTCAAAGCGGGTTCTGAGCTCGAATGTGAGTAAATAGCCCGTCTGATCATGTGAGATTGCCATCTTTCCTGGCAGCAGCTCACTGGGAAATCTGGGCTCAGAGTCCCCCAAAGACTCGTGCACTGAAGATCTGTTCCCCAATGAGGCAGTGTGTAGAGTGTCTGGGCCACAAAAGCACTAACCTCATCAGTGACTGATCCAGAGGCGAGTCCACAGCAGAAGAGGCCATTGAGGGGTGGGGCAGTGAAGGGGTGGGGCTAGGGGAGCTATAGCTTGTCTGCTTGTGCATTCTGCAAGGTGTGAAGGCTGTGTGTGTGTGTGTGTGTGTGTGTGTGTGTGTGTGTGTGTGTGTCTGTGTTGTGTGTGTATACAGTGTAAGTACAGGAGAGAAGTTTCCAGTCTGTCTGTGAAGGTTAGCATTTATGGTATTAGTGTTTCTGGAATCTTCTACCTTTAGGATCACTTAAAAAATCTCCCCAATGCTTCTGCCAGATTTTCCATCCTTAGAGAGGAAGAAAGAAAAGTGTCAATGGCCGGATCTATGCAGGATTTGTGTCTGTATAAAGGTTACTAGGATGTTGAACCTTTTAAAAGATGTTTAGATTCTTTTGAAGTAAAGTATGACTATTTTTCTAAACTACCAAAGCTGAGTGGTGCTTGTTCATCTCCTGCCTTGCTTACTTTCTTCCTTCAGCTTCCTGTTCAAGTTCAGAGCCAACTGAGAATTAGGAGTCAAAAGATAAAACAAGTAGATCCAATAGCAGCTTCCCGACTGATGATGCAAGGAAGGAGCGCAGTCATTGGTAGGATAAGGTTCCTCACATACCTCACCAGAGTTCAAAGCAGGTAATCCCTCAGCAACATCTCTCATGCCCTACAAGCTGCCTCTGTGGGAGTGGTCCTAACTGTAGGTCAGGAAGAAATGGAGTACGCCAGCTTGGTACTGACTTCAAGGGCATTTGTTTCCTTTACTAACTCATTCCTTAAAAAGGTCACTGTGAGAGCTTTCCATCACTTTGATAAATTACCCGAGGTAATCAGCTTGGGAAGAGAAAGGGTTTCGTTTGGATTAGTTTCAGCGTTTTGGTCTATGATGAGGCCTGTTTCTCTGGGCCTGTGGCAGCACATCCTAAGATGAACATGTGGTGGAGCCTGTCTGCTCATCTCATGGCTGGTAAATGAGAGAAATGGGAAGAAGCTTCAGTTTCGTGGCTCCTACTGACCATTTTCAATGGCTCCTCAATTCCATCCATCATGCTGGCCATTAAAAGTTCCCACATTCCAGCCAGCACCAAGCTGGGGACCAAGCCTTTGACACAAGGGCCTTTGATGGACAGTCGGTTCCAAGTTCCAGCAGTATCTGTTCCCTGTTGCTAAATGAGGCAGGGGACAGAGAAGAATGGAAGGACACTGTGTCCCTTGCAAATGGCTTTCAGAGAAACATGAGAGGTGGAGAGTATATGTTTTTAGAAGCAAATAGGACTGATTAATCCTCTGATTCAGGACTTGCAGGGCACCAAATGATTTCCACGGGACTTGATTTTGCATGTAATTCATGTAGCCCTGATATCAGACACATTCTGCCTGAGATGCTACTGTGTGTCTGTTGGCTCAATGTAGTTGTTTATAGGAGTCGTTCATTTGCAGACCTGTCTCAGTGTAGATCACAAATGTTAGTCTCTTGTTTCTGGGAATAAAAAGGTCAACAGACTGAGTCCCTTTCCCCAGCCTAAGAGTAGCCCATAAACCCATATTGAATTCTTGGAGTTTGAGATTGCTTTCCAGGATATGCACTGGGTGGAATTTCAGATTAGTGAGAGCTAAGATTGTTCACCAGTGTGAACAATGAGGACAGTGTTCGCAGCAATGTGAAACTTCCACTGCCAGCTGGACTCCAGGGACAGCCTTTCCAGGCTGCATGTGATGTCCTTCTGAGATCTCCTTCTGTAGCCACAGTAGCAGTGTATACTGAAAGGATCCCTTTTGACGGTGTAGGAATTATGGTGGGATTCAGTGTCCAGGAAGCAAGCTTCCAGGGGTGGGCAAGAGAGAACAAGAAACACCACAAACTAACGAAGCTACCAAGGGGACAGGTAGAATCCAAGAAGACTCCAGGTCACATCCTGAGGAGATGTAGCTATGTCAATTATTTTCTGTTGTTGTGATGAAACATCATGGTCAAAAGTGACTTTAGAAAGAAAGCGTTTATTTCGGTTTAGGAGTCATGGTGACAGGGGCCAGACAAGGAAGCTGAGAAAGCAAAATGGAGGGGAGCAAGGCTATACATTCTCTACACCCACCTGGTAAAATGCTTCCTCCAGCATGGCTCCACCTCCTAAAGGTTCTGTTACCTCCCCAAACTGTGACTCTGACTGGTGACTTGGTGATCAATTACACAAGCCTATGGGAGGAGACATTTCTCATTCAAAACAACATGGTGGCTTTGTTGGGGAGTACTTGCTTAGCATGGTCAAAAGCCCCAATTTCAATCCCCAGCACCCATAAACTGGGTGCAGTGGTGCATGTCTGTAATCTGCGTGTTTAGGAAATACAGAAAGGAAGATAAGACGTCCAAGGTTATGCTCAGCTGCAGAGAAAGTTTGAAGCTAGCCTGGGCTACATGAGGCTCTGTAAAAACAGAGAGTAAAGAAGGAAGGAAGGGAGGAAAGAACAAAGGATGGAGGGAAGGAAGGAAGGGCGGAAGGGAGGAAGGGAATTACTCTGGTCTGTTCCCATGGGAAGGAACAGCCACGTGTGTAGAATCCAAGGTTGACTACCATTCTCCTATGGGAGGCTACAAGAGGGCAACTTGTTATCAGCAGGACTGCATATGCTCACACACATTGCCCCTGGGGTCTAGAGGAAAAAGTGTTAAAGTCTATTAAAAGTGTTCCGATTCAAGGTCAGGATTTGAGTTTCTTCTGTTAATTGATGAAAATGTGCCAGGCTCTGTCAGAAACCATTTCTTTATCCCAGCTCTAAACGGAGAGAGGTGTTAACTGGGGAGCTGGGCTACTATTCTTAGTAATAATCCCGTCTCCACCTGCTGTGCTGACATGCTAATTTCTTACTCAGCGTTTGAGGAATACTTTCACTGCAATTAAAAGTTCTGTAAGTGTGAGGTGTTCTGTAGAGAACAAGGTAAAAAGTAGGTGTTTGCATCCCACACCTTCCCCTGGAATATGTAACACCTAACTACACTGGAGAATAAGGAGGCCAGGGGCTGGAGGTGTGGCTTGCTCAGCATGCACAAAACCCTGGGTTCTATCTCCAGCCAGGTACAAATGGGGTGTGGTAGTTCACACCTATAATCCTGCACTTGGGAGGTAGAAGCAGGAGGCTCAGAAGTTCAAAGTTATCGTTGACAACATAGGGAGTAAGAGGCTGGGCTAGATACATGAGACCCTCTCTTAAAAGAAAAAAAGAAGGAAAGAATATTGCAAGCCCAGAAGACCAAGGCTCACATGAACTGAAATCACAGGGAGAAAGCTCATATGGTAAAGAATGAGAGGCTGCAAGGTAGGGCCCTCTCCACTGGGGAGGATCTCAAAGCCCAGCTCAGAGACAGTCACACTGGTTTTCTGAGCATCCAGACTCAGCAACTTCATCCCACCCCCACCCCCATCCAAAGATGGGGCATTATTCTCAAGCTTTATTCAGTTAAATAGCATCTGATTGACTGGGAAGAAACAGACCCCATTTGAAAGCATTATTAGATTACCTACTTTAACGGGCCATCCTGGATGCAAAACATAAAGGAAGTAGGCACCGGTGACCCAAGCTGTACAGTGGGGTGGACAAGCCCAGTAACACACAAAGCTTCCTTCTTGTTTCTGGAGAGAATATGGATGTCAACAAACTTAGCTTGTGTGTGTGTGTGTGTGTGTGTGTGTGTGTGTGTGTGTGTGTGTGTGTGTTTTAAGAGCAACCATTACAAAAACAGTATGAACAAAAAAAAACTACGCCAAAGTATCACCCCACCCTAGTGAGAAAGCCTGCTACCAAAGATAAAGCTAAGTGTTGCTGAGGAGACAAGGGGTGTCTTGCATGCACAGGTGGGTGTATCGGCAGGGCAAACACTGGAGACAGTGTGGAGGCTGCTCAAAGATTAAAAGCGGGGACTGAGGAGATAAAGTTTTAATTCACAAACTTGCCTTGAAAACTTGAAGGCCTGAGCTCAATCCCCAGGACCTACATTAAAAAAGCCAGGTGTGAGCCGGGCGGTGGTGGCGCACGCCTTTAATCCCAGCACTCAGGAGGCAGAGCCAGGCAGATCTCTGTGAGTTCGAGGCCAGCCTGGGCTAACAAGTGAGTTCCAGGAAAGGCGCAAAGCTACACAGAGAAACCCTGTCTCGAAAAACCAAAAAAAAAAAAAGCCAGGTATGGTAGCCCACCCTTATAATCGAAGTGCTGAGGAGGTGGCAGTGGCATCATCCTGGGGTTCTCCAGCCAACCAGTTTAGCTTACTTGGTGATTTCCAGATTCTCAAAAAGAGATGGACATTGTTTCTGAGGAAGAAGACCAGAGGTTGTCTCTCTCTCTCTCTCTCTCTCTCTCTCTCTCTCTCTCTCTCTCTCTCTCACACACACACACACACACACACACACACACACACACACACACACACACACGCTCATGTGTGCACAAGTGCAATTATAGACAGAATTACTTTGTGATATCTCGTTCCTGGGATTCATCTAGAAAGGCTGTGGAATTAGTATACTGAGGAGACATCTACCTTCCCATGCTTGTTGAAGAATTAGCACAATAAACAAGAAATGGAAGTGTCAAACAGCCATTAGTGGAAGAATGAATGGAAAACACATGATACCTTTAGACCATGGGATACTGCTGAGCCACAGGGAAGGGTGGGGCCTGTCATTGTGGTGGCATAGACGGACTGGTGGACACTATGCACAGTTGCTACTCAGAAGTTAAGAGTAGAATCGTGGCTGCGAGAGGCCAGAAGAACAAAGGAAGTAGGTCAGTGGGTTACTGAGTTACTCTGAAGGAAGACTAAGAATTCCCATTGTCGGGGCTGGAGCGATGATTCAGTGGTTAAGAATATTTACTATTTCTATAGAGAATCTGGGTTCAGTTCCCAGTATCCAGCATGTTAGTTCACAAGTGTGTAACTCCAGTTCCAGGGTATCCACAGCCTCTTCTGGTCTCTCTGGGCACCATGTGGTATACATACATGTAGGTGAGACACTCACACATACAATAGAAATAAGTAAATCTTTAAGGAAAAGATATTTCGATGTACTGTAGATATCAACTGTATGCTGCATATTTTAAAAAGGATTTTGAAGGTCTTCTCTGTAAAGAATGTTTGACTACAGACATGCTAAACCCAATGTAAACATTATACAATGCATATATGTGCTCGAGCATTATATCATAACCCTTCAGTGTGTATGTTTGTGTTTCCATGTACCAATTGTAAAACTAAAGATTTTTAAAAATTTAATTTTTAAATCTTAAGAAATTTAAGATTTTTTTAATTTAAAAAAATTTAAGAAATTTAAAAAAAATTGTACTTGGAATGCTAAGGCAGAGAATTGTGTGAGTTCAATGTCAGCCTACAGAGTGAAACCCTACCTAAAAATAAAAAAAAGACCAAAGCGAAAGAAAAATGGAGGAAAAAGAAAATGACCCAAGGCAGCTAAACATAAGAATATAAAAACAAAAATTAAAAAGAAGAAGGTCTGGAGAGGTGGCTCAGTGGTTAAGCGCACTGACTGCTCTTCCAGAGGTCCCAGGTTCAAGTCCCAGCACCTACATAGTGGCTCATAACCATCCATTACTCCAATTCCAGGGGCTCTGATGCCTTCTTCTGGTCCCCATCAGCACCAGGAAACACATGGTGCACAGACATACATGTAGGAACACGTATGACGTATAGACATACATGTAGGCAAAACACTCATATACATAAAACAAAGTAAAAATATTGAAAAGTACAAATAAACAGAACTGTCAAGGATAAATAGAAAACATTACAATGCAGATGTTAAAATGTAACATTAATCTTAAATAAAGTAAATGAGTTCAACTCTGCTAGTGGAAATAGGGCTTCCAGAGAACAATCAAAACACCACAAACCTCTAGTATTACAGTATCCCTGTCAAGCAAATGACATTCCTCTGTTGGGTGTGTGTGTGGGGGGGTGTGTGTGTGTAGTAGTAGTAGTAGTAGTAGTAGTAGTAGTAGTAGTAGTAGCAGCAGCAGCAGCACTGAGTTAGAACTCAACAGTCTTGTTTTTGCTAGACAGGTATACTGTAACCACTGGGCTAGACCCCCAGGCCTGATAGTCTTGTGCACTGATCTATAAGCACCAGTCATAAACACATATTAAGATATTGAATCTTGCCGGGCGGTGGTGGCGCACGCCTTTAATCCCAGCACTCGGGAGGCAGAGCCAGGCGGATCTCTGTGAGTTCGAGGCCAGCCTGGACTACCAAGTGAGTCCCAGGAAAGGCGCAAAGCTACACAGAGAAACCCTGTCTCGAAAAACCAAAAAAAAAAAAAAAAAAAAAAAGATATTGAATCTTGTTTTATTAAAAGTACAATCTTACTTGATCATGATGTACTTAACTTATAAACACAAGGGTGGATCAACATTAGAAACCATATTTTGGTGACTAATTGTATTAAATAAATTAAAGAAAACATCACATTCAACCATAAAAGGCTTAGTTTTTTGTTTTTTTTCTCTTCAGACACAGCACTTCCCTTTCATGTTGATTTCTGGGAGCACTTTATATATTTTGGAACACAGTTCTATCTCTCCTCTGCTACCTATATGGGAAACAATTCCTGTTTTTGGATTTGTTCTATATTTTGAGAAATTTAGAATGTAATTTCGATGTTGTCATGCTATCATGTGATGTATTTTAAAATGATATGTTGTGGAAGATAAGCTTTGCTTTTATTAGGACTTAAAAGTCCTCCTATAGTTTGCTTGTGATGCATTGCTGTTTGTAATGGGAAAAACTTGGTACATCTGTGCATTCCCAGGACAGGATTCTCCCATGAGTTCAGATGAGAAGGCAGAGCTGTGTGAAAGGTTCCAAGGTAGGTCTGATAAATGCTGAAAGCGAATCAAAGACTAAAACTCAACGGCTAACCGCGCATGGTGGGGCACACCTTTAATCCCAGTACTTCTAAGGCAGAGGCAGGCAGATCTCTGTGAGTTCAAGGCTAGTCTGGTCTACATAGTGAGTTCCAGGACAGTCAGGGCACATCAAAAGACCATGTCTCAAAACAAAGAGAAGGCCCCCAGAAAACTCCAACCTGAATGGCTTATTTTCGGGCTCTAAGGCGTGCATGTGCACAGGGGACGCATTGCAGATAAAGTGTGCATGTGCACAGGGGGTGCACTGCAGGTCACTGCATGCAGTGATGCTGTCTTCTAAAGGGGTGTTGCACCAGAGTCACTCTGACTGGCACGATTTGAAATGAAGTCGTCTATAAGAATCATTCCAATGAGGTAGCAGGGTGGGCAGGCTTCTTTTCAACTTGGCGGCGATTCTTCAGAGCTTGCCCTTCCTTGAGCGCAGATCTGGAGAACAGACTGGACTGTTGTAGAAGGCTGGGAAATCCCAGGCCATGAGGCTGCATAACAGATAAATGCCATTAACCTGGTGCAACCTGAGATAACCAGCATAGGACAGGAAGCAGATAGCCCAAGAGACTTGGGTTCAAACCCTGCCTCCACCTAAGTCCAAATACCCCTCTTCCTGTAGGAGGGGACAAAGTTGCGCCTTTGTTTGGTGCAGGCTGACTGCATGTGAGCCATCTTCTATCAGGGTATCTGGTTACTTCTTCTGACTTTAATCATCAGATGGAGGTTGCTAAGGTTCTTTCTGGCTCTGATGTTTGATGGGTCATTTGAAGCTGGGGGTGGCAGTGGCTTGCGGAAGATCGGCATTTTGGCCTTTGTGTCAGGTAGGGGAAGAACATTTACTATGGTAGCTTCTGACTCAGGCTTGTTAGATTAGATTAATTATGTGCTGTGGATTAAACTGGATTTTAATTATAGGCTCAAATAAGACCCTGGTGTGATTCATCCAAGTAATGTTAAGACTTTATTTTATTTTTTTATTTTTTGAATAGTTCTGACAGAAAGAGGGGAAGGAACATGAAAAGGTATAAATAGCCACAGCTGGTTTAATTACAGCTAGGAGGAGATCAGAGGGAGGAAAAGAAGCAAGGTGGAAGCCCCCATGATATGCTAATTAGAAATTTTCATATGCATTGGTTCGCAACAGCAGTACAAATCTACGTGAGTTATTTTTACAAAGACCTTGAGGAGGCAAATCCACTGTTCTGTGAACCTCGACTGTCTGAAGAGAGCTCTTCTCCACACAGCTCTGGCTAGGGGAGCACGTGGCTTCTGGCACCTCCTGCAGTCTGAGCTTTGCAACCTCGGTGACAGACACAGAGGTGCTGATGAAGGGCGCCACAAGGAGGGTCGTGTGGGGAGTCAGGACAGGAAGGTGGCAGTGACTATGATCCAACCCCTTGGGCCATTTCCTCCGGCAACTATTGTAAGCTGATAGTGGGAGTGGGGGGTGGGGGGTGGCAGTGTGGGGGGGTGAGGGGGGGCAGTGTGGGGGGGCCTATGTGAGCCTCAAAGTGTCACTTCCATCCGACCTGTAGAGTTCTCTTGATCCTCCTATGACTAGCCTTACTCAGTGTAGCTTTCCTAGGCCTGTTTGCCTATTTAAGCTGTGGGAAGGCATCTATCAGGTCAGCCTTCACACCTTAGCCCAATACTACAAATGTTAGCTATAGATGAGGATAACCTTGAACTTCTGACCCTCCTGTCTCTCTTCTCTAAGTGCTGCTAGGGTAGGTATGCACCCCTGTGGTGGTTTGAATGAAGATAGCCCCCATAGAGTTATAGGGAGTGGCACTATTGGGAGGCGTGGCCTTGTTGGAGTAGGTGTGGCCTTGGAGGAAGTGTGTCACTAGGGCTGGGCTTTGGAGTTTCAGAAGTCCAAGCTGGGGCCCAGTGTTGCTCTCTTTTCCTGCTGCCTGTCGATCCAGATGTAGAACTCTCAGCTACCTCTCCTGGACGATGTTGACCCGCACACCATGACAATAATGGTATAAACCTCTTAGCTTTAAGTCAACTCCAATGAAATGTTTTCCTGTATAAGAGTTTTCTTGGTCATGGTGTTTCTTCAGAGCAATAAAACCCTCAGGCAACCACCATGGGCAGCTTTGTGTAGTGACGGGATGAAACCCATGGATTTCATGTACACTACCAACTGAGCTACAACCCCACCCTCACAGTCTGATTTTTTTTTCCAAATCTCAAAGAGGAGGAATTAAGAGCTGAACGTGGCTCAGTCCGAGGTCACTGACTCTTAACTTTGAACACCTCTTAGCCCCAGTAAATCCTTCCTTTTGTCTACCAGTCCCACAAGATACATTTTACTCTCCCTGTTCTCGAGGGAGAGATGGATCTTCATCCCCTTGAGTACCAGCACCGCTACACTGTTTACGGGGCAGCTAGATTACCTCTGGCCCTTGGTAAGGCTCAGCTACATCGCTTATGGGTCTGTTTTTCCCATTAGCCAGAGAGCTATAGAGTTACAACCCTCTGTGCAGATTACATCTTGAAGCTGGTCCTCAGTTGGAGCCTGATTAATTTCTTTAGCCCTGATAGTTGTCCAAGTTCAAGTCAAGGATTTTCAGTTTCATGAAGAACACTAGCTGGTTCCTCCATCCGGGGGATTGATTGATTGGGGCAGCGTCCAAGGCAAGTCTTCTGGCTCCAGATTGATGTGAATTCCACTTCAGATGCTCCCCCTGGAAGCACAAGTTTTGCTGGACTCAAGCAGGGAGTGACAAGTTCTGCCTTTCTCTCTTCTTAACTGTTCTTAACAGACATTTCAGCCTTCTGTAAGAGAGCTAGTGACGAGACTCTGACCTTGAATTGGGGGCAGACTGAAGGCTACTCAGCTCCTTCCCCGGCCAATGCAGTAATAAACAGCTTAGAAAATACCACGTCAACTCAGATTTCCCTTTTTAGCAGCAAATATCAGCTCAGAAGACTCTGGAAGCATCCAGAACCTTAGCACATTGCTTACAATTAGTTTTCACATCCCTCCTGAGCTGGCAGCCATGTTCCCCCCTCCTTGCTCTAAGCTGGAGCTGGAAGATTTTCTTCTTGCTTGAGTATGATTTTCTAAGGAAGGGATCAGACTTTTACCTTATGTTTTAGCTCTGCAGTGAGAGTGATTTTTCCATTGAAGGGAATTGGATTGTTTGTGAATCATTTCACACATCAATGAAAATTTAAAAAAAAAAATGAAAGGTCACATTCCAACTCCATATTTCTGCTGTCAAGTCACCTAATAGCAAATTTCATCCTCTAAAATCCTCCAATACTTAATATCTATTTAAATGGCAATCTGGTCTCATTTCTGCTGCCTGTTACTCTGGCTGAAACCAGGAGTATTAAAGAGACGAACAGTGTGCCAGTCGGGAGTCAAGTTCGGGTCGCAATGGATAATCGCCATAGTTATTCTGTGGGAGGAGCATGTGAATAAGGCCTTTGCTAATTGCCTTGAGTACGCTGTCTCACCTAACCCCCAACAGGCCTGAGAGGCAAGCACTGCAATTAGCACTAACGCTTGACAGGGATTTCAAGTTAGAGCATTAAGAAGAGAGCTGGACTAGAGTCTATTTCTCTGCGGAGGAGTATAGTACCCAAGTTAAGTTTATAGGTGGGCAGAGAGTGGTTGACTCCTCCCTACCTTCCCATCCTTCCTGCTTTCCTTCCCCCACCTTCTCTCTTTCCCACAGATTCTTATGTATCTGAGGCTCGCCTCAAACTTTCTGTAACCAAGGATGACCTGTACTCCTGATCCTCCAACCTCTACCCTCCCCCGACACAAATGCTAGGATTATAGGACTGTAGAAACCATTCCTGGTTTATGTGGTTCTGGGGAATCAAGCCCAAGGCTTTGTGCATACTTGGCAATCAGTCTATCAACTGAGCCATATGACCTGCCCCCTGGATTTTTTTAAAAGATATAATCAGCACTGTTCTCATCTCTGTATGTTGGGGTGGTATACACGTGTGTATAAAACGGGGGGGGCGGGGCTTGCGTGCCTGCTCATATGCATGTGGCCAGGGGTCAATATTGGTGTCTGCTTCACTCGTGCTCCACCTTATATTTTGAGGCTAGCATGCCCCCAGGATGCTCTTGTTACTGCCTCCCAGCACTGGTGTTACAGTATGGTACTGCCACATCTGGATTTTTGTGAGTCCTGAGCTAGGGAGCTTGCAGAGTGAGTACTTTACCTTTGAGACATGTCTCCAGCTCTGTTCTTCTCATCTTAGCATTTCTTTTCATTTAAATTCTAGAATGTTTGTGAATACCCATACTCTATCAATGGATAAGTAATTGTTTTAGCAGAAAAGAATTTAAGATTGACCTGGAGCAACAGTGAGGTTATGGAATGACTAGCTATGACAGCCACCCCAGGTGTGGCTGGGGTGAGCTCAGCCTACTCAACTGACTTTCTGGAAACATAACACAGTTTTCTTTTCATTCATTTAAGATGCTGCAGTGGGTTGCCTATGGTCAGTGCTGTGTTTTTTTAGAGATGTATTGGCACTATTCTCGTCTCTCTATGTTGGGGTGGTATACCTGTGTGTATATACCGGGAGATGTCGTAGTGGACATGTATTTGGGTTTGGGCCTTTTGGTTTGATAATAGATAAGCCAGGTCCCAGTAGAAACAAGACAACAAGACACAAAACTTCTCTCCTTGTGCTGTACTGCTTCCCCACCTTCACCCCACCCCCAGTAACCAGTGACTTAGGCTACTGTGAGGCAATCTGTGGATTCCCTGCAGTGGCGAGAACACAGGAGAGGCTATACCAACATGGGGAGCCATGCCAGGCTTCTTAGGGGCAAACTGGGAGGGGTTCTGGACTGCCATCTCCCTCTGTCTTTACCAGTATACTTAGAGTCTTCTCCAGACTTCAAAGAAGGTTTTATGAACTCCTATGATCTGATAAAAATAGGAGACAGTCGGAACATACAGGGACACTTTCATATTCTGTATCATAAGGACAAACATGTACTCCACCTCGCAGAAAGGAACCGGCATGTGCATGTTATTACCAGCTTAGCATCTCCACATTGTTATGGTTTGTTTATTCTGTCTTAATCCCTTTCCCCAGCCCACACACCCCTGGAGGATTACAAGGGCTGATACCAGCAGAAGCTAAGTAAACTGCATTTCAACAAATGCTTGAGTGCAGATATACCCAGAGTGAGGGGAGAAAAGGATGAAAAGCAGCAGCAACAACAAAAACAGGGCTGACCACCTAACTAGAGGGGCGAGACTGAACCCCAGAATGACTGGACACCTTTGTCCCCGCCCCTTTCTCCCTGTGTAATTCCTGGCTAGAGATGAAATGGAAGGCAGAGTATTAAGGTGTAACGCGGCTGTCTTCTCACGCCAGCTTTGAGCACATTTTAAAGATTTCATCTCCTTCCGCTCATTGGTGTCTGTCAGGCAGCTTCGAACTCCAGGACTGTAGCTACATTGTATGAGTCAGGACTTTGCAGACAATCTGGATCCTGGGTGTGTGCATGGAGACACACACACGCATGTATTGATCATAAGGAACTGACCCAATTGACTACAGAGACTGGGAAGCGCCACAACACCGTGGCTTTGGGGATAGAAACCTGATAGTCTAGTTCCAATAGGGTGAGAGAGAAAAGGCTATCTATGCTGTTCTCTTGTGTGCGTCAAGTGATGCACATGCTCCTTGGGTAGCAGGCTACCTTTGCATTGATAGATACCCTGTGATAGAACTGTATCCTGTGGAAGCAGTAGGTCGTCTGTGAGGACATCCTCATGAGATCCAGCCCTTATGTTTCCTTGTGGAGGTGTAACGGTCAATCTTTATTGTCAGCTTGACCATGAAACCATCTCTGGTCTTGTCTGTGAGGGTGTTTCTAGTTTTAGGTTAATCAGATGGGGAAATCCATGCCAAAAGCAGGTGGCAGTATCCCATGATCTGGAGCTCAGACTGAATGGGAAGGAAACAGCTATCTAAGGGCCAGCATTCATCTCGTTACTTCATGATTTCAGAGACAATGTGGCCAGCTGCTTCATCCTCCTGCCGCCATGTCTTAGGTGCCATGATGGGTTGTACCCTTGAACTGGGAGCCCAAGTAAGCCCTTCCTTTTAGGTGTTCTGTTACATTAACTAGCCAAGTAATTAACACATTTAGAGAGGTAGAGAGCCTCATGCAGTTCCGAGGTCCAGAAGACTCATGAGGTCCCATCAGCAGAGGCCCTTAGATTCCAGTTGCCGCTATAGAAGCTATGAAAAACAAAAACAAAAACCTGAGGAGGTTCGACCTGTGAGTGTCTTAGCTACCTGAGAATTGTGCATGCTTCTGTAAGAAATCCAAATTAACTCAGTGATTCACAAAACTGGACTTAGAATATATATAATTTTGATATGGGGATATCTGTTGGTCCTTCTCTACTTGCAGTGATGAAGAGAGGTTTTTAATTTTTCCCCAAGAAAGTCACACAACAAAATTATAAACATCCAGTCAGACACACCCAGGTGTTTAGCTAAATATCTGAACACCTTGAGATCCAGTCAAGCTGACATTCAAACATTAAGCATTCCTGATACATTAAGCCATGAGTGTTTTCTAACTCATCAGGAGTTCTGGGGTGTGTGTGTGTGTGTGTGTGTGTGTGTGTGTGTGTGTGTGTGTGTGTATGTGTGTGTGTGTTCCATGTCCCTGTTAAGAAATGAATGATGGGAGCTGGGTGGTAGTGGCACACACCTTTAATCCCAGCATTGGGAGGCAAGGGCAGGCAGATCTCTGTGAGTTCCAGGCTAGCCTGGTCTATAGAACATGTTACAGGATAGCTAAGACTATTACACTGAGAAATCCTGGACTATTATACTGAGAAATCCTGTCTCAACACACCAGAGAGAGAGAGAGAGAGAGAGAGAGAGAGAGAGAGAGAGAGATTCTAAAAACTAACAGCTTTTCACACATACTCCATTTTGGCTGATTCTCACCACCTAATTCCTTCCATCTCCTGCCCCCCTTTCCCTACTGCACCCCTTTGCCAGAATTTTTATACTGCATGTATTCTATTCTCCTCTCTTTCTTCCTCCCTTATAACTCCACCCCCTTCCAATGAGACCCTTTCAAGTTTCTTTTCCTCTATACCAATACACTCCTATAGTGTACATTAATATGTTTTGTTTATTCATTTATGAATGTATGGGTATAGGAATGCATGCACTACCACACATGTATGGAGGCCACATGCGGAACCACACATGTGGTTCCAGGTATTGAACTCAAGACCTCAGGCTTGGTGACAAGCACCTTTACCTCCTTTTCCCTGTCTTCTGCCCCTGTAATGTAAACTGTATTAGTAAATTGTCAAGTGCTGTTGGTGTTTGTTGAAAGTAGATTCTAGGAGTGGAAATGGCCATCTCATCCCAGACTCTGACATATTGATTTCAAGTTCTCTCCAAAGCTCCCTGTCTTGGGCAGGCTGGCCCTCTTTCACTGTAACAGGGAAGACTAGAAACACCAAGTGGCTTAAGGATTGTTCTGGCTATTCTTACATCAACTTGACACAGCTGGAGTTATCTGAAAGGAAGGGATTTCAATTAAGAAAATGTCGCATATGATCCAGTTGTGAGGCATTTTCTTAATTAGTGACTGGTGAGGGAGACCCCAGCCCACTGTGGGTGGTGCCATCCCTCAGTCCTGGGTTCTACAAGAAAGCAGGCTGAGCAAGCCATGAGGAGCAAGCCAGTAAGCAGCACCCCATCATGGCCTCTGTATCAGCTGCTGCCTCCAGGTCCTGTCCTGTTTGAGTTTCTGTCCTGACTTCATTTGGTGACGAACTGTTACATAGAAGTATAAGAGGAACAAAACCTTTCCTCCCCAAGTTGCTTTGGTTATGGTGTTTTGTCATAGCAATAGTAACCCTAACTAAGGCAAGGGTATTAGAAATGCTACACCTTGAGAGGAGGGAGATGCTGAATAATATCTAACAAAGAAATGATTGTTTATCACGGTTGTAAAAATGCCTGCAGTGGGAATGAGTTGGAGGAAGTTCACGCAAGGAGAGAACCCTACCCACTTGGAAATCTCTCATTCAGAGACTCCAGCATAGCCTCAGCAGGGCTCCTCCAATCTCCATAGGGTGTGGCCAGGGCCTTAGGATGTTCCACTATCTATCCAGGTCTTCCATCTGCTTCTTGATGTTATTTTGTTTTTGCTTGCTATAAACTTAATAAACTCACTGAGGCTGATGCTGTAGGTCATTTCCATAGGGAACAATTTCCACCCAGATGTCAGATTAACAGTTTAGAGGCTAGGATCTCCATATAAGAGTCAACACACAGCATGTCTGTATGGCCCTGGGTTTTTCTGCTCACCATAGTATTTTCTGGTTTCATCCATTTACCTGCAAATTTCATTTTTTTAAAGCTGAGTAAAAGTCATATGCACGTACATACACTCATAAGTTCCTTATCCACTCAACTGTCAGTGGACATAGAGGATGATTGCATTTCCTAGCTGTTCTAAAAGGGCAGTGTGGTGGCTAAGTTAAAATGTCCCCCATAGGCTCAGGCTTTTGAACACTTGGTCCCCAGGTGGTGGCGCTGTTTGGGGAGGTGGTGCAGCCCTACCAGTGGAAGTACGTCACTGGGGGTGGGCTTTGAGAGTTCACTGCCTCACTCTACTTCCAGTTGTTCTCTTTGCTTCATACTGTCAGTCCATCTCACAGTTTCCTGCTACAGCCACCTGCTGCCCTGCCTCCCCACCACTTACGGACTCTCCCTCGGGAAGAGCAAGCCGGAATAAACTCTTTCTTCCATGAGTTGCTTTTAGTCACAGTAACAAAAAATAACTAATGCAGAAGCGATAAACATGGATGTGCAAATATGTAATAATGGAATATACAGCCCTTTGCAAACATTCCCAGGGGTGGTATAGCTGAGTCATATGATAGACCTATTTCTAGCTTTTTTTGAGAAACCGCTACACTGATTTCCATAGTGGCCACACCAGTTTATACTCCCACCAAGAGTGATTAATGACTCCTCTTATGAAAAAAAGATACAAAACACTTTGTATAAATTAATGAAATAGAAAAGGCATACATAATTCAACCATCCTAATATTATTGGGATCAAGTTTGTGAATTTTTAAGATTCTCTAACCTCTATACATCTCCACACTTATTCTCATATCTCAGTTTTAAAAGGTGCCCTTAATAATCACAAGTCTTCCGGGGATGAAGTTGGTCACAAGGACCTGGGAATCTGAATGAAATAAGTTTAATTCTGGAGAGCCAGACATGTGCCAATCACTGTGGTTCCCCTTTAAAACATCAGCCACCTTCAGAAAAACCTGGGGGCTGATCTCAGTTTGTAGAGTGCTTGCACTGTGCACGGAACCCTGAACTTTATACCAAACACTGCACAACCCTAGCATGGTGGTAGTGGACATCTGTAATCACAGCACTTAGCAGGTGGAGGCAGGAGAATCCAGAGTTTAAGGTCATCCTCAGCTACATAACGAGTTCAAGGCCAGCCTGGGCTACATAGGACTCTGTCTAAAAAAAAATAAATAAAATGAAAATCTCTTGAGGAATCGGAGTGAGTAGTTACTGATTTTAGATGCTGGAGAGATGAAAGTAGCGCTCGGGCTAGGCTCCCTCAGATCAAGGCAGGTGTGCTGGCTTGTGACCTTGGCTCAAGGTCAAGGGCCAGCGACTCCCCTAGGCTCTGGGAAGGGGCAGTGGCTGTACTGAGGAGGCACAGAGTGCCCTCTCCCCAGGAGATCAAATGCTACCTACTGTAAGCAACAAATGAGCCAGGAGCCATGCCCCTGCTGGTGACAGCTCCTCACCCCTGGCCTCCACTGTAGACTTTGAGACTTGTGATCTTGGGAAACCTGTAATTTATGGGATTCCTTTGAAGAGATCTCTTTGAATAATGCATACTCTGCCCATGTCTATCAAACAATTCTGTCCTTCCATGTGGGCATGACCAGGAGGACAGGAGGCCTTGGGCTCCTACCAGACTTGAAGAAGGGTTACTGTCTCTTCATAATTACCTGATGTCATTGGCAAGAGCTCTACCCCGGCCCCACAAAAGACTGTGTCTCCCCATGTCACCTTGCCTTAACCACATGCTACTAAGTTTAAAAAAAAAATTCTGTCTTTTAACACTGACAGCAATTATATTCATTTCCCCACAAAGAGTAATAGATTCTGCGGAACGTGCTTATTTCTCAAAGTTCACTGACTATGCAGGAACTACTCTAGCCTGCAGGTGGGTGGTGCCCTCAACCAGACGAGCTGAGTGCAGGCAAATCAGCCACTTGTCCCCTGGGACTGACCTCCCCATGGTCCCAGGGGCCATCTCATTGTTGCAAGTAAGGATGCCTCTGCCAGAACCTTGGCCTCTAACCCTTGTCCTAATTTATGGAGGTGAAGCTTGAAAGTGGAGCTATTTTTACTTTTGGGCACAATGACAGTCAGCACCACACGGAGAAGGCGTGTGCAGGGCAGCGCAGATCATGAGGGATGTGAGTGTGCGCTTCTCTCTCTGTGCCCGTCCACAGCACAAGAGGGATGTGAGTGCTCACATCTGTTCCCGTGCCCAGCTTTGCTTCACATGTGCCCCCTGCTCAGGGGAGGTGCTTAGGCCTCAGGGTGTGCAGCTGTGTTTCAGGACATTGTTCTGGGTTTCCTTCCGTGACAGTGCCATGGCTGCAAAGGGAAAGGTCCACACTGGGCTCCCCTCGAAGGCCTCACACTGTCCGCACGGGCGGAATATCATCATTTGGGGACACAGGAAGTCACTGCGAAACGATAGTCTGGCATCTTTGTTCGCGTGTAATTGGAGAGCGGCAGCTCAGAACTAGAATTCCGGCCTCCCGTTTCAATGATGGGTGTCCGAAATGGGGGTTATCTATGCATGCACACCTTGGAAGGAGGAGGAAGAAGGCCATGAAGACAGTGGGAAGATGGGGGGTGGGATGCCTCCTGGGCTCCTTCAGCAGGTACAACCACTAGGATAGCACTGGTGTCCACAGAGGCCAGGTGGGGCCAAGCACAGGGATACTCCCGTGTCCTGTCCCTGCCTGGTTGTCCCCAAGGCTCTAGACCACACTTATACGAGTGTGGTTAGCCTGCAACAAAAACTCACTGGCCTGAACCCACCTGCAGGGGGACAGAGTAAACAACGGAAGTAAACTCAAATGTCCTCACTATGTGGGTGTGCACTGGAATGACTCAGAATGAGGCGTTTCCTATCTTAATAGTTGTCATTTTGAGACCTTTCTCACTAACCGTGTTGAGAGAGCTAACTTTCCAGTGTTTCACTGTCGATCCATACGTCACTCCGCTCTCCTCTCCATGCTGCTCTGAGGTCTGACTGGGTCAGTGTGTCAGTAGTCTAGCGTTCTGGCGCCTGCAGACCCAGACACCAATTCCCAGACAGCTGACACCAACGAATATCTGCACTGTACAGTTGCCTGTGACATTAACCAAAATGAAACGTCGTTATCCTACCATGCGGAGGACTTTCCTTTCTTCCTTAAGTGACAGTGCATGTTTGAGGACAGTCATGGGACAGCATCTAAAGTGGTGGAAATGGGAAAGAAGCAAGATGTTCAGTTGGAACAGCTGTGCTATATCTGACGGCGGAGTTGCTAGGCACGTTCCAGAGTACCCAATGATGTGGAAAATGCTCAAATCAAAGAACAGTGGGTCTGAGGAGACATGCCCAGGGTAAAATGTGCTTGCCATACCAGTGTGAGAACCTGAACTTGAATCCTCACCCTGTAAGATTTAGAAAATGTTGAAAAGAAATACGCATGGAGGCCTGTACACCCAGCCCTCCCTCAGTTTTCTCGTATGCTACCACCATGGGCAGCTTGAGTACATTTCCAACCAGAAATTTGACACGGTGTAGGCTTATTCAGACCTTACTGGGCACGTGCACTCTCATTGGTCTAAATGTGCCTTAAAAGATCCAAGCAATTCTATTACGGGTGTAGTCTCGTAACAATCACCACCACAGCCAAGGTCCTTGTGCTGTGCCCTTAGAGCCACGCCCACATCTTCTCACCAACTCCTCCCAGCCACCAGCCTTCTCTCCATGAAACGTATCTTTTGGCTGTGTGTAAATGCATGCCTATGTGTCTCTGTGTGCGCTGGATTAAGGTGTGAAATGCCTTTCTTTCTGTAGGGTGTAGTAGATGACTCTATGGTGAATTTCTCTTTTCCTTAGGGAAGACCTGGTCAGAAGTATGATGGTTTTGTCCTGATGAAGGACGTTTGCTTAGCCCTGTGGCTTGGAGCAGTGTAACTCTTCCTTCCGATGTCAGCTAGGGATTCTCCAGCTTCGGCAGGAAATAAAGGAGAAAGGGCCCATCAGGGCATCCCCGTTCCTATCAGGCCATCCTGTACTGTTTGACCAGCACCCTTCCATGTGCCGCAGATTAGCACTGTTTGTTGTGTTTCTCCAAGCTACTGAGGGACCCTAGCAACTTCAGTAGCATGAACACTAGTGCTTAGGGGACCAAGATTCCACACAGGAGTTTTGGAGGGACACTGAACAGCCAAGCCGTGGCAAAATGTTTGTAGCTGTCTTCTTCACGACTGCCAGATTCTTCCACAAGTCTAGAGTAGCTGGCAACTGTAATTTGGAAGTGAGTGACTGCTCTGTGGCACCCATCCCCCACCATGGTCAGCTCAGGCTTGGGGAAGGGAGTCAAACAGGCAGTTTGACACAGTCTGACTTCTGGTGCTGAGGCTGCCTTCTCAAACCACAGTGTTAGCTATTTTGAAGAACTGGAGCAAAAAATCAGCAAAGAAAACAGGTGCCCTGCCCAAAGTGCCACCGTGTTGACTTCAGCCGAAGCTTTGAACTCAATCACATCCCTTCTTTTTCTTTTCAAAAGTGTTTTCTAGAGGAAATGTCAAAAGATCCTGCCAGGAAGAGGGCTGTGAAGATGGACCCTGGGTAGCAGGTGAAGTCTCCGGCCTCCTGAGCCATTGTTAGTGCTGCTCATCACAACAAGCAGACGCTGTATTGCTATGGACAGGTGAGCAGGGAAGTAGCTCATGCTTCCAGTTCATCCTGGCCTGCAGTGTCTGGACCTTTTTCTCTCTTTGCTTTTTTAACCAGTCCTCTGAGATGACATGAGAAGGGACTGTGGGGTGCGGGAAGAGAAAGTAATTACCAGATTTGAGAAGGAAGGCTGTCTCCTCTGTCCCATCAAACTCATAGACTCTGGGTTAGGGGATCTGCATTCTGACTAGGTGCAAATAGCCAGGGATGGGGGATGAGTGACATTCAGTTAGGGCACACTGGATGTTCTTGGCCTTTCACCAGAGATGCTCTCTTAATGAAGGGCAGACAGCAGAGCCATCAGGTCTTTCAGCTATGTGGCTTTGTAAGAACGACAGCCCAAGGCTAAATGCCATGGGTTTCTGGAAGAAGCAGCTAGGTGTGTGTTGAGGACCTTTATCATCAGGGCAGGGAGATTTAGCAATGAGCCGGTTACCTGTCCCACCCAAGCAGGTGCAGAGTGTCAGCCCAAGGAAAAGGAAATGAGCCTATTGTTCATGAGAGGTTGGGTGAGACCTGTCCCTCACTAAAATATCCACAGGAGAGTCCCTGAGGAGGGGGAGGCAGAGCCCTTGAAAAAAAGGATATCCATACTGGCAGATGACCAAATTAACTTTCCCTCTTACTGTGTGTGGTGGTTTGAAAGAAAATGGCCCCCAAAGGGAGTGGCACTATTATGAGGTGTGGCCTTGTTGGAGTAGGTATAGTCTTGTTGGAAGAAGTATATCATTGTGGAGGTGGCCATTAAGGTCTCATATATGCTCAAGCCCTACCCAGCAAGACAGATCGCTTCCTGTTGTCTGCAAGTCAAGATGTAGGACTCTCAGCTCCTTCTTCAGCACCATGTCTGCCTGCGTGCCACCATATCACACCATGATGATAAAGGACTAAACTTCTGAAAACGTAAGGCACCCTAATTAAGTGTTTTTCCTTTATAGGAGTTGCTGTGGTCACGGTGTTTCTTCACAGCAATAGCAACCCTAACTAAGACACTGTGCTTGCGGGTAGATGTGTCTGAGGTGTAGTTTTCTATACAACTTGACTAAGGTGATACTAAGATTGTGTAAGATTCTCTGAAGTCAAGGAATTTTATGTACAGATTTGTTCTATTAAGAGCGTATAATCTGAACATTGCTTCTCTGGTATTTGTCTTGCTTTTCTAACTTCTATATTCTGAAATAGGTGTTTTTCCTAATAAATTAGCGTCTACATAAAAATATTTTAAATGGCAGGTGTGGTGGCCCACACCTTTAATTCTAGTATTCAGGAGGCAGAGACAAAGGCAGGCAGATCTCTATGGGCTCAAGGCTGACCTGGTCTACACAGTGAGTCCCAGGATAGCCAGAGTTACACAGAGTGACAGGTCTCAAAAACCCAAACCCAAATCAAACCAAACTAAAAAAACAAACAAACAAACAAAACAAAAACCAACAAGACAGACAAAAAGATGCTATTACATATAAATTTATCCTAACTTTTTATTTTGATAAAACATGAAACACTTTTATTTTTATTTTAAAAGTAGACACATCAGCTGTGTTGAAAGGAAGCATGTACCTTTAAGAAGATTCCAGAAGCACACACACCACAGTGAGTTGGTCCACTTTTGAAATATGGTGTGAGCTTCCCACAACGGACTCCTGAGTTCTTGTGGTGGGGCTGCACTGAAGGCTTTTATCCTCACTTCATGCTGTGTGAGTATTAGTTATTAGTTGTTCTTCTCCTTGCAATGACAGCATACCTGACGAGAAGCAGCTTGAGGGTTTATTCCCGCTTGTGGTAGAAGGAGTTACAGACCACTGAGGTGAGGAAGTTCGACTGTCACCAGCTGGAGGCATCTGGTCCCATTGCAAGGACAGCCAAGAAGCAGAGAAAGACGGATGCTGGTCCCACCTCTCTTTTTCTTTTTCTTCAGTCTAGGCCCCGACCAGACCAATGGATTAGTGCTGCCTGCATTCAAAGTGGGTCTTCCCACCTCAGCTAACCCGGAAGCAATCCTTCAGAAACAGACTCGGAGGATGACCTTCTGATAATCTCTTAGGGGTTTCCAGGAGCTGGCTCCTAGGTGACTCCAGATCATGTCGCACTGAAACAAAAAGCATCCCAGGATTCTGTTCTGAGCCTGCTTTCTCAGAGTTCTTCTCTTGCTTTCTGTGTTGTTTGCTGGCAGTGTGTCACCCTGCTGTCCCACTTCCCAGTCCTGAGACACAGAGGATCAGTATAAGTAAGCGATTATGAAGCCAAGAGTTGCCTTCGTTTCCAGTTTTTCAACGTATTGCTTATTTTCTTGAGACTATGAACATATTTTCTTCTTCTCTGGATATGCCTTTAGGCTGTCCTATTGATATCAATTATTACGTACTAGTCTGATTCCCTGTTTACACGATGGACTAGGTTCATAGTTCTTAGAATAATGTCAGGTGGTGTTTATTTCTGGTATTTCTCATTAAGCAACAAACAATTGGAACATCCATTCTAAACCCATGCTTGTGGTTAATTTTACCTGCCAGTTCTCAGATCAATGAGGCTGGGGTAGGAGGAGCATAGGTTCAGAGTATGAGAGGTAACGGTGGTAACATAAGCTGTTAGAGCTTGGACACAGTTGCAGTCAGACGGCTCTGGATGAAGCAGGAGCTTCCCTTTCAAAGACAGAGCCTGGTGTAGCCTACTCTGGCCTAGATCTCATTCTTAGCCAGGGATGACCTTGATCTGCCTCCACCTTGCTTTCAAATGTCACTTAATTAGTCAAGGCTATCATCTGTTTTCTTGCCCTTATACTATATATTAGTGTAAGAAATGCGGAGTGGGCTGTCTGTGGATATTTACTTATGAACCCACCATGGTCTCTGATGCACACCTCTGATGTTGTGGACCAGTTCCGGGATTTACTGCTGACAGCAAGATACCATTGCTGACTGTGCACCCAAGAAAGTAAGGGACACACTGTTAGCTTCCTGATTAACTCCACTTTTCATAAGTGGAGAACTTTAACTTCTTTATTAGAGAAAAGGCTTGTATTGATGGCCCTGAAAGTCTTCTGGTCGGTGACCATGTGTATGAAGAGTGGTTACCATCCAAACAAATGATCCTTTCCTCGCCTCTTTCTCCCCTTCCCATTCTTCCCTTTCAAAGACAGGCCTGGTGTAGCCTACTCTGGCCTAGATCTCATTCTTAGCCAGGGATGACCTTGATCTGCCTCCACCTTGCTTTCAAATGCCAGGATTGCTAGTGTGCACTGTGCATGTCTAGTTTTTCCTGTGGTTTATGACCCGGGCATAATGTATGCTAGGCAAGCTTTCTACCAACTGAGGCATATCCCAGTCCCAAACAACTGATTTTTCAGATGAGGTTAATTTAGAGAACCCAATTTTTGAGCTGAACACTGCTTGCATAAGCTTATTTTGTTTGGGAAATAAGTATGAATACTTGATCATTAAACAAAAATTATAAATTCCTGGGTGTGTTGATTGCTTGTAGATGGCTACTCAGATATTTGTTGTATCTTTTAAAGAAAAAAAAATATTCTGGGCAGTGGTGGCATATGCCCTTGATCTCAGCACTTGGGAGGCTGAGGCAGGCAGACCTCTGTGAGTTCAAATCCAGCCTGGTCTACAGAGCGAGTTGCAGGAGAGTTCAGGCTACACAGAGAAACTCTCAAAAAACTCAAAACAACAACAATAAAAATACATTGTCTTGTAAGTGAAAATGAAAATACAAAAAATTAATCATTATACTTACCTTTATTATTAAAATATATGGTATATTTTTCTTTGTATATACAGATTCATGGATTCAAAGTCACTGTACTTAAAATCACATGCCTCGTGTATTTTATGGCTTTTTATTTCCTCAGAGTGGTGAGCAGCTCCACTGCCTTCCATACAAACTTTAGATTGCTGTTACTGTATCACATACTTAGGTGGCTAGAAACCCTATGTCCTACAGACAAAATGACTGCTGGAATAAACAGATGGAGGCATGCCAAACGCTGTCCAGGGAGTACATTGCTTCTCCAAAATCACAAGGAAATGCAGATGGACCTGGGATCTACAATAATTGTCTAAAAGCAGTCGTAGATGTGTTCTTCCAATTTAGACCCTGTGTGCCTGTTGTGAGTATAGCTGGTATGTGCATGTGCGTGTGTGTGTGTGTGTCTATCTGTGTTGAGGGTACACTGCTGTATTTTTGTGCATAAGCATATAGACATATAGACATTAACCGCTCTCCCCCCTCCTTTTTTAAGAAGTTATTGACCATGTATTTTGAGACAGAGTCTTTCACTAACCAGGGGCCCATCCATTCTATTAATCTGGCCAGGCTTCTCCTGCCCCAGGATCTTCCTATATCTACCATGGACAGCTTTTAAAATGTGGATTCTGGGGATCAAATTCAGGTCCTTTTGCTTGCAAGGCAAGCACTTTGCTGACTGAGCTACTTATTCAGCCCAAACGAAGTATTTTTAAAAATATTCACACAAGGAAATGCTATATTTCCCTGTGACTGAACACATCACTCACTTCCATTTCAATGTATGTTAATCCACCATAATTTTAAGATACTTAAAATATTTATGTGATGTTTCTATAATATTTCTTTTATCAATTATCCAAGATGGGGTGTGCAGGTAGGAAGTACTTACATGAAACTTGTAACTTCTTTCAGATGGAGTGCAGCAGTGTGGCCAGGGCTATGCATCATGGACATTTGAATACCATCTAAAGAAGCCTCTTCTGAGTCTCAGTTGAGCCTTTTGAAGAGCTTTTAGTGTGCAAGCCACCATATGAAAAACGACTTTGCCTGTGAAACTTTCTCCAAAGTTGATCACATATTATGATATAAAACAAGTCTCAACAAATAGAGGAAAACTGAATTAGCACTCCACATTTTACTGGACAGCAATTAATAAGGCTGTATAGCAACACCAATAAATACTAAGAGGGTGCACAAAATCATGAAGGCTAAACAACACACAATGGCATGAGAATTGGGTTACTGAAGAAATCAATAAGGAAAGAAAACAAATCCTAGAACTGATTAAAAATGTAACTACAAAGTATCCCAATTAGCAGATGGTATAATTCTATACAAAAGAGACCCTTAAGACACCATAAAGAACTGTTAGAGCTGATAAGCTGCTGTGTCCTTGTATGGCTCCTGGGATTTGCTTTACTCTATGATGAGGGAATAAAGGCTTTGCCATTTCCCATGGGTCTAAGACTTTGAGGGTCTCTCTTAGTCAGGGTTTCTATTGCTATTGAAAGACACCATGACCATGACAACTCTTACAAAAGAAAACTTTTAATTGAGGTGGTTCACTTATAGTTCAGGGGTACAGTCCATTATCATCATGGCAGGGAGGATGGCAGCATGCAGACAGACGTGGTGCTGGCCACATCTTGATTAGAAGGCAACAGGAAATAGACTTGAGACACTGGGTAGTATCTTGAGCATAGGAAACCTCAAAGCGCATTCCCACAGTGACACACTTCCTCCAAGACCATACTTACTCCAACAAAGCCACACCTCCTAATAGTGCCACTCCCTGTGAGAATATGGGGGCCAATTACATTTAAACTACCACATTCTATTCCCTGGCCCCCATAAGCTTTTAACAATATCAAGATGCAAAATGCATTTAGTCCAAATTTAAAAGCCCCCATACTCTGTCGCAGTCTTAACATTTAAAAGTCCAAAGTTCAAAGTCTCTTCTGAGATTCATGCAATCTCTTAACTGTAATCCTCTATAAAATCAAAATAAAAAAACACATCACATACTTCCAATATATAATGGCACAGGATATATATTACCATTCCAAAACATAGGGAAGGGAGCAGAGTGAGGAAATATCGGACCAAACAAAACCGAAAACCAGTTCAGCAAACTCCAACTCTTTTTAGCTTTGTTGACTGCAGCACACTTCTTTCTCTTGGGCTGGTTCCACTCCCTGTCAGCCACTCCCCTCAGCAGGTACCCCAGGACGCTGGCATCTCTAACATCTTGGGTTCCAAGGCAATCTAGGTTTCAACTTCACAGCTTCAAGCCTCTCTAGGCCTCCATCCAGAGATACTCTTAACACATACCTAGCCTTAGCAGCTTTCCTTAGTCTTGGGGGAAAATTCCATAGCTCCTTTCTTTTATCCGTAACTCCAGAACTATGTGGCCATAGATACCAAGTTCTGCTGCTTACTAGGGGTGAAGGCCCTCTCACCAGCTTTCTGTCCTTCATTGCCTAAGATTGGCTCTCCTGAAACTACATCTCTAGACCAGGCTGTCCTCAAATTCAGAGATCCACCAGCCTCTGCCTTCCCAGTGCTATGATTAAAATTGTGCACCACCACATCTGGCTCTAAGCCTCTCTTTAGTTACTTTTCACACATTGGAAACTTAGCTGGGCAGGATCTTGCCCTGAGATCATCACCCCCTCTATTCCATTCCTTAATCTGTTTATCTCCTTGAACATAGGATTTAGCTCTATTCTACTTCCTGGTACCCCTTTTCTCTTCAAATTGTATTTTTCTTTTCTCAGATTGCTCCTTTTCATTAGAAATCTTCATCAGAATTAATACTAATAACCATATGACAGAGTCTATACTAGATTGTTTTGAGATTTCCTCTGCCAATGGAATTAATCTAAATCTCTTCACTTTAGCCTCAGGCAGACTCTTGAGACAAAGACAAAAGGCAACCACATTTTTCACCAAAATATCATAAGAATGCTGTGGATGTCTTTCTGTATGAATATGCGTTGCTCTGATTGGTTGACAAATAAAACGCTGATTGGCCAGTAACCAGGCAGGAAGTATAGGCAGGATAAGCAGACAAGGAGAAGTCAAGAGATACCAGCCTGCTGTTCAGTGAGCAGCATATAATGTCACACAGGTAAAGCCATGGAACACATGGCAACATATAGATTAACAGAAATGGGCTGAGTTTAAGTGTAAGAGCTAGTCAGTGGAAAGCCTGAGCTAATGGCCAAGCAGTTTTAATTAATATAAGCCTCTGTGTGTTTACTTGGGTCTGAGCGGCTGAGGACCAGCAGGACACAGGAAAACTTCAGCTACATAAGAACTATCTCTAGGCCAGATATTAATATTTTCTTCTGATACCTCTTGAGCCAGCCCCTGACAGTTTAAATAACTCTTAAGAAACCATGATCATGGCAGCTCTTATAAAGGAAGACATTTAATTGGGGTGGCTTGCTTATAGTTCAGAGATTCAGTCCATTATCATCATGGTAGGGGGCATGTGGTGTGCAGACAGGCATAGTGCTGGCTATCTCTTCATCAGAAGGCAACAGGAATGAGACACTAGGAGATATCTTGCGCATAGGAGACCTCAAAGCCCGCCCCCACAGTGACACACTTCCTCCAATAAGGCCACACCTACTCTAACAAGGCCACACCTCCTAATAGTAACACTCCCTCTGAGCTTATGGGGCCAATTACATTCAAACTACCACAGGGTCCTTGACATGGCCTTTCCCATGTCAATAACACATGTATACTCAGGACTTCATTCACTCAGGCCTTCCCCTGCTCCCCAAATCTTCCTCTTTCTTATTTCTTAGATGTTCAGGATGGATCATCATGCTTTGTCTGTGGTCAGTTCACTGTGGTGCTTAACAGCAGACTGTAAGAATGCCAAGAAGAAAGATCATTACAGCGCCTTGCCCAACACAGAAGGAGTATTTAACAGGTTTAAGGAATTGAAACCTCAAAGTTAATAAAGAATCATTTTTACAATGTTATCAAGAGAAAGAAATCTGATTATAAGCCTTTTGCTTTCCTAGGTTTGGGTTGTACTGTTGTAATTTGGGCACATCCGTGCTATTATTATTGTGGATTCAAACACCCAGGACGTAGGTTCCAGTTAATTCTTAATTATCCTAAGTCTCTAGGTTGTAGCCCACCCTGAATTGTTGAACAGAGCTCAAGGTAGTTAGAGAAATGACCCCCCAAAGGAGGGTCTTATTATTATAAACAGGTGTGGTGGGGTGCAACCAAGTGACTCCATTAAAAGCATAGGCCCAGTGGGTATCTCCCCCACCATTCTTAGCTACTTGGATACAATTACCAGACATCTTGGAAATTTACACACTGGGTTATTATGTCAGTCAGATTGTCCCAAAACCAGGTAGTATTTAGACACATCAAGATTTCCCCCTTGGCTACACACCTTCTCCATATGCATGCTCTTGCTCTGCTGCTCAACCCCAGTGCCCTGCAGGTCCTGTGGCACTGAGGTAGTCCAAGCCATGTTCTGAGGGCCTAGGCTCTGACAAGATGAGCATCTCTCTCTCTGATCACTCAGCTGACCAGTCAGGGAGGCCTGCCACCTACCCAGAGCTCCAATACCCCACATCTGCCAACTGCACTTTGCTTATAATACAATATGGGAGTAGTTAAACCGAAAGCCAAATCTTGAACATTTTTGGTCCATCAGCACTGTATCCATCCCTCAATTTTTTTTCCTATTTTTAAGCCAAATTCATTGACCCCTTCCCTCAAACCAAGGGCACACTTCCCAAACACAGGTCAAGAACCAACAAAGCTATTGTGCCTCTTATCCCACTTCTGAGGTTTTCCCAGATCTCCTCCGAAGTACCAACATATAACTACCCACTTACTTATTCCCAGAATCTCTCCCAATGCTAACATATGACTGTCTGTCCCTAGATCCTACTTGTTAACATATAGTTTCCTGTCTCTAGTTTTCACTTGTCCCAATGTTTTATACCTGACTAATTGAAATGTGTTCACTCCCTTTTCCTCCTCCCCTCTATTCTTCTTTCTTTGCTTTTGGCTCTTCCTTTCCATTTATTTTTTTTCCTTTACCTGCATGTGTTCAGTTTTCTCAGGAGCTTTCCCTCTTCTGACTGATGTTAGTTCCCCAGAGTCAGTGTTCACATTCAAAAGTGTCTGTTTGGGTGCCACTTTGCAGCATCCTTTCAAGACCTCAGGGATTGAGCTGACTGGTGCAGAGAGAAAATGAAGAAAAGACACACAGAAAATCTGGTAAAGGATGAAGTGGTCAGCAAGGAAATAAACACACACACACACACACACACACACATACACACACACACACACATGGAGGGGGGTGGACAAGATTCTTGTTGGAGAAGCTTAACATCTTAGCTCAGGCTGTTTATTATATACAGTTGAACAAGGAGGTGGTGCTATTGTATACGGCTGTACCAGGAGGCAGGGTTTATGACGCAGCTGAATCAGGGAGGCAGGTATAGCTAGTCTTCATAGGAGAAATATCTGTAGGGAGACAGTCTTTGGGCCATAACATCCAGAAGGAGAAAGCTGGGTGGATATTTTCTGCACACACACTACCAACATTTGCAGTTGGACCAGAAGGGAAGGACTTGCCATTTTTCATGTGTCTAAGGCATTAGAGGGTCCTTGACATGAAGGCACTCCTGTCAAAAGCACACATTCACTCAGTGCTTCCTTCATGCCCCACAACAAACACATTTAGCAAAGTGGCAAAACACAAAATTAATACCCAAAAGGCAGTAGCTCCTTTGTATACCAATGACAAATCTGGAGATTAGACCCAAGTCATGAGGCTTGGTGGTGTGCACCTCTACCTGCCCAGTCACCCGGCTGGTCCAGAATTTGCAAAAGATTAAAAGCACAAAAGTCAGCTATCCCGATGGCTGAACAGGGCTCTGATTTTTACCTGTCTATCTCAAGAGAGGCTCCAGGGAAATAAAGATCCTGGTATACAACCTGATGTCAGTGAATGGGTGGGAGCAGCAGATATTCAGGGAAGATATTCGGGAAGTATGAAGCGCTTGTGGCAGGATCCTGCTCACTGGTGGTGGATGATAGGAGCACCTTTAAGGAGCACCATTATTAAGCAGGGAGCACCATTACCAAGGGGGAAGCACCATTATCAAGGGGAGAGCACTGAGAAATAAAGTGAGAGGCTTCATTGGGGGGGCTGCATAGAGCCCACTTTGAAGTACAGCCAGAAAGTCCCACAGGCATCACCCCCAAACCAGACAAAGATGTACATGCATGGCAGATGCCTACTGCTTTCCTGAAAGAGGTTGTGTTAAAAGTAGGGCTAGAGCAGGAAGCTCTTGCATGTTTGCATGTGAAACCCAGAGAGCAAAAAGGAGGTGCCTTGCCTAACTCTCACTCAAGGCTGGCTCAGCCAGCAGATGCCCCGGCTCAGCACACAGGGCTATTGCCCAGGCACCCAGATCTATCAAGATTACTCATTGAGCATTATGTGTTTAATTTTTTATATCTAACCAACTGTTATAGCTACATTTATGAAACAAATAATGCTCATTACACTGGGTAAATCCTGCAGGGATGGTAAGTGAGATTTTTGTCTTGTGAATCAGCCTGGCCTCCAGCATGACAGCATGTCAGGAAGGTGTTGTTAGTAATAGTCTAAATGTGATGCTATGTAAGGAAAGCATGTGAACAGCTCTATGCTAACATTTGGATGGGACATCTTTCATTTTGCACTTTCTCTGTTTCTCTGATAATTGCTTACAATTTAGATATTTTTAAAATAATTTATTTTTATTTTATGTGCATTGGCATTTTGCCTGCATGTATGTCTGTGTGAGGATGTCGGATCCCATTGAACTAGAGCTACAGATGATAATGACCCGCCATGTGGGTGCTTAGAATTGAACCCGCGTCCTCCAGAAGAGAAGCCAGTGCTCTTAACCACTGAGCCGTCTCTCCAGCTCCTATAATTTAGATATTTTAAACTATATTTCTGGAGCAAAAACTGCTGGTGTATACCTGTCATCCCAGCGCTGGAGCATCTGAGGAGGGAGAATCACAAGTTCAAGGCCAACCTGGGCTACAGAATGAGTGCAAAGTCAACTTGGGCAATCGACTGAGACTCTGCCTCAAAATAAAAGGAAAAAAGAAGGCTAGGTATGTATGTAGCTCAGTGGTAGAGAAATTGCCTAGCATGTGCAAAGCCCTGGATTCATCCCCTAGTACCTCAATAGATACGTTAATAAATAAATAAACAAATAATCTAAATATATTTCTGATAGAATTTCTTACTACTGGTGTTAATAGTCAAGATGATAAAAAAGAATATCAAGTTTTGCATATAGAATAAGAAAAAATTACTTTTATTTATTTATTGTATGGAGGTGGGGTGAGGCATGCACTTACCACAGTGAAAATGTGGGAGCCAAAGGGTAACATGTGGCAGTTGGTTCTCTCCTTGCATTGTGTGGGTCCCATGGATTGAACTCGGGCTGAGATTTGGCAGTAGATACCCTTACCCTCTAAGTAATCTCCCTAGTCAAGCAATCATTTCATTCAATTTTAAATTTAACTAAGCAGCAGAAGTTCAGATTTATGATTTTTTTTCTGTATTAAACACTCACATGTTTAGTGTTTTTGTGTTCATTTTCCTAACGCTGCACTGCCAAACCGACTGAGGGAAATTCTTCAGGACATTCACAGATGCTGACGGTGAAAGAACACTTACAAACAGCATACTGCTTTTTTATCCAATGATTACTGTTACTGTTTCAACGCATATGGGCTCCTGTAGTCATGCTGTGGAGAAAGTCAAGGCTGAGCTGAGTGGGGGACCGTGTGCTCTGGTGAAGCCTCCTGCTTTGTTTGAGCAGGCAGCACAAAGCAAGCACTCTCATTTTGGGTGGAGACCCACATAGGCTTTGAAGACAAACCTCTGAAAGCAAATAGCCTGCAAAAAAAAAAAAGAAAAGAAAAAGAAAAAAAAAAAGCTCATTGTACGAGCCACAAATCCCAGTGCTCTGGGTGTCAGGATGTCACTATGTGACATGCTGGGTGGTGGGATGCCCCCATGTGACAGGCTGGGTGGCAAGGTGTCACCAGGTTATGCACTCTGCCTTTATTCCTGCAAAGGACACTGTAAATGAAAATAGCAGCTAGCATACTGCTGGTCTGCATACCTAAGTCCCCTGTTTTCCATTCATAAATATTGTGATGCAAAGTAGCAAAGAAGTAACTTGAATTTGCTGATTGAACCACAATTTGTCTTCCAAGGCTTGAGTTCAAGTCCAGTCTTCTGACAGAGAACACTCTACTTTCATACTTTGTCGATATGAAAATGAGACTAACTTAGGTGACCATGAAAAGCACCCACTATATTTAAATAACATCCTTACTCTTGCTGGAGCTAAAGGCTTCAGCAAGATGGGAAAAGAAGGGGTAGGGTGCAGGTTAGTGGAAACTAAAAATGTGTGAAAACACCTGATGAAACCCCTTTAGTTCATGAGGTCATTAGAAATGTAATCACAACCAAAGAGGAGTTTGAAAAGAGGTATTGGAATGGCTGAGCAATGCTATTCCCAGAAGACAATGGGTTATAAATAAATAAATAAACACACTAGAAGGTCATAAGCTCTAGGTGTACATGTGGGGCACCTTCTGTCGTTGGTTTACTAAATGATCATTTTGTCAAACTGCCTTCTCGATATTTATATTTATACCAATAGATCCGTGCTTCTCTCGGCTTTGGTCACAGAAGCTTCTTATTGCTGTGGCTAGTGGCTAATGCAGAGACTCACAGGTGAGAATGAGTGACTGTTGGTGATCATCCATAGGTGGGACAGCTATATCAATCACTTGTCCTCATAAGGCTTGAGAAGATTGATAATAAAGAAAGATAAGACAATTGGATTGATCTCAGGTTGTCTGCTAAAGCAGTCCCTTCTCTGTTACCTTCTCCATCCACTTCTCTCAAAGCTGTATAGTGTGTAGACAAAAGGCCATCTTAGATCCACAAGATGTTTCCACAGCTAAAATTACAGCCATCTGTTTTATTCTCGAGGCCCAACCACACACTTGAGGCAGTAGTAACCATTCTTTAACCATCTTCAAGAGGGCTTGGGACTAGTTTATTTGGATTTGGGTCTTAAACGTCACCTGAAGGCCCATGTGTTAGATGCTTGGCTGCCAGTCCATGGTGCCTGAGGGATGCTGCAGCACTTTTGGAGGTGAATCCTTAATAGAGGGAGTTAAGTTCCCATAGGTATGCCCTTGAAGCAGACACCGGGGTCCTGGCCCATCTTTTGTCCCTGGCTGGCATGAAGGGGTGGAGCAGTGCTTCTCACTGTGGCATGCTGCTTTACCAACAACAGTCAGCTGTTGGGACCTCTGTGACACCCAGCCTATGTAACCTTTTCCTCTCACAAACCGATGCATTTGTGTGAGCCTTGTTCTGCAGAGATGGGAAGCTAACTGCTACCACAGTGGGCTTTGAAGGAAGCAGTTGTCTTTCAAAACACAAAGTGTGTTTCTAATAATACCTATGTCAAAGATGACAACAGAATGAGGATAATGTGTTCCTGTGATATTTATAATTTATCCACTTCCATCAGAATTTAATGGAACTGGAACTGGGCAGGTGGCTTAGTTGGTGGAGTGTTTGTCTATCATGTATGAGGCCCTGGGTTTGGTCACTAACACCACATAAACTAGATGTAATGTGGTACCCATAAACTTAGCACTTGGGAGGTGGAGGCCTGAGGATCAGTTCAAGGTCATCCTCAGCATCTGAGGGAGTGTGAAGCCAGCTGGGATACAGGAGCCTCAGGCTCCAAGAAAAAAAAAATAATGTAACAATGTATCAGCCTCCAAAAGATAAATTACAGGAAACTCCTACTTTGAGGAGGTGACCTCAGAGAAGGCACACCTCATGACATCATCAGGGGAACTATGGAACTGGCCATCTGAGTCTCTTTTGCTTCTTTGGGGGAAAATAAAGAGAGAAGGACTGGTTTTCATCTGAGACTACCTCTTTCAAGGAGATCTCAGGGTCAGGGCTCCCGGAGAAGCCGAGAGCTGTGAAAATATTGGTTACATGAGAGGAAAGCTTTAAGACAATGCGGAATAGGAAACTTACACCTGACAACCTGTCCCTTGCCTGGAAAGACGGTGACAAAGATCTGCTAGAGAGACAGCTGTCACTGGGTTCTGATGTTAGACTCGTTTTCTAGCCGAGCGACAACAAATGTCAAGCACAGTGGGTATTCGCTGATTGGACAAAGCTGAGCGGAGTGCGCGGTCTCTCCAAAACGCCGGTTCAGCTAAGTGGTCCAGCGACGGGAAACACTTAACAATAGCGAGGGAGAAAGGCTTGGTGTTCAGTTTGTCTGCCTAAAATGATCCCTGGAGAGGAGCTCTCCAAGTTCTGCTGTGCTCAGCCTTGCTCTCAGAAATACATTATCAAAATGTGTCTTCTGCCTACGTGCCGGGTCTGAATCTGTGAGACAATGAAGTCTTTAAAAGCAATTAGTGTGTATCAGGGTGTCTGGACACCAGAGACAGAAGCAAGATGCCCAGCTTGTGTACATAAATGTGTGGAGTTGTTTTGTTTTTCCTTTTGAGAATGGGTTTCATGTAGCCTAGACTGGCCTCAAATTTGCCATGAAACTGAAGGTGGTTGTGAATTTCTTCTCCTCCTTCCTCTTCCTCCAGAGCCAACAACTGGGGTTACGTGGTGCTGAGGATGGTTTGATGCTTGCTAGGCAAGCATTTTACCAACTGAGTATGGCCCCAGACTAATAGTTTCACAGCAGAGAAAAACCCCAAATTTGACTACTTCTTCTACTTGAGAACAATTCTATACCAATAATTGTACACAAATTGAGAATGGATAATAACAATAAAAAAACTGGTTAAGTTGAATTAAGTATGAAGCACAAAGAGTTGTATTGTTAAATAACACATGTGTTATGCAGTTAATTTAATTTATTTATTTATGTTTGAGACAGGCTGGTCTCACACCTGAGATGCCCCAGCTCCTGATACCAGGGTGGCAGGTGTGTTCCACTATTTCCCACTAAATCAGATAGTGAATGTGTTACATGATGCATGCTTGGTGCAAGGGCTGTAACTGTAGAAAAATCGTTAAGGGGCAAAAAACCCATGATACTCATGGTGGCAATAGTACCCATGAGCTCTAACTGTTCACTGAACAGGTAAAAAGAACTAGATGATGACTGTCATAAGGTTTTAGCCAACAATGTAATGCTTTATAAGAGAAATTCCTTGATGTATAAATTTTACTTATTTTATTTCCCCACAATTTCCTTCGCCTATACCATTTCTACAGTGATGAGAATACATACCATACAGCAGAGTTCTGAAGGGTGGGGATATAACGCAGTTGACAGAGTGCTTGCCTCGTATTCAGAAGACCCTGGGTTCAACCCTGAGTCTACATAAACTGTTGCCCTCCTATAATCCTATCATTTGGGAGGTAGAGCCAAGAAGATGAGGACTTCAGGGTCACCCTGACTACAAAACACCTTCCAGACTAGCCTGAACTTTATGAATCAATCTCCCCACCCTTTATTTTCTCCAAATGATATTTTCTCCAAATGATCTCAGAAGTACGTATTTCACTAAAACCATATAAATGGGTAGAAATAATTGGAGAATCACGTATTTGAAAAACCTTTTACTATTTGAGGAATTTCAAATACGGTGAACCAGGCACAAAAGCAAAATCTCAGGCACCATAATTATCCCTTACCCTGGGACCTTGCTTTGTTCTTATATGGCAACATGTGGGCTTCCCAGAACTGCAGGAAAGACCCTGTGGCTCTAGCCAGCTGTCAAGGCTTCTGCCTGTAAATCTGTATTTCATTCTTCCATATGCATACCTTCACAAACATGGCTGGTGTAGCTCATATCCCTTTATTGAACACTAGATCTTGTTTTATAATATTCTATCAGATGAGGTACTCTCCATGAATCTATCTCTTAAATCTGTACACATGACTGTAACACTATGTGTTCATTTTAAAATTCGATTGGATTTTCATCATGCTTTATACTATGGTGATTTTAGTTCATGAGAAGTCTAATATAATTAAACACTTTTGTTCAAGATGAGAACAATTCTAGTTCCCGGGGAGTTGTAAACCATGAATACAGTTTACTGAGGTAATGTTCAAATACAACACAGTACCACATGTTAAATGGAGACATTTGGAGACATCTTCTTCCCCAGGCCTCTCAAAATAGTCAGACTGTTTCTAAATACTTAACATGATGGCCATGAAGTCCTGTGTGAGTATGAATCTCTTTGTCATCTAAGGAATGGCTTTGATTTTGAGGATCACAGGTATGCTCCATCACAGCTGATTTACTGTGGTGCTGCTGTCTGAACCCAAGGCTTCATGAATGCTAGGTAATCATGCTCCACTGACCATCAACCCAAGTCCAACCAACACTCATTGCATAAGATAGATGTGTAACCTATTCTGAGCAATGCACCACTCTAGGACTTCAGAATGGTAATCAAAAAGCAGGATGCCTCAGTAAAGTGTTAGCCTGGCAAGCATAAGGTCCTGAGTTCGATTCCTGGAACCGACAAAAAAAAAAAAAAGAAAAAGAAAAAGACCCAGCATGGTGGTATACCTGGAATTGCAACACCGGTGGAAACAGGCTGATCCCTGGGATTCACTAGCCAGGTGTCCTGACCCACTTGGTTGAGCTCTGGGCCAGTGAGATCCTGTCTCAAAAAGAAAAGGGGAAAAAAAGAGAAAAGAAAAGAGAAAAAGCAGCAGGTCATAATGCCTGCCTCTAAAAAAATTGTATAACATTGTAGGACAAATTGAGCATACTAAATAAATGCTATGATATTACATGTGATTAATACTTCAGAAAACAAAAATGGTACTGAGGATCAGCAGTGCTGACAATGATGTAGAAGTTAAGCAGTTGAGCAGAGGGATTGGGCAGATGTCAGGGGAGTCATGACTTCTGCTCTTGTATTTGAAGACAGTGAAAAAGGGATCAGGGTCTGTAGAACAGGAGCAGCTGTCAGGAGGCAGAGGCTGAAATATGTCTGCAATGTTCCAAGAATAGCAGGAGAGAGGTAGCTGAGGGAGAGATCCACAGTACAGCACCAGCGGGGTCTTGAAGACATTGGGTTTGGTTTCCAGAGCCATCACAAAGCTTGGAGCAAAGCAAAGACCTGGTCAGGTTAACTCCAAGAGGAACACTCTCTTGAAGTGTCAGGAATGATAGCAAGGAGGGAGGAGAGGAACCAGAGAGTGTCAATTAGAAGGTGACTATGACTTCCTCCAGAGAGACCACATGGTGGCCCATGGAGAAGACCATGCTAGAGGTGAGAAGTGGCCAGAATCTAGATGCATTTGAAGGTGGTCAAGCTCTACCACACTCAGAGCATGAGAAGAAGAGATGTTGAGGAAGATCTCCAGGATTTCAACCTAAATACCATGACTAAGGCAATACTGGGATGTAGTAGGTTGAGTGAGGAGTTCAGTTTCAAAGCACACTAGAATACACCATGGCATCTGGACACGAACATGTGCATTTTAAAGGAGACAGTCTGGGCAAAGACATAAGTGGGGACTCACCAAACACGGGGCAGGTGACTATGAGGATCAAGTGAAGAAGCTGCTTCTGCTGAGGAACACTGACTCTCTGTCTCTGTCTCTCTTTCACACACAGGAGCTTTCATACACAAATGGTGGGTGACTGGACTTCTATTTGACATGATCCATTGTGTTCCAAGGCAAGAGGTGAAGAGGTGTGTCTTTGTTTTGGTTTGGTTTTGGATTTGGACCACTTTTTTTAGACACCCTCTCATGTAGCCCATGCTGACCTTCAACTTGCTGTGTTACACAGGGTGACCTTGAACTACAAATCTTTCTGCCTCTGTCTCCCAAGTGCTAGGATAACAGGAATAAACCACACCTGGGCTACAAGATGTATTTAAATTACTACTTTAAGATTTATTTCTCGGGAGACACAGAGGATTATGCAATTACCAGTCAAAAGGTCCAAGTAAATATTTAATGTGGAAGTGATGTTTTACTTTCAGTCCTCGATGTTACAATGTTCTGAAAATATCAAGAAGGTAAAGTCTCCAGAGTCCTTCCAGTTACAGCTGTGTAAATAGCTTGCTTCAAAATACCGTTAAAGGAATAGTTAATGTGATGAGACTTGGGCCTAGCAGTGAGAGAAGGCCCAGCAGCCATTGTTGTGAATGCTAAGCCTGCCTCAGTGTCCCCATACATGGAGACCCTCACTTAGACCCTCACATCTTACTTGGGGAAATTATTTGTAATGAGATTTTTCTTATTATAGTTTGCTAATATGACTTATGTTGAGAGAGGACAGGGTCTGTAGCCAATTTTGCTACTTATTATTAAATGTAGAAAAACACTTAAGATACTCTATTTAAAACAGTGCACTTGGCCTTGGGTATATGCTGCAATTGCTGGTGCTTGTCATATGAGGTACAATGGAAGGCAAATACAGAACTCTGTGCTTAGGAAAACAGGTGAACTGTACCAGAAAGCCCCTTACCACTCTTTCAGGCTGATTCACAGCATCCTGAGACTCAATTTATGTTTGAAGTCATTCTCCAAACAAGCAGTCCACTCTCAAAATAATACACTGTATATTAGCTCCAGGAATGAAGTTGAATTACTCCCTAGAAGTCTCTGAGAGAAATGAATGAAAAGAACGAAGAAACAGGAAGGAACTACATCATATAGACCTGAATATTTAATGAAGAGAATTTCACACACAGTGTCTCCTTGGATTTCTAAGATTGTGCTGTATTATTAGCCTTAAAATAGAAAGAGTGATGCTGTTTGGGGGGTTGACTGGATATTTGTAACAATTCAAATCTGTGGATTTCCAAATGTCCTACCCATTACAAAGTATTTTTAGTGAGTTATCATGGAGGCAAATGATTATTTCCACATTATGCCTCTCTGTCTGCTCCAGTAGGCCCTTCTCTGCCCTGCAGTAGGTCAGACTCACTGAGCTGTGGACACCCCTCTTCATTACTACAATGGGCAATACCGATAGCAAGCTGGACAAATTCCAGCCTATGGGCACCCTTGCGTGGATTATCTAGACTAGGTTGGTCTCTGGGAACTCACGGAGGGATTATTTAGATTAAGTTGACTGAAGCAGAAGAGCATCCTAAACGTGGTGGCACCTTCTAGCAAAGGCCCAGGTGAGAGGAAGCCTTTGCTTTCTTCCTGCTGATCTCTGCCTCTTGCTGGTCAGAGTTGCTGTCACTGCTGCTCTTCAGTGACTCCATATCCAGCTTAACTGGCCTTCCAATGTGGACTAAAGACCGCTGCTATGAGGTTCATGCACTGGTTTCAGGAAGGGGAAGAGTCAGAGGAAGCCTGGATCCTGAAGATGTCGTGGAGTTGCAGGCTGAGAAGACATGCTTTACCCATCAGCACACGGGCCGAGAGGCAGGCATGACATGGGCACCATCACACTCTGGTGCATGGGCTACATAGAGGTAGGTAGACAGGCCTACACACACACACACACACACACACACACACACACACACACACACACACACTAGCACACACTAGCACACACTAACAAAGGGTTCAGACAAATTATTAGGCCTCTAACCTCAAGGCCTATACAGAATCACACATAGTTTCACTCTTCCAAATATAGTTCTATAGCAGGTTACCTCAGAGTTTTCTTGGGGATTCCCTTGACATATGGGGTCAGCCATGTTGTGCCAACTCCCAGATACCTGTATCAGCTCCATGTTGTCTAAACACAAACTGCCCTTATAGCCTTTTGTTTCCAGCAACCGGTTCCCCAGGAATCCTCCAGACCTTCAGCACCAGGTTGGTGCTGTTGAGACCTTCAGTCTCCTGGGCTGAACAACTGTCAGGTTCTCAGCTCCCCAATGTGAATGCAGCTTTTGTTGGAGTACCCAAACTAATTTATGGAAGTCAGCCTAATAAATCCTCTTTGAATATAGATTCCTATCAGAGAACCCCCATTAATTAATACAGTCACCAACAGTCATGTCATATGACCCATGGGAGGTATCACCAAATGATGAGAGGCAGGAAGAGAGGGGCTCAGAACATACATTTCCCTCCCCATTTTCACCTCTTGTGTTGGCAGTTCTTTGGGTCTTTTGTGACTATGGTGGTTTACAGGCTAGTCCTCCTATGGGTTCCAGCTCTCTCTATTGGTGGTTAAACATTGTAATGGTTATTATCGACCATCAACTTGACGGGATCTAGAATCACGCAGGAGACCACATAGGGTGTGTCTGTGAAAGATTTTCTAAGTTGTGTTGAGGGTAAAGACCACCTCTGCATGTGGTCAGCACCATTCCTTGGGCCGGGTTTGCTGACTGAATGAAAGAGAAAGCTTGCTGGGTTGAATTTTCTCTCTCTGCTTCCTGAGTGCAGATGCAGTGTGGCCAGCTCACTCAAGATCCTGTTGCCACGCCTTCCCTACTCAAGTTCCTCCCTGTCAGATATTCAGTCACAGCAACAGGGAGAGTAACTAAAACGACCATTCACCCACGGCGGTCCCTGCTGCCTCCACAGTGGTAGCAGCTTCCACCAATCAGCAGACATTCCAGAGCTTTCCCATGAGGCATAGGAGCCCTTGACATCGCTCACACTTCTGAAATTGTCTTACCACGAAACACTCTTCAATGGAGTCCTTAGGCTGGTTCCCTTCCTGTGATCCCACCTGACTGTACTGGAATTGTGAGGATGACCTATCTTCCCTGTGAGGGTGAAGGCACCAGAGAGACCCAAATCTCTCTATGATAAGGTCTGCACTATTCAATAATAGAGCCTTTGCCCTGTGATAGTTGTAAAGCAGTGGCCAGGTAGCCCTCTATTTTGTTAGGACATCAAATGTGAATTCTGGAAGCTGTTATTTCAGCCCAGACACCACACGGAGCAATTGCGGCTTCTGTCTTAGTTAGGGTTTCTATTGCTGTGAAGAGACACCATGACCGTGGCAACTCTTGTAAAGAAAACACTTCGTTGGGGTGGCTCGCTTACCATTTCAGAGGTTCAGTCCATTATCATCATAAAGGGGAGCATGGCAGTGTGCAGTTAGATGGGGTGCTGGAGCTAAGAGTGTTACATCTTGTAGGCAACAGGAAGTCGACTGACAGCATAGGAAACCTGAAAGCCCGGCCCCTCTCTGACACACTTCCTCCAACAAGGCCATACTCATTCCAACAGAGTCACACCTCCTAATAGTGCCACTCCCTATGAGATGATGGGGGCCAATTCCATTCAAACCACCACAGCTCCATGTCACCACATCACTGTATGAGTCCCCTCCCTGCTTCTGCTCCCGAGTTCAGCAGATTCTCTTTGGGTCAAGTCAGGCTGTCACTTGGTCACCTTTTCTCTTCTTACAACTGGTTCACAGCAGCCAGACTTTCCAGGGAGGATCAGCTCCTCTAGGATGATCCAGAGACGTTGCTGGAGATGCCTGCTTCTGCTTCCTGGGCACCCTGTTTGGCTTCCTTTAGGTTTATTTTCACAGAGAAATCCAGCCTGCACAGTTGGTCTCTTTCTCTCTTGTGCATGTGTATTATGCATCTACATGTGTGCATGGGTGTGTGCGCACAAGTGTGTGTGCACTTGCACATGTGTGCACTTGCATATGAAATCCCTGTTTTTGATACAAGGTTTCTCACTGGCCTGGAACTCACCAAAGGGCTAGGCTAGCTGGCTGTTGAGGCTTAGGGATCTATCTGTCTCCACTGTAGACAGATTTTAAACGGTCTTAAAAAAAAAAAAAAAAAAAAAAAAAAAAAAAAAAAAAAAAAAAAAAAAAAAAAAAAAACCTGGTGCCAGCTATTGGGGCAAATTCTGAAAGATCAAAGAGACTGAACAAGCCACAGCTAACCTCATCTCGCCAACTTCTCAGCCGATCCTGTTTCCTCAAACTGGAAGCCACTGAGTCCTCATTGGAATGGATCTCAGCTGAACTGCTGCTGAAAACCTAAAAGTTTAAAAGCCTAAAAGCCTCTATTTCCTGGTCCTCAAGCCTTATATACCTTTCTGCTTCCTGCCATCACTTCCTGGGATTAAAGGCATGTGTCTTTCCCAAGCAAGACACGGGATCTGAAGTCCTGAGATTAAAGGTGTGTGCCACCATGCCTGGCTCTGTTTCCAGTGTGGTCTTGATCTCACAGAGATCTGGATGGATCTCTGCCTCCGGAATGCTAGGATTAAGGGTGTGTGCCACCACTGTCTGGCCTCTATGTCTAATCTGGTGGCTGTTCTGCTCTCTGACCCCAGATAAGTTTTATTAGGGTACACAATATATTGGGGGACATAATATATCATCACACTCCACCTCCCCAGCATTGGGATTATAAGCACCTTGGGATTTCTATGTACATTTTGGTGATTAAACTCAAGTCCTCAAGCTTACAGGGCAAACACTCTACAAATCTGAGCCATCTCCCCAGCCCCCCCCCCCCCCCCCCCCCCCCCCCCCCCCCCCACCCCCCCCCCCCCCCCCCCCGTCCTCTTCTTTATTATGCCATATGCCATGAGAGCTGATCACAAGAAACTTTGTTCTCTGGTTCCTGGCTGGCAGCATCCTTTTTAGTTGGGCCAATAGGAGACACTGGCCAGAGAAGAGAAGAGAAGAGGAGAGAGAGAGAGAGAGAGAGAGAGAGAGAGAGAGAGAGAGAGAGAGAGAGAGAGAGATCCAAGACAGTTCCCTACTGCCATACTCACCTAGCATTTGTGTCCCTTAGGGACAGGGTGGCTTTACCCTTGGGGATAATTTTTTCAAAGGGCTGTGATGGCACTTTTGCCATTCCTCCTTTCACAGTCCTACTGGTGTAGATGTTTCTCACTGTTCAGTATCAGTCTGTCCCAGCATCCTTTGCTGTTACCTTAGTATTTTCCAAAACTTTATATGTGACACCATCATTCTTTCCAAGAAGACGTCTGTGAGGGATTTCCTTCTATTTCCCTAGTTTCTTTCTTAGATGTTGATTCTTTCTGTTGTGTTAGTTCTGAAATAGCAGGCAAACTGGTTTGATTGTCAAAATATTAATCAGAGCAATGCTTCTACAGTCATTGTTGGTAATGCTATTGGAGGACTAAGGATGTGGCTCGGCTTGTCGCGTTCTTGCTTAGCATTCATGAAACCCTGGCTTTCCTCTCCAGTGCCACAGAAAGTGTTCTATACAGTGATCTACACCTATAATCCCAGCAGTTAAAAGGTAGAGACAGGAGAGCTAGATGTTCAATGTCATCTTTGGCTACATATCAATCTGAGGGCAACGGGGTCTGCATGGGACTCTGTCTTCACAATAATATTAACAAATTACCATCACTATCATAATGCATTGGAGCAGAACCAAGTTTATTTGCCTTATTTGTAAGATCAGGGCACTAGGGAGAATGGCTGTACATTTTGAAGTTGGTGATGGTAAAGCTAGAAACAGATGAAAGCAACCTTTTCTGTAGCTCAGACCACGCTTAAGAGTTGGAAGGTCTTTGCACGTGTCCAAGATGGTGGTGGTGGGGGGTGGTCAAGTCTACTTTGCAAGCAACTAGACTGCCCACAGAGTTTACAGGCTCAATCAAAATGAGCTCCTTCCTTTGTCTACAGAAAGACAATGTGGACTGAGGTATTTGCCTATTAGCCTTTCTCTTTGACTTAGTATTACTTTTTAATCAGGGTTTCTGTCTTTCTTTTTTCTTTCCCTCTCCACCTCCCCCTACCCCCATGTCTCTCTTTCAGAAAGGGTCACCTGTATCCTAGCTTATGTACTAGAATATGACTTTGCATGTCTGATCCTCCTGCCTCTACCACCCAGTGCTGGGATTACAGGCATGGACCACCACGCCCACTTTATGAAGTGCTGGGGACCAAACCCAGGCACTCCTACATTCTAGAAAAAACATGCTACCGATTGAGATACATCTCTGGCCTCGGGGTTCCATTTTCACCATCACAGAACTTTAAAACCATGCCATCATTACTGAATAGAGTTACAGAATAACTGCACATATATCTGCATATTATTACTTAATAAATGCAAAAATTTTAACAAGTTATTTGAAAAACAAACAAAAATTTGTAACAGAGAGCAAAAAGAGGTGAAAAAAATTCTACCAGAGCATGCTGTGGGACTGGGTGAGAAGGCTAAATTTCAGGAAGTCGGGGTTTGAGTCTCTGGAAAGCAAAGAAAGAAGGCAGAGACAAGGGAGAACGAGGCTTGGGGTAAGACAGTTAGCTTGCTTTGTTTCCCCGTGAAAGGTCGGGGGAAGTTAATGTGGTGAACTGCAGTTTAAAAACCTGATTTAATGGCTGCAAGTGAAGGAGACGCCGTGTGTTCTTGGGAGGTGGCGACAAAGGCTCCTGGTAGATCAAAGACTCAGGACATCAATCAGTGACATGGAGGGGGCAATTTCTCAGCCCCGTGGATTCTGACAGGCTGTTTTCAAGACCATTTTGACATAACTGTATGAAAATGACCTTAGTAAAGATCAGAGTCACATTTTAAAGTCCCTCCCCCCAGTGCACAGTATCAGGGATTGGAACCCTGGCTTCAGATACATTAGGCAAGCTCTCTACCACTAAACTGCACCCCAGCCCAGGTAAAACTCAACCTCCCAGCCACACCCACCAAAGCCATGGGGCTGTTTTATTCAGTTCTGTATTGCTTGTATTCTTACAGGCAGTTATTATTTGTTTCATCTAGTCTAATTACATTTTATTTATTTCAGTATTTAAAACAAGTATGTTTACCACTGCTACAGAATTACATGACTTTTTGAAAATTCCATATATGTATACAAGGATGTCATATGCATCCCTCAGCCCCAGCCTTCTCTGTAACCTCCCCAGCGTATTTCCCATTTCTCTCCCAACTTCACGTCTCTTCTTTTATAGCCCACTATGCCCAATTAGTGCTGCCTATATGGTGTGGGCAAGTGACTCTCCTAACTCATCAGCCATCAATTGTCATTAGCTCTCCAGTTAGGGGTGGGAAATCATGAGGCCCTCCTGTTTCAATGCTATAGGTTCATGTGAGCATCAGATATGTTATGTCCAGAGGACTGCATTTCATGACACTCCTCCATAGTCTCAAGCTCTTACATTCTTTCTCTTCTTCTATGATGTTCCCCGATCCTTGGGGTGGGGAGAGGGTGATACAGATACTTCATTGACAACTAATTACTCTCATTAGCTTATTCTCAGCATTTTGAATAGTCATAAGCTTCTGCATCAATCACTACCCACTGCGATAAGAAGATTCTTTGACCAAAGTTGAGAACAGCACAAATCTGCTATAAACAAATATTTAGAAGGCAATGTGACACTATGACCATTTAGCAAAACGACATAAATAGGCTCTTCCCTAGGGTCTATAACTTCCCGAGCCATTGGTTTTTGAGCGTGTTTACAGCAACAGGCATGAATTCCCTCCCTGGAGCAGGCCTCAAATCCAATCAATAGAACAGTAGGTTATCCTATAAACAGTCTGACCACTATTTCACACATCTTTCCTTATTGCACCATGTGTCAGAACAGGTCCATGAGTGAAGCTGTGTGAGGAGATTTCTGAGAGCTTGTGAGAAAACTCCAAGTAAATAAGACAAGAGTCTTGTAACCTCTGTTCCTCCATAACATGGGTTGTTCTGGAATGTGCTTTCGTTGACCCTCCCAGGTATAGTAAACAGGAGTGGGTTTACCTCAGATTACCCATCATCTTACCCATTATTATTCAGAGTGATGTTTCCATGCCCGAGTTGTCCTCTTTCGTGTATACAGCCTAAACCCATGTGGCCTTGCCCTTGTGACTGTATGCAGCTTGGACTCAAGTGGACTTTGCTCATATGACTTTGCCTAGCCCTCAGAGTAACCTCAATATAAATTGTCTGATGCCTGGAATAAAGATGGCTATTGCATGAGACTTTAGTCTGCCTCATTTTTAGGTTCTACTCTTCCAAATTAATGCCACCAACCAGAGCAGCAGCACCATGCAGGGTCCACTCCCAGGTAAAACCACCAGTGTGTAGCTGGAGAGTTTTCTCTCCAGGTCCACTAAGCCCTAGCAGTCCAACAGCCCACTTATAAAATAAACACACAGACACTTATATTATTTAAACTGTTTGGCCTAATGGCTCAGGCTTCTTGTTATCTAGTTCTTCTATCTTAAATTAACCCATTTCTATAAATCTATACTTTGCCACGTGGCTCATGGCTTACTGGCATCTTCACATGTTGCTTATCATGGCGGCGGCTGGCAGTGTCTCCCCCCTCCTTCCTGTTCTCTCAGTTCTCCTCTCTGTTAGTCCCACCTACACTTCCTGTCTGGCTACTGGCCAATCAGTGTTTTATTTATTGACCAATCAGAGTACATACAGACCATCCCACAGCACCAGTGCCCTTTCAGCACCAGCAGCTTGCACAGCACCTTCTGGCAACTGAAAGTCGAGGTTGATTTCACTATGTGCTTCATCCAAAGTGAGTGATGTCTTCAGCAACAGGGTTTACCACGTGTTTACGGTGGTCAACCGAGAACAATGACAATGACCCGTGTTATTTGGGTACCTCTTGGTTCCCCCTGACCAATGAATCATAGGGGGATGACTTGTGCCTGGCACTGAGATTTTTGTTTAATAACTATGTCTTCTGAGAGTAGCACCTCTTTTCAAACTCTTTTTTCCTTATACTTTCAATAATATTAGAAATGGATGGGGTTTCAAAAGGCTTTTTTTATGTACCATTAGTCTTGGTTAACCCACCCCCTACTCCTGGTTTTTCCTACCCTTTGTCTGCATCCTGCTTGAACCTTTAGCTTCCAGTATTTAACCCTCCTGATCATAAAACACAGGTTCTACCATCACCCTTCAGTATATTCTTTTCTTGGGTTGCAGTATCATAGGTTCCCATGTAGCTTTTTCATGTACAATTCCTTTTAATTAATTATTAACCTGCTCCTCATTTCCCCATCACCATCATTCAACTACTTTATATCCCCAATATTCTCTCTACTTATTTACATCTTAGCTATAATCTACCGTCCCACTTCCCTAAATGCATGCTGTAACCCACTGGTCCATTACTCATTTCCTGACTTTCACATGTACTCCAGGTTAAACACACAAATACAAGATTTGGAGCTAGCATGCACATATGAGAAAGAACACACAACTTATGGCTCTTAGTGCCTGAGTGACACCACTGACTGCGAATAATTTTTTTCAAGTTCCATTAATTTGCTTGCAAATTTTATGATTTAATTTTCTCCATGCTGAATAATATTCCATTAAATATATGTACCAGAATGGCAATGAACAGGGATATGCAAACATCTGTGTAATAAGATATGAAGTCCTGGATATGTGCCCAGGAGTGGTATAGTTGGGTCATACGGTAGTTCTATTTCTAGTTGTTTGAGAAACATCCTGACTGATTTCCAAAGTAGCTGTACTAATTTACACTCTAAGCACAGTGTGGGAGGGCCACTTTCACCGTATTCATGCCAGCATTTGCTCTCAGTTTTATTCCTCATAATGGCTTTTTTGACTGGTGTGAGAGGAATCCTAAAATAGTTTTAGCTGTAGGTCCCAACACTTTCCAAGTGTCTACTAGTCATTTTTATTTTTCCTGTGAGAAATTTCTGTTCAGATGCACCTTGCATATTTCAACTGAGTTGTTGGTTTTTGGGTTTTTTTGTGTGTTTGTTTGGTTTTTGTTCCTTATATGTTCTAGACACTAATCATCCGTCAGATGCATAGCTGGCAAATATCTCTCCCATTCTATTGGCTACCTTCCGCACACAATTTAGGGTACATGTCCTATGTTGAGGTCCTTCATCCATTCAGAGTTTAGTCTTGTGCAGGGTGAGAGGTAAAGATCTCGCTTCAGGTCTGTTCAGTCCCCATGCTGTTGTGCGAGGATACTTTTATTTTGAAAATGACTTTGCCTTTAGATGGACCGTTAGTCCTTTTCCATGGCCACAGATGTTCTGTGTGAAATGCTTCAGTGGGTGGGACATAACTGCAGACCTCCTGTGGAACCCGGAGGACATGATGATTTTACGATTCTCCCAAGTTATGTACTACTGAATGTAGGCAAGAAATCTAGAAAGTTGAGGGATGGGAAGATGGCTCAATGAGTAGAATGCCTCTTGCACAAGCAAGAAGACCTGAGTTCACATCTCCAGCACACAGACAGCATGTGCCTATAACCTCCACTATGGGGAGATGGAGACAGGAGGATCCAGGGCTTTCTGGCCAGTTGTTCTAGCTGAAGCTCCAGCTTCAGAAAGAGGACTCTGTTTCAAAAGGATAAGGTGAAGAGTGATAGCTCATACACACATATGCATGTGTGTGTATGTAAACCCATATACACTGACACATATGTGTCCCAGTCTGCATGTTAGCAAAAAGCCAACAGTTGCTAATTATTCAGGGAATTTATAGTTGGAATATTGTAATAATCTTTGTCTTGGGCTCCTTAGTAACTACAGGATAGGAGTCATGTACCGAAAGGTCATTTGGTATTTTACACCCTGTAAACATGACAGTACACGGTGAAGTCATTGGATTACAGTGTGAGAAGGAGCCAAACAGGGCTGTGTCTTCAAACCACCATTCTCCAATTAGAATCCCTGAACTGGGGGACTTTACAATAATAGGATATTAGGAGCAATTTGGTGATTCACAGTCCCCCATGAAGCCTTCTAGTCAAGGTTCCCTTAAAGGTCACTTGTGTCTCTTTTCATTTTAAAATAATGAGTGTGCTGCATACACCTTCTTTGGAAGGACATTGAGAGTAGTTTTACATGAGAATAAAATGAATTCAGGCATTTGTTCAGATGAGGCCAGATGTTTTCCCAGGAGTCTCACATTCCTGACCACAGGCTAGTGTCTGCCACATTTGAATACTTGCTCTCAAAAACCAAACACTTTGGGTTTAATACAGAGTCAATTAGAATGAGAAAAGTAATTATCCAGGACTTGCTGTGGCCAGCAGGGACGAGCCTCCCTCATCCATGGAGGTGCTGCAGGCTGCTAAGGAGCTGCTCCAGAGGTGTTTGTCTTGGTTGAGGCTGTGAAGTGTCCTGCAGAGTTAGCTCTATCTTAGCTTCCTGTTCCCTTATTCCCCAAAGGTCCACTTGAGAAAACAGCTGGATGGGCTGAAAAAATAACTTCCGTAACAAAAACTGCCTACCAGGAGCTGTTCTCTGTTCATCTGCAAAAATAAGCACCGGCTGATGAGCCCAAAATAGCTGTGCTGGGCAGGAGGGCAGGTGGAGGCCACGCTGGGCTGGTAGGATTGGGACAGTCTTGGTCGAGAAAATTATATAGTGGGTTCGAAGAATTTTCTACTTTCCCTTCTTCCTTCTGACCTTTTTGTTTGTTTGTTTCCATAGGAATTTGGCCGGGAAGGGAGGGTGATGAGCTCAGTCTTGATTCATTTGATCATTTATTTACCAGAGTAAGTGCTGAGCTCACATCCTGAAGATTTGCTGTAGCATGGTCCAGGGGAACCACACTGATCCTGGAATGTCAGACTACATTGAACATCCATGTAAATCAAGCCTGCTCTCCATGCTCTTTTGTGCTTTGGGGATGTGGTTTTGCTTGGGTTACATTTAAACTTTACTGTATTGAAATAACAAGCCAGGGTTTAGGCCTGGGGACGTAGCTTCACTGGTTAAATGCCTAGCATGCATGAGGCCCTTGGTTCCACTCATAGTACTTCATAAACTGGCCATGGTGGTACATGACTATAGTCCCAGCACTCAGGAGGTGGAGGCAGGAGGGTCAAGAGTTCAAGGCTATCCTTGGCTACATAGCAATCAAGGTCAGGCTGAGCTACAGGAGACTCTATCTACAAATCAGAATTAAACTTCATCTGCAGAAATCATCAGTGCTCTGATTCAGTATAGAGCATTAGAGCTGGGAAAGATGTCTGCTTTAAGTGTCTGGCTTTATGAACAGGAGACTAAAGGACTTTAGCAGGTCACACAGCCCTTAGCATCTCTCCCCAGTACTGTAGCTTCATGCCAGACTTGAGTAATGCATCCCTTGTGAATGAGAGCAGATTGCCATGGCCTCAGCCTTGCTTTGCACAGTTCCTCTTGCTTACTTCTTAGTTATCAACAGGCAGAGAAGAGCAGACAGCAGGTCCCCTCTAACATGCAGATTGGATTCGATTTTCTAGCTTTCACTCTATTGCTCATCCAGGCATACCAGTGGCTTCTTAACTTTTTTTGTGTGTGGTCAAACAGTGGTTTCATGTAAAACAATTTTAAAAAGCAAAACAAGTTTCAGGGGAAGTTGGCAACAAGAGCATCCTAAATACAATTAAAAGCTTGTATTAGAGAACAGTCTGTGGGCGGGCTTCCCTACACGGAGCATCTCCCTTCTTACTTGACAAAGACGAGAACAGGGAAGATGGCTGAGTTGGTAAACTCTTGTCATGGAAGCTTTGAGGATCTCAGTGCCGATCCCCAGAACCTGTGCAAGTGCTGGGCACAATGGTGGGCTTGTACCCCAGTGTTAGGGGAGCAGACACAAGATCTTGGGGGCTTAGTTGGTCAGCTAGTGTATTAGTTACTTTTCTGTTGCTGTGATAAAATACTGTGACTAAAGCAAACTTAAGGAAGAGAGTTTCTTTTGTTCTACCACTCCAGCGGGGTAAGAGTCCATCGTGGTGGGAGGCATGGCGGACAGTGACAGACACAGTGGCAGAAGCAGGAAGCCAAGAGATCATATTTATAACTGAAAACATGAAGCAGAGAAAACTGGAAATGAGATGAGGTTATGGACTCTCCAAACCCTCCCACAGTGATACATTTCCTCCAGTAAGGCTGCACCTCCTCAGCCTCCCCAGACAGTAGCCCAAACCGCAGACCAATTATGGAAATGTTTGAGCCACTAGGGGAACACAAATCTCATTCAAATACCAGGGACTTCAGGTGCAGTTAGAGACTCCATCTCAAAAAATAAGGTGGAAAGATAGGAGGAAATGAGATGTGGACCCCTGCCTTCCTTTGAATACTCATGCATCTGTGCATGCACGAACATGTTGAAATACGTACCACAGACATGCATCACACACACACACACACACACACACACACACACACACACACACACACACACACACACACGAAGATAACAAAGATGGTGGTAAGAGTATGTACCCCTTGCTTATCAGGAAGATTTCCAAGGAGACTAGAGGAAGACCGGTGATGTGTTTATTCGGGTTCAGCAATTGACTTCTCTGGATACCCGTAGGAAAGCTTTCAACCTAGGATGAGACTTGGCTGTCCGTCATCTTGTCTTTGGCCTCATTTCACAGTTGAGAACATGGAACTCCACTGAGCTTTGTTACTCAAGATCACACAGCCATTATGTAACAAAGGCACTGGCTCTCTACTTCCAGTCCACTCAGTTGGCTGGCCAGGCACTGCATTCTGGATTATTCAAAGAAATGATCTACAGCAACATGACAATGACAGATACATTTTCTTCCTAGACCCAGAGAGCTGTGGCCTTACCCTGGTACTGGAAGGCAAGTTTGAAATTGCAAATCTGTGAACACCTTATTGAAGGTCAAGGCCATCCTCTCCTGTATTCAGTCTGGCTGCCTTTCTGAGGACCTTGAACTTTTAAGCAACACTAAGATTACTTAATTGTTGTTTACAATTTAGTCAGGCTCCTCCGTGGAGGGTTAGTCTCAGCAGGAATTGGAACCAAACTACAATCTTTGCCTAATCTCAGGTTTCATTTAAAGTTTGTCTATGAAATATGAATTTGTGAATGGGAGCTGATGGCCAGAAGCTGGGGAGTTACAAGCTATTGAATGAGCTGTCACATTTCCATAGCCTGATTTAGATCCCCGGAAGGCAATTGTGACTGGAATTTTCAGGGCTGAAATGATGATGGGAGAGAGATGCATAGAAAGATTGTGGCAGTCTGAGTCCAGAGAAATGACTGTTAGGGCAAGGGACTGTGACAGGAGGTGAGAGTCACGGGTGTGTGAAGGAGTGGTTGGAGTGGGAGATATTGCTAGAGTAAAAGGGGGTGAGACAGGAACCTGGGAGGCACAGGGAATTTCTGGATCAGAACATCTTCTCGCAGATGAACTGAATCACAGATGATGAATTAAAAAAATACAGTCACACATCAGTCATTGCAGTCAAGTAGCTGAGATGATGAGGTGATGCTCTCTGAGAACTTCGGGAGAGCAAATGTTTAAATCTTTAACTCCACAAACTTCCGTCTTGAATTTCAAGTTCAGGGAGAAGACTGATCACTCTTGTGGAACCCGCCCCCTGCCCCGTGTGTGTGTGTGTGTGTGTGTGTGTGTGTGTGTGTGTGTGTGTGTGTGTGTGTGTGAGAGAGAGAGAGAGAGAGAGAGAGAGAGAGAGAGAGAGAGAGAGAGAAAGACAGAGAGACAGAGACAGAGAGAAAGAGAGAGTAACAGAGACAGAGAGACAGAGGAGGGGGTGGAAGCATTCTACCAACTGAGGCACATCACCAGCCATTATTTTTATAGCCAAGAAAAATCAAGACTTATGACAAGAGATCATCCCTGTAGCGCTTTATGATTCAGCTTTTTAAAAACCCAGCATGTGACTTTCCCCCCTGGAACTGTTTGCTCATTGGCTTTGGCACAGGGGCTCTTTTGAATACTCGTAACAAGGAAGAAGGTGGAGGAGGCCAAGAAAACCGATGCAGAGGCGGAGATGGTAGAGGAGCTGGTGTGGCTGTCTTTGGGAAGCTCTCAGGACTCTGGGCTATTCTCTTAGCTGTGAGAGAACTGACATTGCTCATGTCCCCAAAGCATGAAGCCTCTGTGTCAGTGAGCTTTGCTTTTTAGTCTGGCATTGCTCTGTCCACACCCAGACTTTGGGGTCACTCACAAGAATACCTCGTCATTCCATCATGCCCAGTACTTTCTTTCTTGGGGACAAGGGTAACTCTAAGAGGCATGTGGGAACGTGGAGTTGACATCCGTTACTGCCCTTGCCACCACTGTGTCCTGATGTCACCGACTTCTAGACTTCTAGATTTCTCCATTGACACTATGCTAAATAGCCCACTCCCTACCATGACCACGCACCTAAAATGCAGACCCCTCTTTCCCAGCTTCGCAGAACTCTGATCAACTCAGGATTGTTGGTCATGGCTGGGCATTGGGAAGAAAGCAATGGATTGAAGCAACTCACACAGACACATGAAGGACCTGGCCATCTCTGAACTCTCCCAGAGCTGGTTGAATTATTTTTTAAAGATTGCTTATTATTGGGGGAAAAAAGCATGTCCTGTTGATGACTGCAGCCAGAGCAAAGTGAAACTCCAGGCACAGCAGGGGACAGATATTTTTGGGTTGGTGGAGGTCACCTCATCCTGTGTCCCTGTCCCTGGCCAGCTCCGTGCTGCCTTCTCCTTTTCTATACTTCTGAACCTTCGGTTTCTCTAAAGCTTTTGCCTACCCAGAATGGCTTTTTGGGCAGCAGCACCAGAAATTCCAGCCAGGAAGAGAGGAAGGGAGGAGGGTGTTTTCGAGGGCTGTTCATGTTTCTGTCTCATTTAGAGGTAGGGGTTGTCCCTGTGAGCATTTTTGATAACCATTGCAATGTGATAATAACAGCTGTGTGATTATTTAGATGCAAATTAGATAGTTTATTGGCAGGGAGACCATACATTAATGATTATGAAGATTAATGAAGGCCTGAGAAATAAATTGGTTTTTTTGGTTTTTTGGTTTGTTTTTGGCGGGGGAGGCATCTTGTGTATCTTGGGCTGGCCTGAAATTCACTATGCAATTGGGGATGACCTTGAAGTTTTAATTCTCCTGCCACCATCTACCAAGAGTTGTGATTATTTACATTATTTATGTGGTGCTAGGGATCAAACTTGGGGCTTTGGCCATGTTAGATGAACATTCTTCCAACTGAGCTACATCTCAGGCCAGAACTAAGTTTTGTGGGAATGATAAACTGACTTTTTTCTCCCTAATAGAAGCTTTCTGTGTTTAAGTTAGCATGGGGTCTACAATACTTCCCTCATTTTAAGTATAAGAAAACCAAATCCTGAAAGGTAACTGTGGCATATAACTTTTTTTTTTTTAACATGCATTGGTGTTTTGCCTCTGTAAGGGTGCTGGCCCCCCTGGGACTGTAGTTACAGACAGTTGTAAGCTGCCATGTGGGTGCTGGGAATTGAACCGAGGTCCTCTGGTAGACTGGTCAGTGCTCTTAACTGCTGAGCCATCTCTCCAGTCCCCCTATAATTGCTCTTGCTGGCTTTTCTTTGGGTCCAGTGCAGAGAATAGGAAACAGGATGTGAAAGAGGTCCTCCTTGCTAACTTGAAAATCAGTTTCTTCCCAAAAGCTGAGCTGAAATAAAGTTGGTGGATAGAGTAAGGCAGACTCACTAGGTGGTAAATTTTGTGAGGACTGAGCCAAGAAATCCCCAAAATCAGTCTGTCCCACAGAGTGTGCTCATCTCTGTGAGAAGGGTCCCTCAGCAACCTAGCTTAGCTCCTGCTTGCCTGCAAAGTGGCTGGAGGATGTGGGAATGGCCCTGGAGAGGTTGCTTCTGAGTTCTCTGTGCTGCACAGAGCTGTGTATGTCACCAGGTGATCTCTGCTGCCTGAAGATCCCCTTTCCATTGCTAATCAAAGACAATGCTGCCTGAAGATCCCCTTTCCATTGCTAATCAAAGACAATGCTGCCTGAAGATCCCCTTTCCATTGCTAATCAAAGACAATCTGTGGCTGCAGATGCAGCTCAGGTAGAATGCTACAAAGCTAGGTTCCACCCTCAGTGATAAGTGAACAGGGGTGGTGGAACAGGCTTGTAATCCCAGCACTAGGGCAGAGGTAGAGGCAGGAGGCTCAAAAACTCAAGGTCATTCTGGGCCACATAGAAAGTTCAAAGTCATATCTGGCTACTTGCAACCCGTCCTCAAGAAATCCAAACAAAAAAAACCAAAACAAACAAAAACTGAACTTGGTTGGAGTCAGAGGGCGGAGCTAGCCACTAACTAACCACAGAGGTCTGGAGGACTGTAGACAGAGGAGACAGGAAGTAGTAAGGCAGGGCTGAGAGAGAATTCAACCTTTTTGGACGGAGGAACAGGAGAGGTGGGAAGTGACTGGAGGCTGCTCCCTGCTTCTCTGATCTTTCTGGTTCTTAGCCTGGTATTTGACTCCCGATTTCTCATTGTTAAAGATTAATTAGATTAACACTTCACCGAACAAGTAGACAAAAAATAAATAATAAATAACATCTATATTTATTTTTAAAGGCTAAAAATAAAATAGTTCAGAGGACTCCAGCAACATCTCACCAACCAGAGGTACCCCATAGATGGGCACTATTATGATCTCTTTGTGATGAGGAAGAACGGTCCTGTCCAGTGCTGCCATGATGGAATGAGAGGGACAAGGAAACCATCACGTAGGTCTGGGGAGGTCCACCCTGGGCTCCAAGGAGAAAACACAGGCCCACCTGGCACCTCCCAGCACCAGGCAGATGGGCACTACCATGGTGAGCAAATGTGTGATGTGGGAGAGAGACAGAGACAGAATGGTTCATGTCCTGTGGACAGAGGCATATCTGAAGAAGCAAAGTAATAAGGAGCAGGTGGTGGTGGGTGGCTTGATTGCCACCCAGGACCTGGGCTGCTGCCAGGGCCCATCTCTGGGTTCATGGCTCTGATGCAGCTGAGGTCTCTGTTGATGTCCATGGCTCCTGATGTCACCAAAGGCAGAGAGGATAGGGACAGCCCACCCCTCACCAAGCACTCAGGAGGGAGGGTCCCAAACTTTACCTGGGCAGCACAACTGGGAATAGGAGAGCAGGTTGTGCCCCTCTCATATACCATGTGGTAGTGTGGGTGAGGGAAAGATGCCCTCCACCCCTCGCCCCTTGCCACCTGTAGCAGGTGGGGGACCTGACCCCAACCCCTTACCAGCTGCAGCACTTGGGAGAACAGGCCCTGCACCTTGCTTGGGCAGCACAGTAGAGTTAATCCTATAGACAGTAGAGCAGGTGAGCCAGCCCTGAGGGTATGGGAGGGGCATGGCTGGTACCATCTCCCTCATCTTCGGTGTGATGGTGGGAGCAAGGGAAAGATGCCCTCCCCTATCACCCCTCCTGCCTCTAGCTGGTGAGGGAGCTTACCCTCCCTTTCATCAGCTGCTACACTCAGGAAAGGGGGCCCAGCACCTTGTCTGGGCAGCACAATGGAGCTGACCCTGTTTGCAGGGGTGCAGGTGAGCTGGTCCTGAGAACATGAGCATAAGAGATCCGGCCCCACCCCTCATCTGCTATATGGAGACATGGGTAAGGAAGAGATGCCTTCTCCCCCTCTCCTCACCCCTTGATGCCTGAAGAAGGCAGGAGAGCTGCCCCTGCCCTTCACCAGCTGCAGCACCAGGGAAAATGGCCCCTCTACTTCACCTGGACAACACAGTAGAGCTGGCCCTGGTGGTCCAGGTGTGGGTGAGCTGACTCTGAGTTGGGAGGCCAGCTCCCACCTTTTAAAAGGGTTCCTATGAGGAGGAGAGAGGAATAGGGAATTTGTAGATAGAAAGATAGTGGAGATGAGACAGACAGAAACACAAGATAGCTTCCGGAGGACCTGGATCAAAATCCAGTGGTCCCGTCTGTCTCATCAAAAGGGCTTTTTATAATAATGCCAAAGGGGCGGGGCAAAAGACCTCCCCCTTGCTAGATCAAAGCACACCACATAGCCAAGTGCAGACTCTTCCAAACACCTGGTAACACGTGCGCACGTGGTCAAGTCATCCCCTTTATGCAGCCCTGCTGTGTAAAGCAAGCTCAGATCTCACCAGGAAACCTCTGTGGACTCCCACACCTGAGGGCCTGAAAGTAGGCGAACAGGTCTTGCACCTTATTCGTCGCTGCATAGAGTAGACTAGCCCAGGCAATGTCCGAGAGCTCACCCTGGCCATGAGGAAAGAGAGAGCTGGCAGGCTGACCAACTCTGCAACTACCCAAGCCCAGAACCAGGGTTATGAGTTGGCCCATCCCAACATCCACCCCAGCTATGATCTGCTGGAGCATGTGACAGAGCATGTTCTGCAGACCCAAAGCTGCAGGGCCTCCACGACACAGGGCAACAACAGGATAACCAAGAGGAGTCCCAGTGAGGGCCTAGCATTGATAGTGGAACAGAAACCAGAGGCCTCAACTAGACCCGTGACTTTGCAATGAACACTTGCAAGTAAAGATGGAGGAACACAAGGGTTTACTACGTGACTCACTGTGTCGCACTACAGCTCCCATGACAAAATTTTTCCTTTTCCTTTTTTCTCTTAAATTTTATTTTATTTCAGCGGGGAGGTTGTAAGGGCAGAGGACAGATACGAAGGGACAGGGAAATGAATGGGATCAACATGCATGATGTGAAAGACACAAAGAATAAATAAAAAGGAAGTTAAAAAAATAGTTCACTCTACAACTCTCAGTGGATGTTAGTGCCAAGTATTTGTGTAACATGTGTTATAGACTAACGGTGCCCACAACCGAGAACTTTTCATCCCATCACCAGTTTGTGCGTGTGTGTGTGTGTGTGTGTGTGTGTGTGTGTGTGTGTGTGTGTGTGAGAGAGAGAGAGAGAGAGAGAGAGAGAGAGAGAGAGAGAGAGAGTTTTTTTCCTCATTCCACCTTGCCTTAATCAGAACCAATTGAACTTTTTCCTCTAGGCTGGAGTAATTCCCTCATGATGATCCCATGCTCCATCTTCTTCTGGCTGGGACTTAAACGCACAGCCTAGAGGAGTGTGGAGGGTCAGAAGCAAAGCCCTGCAGATTCCCAGCCCTCTGCAAAGTGCAGGTCACGGGGCAAATGCTTTCGTGCCTGCTGGGGAGAGCCAGCCCTGAAAGTGCTGAAAATATTAAATTAAGATTTTTTTTTTCATTGTGCCCCCAGCAAAAGCAGTTATGGAACCAGTTAAGTGTCAGAGTGACTGAAGCCTGAAGTTCTGATTCTGATTCTGGGCGAGTTCTCAGAACATTTGCCTTCCTCTTATTAAAGTCTTTTAATTACACCACATGATTCTTGATCTTCCATGGAAAATACCATCTTCCTGGTTCTTTTTTTATTAGGGGGGGTTAATCCTTGAATTTCATTTCTTTGTAGGTTCTTGTATTGAATTTGATCAAACTTTAACTATTACTGTAATGAAATTCATAAAGAGCAAACTATTTTCATTGTTTTGTTTCTCATCATGCTAGTACTGGCTGGTACTAAGACTCCATGATAAGTAATGATAATTTGAAAATTATGCAGATATCTGGCCCCTTTCTCTGTATATATTATCTACAACTTTTCAGTGTTTTCATTTTATTATTGGTACTGCTAATTTTGCCCTGATAATTACTAGATGTGACTCCCTAAGTATTTGTTTTGAAATTGTTCAACTGAATAACAGTACTAATTTAATTTTTCCAGTATTTGTGCATTTAAGGATTTCAAAACAAATTGTAACTGTTTGCCTACTATTTCAACTAAACACATTTCAAGGTTTTACAAGTGTAATACACAGCCTCTCTATGGACCTACTGTTCATCCCAGAGATGGGAGGAAAAGACCACAGCCCAAATCATCACAGACAAATTCATTAAAGCAAACTTTTTTATTCATGTACTCGGGCTGCCACGCCCTAAGGTGGCGTTTGAGAAGTCAGCATCGGATGTGAGGAAGACAAGGCTTTTATAGCTTGGTGGTAGAGGGTTTCCAAATGGCAGATTTGGCAGGCAAAATAGGTGGGGTTATAGGAGCAGAATATTAGCATGACAAGTTAGTCCCTCCTGAAACAAAGACATGTTTCAATGTGGGCAAAACAAGACAGTCATCCTTTTGAAACAAAGGTAGGGTTTCAAGATGATTACAAACAACTTTTTGAAACAAAGACATGATCGCCACTCCTGGAACAGGTAATACAGAACCATTTGTAGTTAAGTTACAGATGTGGCTTGTAGTTAGGTTACAGATGGGGCATAGCCCAGTCCTTGAAAATCAGAGGAATGAACAGTTTGTCCTTACTATAAGATGGCCTTTAAGCCTATGATGGACCCAGACTTCACTGAATGATGCGTAACTGTGAAAAACTCTCATCTCTGAGTAAACTACACAGACCAGGGGCTTTTCCGTGATGGAGGAAGGGCTTGCCAGGATCATGCCAGGCATGGCAACAGAGAATCATCCTGTATGTGATCATCCGCAGAGAATCAGCTGTCAGGACCTGGAAGCCGGGGTGAGGTGCATAAGACAGCTGGGACTTAACCCTTGCAGGGCTCAGAGAGACAAAGGGCCTGGTGGTTCCAAGACAAGGGCAAACATAAATTGCCCTGTGGAGGCTGAGAAATGGGTTAGATCCCTTCAATCACCATGGGCCACCGGAGCACTTTCTAACTCAGTGTAAGGAAATTCAACAAACACTGTGGCGTTCCTGCACAGCTTTCTTGCCATTTGTGGACATTCATGGCTTTTGATGGTGATCTGCAAACTATTAAGTTTCCACAGCTTCAGCATAAACCGTGTTCTCATTTGAGTACAGAGAGCTGCCTCTTCCCAGAGGGCCATGATGGAAAGTTAATCATCACCTACTGGGTCTGCCCCAGTCTTCAGGCAAATTAGGAAAATGCTTGGTTTCTGGTTATCCCTCTGTGGAAATCTTCACATCCATCTGGCACTGTAGAAATGTGAGTGCCTCTGTCATGTGTCCTGCATGCTTCTCTACATTTGGACATCAAAGCCACCTGCGGTAAGTCTTACAGTTGAACTCTGTGTGCAAGGCTGGGTTAGCATCCTGGATTACCTCTTACTTGAGAGTGACAGGGCCGACTATTTCAATCTACGCTTTTGTCGAAGGGAGGTTGAGATTTTTGTTTGCTTTTGAATTTTACATTTATTGGTGTGCCTATGCATGTGCACATGCCACAGGTAACATTTTGACATCAGAGGACAACCATTAGGAGCCTGTTCTGTCCTTGTACCATGTGGGTCTTAAGGGTCAAACTCAGGTCCGCAGGCTTGGCAGCAAGCTCTAAGCACTGTAGCTTACCGAGTCCTCTGGCAGCTGAAAGTTAGTTTTTCTGTGCTCTGCATTTACTTAAATGAAGCAACACAATTACAAATTTACCAAAAATAGTAATTTTGTTCAAAGGTGGTAAGTTGTGTAAGATAGTTAAAACAATTAGGCAAATTGCTTTATTTTTGAAATATTTATTTTTCTTACACTTTGTGTATATGTGTGGGTCTGTGTGTGGGTCTGTGCATGTATGTGCACAAGCCTGGGAGTCCAGAACAATGTGGATATTCCTTGGAGCTGGATTTGTAAGTGGCTGTGAGTTACCTGATGATATGGGTGCTCAGAACTGAACTTGGATACTCCACAAGAGCAACGTGAGGTCTTAACCTTTGAACCATCTCCCCAGCACCAATTAATTTCTTTTTATTCAGACAATTTTTCCCACCATCTCACAAACGAGCTTAAAAAAATTCTTGTCTATAGCTCATTGTGAAAAATACAGTTAAAACCTCAATTGTGTTTTTTCTCCCTCTGAAATTAGAGGGTGTCCATTTCAAAGTCATGGCTTTAAAATTGTGATAGTTACATTGAAAGGAAACTGATAATTAAGTTATGCACCTGAAAAGAGCATCTGCCACCAGCCAGGAGCATCTCCTCACAGCCATGCGTCACCCCTCATCCAGGAGGAGTGTCTCCCACATCCAGGAGAGTCTTCTCACACTCGAGTCACGTGGACTGTCAGCCTCGCCACACTGCCTTGGTGTACCTTCATCCTTCATGTGTGGGTGCACACTTGCTGTAAACCTCTTCTTCCAAGGCTTTTTCACAAGAAGAAACTAGGGAGCACAACCTCCTGAGATATTTTACTGGAAAAATATTTCTTTTTCCACCATTTTGTACTTGGCATGAAATTATGTAGTACATTTGTTCGAGGGCCTCTGGTTGACCCAGAACTTTGACAAGTGCCCCTCTGCTCTCGAAGAGGACCTGGTTTTGGTTTGCAAGCCGACTCTGTGAAAAGTGTTTTATTACCACTCACACTATGTTAATAATGCCACGGAGGACATTTTCTTGGATGCTTTGAACACATCCTTTTGTTGTACTTTATTCAATGCCAGTGACTGATTCCTGGAGAATTTAGCTTCATGGCTCCACCAAACATTCCTCCTCGAATTACTTAAAGTTAATGGCAGTGGTTTACATTTTAAAATGAAAGTGTTTAATCTCTGAATGTAAAGCTTCAATGGGAAAAGAGCAATTTCCATGGAACTCGGGTAATGACGCATTCTTTCTTAAAACTGTCCACACAAACATTTGGGTAATCATCAAAATCCAAGCTATTGAACTGCAGCTGGGCATGGTGAAGAACAAAACTGAAGCTCTAAAAGAGGACTGATTCGACATACAAAACACATTCTGGCCAGAGAGATGGCTCGGTGGGCAAAGCACCTGCCTCGAAAGCATGAGACCTAAGCCCCCAGATACCACATAGAAAGCTGGCACGTGCCACGTGCCTGCAGTCTCAGCAGTGGTGAGGTGAGCATAGGCAAGGCAGACCTCTGGATGCATGCTGACCACCTGGTCTAGCTCACTGGGCTAAATTACAGGCCTGTGAGAGATCCTGCCTCAAACAAGTAGTAGAAGGCAATCAAGGACCAACACTGGAGTCTGTCCCCTGACTTTCTTCACATGAGTATACATCCACGCCCACAAGCACCCACATGTATGTGTGAAGCGCGCACACGCACACCACAAGACACATACCAACAAGAAGCAAAAGCAAAGAAAAAAAAGTCACCAACAAGACCCAGGAAAGCCTCACAAGTTCGTGATCTTGTAGGCTAGAGCGATGGATGTGGCTCTATTCGTGGCAGTATTCAGAACACCAAATTTTTTTATTTACTACTTTTTAGTGGTCTAGCCTGTCACCATGGCTGCCTTATTACTTCTCTTTCCATAGGTCCCCAAACAAGACCAAACCTTATTCCTTGGCACGTTTGAAACCGTGCCTGTGAAACAGAGGCATAGAAGTTCCTGGAAACAAAGGGCCAATGGCTGCGATTTTATACAAAGTGTTTTCTTACGGGAGGTGGAGTCCATCCTATACTGGATTTGCATTGGTATTTAGGCTGTAATCACTATTCCAGGGCATTTCACAGGGAAAGTTGGAGGTGGGCAGTGTCCACTATAGCTACCTTCTGGCACAGAGAGAGGTACATTGAGAGTCAACAGAGAGCCTTTGGAACCTGCAGGAGACATATGGAATATTTCACAACCACCTAGCTGCCCTTGACTTCTCCTTCTTCCTCATGCCCACAAAAGCAGACTGTTTCCAAGTCAGGTGGATTCTGGTCTCACAGTTGGAATGCTCCTGTTCCCTTTGCTGTGAAGTTCAAGCCACCACCTGCCTTGTCCTGAGTGTTGGAGAACTCAGGCCTTCCAAAACAGAGAGGGCTGTGAGCAGAGCAGGAGTAGACCCAGACTCCTGTCGCTGCCCAGGCTGGAGGCAGCCTGACCACTGTTGGGCCGCACGGGTTTTCCATGATCTACATCCCACTGTAGAACCACAGAGGAAGTCACCCAGGGGTCATGCTATTCTGCTCCTTGCAGTGTAAGACCTTCCCTGCCCTCAGAACATTTCAGAGTAGACATTTAGCTTTTCCTGTCAGGGTTGACACTCTCCCTAGACCCCCAGCCACACTGCTTATTGCCAGTGTCAATCTCTTGTCCTGTCCAATGATATTTGAGTCAGTGCCTCTATGTCCTCCCAAACCCTCCTCCTCTCCAAAGCCCAACACTGGAGACCCATCCGGTCTCTGGGCTTTCCACCGGTGCAGCCTCCATTTTCAAATAAGGAAGAGAATACAGAAACTCTAATAATGCTTCCCTCACTCTAACTTCTGTCTCCTGGATGTCTCGATGGCATCCACTTGCTCAAAGGAGGGATCTCCTGCCCTTGGCAGCCTCACAAGGCTTGGTTCTACCTCAGCAGCCTTCTCTCACACAGTGGGGCCCTCCATCCAAATCTCCTGGAGAGTGGCAGCAGGAACTTAATCCTTGGGTGGAAGTCTGTGAGCTGGTGGGCTGCACTCAGTAAAGCCAGATGTTAGCACGCATCTTCTTCCTCTGACTCACAGGAACTCACCAGCCGACTCATATGGAACTCACCCACTTAATGGAATCTGAGCCTACTCAGCAAGTCCTTCAGGACCTGTCTACCGTTGAAACAGTTTCTGTGTGGAAGCAGAAAGGAGCCTTGGCGAGACAGTGCCTGTTAACTAGGTTCCTGTGTGCAGAGTGTCGCTAGAAAATTCATGACCTGGTTTCCTAAGTCTCCGTCCACCCCACCCTCCTTTATGGACACCAAGGTTCACTATGTAGCTGTTGCTGACCTGGAACTAGCTATGTAGACCAGGCTGGCTTGTGTTTTCTCTCTAGCAAAATCTCAATAACTCTTTATGAACGGAATATGTTAGATTGTCTATGTGTTTACTCAACAGCAGCCATTGGCAAGGGTATGAGTTACTTTTGTTTCACTGTAACAAAATACTGGACACAGTAACTTGTAAGGAAGAAGGTTATATTCCGCTCATACTTTCAGAGACTTGGCTCATAGTAATGGGACCAGGGGCAGAGCAAAGGTGGATGGCTTGGAGGCTGAGAAGGGGAACATAGAGCACGGCTCACACAGTTTGCTCCCTCGTATCCTTTATCTCCTCTGGGACCACAATTACTGGCCCAGTGGAAACTTCCTCACAGACACACCCACAGGTGTGCCTCATTCTCCCACAAGCACTACTCAATCAGCCAGTGGACATGAAGATCAGCCCTCACAGGAAGCCTCCGTGCGCAGTCAAGCACCTTGGTGGCAAAGATGGCTCCAGACAGAATTTCTATAGTAACGTGTTTCTTCATCTCCTCCTTTTGGACATCTAATTTTAGACTGTGGCTTTATCACCAGTTGTGGAATGAGTCTCAAGTGGTCTTAACAATTGCTAACAGAAGAGTAGGCAGCAGCTTTCTCATCCAGGGTCTGGGGAAAGCCTCCAGCTGACATTTTAGACTTCCTGAAAAATTAGCATTTACTGTGACTGGTCCCTGCAGACCTTGTATATGTAGAGTCCACAGAAGGATGTTAAAACAGTAACGCTTAAGGACTGAACAGGCATGACCTTCAAAAACAGCCTTTTTCGTTTCCAAGGCATAAATGTACACTTTTCTAGAACTCCCACAACTAAGATTATGAACTTGATTAGAAGTGAAAACATGTTCAAAACGCCTGTGCAAACTATGGTTTTTACCTTCTCCTTTGTAGTCCTGTTCGCCTCAGGGACCACTCTAGGATCCAACTTACTGAAACAGAGAGAGCAAAGTTCCTCAGCAATGTCTGAGCGGTACTATCAGAAGCCACCCAGTTCTTAGGTGTGTCCACTACAAGGCCTCTTCAGCACAGCTCTCCTGAGAAGCCCACACCTTAGCTCTTGGGTCTGCATTTTCTTTTTCCCAAGTGCCTCTCTTCCCATTCACCTCATGCTTAACTCTATGTTTGAATCTCTTTCCAGCTGTGCCTCATACTGGCTCATCCTGAAATGCTTTTCTGTGGCGGAGTCGAGATTCTTGGAGGTCTCTGAAGAGAGCACTAAGCCAAAGGAGGCTGTATCACGGAGCTGTGTTTCTGGCCCCACCCCACGGCCTGTGACTGATGGGTCATGGGTAATCTCACATGGAGCCTGAGAAAATGAGCTGGACTTCTGGCCTCCAAGCTTTCGGTGAAAACCCAAGTCTTGGTGTCTTCGATTTGGTGCTGTTTTTAGCCTGTGGATGCTGAAATTTTAATCCAGTCCATGGTTATGGATAGTTCACAGGAGATAGCAATGTCATTTCAGCTTGGATTACATTTTAACAATGTATTAATTAAATTCCAAGATACAAAAAATGTCCCCAGAGTCACAGAGACGATTATTACCGGTGTGTGAATTCAGAGCACAGGCTATCCTTCACTCTGATACGCTAAGCAAAGAGCCTCTGGGGTGCTCTGCCTCTAGACTGCCAGGAACACGGAGAGGAAGTGAGTCTGTAGGGAAATGCCTGCACTTTCAAACCGAGTCACTTTATTATCCATAGCAGGATAAATGTTCCGTTTTCAGTGTACTTGGCACTGTAGCTAGGAGATATCTCTTTTGTAGTTCCTTGTAACCTAACCCTTTCACCAGGGAGTTCTCGCCCTAAGCTTTTGCCCTCAGCCTTAGCCTTCTCAATTAAACAGCCAACCAGCCACCACTACCACCAATAGAAAACTCCTATTTTCCCTAGTGCTGGAGAAAAGAGGATCCCTGGCCAGCTAGTTTTGCCATAATGGCAAATTCCAGCCCGGGCCAGGAAGAAAAATCATGTTTAATAAAATAAGGTGGAGAGTGATAGAGGAAGTCTCATTGACTTCCAGCCTCTGCATGCCTGTACACACCCATGTGCAAACACAGACACACACACACACACACACACACACACACACACACACACACACACGGATGGGGAGGTGAGGGATGTGGGTAGAAGTAAGTGGGTAGCATTGAATGCCTGTTCTGTAAAATGTGTCTTACTTTGATTTTTAAATGATTTTGGTTGAGTTCATTTTATTGGGACAAGTAGAAGGCATGTGTAGAGGTGAGGATTCCTCCCTCCTTATTCTGTCCATCAGATTTTAAGGCTGCCGTTGGCAGGATTTAGCACTTGATGCTACAGCAATGCCTTAAAAGAACCCTCTGCATGTGTGCCTTTGACTGTCTTCCTGTTTCATTAGCATGTATTAATTCTATACACTACGGTTTCAGTGTGACATTTTTACATATGTGCAGAATGTAGTTTGATCACATTAACCTTCAACACCTTTCTTGTCCTCCTCCTCTTCCTACTAATACATTTCCTCTTCCCAGCAAGTTCCTCTTTTGCTTTCATGGTGTGTGTGTGTGGGGTGTGTGTGTACATGCACACGTGTGTTTGTGCATGTGTGTGCCAATGAGTTTAACTGGTGTTTCTTTCTAGAATATGGATGAGATAATGTTTACAGTAGCATGGTCAACTTATCCATCACTACACCATTAATGAAAATGTCTTCCCTCGCCCCGTAACTATCAACGGGCCATAAATCCTTAGGATGGGCTAGATGTATTTGACATCTTCTAAATTCCCTTTGTTTTTAGGCTGGTCTTAACTTGCCACACTTTCTGTCTGGTTTTGTTACTCCATTAAAGTTCTGTTTTAACTCTCCACAGGTGATATACTAACTTGGCCTCTGGGGAGGCATGGGAAGATTCAATCACCAACCTTTTATTATTTTGGGGGATTAGTGATTTCTTTCCCTCTTTGGGGATATGCTCAGTGCTAGGCAAAATTTCCATTATTATTCCAAAAGAAGGATGTTTTTAAATTGATAAAAGCCTAATACTCAACAAAATGAATTTTGCTAATTACAGAGCTGTATTTTCTACCCACCGTTAACACCTGTCGAATACCAAACAAACATCTTAATATTAACCCAGGCAGTAGTGCCTTGGCTGATTGCAGAAATATTTCTTGAGACATAAACAAGAAAGCAAAAGTTAATTATTACTTATTGGGTTTGAATTAATAGTTATTCTCATTTCCATCAACTTCAAATGAGATTTATTTTCAAAGTCAAACTATCCAGAGGAGATTTTCAGTGGTTTGGGGGCAGCGGTTTTCTGAGAGGCTCTGGGAAGTTGTTTAATTTCAACTCATGTTATTTCTACTAATATTTAAAACTGTGAATGTTAATTGCTTCAAGCACACCTTTGTCTTTTTCCAAGATGTGGTATGCAGAGGAATATTTTCAGTAGCAAGCAGATCCTGCAAACAGTTCCAAGCTAGCCTCAGACATCGATGTGAACTTCTTATTGCCACAGGTACATGTTTAATTATTATCTGAATTTCTTGCTTCACTAAGAATTCACACTGGAATAGTTTGATCATTTAATAAAGGATGATAAATTGTGCTGGATGTTTTGTAAGCTAAAACACTTTTCTATTTTTTCCCCCTGTGCTGGAGGTAGAGACCAGGGCCTTATTCTTGGGGAGAACAGGTCCTCTACCATCATCCTCTTTTGTCTCAAATCATAAGAATTTGTTTAAAGGAAGACACAGGTATACCCGCCATCATGCTAGATAAAACCTACATGGTACTTGTGACAATGAGGGAGTCACCAGATGTAACCACTTGTGGTGACTTTAAATTATATCTGTAGGTTCTTTGTATATCTTTACTCAAAATCTGGAGTCATTTTTTTTTTCTGTCCTGCAGGATTGAACTTAGTGTTTCACTTCTTATAATGGGAAATGGTTGTGGTGGCTGGAGGTGATCTCTAGGTTAAGAAAGAGATGGTGACCCAACTTGTACCTTGGTCCTTGAGACCTCAGGATGCATGCATGCTTTGGGAGAATGTTCCTCAAGTCAGAGGATCTACTGCCCTGAACATAGCTGGATAGAGACAGATCTCACAAAGATGTAGAGACAGACAAGGAGACACCTGGGAACTCTAGCTCATCAACTCCATTACTCAGTACATCTACCTTGGCACCATGCCAAAGAGAAAAGCCTAGATGTGTCCCTAACTCCAGCTGTTACTGGCCACATCCTCCTGAATGTCTCTGAGCCGAGCTTCTCTGGACGTCCCACCTTACCGAACTTGAGATGTGGCAGAACGCGCCAGCTGGTTAACTTCATTAAGGTTTTGATGGGTATTCAATAGCTTAGATACCTAGAGAAACTACCCCAGCTAGCATGGGTAACTACAGAGAGGATTGAATGCCGAATTAAGAAGTGCTCTAGCTTGCAATGGTCAGGTGACTAGAGACAGGGTTTCTTGTAGCCCAGGCTAGCCTTGAGCTCATTGTGTAGCCAGGGATGATTTTGATCTTCTGATATTTCGGCCTCTGCCTGAGATTGCAAGTATGTACCACTACGCCTGGTTAATAGAAAGTCTTTATTTTTTTCCCTTGCTGTTACTGGTTTCTTTATCATTGCTGCCTCTTTTTGGGGGCTGCCAGGCAAGGTGATAAGGATCTTGAGGTGCCTGTGGAAGGCTGGCTGACTAGGTCAGTCAGCAACAGTTTATCATTAGCATAGGTCCCAGCTAGCACTACCCTTTCATTAGTGAATGTGTATGTGTGTGTGTGTGTGTGTGTGTGTGTGTGTGTGTGTGTGTGTGTGTGTGTGTGTGTGTGTTTTATCAGATGTGTGTTCTCCCATTTTTTCTTGAGGACTGAAAAACAGTAAAGTTTTACTGTAAATAGTGGTTATCAAGCTTTTAGATAGACACAGAGAACCCCAAGAATCTGTAAGCAAGAGAGATGGTGGGCAGGATTTGGAGGAAACTGCCATTTTCCCTAGCATCCATGTGAATTTAACTAAGTTAAAAAAGAGACTTAGGAGTTCACAGGCCTAAATGGGGCTTGAGAATAAACTTCTGGGAATAGTCACAATTACTCCTGCAGTGCTGGTGTAAACTAAGAATACGATGATTCTAGAAAATCAAATTAATTGACAATTGCCACAGAAGCTTCCCCTCCCAGGCAGACTTGTCTGTGAGTACAGCTCTGCTCACTCATGTGAAAAACAAAATCCTATTCCCCAAAGAGAAAATTATTTATAGTGCAGGTAGAGATTGTTCTCTTCCTGAGCTGTGTGAGATTTCACTTGCACGGTTTTGAAGCCTTCTGGGGAAAGATTCACAGAGCACTAAGGGAGGAAACATTTCCTGGTCCCGGCCTCCCTCCCCAGGGAAGACACTTGTTCAGACAGCAAGAAGAAAATGGCAGAGGTTCCCCTGCTACCCTGGTGGGTTCCCGAGAACGAGACAGTACGGAGCTAGGAGCTGCAGACACAGTTGGGTTGGCAAAGTGCTTGCTCCCTGCCCGTGTGAGGGCCTGTGTTCAGATCCCCGGAACCCGGGTAAAAACTCCTGCAATCCCAGTGCTGGGCCAGCAGAGGCAGGAGTATGCCCTGGCATCCTACCAAAATGGGTGAGCTCAGTGCAAGACCCTGTCTCAAAAGAAATAGCAGGGAAAGTGATTGGGGAAGATGCCTGATTTCAACCTGTGTGTATGTGGGGGTTATGCATAACACACAAGCCCAGCACTCACACTCACAAGGAAGTGTGACTCCTAAAATATGTCTAAAATACAGCTGTGCTGACTAGTGTTCTCCCCTTCATAATTTCACCATGTTATCACTTTTAGGCTTAAAGGCCAGTGCATATATTTACAAACTCTGGTTACACAAGCAGGTGTGGATTCTGCAGAGAGCTGTGGTGCTCCGTGGGTATCTGCCATGGTTGGAGACACTGTCTTGGCATGAAGATTGCCCCATGAAGACACAGCTGACTGAGAATCACCTCCATCCTTGGTTTTTGCTTCCTCGGATGGCAGCTCCTGCGGCTCTTCAACCCCAGGCTCTCCACTCTCACACTGCTGACCTGGATGAGGTGGAAACCACAGTCCCACTTTGGGTTACTTTCAGACAGACATGCTATGCATTGTCCTGTGACTTCAATGACAATCATTTAAAAATCAAATCCTGGTCATTTCAATAGAGAGTGATAGGTGGTCACTAACCAAGTAGGAGGACCATTGTCCTCATTGTACAAAAGGAAAATGTTTCCAGAGATTATTGAAACATCTTGCTCTGTGAGGTCTCCACTGCAGGAAATAATCTCATTCGTTCCGCAAAGAGAACCCTCTGTCTAAGGCAGTGTGGGTACTGAATAAGCATAGGGGCAGTTTAGGACACATGCTCACGAGTGCATGAGGTAGTAAGAAATGTACAGTTGAAGGACAGTACTGCTAAATAATGGAGATTCAAAGATGACGGTTCAGTCATGTGTATTGCTAATTGTCAGGGATAAAGATGTAGCTCAATGGTAAAGGTGTACATAGCCCTAGATTTCATGCCCAGCACTGGGTGCATGTGTGCTCAATTATGCACACACTCACATATGCTTGGTAACATTTGTTGATCTGTATGTTGGGTGTACATCCAGGGACTTAATTATTCATTTAGACTCTTAAAAAAATCCCCCAGGTCTTTGTTATATCCATTCTACAGATAATGATAGGGAGGAACTGAAAAATTAAGCAACTAAGTTTTGCAGAACTATGTGTAAGAACCAACATTCGGTCCCAAAGCTAGGCTGCAGAAATGTGTAAACAGCTACACTAGATGGATGGAGTAGAGAAGCTACATGCATACATGGAGGGTTGCCTGCCATGGTGTGTGTGTGTGTGTGTGTGTGTGTGTGTGTGTGTGTGTGTGTGTGTGTGTGTGTGTATGTTCCATGCATAGTGTCAAGGATGGAACCCCAGGCTTCAGGTATATCAGAGTCTCTCACTAGAACCTGGAATTTATCAATTAGGCTAGGCTGGCCGGCCAATGAGTCCCAGGGATCTATCTGTCTCTGCCTCCCCACAGCAGCCTTCTAAGTATGCTTTACCATACCTGCCTACTTTAAAATGTGGGTTTGGGGGCTCAAACTCAGGTCTACCTGCTTCCTTGGCAAGCTCTTTACCACCGAAGCTATAGCCTCAGCCCTAGAGAAGCACCCCTAAGGATTAGGCTACAATTCAGTGGGTGTGTCTGCATCACAACAATGTTGGATCCATCTCCAGCACTGACGGCAGGGAAAGGATCCTTGCAACTCAAATGAAGTACACACAGGAGGCTTTCCTCCAGGTAATTTTCAGTCTGTCTTTCATAAGGAGCGGGAGCAGGGAAAATTCACCCTGCCTTTTCCTTGGAAACACAGGCTTCAAGTAAGAAGGTATCTTTTCTAATACTAATTTAGCACCAGCCCCCAGGTGTTCTGAACTGGGGAACTCTTCAAGAGTGACGCAGAGTGACAGTGATGAACACATTTCAGGTGACACTTTCCCCGAGTTTGGGATAATTTATCTCATTAATATTTTTCTTTAGGCAAAATCCATTCGCTATGTTCTCTCTATTTATAAGGTGGAACTGTTTTCTTTCTTCAGTGTGATGACCTTCCACTGGGCACTGGGAAAGCATAAGGACAGGTGTTCAGATGCCCCAGGAGCATGGTTTAAAATGCAAACTCTGTGGGTGTCCTCAGTTCTGGTTCCGGGGAGCAGCTTCACCGCAAGGGTTTGAGACGTGGATGTTTGTATTTCATCCACTGTTGCTGTGTTCCTAACATGAGGTCCCATAGTGCCACCAGAGTCCTGGCTCAGCTCTGATGGCGAGGACAGCTGGTCGCCATCTTTTCCGACAGAGCTTCTCCTGGAACCTGATAAAAGCTGCCATCTCGCCCTGGACCTGAAGCTGGGGTTTCCCATGCTGTGGCTGCATCACTCTTCATAACTCCCCTTATGCACCACCTTGTTTAAAATCTTGCAAATGAGCCACGGCTGATGATCTAGCTTTCCTATTAAGATATAAATAGCCTCAAAATCCAAAGACAGCCCTACTTGCTTGTCAAGTCCTTTTCAACCTCGAAGTAGAAGTGTTCCTTAGTAACAGGTGTCTGCTCCTGCATCTCGGTTTGAGCATTTTCAAGCATGAGGCAGAAGGTGGGGGAAACGAGGTCAAGGAAAACAGAGGCAGCCACAAGACTATTCTGAAAGGGGGAAATCTCCTGTGAGTCCTTATAGAACGTTGAGCCACCAGGGGCCGGGGAGAAGGCTCGCTGTGCAAGCATGAGGATCTGAGTTCAAACCCCAGCACCCGTGTACAAAGCCTGGCATGGTAGCATGCCAGTACTCCAGAGGTGGAGAGGAACAGATTCCTGGGGCTCATTGGCCAGCCAGCCTAGTCTAATCAGTAAGCTCAAGGTTCAGGGAGAGATTGTCTTTCAAAAATTAAAGATGGAGAGAAATAGAGGAATACACCTAAGCTCAACCTCTGGCCCTCACACATGGGCAAGTACACACACACACATACATACATACACACTCTCTCTCTCTCTCTCCCTCTCTCTCTCTCTCTCACACGCATGTGCATGCACCTTATTCCACAAACATCTGATTCATCTGAATATCTAGGAAAGCATTTGTGAGCCTGGACTTGTGAATGGATAAAGGTGAACAGGCCTGGGGTTGCTGTTTCTCCTGAGAACTTCAAGGGTGTGTGTGGGATGCACACTGAGGAAGCTTTTTTTTTTCAGCTTCCTCTTGTACTCAGCTAGATGCCCCCTGAGAGATGAGAGCTGTGTCTTCTGAAACTCTGTGAATCCGCCACATCCTCTACCACCAAAGTATGATGGCGAGTCATCTGTAAGGATGCAGTTGTCAAGGCTGTGCTGGGGGAGGAGACATTAAATGGTGCTGCGGAGAGGGTAGGGGTAGGAAAGAAGTTCTCTCATGGTAGAAAACTCTACAACTTAACAAACGAAAACAGCTCATCTCAGAAACCTCAGCTGCCAGCCTGCCGTGGGTGTGGCCCATGCATTTTATTGTGTGCCACACACAGAACCATTGCAGCTATGGAAGCCGTGAGTCGATCATATTCACTTAGGCTCAGTGTCACATCACATGAAGGCCGGTCTTCTATAGAGACCAGAGAAAAAAGTAGCAATGTCTCCTAGACCCGTGACAGGAGCAGAACATTTTGCTCCAAAAGTGCTGTGCTGCTAGACACTGCAGCAAGACAGCTTCTCCTCAGTGCAAGGAGCCATGCTGCCTGGACTGAGATTGCCACAGCTGGCACAGGAACAAATACCTTTTCCTGCAGTGACTTAGTGTTGGGTAAACAATGCCACTGGAGCCATCTCCCCCTGGTGTCCCAACAAGAGCCTGTGTTTTCACAACGGCCGGGACGCATGTTCTCCAGAGCCATGTTCTGCCAGATTGCACAGTCCCTCTCATGCACAATGGCGTAAGAGGAAGGTGGACATTCTAATTACAGATGCCTTCTGTTAAAAGTCATTCTCAGAGGTAAAAATTAGGCAACTGATCCTGGTCCTTTTCATACGCTATTTTTCCTCTAAGATCACAAGGGAATTTTCAAAGATGTTGTGCTGAATGTTGGGTTTCATTCTTCAGTGCTGGACTAAAGACAACACGGTGGCAATTAGGAAAATGTTCAGATAATGACCCAGGAGAGGACAGAAGGGTTGGCCTTGACCTTAGAAGATGAAAAGGGCTCTGTTCATTTTACCCAGTGGAGGGCCAATGAATGGGCATCTGTGTTCACGTGTTTGCTCCATGAGGGTTAGGGTCTGTGCTACTGTCTTCCACTGACAAGGTAGAAAGCAAGGGGACGTACACTGAGGAGATGCTCAGCTGAGGAAGTGCTTGCTTGCAAGCAGGAGGACCAGTCTTGCCTCCCTGGCACCCACATAAGAAGCAGGTAGAGACAGGAAGATCTGTGAGGCTCTCTGGCCGGCCAGCCAGCATAGCTTAATAGAGGAGCTCCAGGTCTCAATGAGAGACCCGGTTTCAAAGAAACAAATAAATCGATTTAAAGGGTGGATAGCTACTGAAGAACAGCACCTGACTTTGTCCTTTGTTTTGCACATGTGTGTGCATATATTTGCACCTGCACACATGCACACATACAAGCACATACATACAAGCATATGACAAAATACAATAAATGAATAAAGAAGTGGAGTTAGGCAGCAGCATGACAAACTTAAGTCAGCTTTAAGAAAGAACTGTGTGACAGGATTATCACATAGGAGGGAAAACAGCAAAGTCTTAGCTAGAATCTAAACAAAAGTGAGATTTCCTTATTCTTCAGGTATCTATTTCTTTTGTTTTGCATCACTGGGCATTTAAATGTGTTAAATATGACATGGAAAAGCACGAGGATGCAGAAAATAAGTTGTGAGTTACAATGATAAAGTTAATTCCTATGGTGACTCTGAAGCAACCTCTTCATTTTTTTGGAGGTGGGGTAACCTTGGAAGTCAGGCATGTGTGTGATTTCTAAATCTTTGTTTGAAATAACTAAAAAAAACATGGTTCCTTAAGAGTGCTGGGTCTGGTGGCACAGGCCTGCAGTCCCAACTCCTTGGGAAGCTGAGAGAGGAGGATTACAAGTTCAGGGCCCCTATGAGCTACAGAGTGAGTTCCTGGTCTTAGGTCTCCATCCACATTAGATCAGATTCGAATCCTTGGCCCTGCTGGGCCTCCAGCTTGCCAGTCTACCCTTACTTTGTACTTTTGGCAGCCTCCAGTGCCGCGAACCAATTGGTGGTTCTAAGAGAGTGTGGATTTTTTGTTTGTTTGGTTTAGTTTATTGTTGTTGTTGTTGTTTTGCTTACTCAATTGCCTCTTGAGATGTAGTGTCGTTTCTCAGACTGTTCTGAACTCACGAATTAACTGAAGATAACATTAAACTTTCTGTCCTCCTACCTCCATCCTTCTCAGGGCTGGAATTACAGGAGTGTGCCATTATACATGATGTGTGTGGTGCTGAGGCTGGAACTCAGGGCTTTGACATGCTAGGCGAGCACTCCACCAACTGAGACACATCCCCAGCCCTATCCAATTGGTTTTCTCTAGAGCACTGTCCAGTACAGTGGTTGTCAACCTGTGGATTATGACTCCTGTGGGGTCAAATGACCCTTTCATGGGGATCGCCTAAAACCATCGGAAAACACAGATGTTTACATTATGATTCGTAACAGTAGCAAAGTTGCAGTATGAAGTAGCAACAAAAATAATTTGGGGTCACCACAACATGAGGAACTGTATTAAAGGGTCATAGCCTTAGGAAGGTTGAAAACCACTTTACTAGTACATCTTGTTTCCTTGTAGGTTCCTGTTCAATGAACACGCATTTCTACTTTGTTGAAGAGACATGTCCCCAGAGCAGAAGAAGACTGACTTTTCAAGCCAGCTGGCCGTACCTCTAATAGGACACTTTCTCTCCAGCTTGCTCTACCTTGTATCCCAGGATGCAGAGCTGTGCCAGTCTGGGATCCCTGAGTCTGTTCTGGCTTGTTGTCATTGAGTTGTCTGGGTGCTGTTAATTTTCAGAGTTAACTAATCCAGCAAGGTTTTGCTGAATGAGTGACTACCGTGCCCCCAGATGGGGAGATGATGTGCCTTCCAGAGAGGGCTACCCTTCGGCTCCTTTCTGTTCTCCACTGATCTCGGAGCCCTTCCAGAAGCATCTCAACTCTGCGGGATCCCAGAACTTGAGCCTTGGAGGTGAAATTTGCTCAAGGCAAAGATCCAACTTCTCCTTCTGCTTGAACGGAAGAGCGAGATTAAAAGAGAAAAATGGCTGCATTGAGGCCAGAAGACAGAACTGTGCTTTACCTCAGTCTGGTTTAGCAGTTAATTTCTCCTCAAGAGGGACATTAAGCCTTTCTACCTGGCAGACAGGCCCTGGCTGTCTCAGGCCGGTGTGGGCCGTGGGGCAGGATGAATGATTAGACTCTGCATTAGTCATAGGGAGACAAGGCTCGTATTCTTCCCCTGTGCTTCATCAGGAAATACAGGCTATCCTTCCACTGAGTATTTGCTTAACCAGGTCACAGGAATTCTTAATTCAGAAAGAGGAAAAAACAACGGCTGCTAATGAGGTCTAGGGCATTTGAGAACATTCACAGGTGTTCCCGAGCCACAGGAACACGGCTGTTTGCTCACCCTGGGCTTGGCCTAGCTTTTCGTTCACGTTAATCAGCCATCCTGGTCAGTACTGACTTTCAGCTCAGAAGCAAGCTGTGTGATAGCTGGTTGTTGTAGATTTCTTAAATCAGAAGGAAACTGTGATGTCTGTGGCCAGGAGCCTGGCAGGGGTCTGTACTGAATACGCTCCAAACCTGTAATACTTGTGATGATATTCTGTGAACCTAATTGGAAATAAGTACGTTTTATAAAACACCTAATCCAAGAGTGTTGAATGGCTCTAACTTAGTCCCTGAACTGTGCAGACTTTTTGGAAACATAATGTCACTTGACAAATCAGTAACCAATGTAGCCCTTTGCATCAGCAGATGCATCTGAGAGTCCTAGGAAGAAATCCAGGGGCTCCCAGCAGCCTCCTTGGTGCAGAAGCTCAGAGAAATAAAGGAGAGAATCAACAGGAAGTCCCAAGTGCCCACCTTATAAGACAGGAGGTCAGCAGCAGAGGTGAGGGTACCACACAGGACTCCTTGTGCTAACTGGGAGAGTCGCACTAATGTCTACAGCTGGTCCTGGGGTCCTCACCAGAAGTCTAGGAAATAGGTGCTGTTAAAATCCTCTCCAGGGCTGGGGAGATGTCTCAGTCAGTAAAATATTTGATGTGCAAGGACCTGAGTTCTATCTCAGATGTCATAAAATGTTGAAATCCCTGCAACAGGCAGGTGGAGACGGCAAGATCCCTGGGCTCCTTGGCTAGGCAGCCTAGCTGAATTGGTAAACTCCAGGTAAAAGTGAGAGACCTTGCCTTAAAAGCCAAGATAGAATGCAAATGAGCAAGGATGTCTGAGGTTGGCCTCTGGCTTGCACATTCGCACACATACGTGTACATGTACATGCATACAACCATCTCCAGGCTTACAGATGAAAAAGTTAGGGCACTAAGAGAATACTTTTCTCAGTCACACAGACGGCCAGGTCCAGGTCCAGTCACTATGGATCTGTGGCTTGTCATTTGCTCACTCTGCTGTTTGGAAAGTTGGGTTTCTTGCTTCTTAGGGTGGCAGGGCACAGAATCTTACTGGTGAAGCTAATTTTAACCTCTCTATCAGACATCCATATGAAGGTGAAATTGGACAACTGGGCATTTCAATGTGAAGAAGATCAGGGCTGGATTCAGTTCACTGGATATCATGGACATAGCAGTGATATCTAAAGGACTGGTGTTGTGGAATATTATTTTAAGTTATGTTGCTTTTGTTTATGTTGCATTTATTTAACGCTGTGAAGCTATGTTACTTTGCCTGTCTAAAACACCTGATAGTCTGATAAAGAACTGAACAGCCAATAGCAAGGCAGGAGAGAGGATAGGTGGGGCTGGCAGGCAGAGAGAGTATAAATAGAAGGAGAACTCTGGAGGAGAGAAGAAGTAGCCAGAGAAGGAGGAGGACCCAGGGACCAGTCACCCAGCTACACAGCAAGCCACAGAGTAAGAAATAATGAAAGGTATACAGAAATAGAGAAAATTAAAAGCCCAAAGGCCAAAGGTAGACAGGCTAATTTAAAGTTAAGGAAAGCTAGCAAGAAACAAGCCAAGCTAAGGCCAGGCATTTATAAGTAATAACAAGCCTCCATGTGTTATTTGTTTGGGATCTGGGTGGCAGGCTAAAGACTAAAGGACAAACAACAACACACCTGGACTGAACTGTAATAGTTGTGTTAACACTTAAGTACCATTGTGTGTACGTGCGTGCGTGCATGCGTGCATGCGTGCGTGCATGCGTGCACTCCTGGTACATGACAGAATTTTGTGTGACTGAGTTATTTATTTAGAGGGAGTAGGTGACTTTAAATTCGTCATCATCATCATTATAATTTTGGGAGTATATTAGTTTGTTTTCTATTGCTGTGATAAAGACCATGAAGATCAAAGACCAAAAGCATCTTGGGGAGGAAAAGATTTATTTCAGCTTATAATTGTAGTTCATTATGAAGAAAAAACAGGACAGGAACTGAAACAGAGAACGTGGAGGAACATTGCTTACTGGCTTGCTGCTATTCATGGCTCACACAACTTGTTTCTTATAAAAACCATCTTCCCAGGGCTGGCACTGCCCACAGTGGTCTGTACCCTAGGACATCAATTATTGATCAAGAAAACGCCCTATAGACTTGCTTACAGGCCATTTAGATGGAGGCATTTTCAAAGTTGAGATTCCCTCTTCCAAAATGAGTCATGTTGACAAAAAGCTAACCAGGACAAGGGGGTTGATTTCAAGGTCAAATTTGTTTGCTAGATGTGATATCTCTGGACCTCAAGGGTGACATTATTAGAGTCTGCCAAAAAGTGCAGAGGTGCACACCTCCCCTGGAGGATATTCTATTAATGCCAGTGTTAATGGTTGAGATATCTCTGGACCTCAAGGGTGACATTATTAGAGTCTGCCAGAAAGTGTAGAGGTGCACACCTCCCCTGGAGGGTATTCTATTAATGCCAGTGTTAATGGTTGTTCCAATTTGGGCTATAGCTCTGAATGATACATATTTATTTAGTTAACTATGTTTGTAATTAAATTTTCCTTACTATATAGTATAATATAAAAGAGAAATACTAATACTCAGCAAATAAAGTTATGACTAGATGCCATTCAAGGCTGACATGTGTTCACACTAATGAGCTGTGACTTTCCCTCATGAATTTATCATTTCCTCTTGGAAGTGATTATATTTTTAAAATGGGGTAAACACATTTTCTGTTAAAAATCCTTTTATATAAATTTTCAGGGCTTGGCTATGTGGTTCAGTGGGTAGAGCACTTCCCTAGCACAAAGGAAGCCCTGGGTTTGATACCTTGTAGAACATAAGGCAGGTGTAGCGATGCACAGCTTTAATCGCAACATTTTCAAGGTGGAGGCAGGACAAAGATCAGAAGTTCAGGTTTATCCTCAGGCTACATGGCAGGTCTGAGGCCAGCCAGGACTGCATAAGAGTCAAAAGCGAAAACAAAACAAAAAAACAGTGTAACAGATTTCCAGCTATCCATCAACTCATTCGAGAAATAAAAAATTATAAATATCATTTAAACTACTGACAATGTTAAAGATCACAGTTTCCTTGCTGCCCAGTAGAGACAGAAAGCAGACCATTTTTGCTATTGTCCATGTCATGGAGTGTCCATAGTTTCCCTCTGTTTGTTTAGCTCCCCAGGGAGTGAACTGCAGGCTTTCAACCTTACGTAATTGAATCCCATTGCTTGTCTGCTTGTAAACCATACTTTTACATGTCAGTGGCTTTTTTTTTTTGAGGTTTTCATGCATGCAGCTCTAATTAATTTTGTTGTTATAAATATCCCATTACTTTTCTACAGACACCATGGATTTGTTCTCATCTGTTGATGGACGTTGAATTCATACTTAGAATCCATCTACAAAAATACACAAGGACATTAGTGTTCTTCCACCTGCCTCGTTGCTGAGAAGATATGAGGGGCTCTGTGGAATTCTCTTTACTAGAAATTGAATCAACAATGGCAGGCAGGCTCACTTCTGCCATTTTAACAGACAATGACAAATCTCTATCAGCCTGTTAGTGATGAAGCAAATTTCCAGTTCTTGCCTTATATAATACTTTTTGAAACAAAGCAATTTTATATTTAAAATATCTTTATAGCTCTGTAATGCAGTATGCTTTTAACAACAGTATAAACCAGAGGAAATAAATCAGAGAAGACTGCATAGGTGAGCTCATCTGAACAGTTCAAAGCAATCTTGTACCGTGATACACTAATTACTTCAGGCAGCATTCTTACAGAGAAATGTAGGTTTATGTGATATTTTTAGGTAGCAGACGCCCTGCTTGGAAAGTTCTGCTAGTTCTTCCTCCAACCCTTCTCCCCCATACACCCTTCCTTTCTCTCTTTCAAATTTCTTCCCTTATATTTAATACAAATAGAAGCTTTTGAGTTCACTTTCATTAGTATAAAATATTATTCATTGTTTGATTTTGCTTTTCCCCAAATATTTCTGAGAACTTCTCTTTGAGGTTCCTGGCCACTGCAGTTTCCCAAACCTACTTATAAATCTTGTTTGTCTGTACTTACTAATTTCAAGAAATTCTGTATATACTTGTATTCTATTTCTCCCTTTTACAGATTCTAAATGTGGTTCACCCTCTTGTAACTTATCCTTCAATTTGCTTTGTGATGTCTTCTTAATATTCAGACGGTGAAATCTCATACTTAAAACACTTGAGTTTATCATCTGTTTTTTTTTTTTTTTTTTTTTTTTTTTTTCTAATTGTTCGTTTATTTGTTTGGAAACAGAGTGTCATGTAACTCCGACAGGCCTGGAATTCACTCTGTAGCTGGGATGATCTTAAACTCCGGTCTCTACCTTCGCAGCTGGGGTGACAGTTGTATGCAACCACTTCCTTTCTGTTTGCTGCTTGGAGTCCCACTTGGCCACCACACTGTCCTTGTCAAGTGGTCCCTGGCCAGTCCTCAATGTGACCTCCAAGCAGCCAGTGGCAAAGCTGCCACCTTTCTCCTTGGATGTGGTCTCCCGAGTGCTCTTTCTGGAAGGTCCACACATCTGTCTTCAATCGCTTGCCTCTCCTTTGTTGTTGCTTCTATTTGTTTTCGTTTGATTTTGTTTTGATACAGGGTTTCATTCAGTCCAGACTGACCTCAAACTTAGTAAGTAACTGAGGATGACCTTGAACTCTTGACCCTCCTTCCTTTACCTCCAGAGCACTGTCTTTGTAGGCGTGTGCTGCAAGCATTTATGCAACTCTGGGGATGAACCCAGGGCTTCGTGCATGCTAGAGAAGCTTCCAGCAGAGCTGCAGCCTCTGTCACTGGCAAATTCTTCATTTTGTTATTCGTGATTTCTTTGTGTATCAAGATTTACATGGGAAATTTCTCTCCAAATGTTTTTACATTGCTCTAGCATTTTGTAGCATCCATTGTTAAGACTAACAGGTGCCATGCCATTTTGATTTTGGAAAAATTAATGTGACTTTCTTATTTGAGTTTTCTCTTGATTTGAGGGATTTGCTCTGCAATATTGAAAATCTGTTATGATGCAGCACACTGTGTGCTTTTAAAATTAATTATACTGAAAAGCCATTTTTGATCTGAATATTTTCTTCATGATTTTTTTCTAATAATTTCTTTCCTTTTTTTTTTTAATTCCTGGAAATGATGGAACCCAGAAACTTGGGTATGTGATGCAAGCAATCCACCAGGGTTTTTGCTTCCCCTCCACTATTCTTGTGTGTGTGTGTGTGTGTGTGTGTGTGTGTGTGTGTGTGTGTGTGTGTGTGTTCAGGTCTACACACACACAAGTGTGGAGATGAGAGTTCAACCTCAGGTGCTATCCTCAGGAGCCACCACCTTGTTTGACACAGGGTCTCTCATCAGCTTTGAAATTACCAAGGGTGGACTGGTTGGCCAGCGAGTCCTGGGAATTCTCCCTCTCCCTTGTGTGTGACTGCATTTGTGCCACAATATTGTCAGAGGACAGTCTCAGGCGTTGGTTCCTCCTAGTTTGAGGTAGGGACTCTGCTGGGTTTTTTCTGTGTACCCCAAACTTGGTGGCTCATGAGCTTCTTGGGGATCCCCGTGTCTCTGCCTCACATCTCACTACAGGAGCGCTAGGATTGCAGGTGTTCACGCTGTGCATCCAGTTTTTATGGTAGGTGCTGGAGATTCAAACTCAGGTCCTTTGGCTTCCATGACAAGCATTTACCCACTTTGGAATGTTTCTTTCTCTGAAATCTGATGACCTCTGTATATCTACTTAGACTTAGTATAGAGACTTAGGGACCAAGTGTAAACTTTGACATGTATTTCACTGGAGAATGATCAGGAGGAAGCCAAAATATTTGAGTAGTTTTCTCCACACCAATTACAAGTTTCTGGAACCATTTCTACAACAACAATAACTTTTCAAGCTACCTCTTGGGGTGTAATTTTGTTATAGTTATGTGGCACTTCCAATTCCCACACTTACAGTGTGCACTGGGGCTCACATTGTTTCTATGTTGAATTTTTCTGTGAAGATTGGTGGGTTTCTGTCTACTTCTCTCATAGTGACCTGTCATCAATGTTTGGTCTCTATTGTCACGTTTGTCCTATAATTTTGTCCTTTCCTCTCTTCCATCATTTAATGACGTTTCGGGTAGGTTGATCAGCTATGTTCACTCCTCCTGATGTCACTGCAATGTCTACACAGAGTCATGTGACAAAACATCCCGCGCATAAGCAGCTGAAGAGCCTACCTAGACCAGCTCTGCGCACACTACAGGCAGCAATGAGACAGTGTTCTGGTTTTCTTTCTGTTGCTGTGATGAAACATGGACCAAAAGCAGCTTGGGGAGAGAGGGAAGGGTTTATTTCATCTTACACTTGCTGGTGATAGTCCATGGCTGAAGGAAGTCAGCAAGAAACCAGGGAGGGAACCTGGAGGGAGGGACACAGCAGGCACTGTGGAGGAATGCTGCTTACAGTTTGTTCCCCACAGCTTGCACAGGCTGCTTACTTATACCATTCAGGACCATGTGACCGAGAGTGGCACCAGTCACAGTGAGCTGGGCCTTCTTGTATCTATTGTCAATCATGAAAACACCCCAAAGATACGCCCACAGGACAATCCAATGGAGGCAATTCCTCAACTGAGGTACCCTCTTCCCAGATCAAGTTGATAAAAGCTAACCAGCACAGATAGGAAGATATGTAATAATAATAATAATAATAAAACTATAATCAAGTTGCCATTTTCTCATCTCAAAATTCTAATGATAACAAGTCAAGGAGATGTAAAAACAAGTTTGAAATTAAAAAGAAAATATTAATTCAGTATTTTGAAGTACATTTCATCATAATAAATTAGATGAAGTAGAAATATATTCACTCATTGTGTTTTCATACAAGTTATTGAATCTTAATATACTTGATAAATTTTAATAACACTTAGAATTATTACACATATTAAAATATTTTTATTTTTATTTGACTTTGTTTCCTTCTCATCTTTGTTTCCTTTTGAAAACTGCAACAAATACCTTGCATATACACAGTTAAAACATAATGATTAAGGAAATAATTATATAAATTGACCATTACACAGGTGTTTTATTATTTTACATTTTCTTATTGTACTATGATTATATAATGGCATGATTTTGCCAATAAAATTCACTTTCACTTTATAATCTTAGTATTTACACTATATGGCAAAAGTATGATCTGTGTGGATACATACGTTTTGAGGCAACGCATGTGTATCTCTCTGTGTGTACATGTGTTTGAGGGGGCACATGTCTATCTATGTGTGCTTACATGTGTTTGAAGGGGCGTATACGTATGCGCATGTGTGTGCACTTCTACCTGTGAGTGTGGAGCTAAGAATGTGACACTGGGTGTTATTTCTCAGATTCTGTCTACCTTTGGTTGAGACAAGGTCTCTTACTGCCTTGTAACTTGCCAAGTAGGCCAAGATGACTGGTCACAAGCTCCAGAGAACCACCTGACTCCCCATGCTGGATTACCAGTATGTCACCATGCCCTAGAGAGCCACCTGACTCCCCGTGCTGGATTACCAGTATATCACCGTTCCCTAGAGAACTACCTGCCTCCCCATGCCAGGATTACCAGTTCATCACCATGCCCTAGGGAACCACCTGACTCTCCATGCTGGATTACCAGTGCATCGCTGTGTCTGGCTTTTATGTGGTTTCTGGGGATCAAACTCAGACCTCATGCTTCACACACTTTCCACACTGAGTCATCTCCAACTCCCAGCTCCTAAATGAAGGAATTTTAAATACAAAATTGGTTGAATGCCAATCCAGCTATGTATAGCAGTTCTGGGAGTTTTTAGGTAGGGTTCTGTGTCACAGAGATCTGGTCTCAGATTTATTCATGTGTCTTCAGAATCAAGGCTGCAATTACAAGTAAAATCTAAAGAGTTAATTAAAAACCAGCAACAGCAGTAACAACAAACACAAAACAAAGACCTCACAATGGCCCCCAGTTTCAGTTCCAGTGTGCTAAGAGTTTAGAAGCCTTCATTCCATCATAAAGGCAAAGCACAAGCCGAACTAAAACAATCTAAAAAGCCTTTCTTAAATGTGTCAGAGACGTGAGGTCACAGAAGTAAGGTCATAGAAATGAGGTCACAGAGCAGACCACTGCCCCAAATGGGAGAAACGACGCTCCAAGACCAGAGAGTACCTTGTGCTGGATCACAACTCCCATGAGTACCAGTTCTGGGTGCTGTAGAGAAGCTGTGTCCTCTAGACCTGACATGGATGTCCCCATCACAAAGCACAGCTTCTGTGGTCACCAAGAGAGGCTTTGGCAGAGGCCAAAAGTCATGGGAACATAATAAGCAGGGTATCACCGTTAATGGCTAGTTCCACAGCAAAGGCTCTGGTAATCTGAAAGTGAGGTTTCCCAGATTCCTCCTGCTGCAGCGCCATGTGACCTTGGTCATGCTTAAGTGTGTCTCCTGTCACCTCCTCCCATGGTGACTTTTCTTCTGCAAAACAAACCCACTTCTGCTGGGCGGTCCCCACGTGGTGGTCACCCACGCAGGGCTGGGACGCTTCAGTGGTGCAGCTTTTCCAGAGTCCCCGTCTCTGCTGTCGGTAGATAGCATCCTCTCAAAGGCTCAGACCTGGGCCTGGTCTGTTGGAGTGAAGACATGTTTGTTTACGTCTCTCCAGGACAAGTCATGCCCTAGGAAGGGTGACCTGAACCATAACGGAGGGTCTGTTTCAGCTCAAGCTGAGAGTCACTTAGTCACAGGAGCGGCCCTCATATACTTTTGGAGTACCTACCACAGCCTCTCAATGAAGACAGGAGAAAAACTCAGCATCTGAAAGGGAGATGGGAAACAAGTTAAATATAACCCATGTTCTGTTCTCTCCCCGCCCCAAAAAAGAAATCCTTTAAAATTAATTTTGAATTAGTATACCAAATAATACACCTCACTGTGAATGACAATTTCTTATGTGTGTGTGTCACTGTACTTGGCTCACATTCATCCACCATTACCCTCTCCTGTCACCTCTTCCCATGGCCACCTTTCTTCTGCAAAACAATCCCACTTCCGCTGTGATATGGCACACTATTTATAGTAAATATATGATCCAGATTCTACATGTGGGAGAAAGCATGCATTTACCTCATCCCCCCACTACAGACGCCTTTTCACTTCTCTCCAGTCCCTCTAGGCTCCTCCTCCTCCTTCCACACGGCTTTCCTCCCACTTTCCCATTTTCTTCATGCAGGTTTAGTGTTCATATTCCAAATATGAGAAAAAAACATATGGTGTTTGCGTTTGGAGTCTGACTTCCTTTGCTTAGTATAATGGTTTCTAGTTTCCAGCCATTTCCCCTGTCCATGACATCATTTCAAAACTGTTTGTGGCTAAATGAAACTACTGTTGTGATGATGAGTCTCAATTATCAACTTGATGGGATCTAGAATCACCTGAGAGATGGGTTTCTGGCCATTCCTCTGGGGGGGGTTATCCTGATTAGGATAATTAATGTGGGAAGATCTGCCCACCGTGGGTGGTACCACTCTCTGGGCTAGCATCCTAGACTGCATAGAAAGGAGAAAGTGAGCTGAGCACAAGCATCCAGTTGCTCTTTGCTTCTTGACTGGAGTAAGAATGTGACCAATTGCGTCAAGCTGCCCTTGCTATGGCTTCTATATGGTGGCAGATGGTAGCCTTAACCTGCGAGCTAAAATAAACTATTTCTTCCTTAAGCTCCTTTTGCCAGGATATTTTACCACCATAGAGACAAGAATTTAAGACAACTGTGTGTAAGCCATCTTTTCTTTATCCATTCTCCTGTTGCTGGGCACCTAGGCTGGGTCCGTGTCTTGGCTGTTGTGAATAGCACTGAAATAGACTGGAGTTTGAAGACGCATCTGTGGCGTGTTGCCGTAGATTAGTAGCATAGCTGGTTAGCATGGTAGTTCTTAGCTCTATTTTTAGTTCCCTAAGAGACCTCTGTACTAACTTCCAGTTCTGTTGTTAATGAGGCATGCTCAAGAGAAAATATTTTATCAGAGCCTTGCCTGGACATTTAGCTCTAGGCTCTTCTAGGAAAAGAAAATAAAATAAAGGAAAATTCTTGTTAGTGGACCAGCTTTGCAAGCAGTGTCAAAATAAGCTCTTCAGTGAAAAGAGAAATAACGTAGATCTGAAAGTCGAACACACACGCACACACACACACACACACACACACACACACACACACACACACACACACACACAAAATCCTGAAGGACATTAGAGAATGTCAATTTAAAAATATTATGTGTGTGAGGGTTTTGCCTGTATATATGTGTGTATAGCTCACATGGTCATGGTGCCTGCAGAGGTCAGAAGAGGGGGTCAGAACATCTGGAACTAGAGGTACAAGTGGTTGTGAGCCACCATGAGGGGGTTGGGACTGAAACCAGGTCTTGTGGAAGAGCAGCTGGTGCTCTTAATGACTGAGCTGTCTCTCCAGCCCCCAAAACCTTTCATTTCCATGTTTTTAAGTTCATAGCTAACAGTGTTTCCAAAGTAATAGTAACAACTGTGTGTATAATTGTTTGTGTGCACATGTAGATAACCTGTATTTTAATATATTATATGCAATGAAATGAATGGTAGCATTGCTATGAAGAGCAATAAAACATAATTTAAAAACCAGCTTATTATAGCTGCTCTCCCTGCCTACGAAGTAGTATAGCATTGTTTGAAAGTAGCCATGGGCTGAATATATTGCCAACTCTAAGACAATCACTAAAAAGTTTTCAAAGAAGCATCATTGACAAGACAAGAAAAAAGAGAGAACACAATTATACCAAACACTCCATTAAAGTAGCAGAGGCAGGAAAGGAGAGGGACCTGGGAGCAAAGAACAGGAACTGATACAGAACACTGTGCCCAAGGTCCATCAGTCGCCACCTTGAGGTTCATGGTCCCAGCACATACCAGGCAGGAGGAGGAGGATCATGAGTTCAAGGTCAGCATGCTCTACATAATGAGACCCTGTCTATAAACAAACAAATGAGTAAGTATCTGGGGATAAAGCTCAGAGGCAGAGTGTTTGCCTAGTGCATGAGAGGCTTTGGGTTTAGTCCCTAGCACCACAAAAACATAATAAAATAAATGATATAGATGACCAGAATTTTTTTAAAAAAAAAACAGATGTGTGTTGTCTAGAATGAATACATTTAAGTATAACAATGTATGTATATTACAAATAAAGAGACAGAGAGAAAAACTGGCCATGCTAATATTAACTAAAGAAAGCCACAAAGGCCTTACTGATTTCAGAGACCATAGTCATCAGAGGAAGTAAAATGATTGGGATTAAGTGACGACAGTTAAACAATGACAGAAGGGTCGGATTTCCAAGAAGAAATAGCAATCCTGACTGTGTATGTACCGATTTTGTTCTTAACGGGGCATCTCGTCATGGAGAAATTGCTACCTAGCTCCAGACAAGAAAAAGTCAGAATATGTGAGATGAAATCAGACAGGGATGCGAGGAGAAACAGAAAAATCTCGGTGCTTGACATAGCTGGGCCTTTCCACAGGTAAAGACAGGAGTTCCTCAGGTCCTGCCTTCTCAGTCTTCCTGGGTGCATCTCTAAGTCCCATAAAGGACTCTGGAGTAACTCCATGTGGAAGTTCAGATCTTGCAGGAAAGAGACTCCTCTCCTCACTGTGAAAACATCTCCCCACTCAACTGCATTAGGGGATTTGAATGTCCTCTGCATCACAACAGTTCATCCAAACGAGTGCTTCTCTAAAAGGCGGTGATACTGATTCCTGTCTCCTCTGTGACTGTCAGATGGATCAGGCCACAGTCCCGATGAAGAAAACCATGTTGAGCCAGGCCATAAGACTTGAGCATCTCTCTCTGAGTAAGAGAAAAACTCCCAGGGAAAATGGGGCAGAGAAATGAGGACAAGGGTAAATTAATGTTCTGAAACTTGTTGTAAAGAGAACAAAGCTGGTTAATTTTTACTAAAGGCAAGCTGGGTAAATAATGTTAGCCAAAAGGGTTAACAGGAGGTGGGTGGATTTTTATAAATATAAAAGGAAAAATATGTACTCTGAAGGAATGCTAGCACTGCTTAGCAATTTAGAGAGCTTTCATCTTCAAAGAACCTTACATGTTGACTAATTAATCCTTCCAACACCCTTGTGACGTAGACGTGACAAACAAGGACAGAGGCCAGTCTGAAATGACTAATCTCCCAAGCTCACTGGTTGAGAGAAGAATTGTGAAAGAATGCCCATCACTAATGAGGAAGAACCTGTGGAAAAATGACCGGAATTTTAAAGATGTCCCTTCTGTGCTTCGGCATTTCCTGCTCTTTTGGAGCAGAGATGTGTGTGCATGCTTTCAAAATACATTTCCAGAACTGTAGGACCAATCACAGCACTGCAAGGAAAGAATCTACCGCTGTTTGAGCTCAGTTAATGCTACGCTAATGTGAAATACTCAAACAACCCATGCTTGAACTCTGGCTGATAGCAAAAGCACAGAGTTGCTTTTCATAATGTATAATTGCTGTCCTTCCACGGAAAGCACAGACTGTGAAACTTCAGTGGGGTAAAAGGAATAACACTTATTAGGGGCTTATGCTAATTTTGCATCACGTAACTTGTATATTCTTTTAGTCATTCAATCACCCAGGCAAGTATGCAAGGCCCAATTAAGTGAGAGACCTAAGCATTCCAGGCTCCTAATCAGCAGGCACTAATTTTGGAAACTTCACACTGAGGCTACAAATGCCATCAACATGGCAGTGAAGTTCTTCAGTCCCATCCCACATTCCTGAGCTCAGGGAGAACTGAGATGGAGAGCTGATCTCCTGTTTGCCTGGCACAGTGCCGAGGTGTAACACCAAAGTTATCTGGAAGGCACCTAAAGAGAATCAGCAGGCCTCGAGCCGTGCCTTCATCCCTTAAACTGTCTGCAGAAACTGTTTCCACATCATCATTCCTGGCAGACAAAGAACAAAAAGAACTAAGCCCATGCATGAGCTCCCAGGGTGGCGTCTCTCATGGCCTTATACCAACTCTAACCGAAACAGCCTGCTTTAATCCACCAAAATAATTTACTGCTAATTAGCAGAGGTTTGGGGTTTTCTTGTAATAAATGGAATCTTAGACTCTCTGCTCTAAACAATTTCTGTAACTGAAAAGTGCAGATAAAGCTGTATGGAAGCATCGATCAATGTATTGCTAATAAAGTTGTTGTAAGATAAAAATAGATGGTAGGGGAACTGGAGCTATGGCTTGGCAGTTAAGAACACTCAATGCTCTCTCAGATGATCCAAGTTCAGCTCCCAGCGTCCATGTTGGGGGACTCATAGGCACCTGTAACTACAGCTCCAACACCTCTGACCTCTATGAAGACCTGTTTTCATGTGCACAGTACCCACATATAGACACACATACGTATATGTAATTAAAAATAATAAAAATGAACTATTTTAAAAATAGATAGTTAATATACAATTATGAAACGTGTTTACTTTTAAAAGGCTTTTCAAAATTAGGAAATATACTAATCTATAAGTTTTATTCAGCTTCAACATTTTAATTAAAATCAACCAACAGAAAGCAGATTCTGTTCTGGCCTCAATTGCTCCCTCTCCAAACCTTCCCTACCCAGCCCGCAGTGCACACACTTCCTCCAAACTCTGCTTTCGCTCTTGGAGCAAAATGTGTGGAGCTGGCTGTTTCACGACCACAGTTTATTTCCTATGGCTCTGTCTGTAAAGGGCGGTGACACTCATCCACCATGATCCAATCATGCGAGCGACATACCTTCTCCAGAACTTGTAGAAAAAAACAGCACAGAACCCATGACCATCCTGCAGTAATAACAGTAAGGCTCTGCTGTTGGCACTCTGAGGTGACAGCAGCCCGGAGCCACCTTTATGTGGTCATGGGGGCAGCCCTTCCTTGCCAGCTCAAGGGATAGCTGATGACAGCAGTGAGCCTCTGGATTACAGACCTGCTACCCTAGGCGCCAGCCTTCCTCCCCTGGCTCTTGTGATAGCTCTCAGAGTGGGCACATTTAGCCTCACAGTGCTGCTTCTAAAACAGTTGCTAAGACTGCTGGAACAGGACTGAGCCAGGAGTGATAAAAGACTAGATATCCCCTTAAACTGCTACAGTGTTCCTTCCAAAATGATAGTCCCAGGAGGTGCTGAGGAAAGAATTCCCGCCTGGCCCAGCTCTGCGTTGGCCCCATCTTGTTAATACTATGTGAGTTTGTGTGTTTTCATTCTCTTTTTCTTACCTTCTTTCCTTTCTGTCAATCAGTTGACCAATGCTGTTGAGTATGTACCTGCTGCCACCACAGTGCTGGGCACCATGGTATAGACAGGAAGCCCCAAACCATTGACTCCTGCCATTTGCAAACATCAGTCACCAAAGAGGCTGAGCCCCCCCCCCAAAAAAAAACCTTAAAGGCATCTGCTTACCACATCAGTGTGCAGTGTGTGCACAGAGGAGAATATGACAGTGAAACCCATTTTTTGCACATGTAATGCATACTAAAATATGAAGGAAATTTCCATCAGTCCACTGTATTCCGACCACTCAGACACGTTTCTATTGAAACGTTATATCTCATCCTATAGTTTTGTCTTGTTACTTGGCCTCATTTCCTTTGTGCTTGAAGAACAACCCTAAGCGTTTTCTCTTGTGAGTGAACAACAGAATTTCCCAGCGTGTGCACATGCAAGGATAGCTGTGTTCATGTCTACTTTGAAGACATTTTCTTGGGATGTAGGATTCTAGTTTGGCTTCTGTTTTCCTTTCGTGATCCTCAGATGCCATCATTATCTTCCAAAGCGTTGTTCCTATGGAGATGCGAGACACAGACTGTGTTTTTCTTTGAGTGTCTTTGCTTTTTTTTTTTTTGTCTCTTGTCCTCAGCAGATTGTATGGTTCTGACCAGTTGTGACCCTGTTTTACTCTCATCTGTGTGAGCCTCAGTTTTCCTCAGATCTGTATCCTGATGGTAATTTTTTTTTTTGGTTAGTTTTGGAAAAGCAATGATCACTTTCATTTTCTCTGCTTTATTCCCTCCCTTCTGGTACTACAGAAATGTAGTTGTTTATTTATATGGCACACATTCAACACTCATATATGGCATAGAGCGAGGGCCCAACACACATGTAATTAGATGCATAGACAAATGGAATGAGAACACACGATGCATTTCTTTTCATTTATGTATTTATTTTGTGTGTATGTGTAGGTGTTCACGTTCCTATGACATGTATGTCATGTAGGTAGACATGTGTATGTGCATGTGGAGGTCACAGGATGACCTTGGATATTGTCTCTCAGGAGCCATTCACCTTGTTTTCTGAGTCAGGGTCTCTCTTTTGCTTGGAGCTTGCCAAGTGGTCCTGGCTGGCTGGCCAGTGAGCCCCAGGAATCTGTCTGTCTCTAGTACCCCACCACTGGGTCTAGAAGTGCATGACACTGTGCCTGACTTTTTAAAAAAAAAACAAAACAAAAAAACGTAGGTTCTGGGGATTGAACCCAGACCCCTCACTTGCGAAGGAAGCCCTTTGTCAACTGGGCTATCTCCCCAGCACATCTTTGCTATTTTCGTTTTTTCCTGTCTGTTGAGGTCAGTGATTTGTCTTATTTCTCTGATCAGCTCGCCGACCTTTTCTTCTCTCTATCAACCCATTGTTAAGTACAGTTAAGTCTAAATTTTGGCCTATCACATTTTCAACTCTAGAATTTTTATTTTATTTTAGACAATACAATTTCTCTAATTGTGCTCCGTTTTTGTCACGCAAATTTTGGAAAAATAATGACTATATTATTTGAAGTTCATCTATTATAAATTCACTCATTTGGTTAAATGAGTTGTTTCTACTGCTTTATCTTGGTGTGTTTTTGTGTGCTCGGTGTCCACTGACAGGCACTGTGCAGGCTCTGTATGACATCATGCTTTGTCTAAAAGGGTTAGCCCTGGTTGATACTAGAAATACAGTCAAATAGGGTAAAGATCATGTATTAGGGACTTCAGTACAATGTGAAGTGGCAGCATGTGTCCAATTAAGTCTCCCTCTGGTTGTACCAGACTCCTAGAGGAAAGACTTCCAGGATTCCTGTGGAGATCTGGGGAGGCTTGCTAGGACCCTTCTCCACAAATCTCCTCAGAGTATAAATCCTGTCTCTTCAGCATAGGGAGTTGAGTCAATGGAAAAATGATAATCCTCTAAGGGTTTTTATTCTTCTCCCCCAGGAGTGTTATGATCAGGACTGTATATGGAGATTCGGGGGGGGGTCCTGTGAGTAGGTAAATACCACAGTATGACCTGAGCTGCTGAGGTAAAATGCAAGGTTGGCAGCAGGAATACCTATAAGGAGACATATGGGGGCACCCTTCTAAACGTGTGGGTGAGTGTGCTGGGTGATTACATCAGAATTTCCTCAAGATTCTGAGCCCATCACGCTGAGATATTGTTTGTAGGCAACAGGAAAGCTGAGGTTAGCTTGGAAGAGTTTTAGTGATGAAATACACATTTGAGAGTAAAGTTGAAGACGTGAGAGGGGAGGGACATGCCACTGAAAACATACGAGGAAGAGGAGAAGCGGTCACAGGACCACATCCCCGAGACATCACATCCGCTTTGAACTTATTCTCCTAACGGACCTATGCTCTCCAGTCTGCGGAGCAGAATCCTATTTTACAAAGTGCTCTGCACAGAAGTGTCCATGGAGTCTCATAAGGAAAGGAGAAGAAGGAAATCAAGGAATAATCTGACAATGGCACTTTCAGCTGTTCTTACTGGACACTCTAAAGATTCCATCTGAATAGTCTATGGGGACCACACGGGCCATGCTCCACCAATAACGAAGGACTCCGTTAACCCCGACTCCTCTTAGAGCTCTGCTCTTTCAAGGGTTGAAATGGCAGAAACAACCCAAAGAAGAAGAGAGATAGGAGAGTAGTCACAATGTGTGTGTGAAACTGTTAAAGAAGAAAGCAATAGAAGTTATGAAAATAGTGATAAAAACACTTACAAAAAAGAAAAGTGTGTTGTAAAATCCAATGACTCAGATTGTTCGGGGTGTATGAAGAACAGGGGGAAACACCAGTGTTGAGAGTTAATTTACTCTGAGCCATGGTTGTGATAAGCTATGGGGCCCCACTTTGGAATGTCCCCTGAGTGCTGGGCTCGGGGCCTTAAGCACAGAGCAGCTCTTCAGGCTTTCTAACGAGGCAAGCTTGGGGCAAGCAGCACTGCAGCCATGTACTTATCAGTCTGCTCAGGACAAAGACAGCCAGGATTCTCCCTGAATCAGCAAGCAAGACATTCGCCTCATGGGTCAGCTTCATTTGCTAAGAAAACGTGACCTCTGATCTTTGCAACGTTTGCCAGTCTTAAGGGCACATCACACTTGAAAGGGACCCATCATTAGAATAAAAAAAATAATAAGTTTGGTTGGCTCTTTTAGCATCTTTTCAGGATCCTAGGGCTGATACTAGTAGAAAATGGTTTTCTTTTTACTGGGGAAGGCCTGGGATAAGAATAGAATATAAAGTGAGGGAATACGTACTTGATACACACACTTTGTGGTTGGAGAAATGGCTCAGGCAGTCGTGCTTGCGTGGAACCTGAGTTCTGTTATCAGCACCCGTGTGGAAAGCCAGGCACGGTTCCATACACTTGTAATCCCAGCCCTGGGAAGGCAGGGTCAGTGGGATCACTGGCCAACCAGCCAGGCTCATTTGGTATGGTGCAGGCCAGTGAAAGGCCTTTCCCTAAAAACAGGATGGATGGTTGCTGAGGAATGACTCCCAAGTTTGACCTCTGGCACACACACGCATCTGCACACACATCAACCCGGCCCCCAACCAAAGAAATAGACATGTGTGCCTTCCCCTGTGTGTTATCAGTACGGCATTCCTGTCTTCATATGCTTTCATTTCCTTGATTAAAGCACAGACTTCTGGGTGTTCAACTTAACAGTCAGGTCCACAAAAGCTAGCCTGACCTTCTTGAACTTTAAGAAGTCCCAATTTCCCCCCCTAACCATTTAGCCTCCTTTAGTAGCTATGAATGTCCTATTGAATTCCAAAGAAAGAAGAGGCCAAGCAGCCAAGCTTTTCTGCTAAGCTAGGCTAGCAATGTAAGCATTAGCCACCACACTGACTGGTTGCTGGCATGTTGCTACTCATCAGAATATAGCAGTGATTGAATGGGGTGACTGCAAAGAGTGCACACCCCAAGTTTTGCTGGCCTGACTGTGTCCTGGGTGTGATGATTTGCAAAACTCTCCTGGATGTGACCTCTGGGAAGTCCAACTCCCTGAAGTAAGCTATACAGTTACCTTCTTAGAGTATGCTGCTGGCATTTCATCTCATAAATAGTGCTTAATCTTTTCGACTCCATACAGAGACATTGCTTGTATTTATTCAATATGTGTTTGGTGTGACTTAGCATTTAGTGGCATAAAAAACATCCATCTAGTTAATATGAATGACAGGCAAGCTTGCCAGATTTAGCTAGTAAAAATAGAGAAGGTAAAGTTACATTTGAATTCCAGATAAACAGTGAATAGCTTTTTTGTATAGCCAGGGCACATGTAATAATTAGGACATGCTTACACTAAACAATCACTTGTTGTTTGTATGTGATTCAATCTTAGCTGGTTTCTCCTGTTTTTGTTAGTCAGCCTGGGCCTTTAGGCTCCTTGGAGACTCTTTAGCATATGTTATTCCAGAACATGTTGCTGGGGGCTGGGTGTCTGGCCCTTCACCCAGGGAAGTATCTTCTCCAGGTCTAAAAGTCACAGCAAGTCACAAAGAGCATGTCACCTAGTGTTGTTGGGCCATTTAACCCAGTCACCAAGCCTCTCTGCCTACTTATTCTCTCTCTCTCTCTCTCTCTCTCTCTCTCTCTCTCTCTCTCTCTCTCTCTCTCTCTCTCTCTCTCACACACACACACACACACACACACACACACACACACACACACACACCACTTTGCCTAAAGTATTTATAGAAGGGATCAATTTTAATTTCCCCTACCCCTTGAGTACACAATTCAGAATCCCTCCAGCCAAGATTTATCATCTGTCTAATGCAGTTCTGGGGAAGGGTCAGGGCCAAGGGGGTGCTTAGTGCTGCTCCAGGGTAAATTGTCCCCACTGTCTCAATCTGAAGACCAATTTGCCTTACAGCCCCCTGCCTCCCAAGGAAGGAACTTGTTGGTTTTGGCAGTGTTTACCTTTCCTGCAAACAAATTCAACATTTTACAGACCAAGTGGTTCTTAAAAAAAAAAAAAAATCACAGGAGAACTGGGGAAGGCTGCCTGTGGTTTCTGAGTAGCACTCCCTGCCTCTTTCTAGGGAAAGCCCGTGCTCCTCACAGCTGCTGGTGGATAATCTGTGGAGCTGTGACCGCTGAGCCTCTGCGGTGAAGCTGCATGGCACCGTGTTCAGTTATTTCCTGTAATGAAAATGGAAGACTCTGTCAGATAAAAAGCCGGAGTCCTTTTGTCTCATGTAACTGAACGGTAGGGTTTTCTGTGGAGAAAGGCCACAAGAACACAAATACACTTGTGCTTTGTTTTCTCATGAAAGAGAAACGTTTCTAAGGCATCAGTAGCCACCAGCATCTGGGAAGCCTGCATGTGACCCGCTTTCTCTGAGCACTGTGGTTCATCCCTGCTCTGGAAGAGACGTCTGTCTGTCTGTGTATGTATCACACTGACTGAAGCTGCCATTCACACCCATTTCTCCACTTCAGAATTACCATGAGTCCTGGCCGAAGGTGTGGATGATTTGCTCTGTGTGTGGAGTTCGTCTGTGGCGGGGCTCACCACGGTTACTTTTTACAGTTTCTGGTCCAGGGCAATGGGCAGGAGAAGGCACGGGAAGGCATAGATTATTCTTACCTTTGCTTCTCGTAACCATCACTCTAGGTTTGTTCTTGCAAACACATTCTTTCCTGCACTGAATATTTATAGCTTTGGGTTTTTCAGTTGGAGTGTTGACGTGATGTGAGTCTTTATTTGACTGCATGTGTCTTGTGTGTGGATGTGTGCGGAGGCCGGAGGACAACCTCTTGTGGTGTTCTTCAGGTACCGTCCACCTTGTGTTTTGAGACAGGGTCTCTCATTGGCCTGGAACTTTCCAATCATATCCAAGGATCCAGCTGCCTCCATTTCCCCAGCTCTGCGATTACACATGCAGGCTACCACACCCGAAGGTTTTGTTTTGTTTGTTTGTTTCTGTTTTGTTTTTAACATGGGTTCTGGGATCCAGCTCAGGTCCTCCTGTTTGCCAGGTGCACAGTGAGTACTGACCCACTGAGCAATCTCCCTAGCCTCTGGCCTGCATGCTTTCTTGACTGTTGTCTGAAACATGGTACTTAAATCAGCCTCGAGTATTTTTGATCCTGCACACTTCTTTACCCCACAGGTCCACGTGCTGGTTGCATTTCTATCGTCAGTGAGGTCATCGCCCTGATGGAAATGCAGTCTGGCCCTCGCTTCCATGTGTTCAGAACCTGGGAATGTGGGTTAGCCCTCAGGTCCTACAGCACCCCTGAAGTGAAATACCATCTTACTACTCTCTAAAACTATGGTTTCCCCAAGGAAAGTGGGGGCTGACCACAGTAACAGTCCAAGGCGCTGTCCCAGAAGGTGCATGTGAGGTCTGGGGAGACTCCAGTTACCTTCTCATCCTCTGACATCTGCAGCAAATGCCGCTGTTATGAGGCCAGGGGCGCTATGTGGCAGCCTGGAGTGACTTCATGTAGCTAGAGGCTCACAGCTTCTAGGGACAATGGAATCAGGGAAGGAAGCCTACTGGACAATCCTGCCAAATTTTATTAATGTAAAGTAAACTAGGTGACTGTTTATTCCTTAATTTTTTTGGGTAAACACCATCTAAGTCAAAATGATTCTTAAGTTAAAAAGCAAACGACATATTTGTATCTTCTTTTCTTATTTTCATTACTTTCTCTGACAAAGTAGCATTGATTTGAGGTCCACCATGTTCAAAAGATGCTTTTTTACCCAATGGAAAGCCGTCCTGAGCTGACCTCACAGCTGGTTTCCAGAGCAGGCTTGACAGGTTGATTTCCAGGAGGAGATTGAATTCATTGCCAAGGTGCTTATTCAAACACTTGCTGGTCTTTGCTCCAGGAAGCTTTGTTCCAGCTCCAAAAATCGTTGTGTATTTCCTTTTATTTAGCTCTTCTCTAAGGTTATTTACCTAATTACTTGTGCGTGTGTATGTGTGTACACGTGTATGCACATGCATGTGTGATTATTTGAGTGTGCATGTGTATGCACATGCATGTGCACATACATGAGTGCACGTGTGTGCATGGTGTGCACACATGTATGCGTGTGTGCACAAGTGTGCGTGTGCGTGTGCGTGTGCGTGTGTGTGTGTGTGTGTGTGTGTGTGTGTGTGTGTGTTGTGCTATATGTACACAGAAGCCCATTCTATCACTCTCCGCCTTGTTTCCTTCAGACAGCCTAGCTTCCCCCTGACAGTCAGTCAGCAAGCCCGGGCAGTGCTTCTGTCTCCATCTTCCACAGCTCTGAGGTGACAGACATGCATGCAGTATGCCCCCCCCTTTTCCTTTGGGTGCTGCGGATTGGACATCAGGTTCTTCTGCTTTCTTAGCAAGCAGCTTGCCCACTACACCGTCCCCTCAAAACCTACATTTTTGTTTTTGTTTTTTAAATGAAGGTTTGCAATTTCTCTATGAAAATCTTACCTCATGAGTATCTTATACTATATTACCTTATCTTGTAGGTATTTTATAACACACTTGCAAAATTAATACTTTAGGTAATAGTTATCGTTCATTAGAGTCTTACAGGTGGGGTTAGCTCAGATAGGGGTTACTTCCTTTTAAATTTATTTATTTATTCATTTATTATGTGTGTGCATGTCTGCCGAGGTGTGGGCGCTAGTGGAGACAAAAACTTGGTGTTAGTATCTTTCTCAATTCTTCTCATCTTACTTTTCTAAGATTCAAAATTATAAAGTGTGTATGTTTCTTGGCACAGGTGCTTATGGGGGTCAGAAAAGAGTGTCCTTTGGCTCTGAAATAATGGGCTGTTGTAAATTGTAGTGGGTGCTGGGAACAAAACTCTGGGTCTTCTACAAGAGCAGCAAGCACTCTTAACTGCTAAGCCTTCTCTCCGGCCCTTCCACCTCTCTCCCACTGAACCTGGAGCTCACCAGCTGGCTAGACTGATTGGCCAACATGCCTTAGGGTCCTTCTGTCTGTACCTCGTCCAGCACCAGGATTACAGGAGAGTGCTGGCACATCTGGATTTTGACGTGAGTTCTGAGGATCCAAATTCAGGACCTGATGCCCATGCAGCAAATGCTTTACCACTGGCCATCTCCCCAGCACAAGAGTTGATTCTTGATTACTTTCACACAAGGTAAATCAGATGTTAACAGTGCCTGGGGCTGGAGCTCCCAGAAGACCCAACTGAGGAGAATTTATAAGTTGGATTAGTCATATGACTGTGTGTTGGGCTGGGGTATGTGCACGGCTAGATACGAACCAGAACATCTCCCAGAGGCCTTACTTGCTACGATAAAATGTGAGCTCCTGATAACATAGTGCTCAGATTCTGAGGGAAAATGGCCCACAAGCCAGGAGAGTGAAAGCAGGTATCCAGGAGAACAGAGTGTGTGCCATGGGAATTGGATTCTGGGTTTTTGTTTCTCAGCTGTGGAAGTCATGTGAGGACAGCTCAGCTGTGCTCTATTGGTGGAAGCCGTCACAAGCTGCTTAGATACAAGGGAAGGATACTGACCCCATCCCCTAGTGGGAGAAAAGCATTCTGGAGTCATGTTGTAAAAGTGATGCACAGGTAACTTACTGTCCTTTTTATTGCCTCAGCAAGTGGTATTTTTAAATCCCCTATGCTTTCTGCTGACATATTAGCCTTGACATATTAACTATGTAACTAATAGCTGGTTTTCTTATTATTTACATAATTTACAGATGTTCTTCATATAGCTAATCTGATCACCTGCAGATGTGGAATGTTTTGTTTCTTCCTTTCCAGTCCTTATCTGTTAAGGTGGTTTGTATCATTGGTGTTTTGTCTCCTATCAGGAGCTAAGACTTCCTGTGGTGGTAGAATGAGACATGCCCCTTTAGGCTCGTGTATTTGAAATCTTGGTCCCTGGTCATTGGTATTGTCTGAGGAGGTTGCTGAACCTTCAAGAATTAGAGCTGAAGGTAACAAGTCGGTGGGGGCAGGCTCTTTTTTTTTTTTTTAGATACATTTCATTTTTTTTATTTATTTTCTTTATTTTGCAATACAATTCAGTTCTACATATCAGCCATGGATTCCCTTGTTCTCCCCCCTCCCGCCCCCCTCACCTTCCCCCCAGCCTGCCCCCCATTCCCATCTCCTCCAGGACAAAGCCTTCCCCGCAGACTGAGATCAACCTGGTAGACTCAGTCCAGGTAGGTCCAGTCCCCTCCTCCCAGGCAGAGCCAAGGGATCCTGCATAGGCCCCAGGTTTCAAACAGCCAACTCATGCAATGAGCACAGGACCCGGTCTCACTGCCTGGATGCCTCCCAAACAGATCAGGCCAATCAACTGTCTCACCCACTCAGAGGGCCTAATCCAGTTGGTGACCCCTCAGCCATTGGTTCATAGTTCATGTGTTTCCGTTCGTTTGGCTATTTGTCCCTGTGCTTTATCCAACCTTGGTCTCAACAATTCTCGCTCATATAAACCCTCCTCATTCTCACTAATTGGACTCCCAGAGATCCACCTGGGGCCTAGTCATGGATCTCTGCATCCAGATCCCTCAGTAGTTGGATGCCTGCAGGTGTACATGCAGACAGAACACTGTATACATAATAAATAAATAAAATTTAGAAAAAAAAAAGAGCAGGAGATCCCAGCTGGATCAACAACAGAGAGGGAGAACAAGGAATAGGAGACCATGGTAAATGAAGACCACATGAGAATAGGAAGAAGCAAAGTGCTAGAGAGGCCCACAGAAATCCACAAAGATACCCCCACAACAGACTGCTGGCAATGGTCGAGAGACAGCCTGAACTGACCTACTCTGGGGGCAGGCTTTGAGAGTTCATAGCCACATCCCTCTCCCAACTTACTCTCTCTGCTTTCTGTTTCCAATTGAGATGTGATTTCTCAACTTCCCAGTTCTGTTACCATGCCTCTTCTGCCATTATGGACTTCTGCTCTGGAATCCTAAGACAAAATAAACTCTTTCTTCTATCACATGCTTTTGTTCATGGTGTTTTATTACAGCGTCAGAAGAGTAACTACTACGCCCCCTTTTAACAGGCTAGGAATGACGGCAGTCTTGTTCTTCATTTTGAAAGGAGTATTTTCAAATAAGAAATCTCTCCCATCTTTTTCAATGCTTTGTTTTATTATAAATAGGTGTTGTCTTCAGTGATGTTCTGTGGCCATTGAGGTAATCCTGTCTGTTCTGTTGTGAGGAATTAGGATTGAGATTTAGTGCATAGAGTTCCTTAGGGTAAGCCCACATGTTCTTAGAGTAAACTCATTGTGCTCACAATGCACTGGTTATTGTTAACCTGGATGTCTGCATCTTTGTTCCTGGGTAAAATTAGCTCATAATTTTTAGAATTTCATGTTTTGTCTATATTGGGTAACTAGAGTGTGCTGCTTTCAGGAAGTAGTTACAGATAATTGTTTTTTCTTGAATGTATAAAAACATGTTTGTGGATATTTCATAAATATCCATTTGTAATATGTAACCTGATTATATTCAAACATTTGAAAAATAAATTAAAATTTAATTTAAAAATAGTGCAGCAAAATTTGGGAGGAAAGAAAAAAAAGAGTCTGTGAAAGTAGTTGATGTCAGAGCTCAGAGTGGGGGCCCATGAGTTTGGTGTCTGTCTAGAATGCAGAGTTGAAAGTCACCCTCTATGGCACAAGGACTCAGAGGATAGTTTAGGCTAGAGGCCTGTTTCAAACACTTCAAATTGTTACCTTCGGAAAGATAAATTAAATCTAAACTCTCATTGGATAATAGATGAGCAGTGGTTGATTGGAATGAAATTTATTTAAATTGTATTTTTTAATTTTATTTGATGATGACAATGATGTTAATGATATATATTATATGTAATTTATTTATTTATTGTTTTTTTTGAGGCAAGCTTTCTCTGTGTAACAGCCCTGGCTGTTCTGGAACTCACTCTATAGACCAGGCTGGCCTTGAATTCACAGAGATCCACCTGCCTCTGCCTACTGAGTGCTGGAATTAAAGGCATGCACCACCGCCACATGGCTATGTTAATGATTTTTAAAGACAAGGTTTCACTATACAACCATATTAGCGTTGAACTTGTAATTCTCTTGCCTCAGAGCTCTAGTGCTAGGATTAAAGGTGTGTGCTGTCACTCCCGCCTGGCTTTTTAAATAGATATCACATTTCAGAACACATTCCTTTTTCAGTGCAAGAACATCATACTTCAGCATTCAAAATGATTTCCAAATTAGCCCAGACTCATCCCATGTTGGTTTCATATGCTTTGAGAACCATTTTTACATCATAAAGTCTTAGTTACTTTTCTACTGTTATGCTAAGACACCATGACCATGATAACTTATAAAATAAAGCATTTAATTTGGGGCCATGGTTCCAGAGGGTTAGTGTCCATGACCATTATGGTGGGGAGCATGGCAGTAGGCAGGCTGGCAGGTAAGAGGCTAGAGCAGTAGCTGAGAATTTACATCTGATCCACAAACATGAGGCAGAGAAAGAGAGAGTTACCTGGGAATGGTGTGTGATTTGAAACCTCAAAGTCCCACACCCAGTGGCGCACCTCCTCCATCAAAACCACACCTTCTAATCTTTCCTAAATAGTTCCACCAGCTGGGGACCAGACATTCAAACATATGCCCCTATATGGCCCATTCTTATCCAAACAACCATAGCACCCAACATAAATAAGTGACATATGTGTCTCATGGTCTCAAAGCTCAGTCATAGCAAGGACTAAAGGATAGCCATGATACTGGGCATGCACATGCTGGCCACCACTACAAAATTCAGCTCTCTACTTATTCTCTTTCCATCACTCTCTCTAAAACAAAGGTGAATTTTTTTAGGCTGGCTTTCATTCTTCCTCCTCAGTCTCACTAATTACTAAATTAATTATTTAAAATTTTCATGTCTGTATATTATAGGTTGAGCCTATGCCTCATCCTATCACCCTACCCTCCCTTTACTCACCTCTTCTCATTCATCCCCTTTGCCCCCCAGTTTCACTTCTGCTTTCATGTCTTATGTACATGCGTGATTTTATGTATCTATATAATGTCCATGAACCACAAAGGAGAGCACACATGTATGGTATTTGTCCTTCTGAGACTGACTTCATTAACTTAATACAATCATCTCCAGTTGTACTCACCATCCTGAGAATAGCATGATGTCATTCTGTTTTATGGCTAAAACAAACCCCATTGAGTATACAAAACACATTTTCTTTATCCATTCCTTCATTGCTGGACACCTAGGCTGGTTCTATAACTAGCCGTCATGAACAGTGTTCTGTGCTTTGTGGACATGGGGTCCTTAGGTAAATACCCTAGAGTGGTATAAAGTGTTATACAGAAGATCTAGTGTTAGCTTTTTGAGAAACCACCATCCTGATTACCACAGAGGATGGGAGTTTATATTCCCGCCAGAATTGCCTAGTATAAGGGTTCCCTTTTGTCCATATCCTTGCCAGAATTTATTGTTTATTTTTTTTTTTTTTTTTTTTTTTTTTTTTTTTTTTTTTTTGGTTTTTCGAGACAGGGTTTCTCTGTGTAGCTTTGCGCCTTTTCCTGGAACTCACTTGGTAGCCCAGGCTGGCCTCGAACTCACAGAGATCCGCCTGGCTCTGCCTCCCGAGTGCTGGGATTAAAGGCGTGCGCCACCACCGCCCGGCTTATTGTTTATTTTTTATTTAATTACTTTTATCCATTTAGTGTGTGTGTGTGTGTGTGTGTGTGTGTGTGTGAGAGAGAGAGAGAGAGAGAGAGAGAGAGAGAGAGAGAGAGAGAGAGAGAGAGATGCCGTCCACTAACCATAGCATGCATTTGAAGGTCAAAGGATGACTTTCAAGAGTCAGTTGTGTACAATTCTTTCCACCATGTGGGTCCGTGGGATGGATCTCATGTTGTTAGGGTTAGTGGCAGTGGTCTCTCACAGTTCAGGCCACTTATTGCTTTCTTAAGGACTTGTTCTGTCTAGGATGAGATGTGAATCTCAGCGCAGTGGAATGGTTTCGAACTGCATTTCTCTAATGGCTAATCAGGTTGAAAATTTTTTATGTTTATCATCCCTCATTAACTGACTTTTTCTTGTGGAACGTGTGAGTTCTGTGCCTTTGAGTGTTTTAAAGCCACTGCTGAGGAAGTTTGGGAAGTGTCTCTATCTCAGGTCCCTTTGTAACAATAGCCAAATGTCTGTTTTCGCTGTGAGGGGCTCTGATATTCTGACCACGTTCTCTTACTGAATCTAGAAAATGGCCTTCTTTTCATTCACAGAAGAATTTTCCCCAGAGAAACTTGGATAGGCTCTCGATCAAGAGTCCCCAATATTCCTGATATCCAAGATCATATTTGGTACTTCCCTTGGCTTCCTTCATCAGTCTAGTGAACAGCTGAAGCATATGTAGGTTAATCTTGACTTAGGGCATTCAGCCTTCAGAACATGCCTGCTAAGCAAGCTGACTTTAGGTTGAAAATCACATCTCTCTGGATTTAATCATTTTTGTAAAAGCCTATAATGGGGCAAGAATGCCCCTATTGGATACTGTAGCTAATACATAAAAGTCCTGGGTGGGTTACTTCTTTTGGTGTAATTTGCAAATGAGGTCCCATAAACTCCCAAACATTACAGGCTAGTGCCAATTATCTAGTTCACCCTTCAGAACTTGATGGTAAGGACTCTGTGACTGAAGACACCACATATTTGTGTCATAGAACATGGACAAATCAAGCTGGTGCTGATCTAGAAGCTTCATCGCTACTGACTAGCTTTCATAGTGCAGGCAGATGTTTTACACAAAATCCAAGGAGTAAGGTAATCACCAGTCTTACCCAACTGAAAAACCCTGCAAGCTATAATCATCTCTAGCCTGGAAAGACATGCCCACTAGTGCAACAGTGGCATTAATGTCACAGAAGTAACCATCTTCTGATTGGATATAAGTCCTCCTCTACAAGATAAACCCATAGCTGGTACCATTATTTGACCAAGAACCCACTACTAGACAAGTTATGGACCCTAAAAGATCTGTTACTATTATTCTGCTAAATGGACATAGTATTAAATAGACTTTTAATGATGTGTTGTTATCCCATACATCAGAGCATCTGTTGACCCTCATCAGAGAAGTTTCTATTTCCAGGAGGGTAATTAACATGGAGACCCACAATTGGTCAAGGTGCAGAGAATAAGTGACTAAGTGGCACTCAGTCCTAAATGGGACATCTATTTCATACCCGCTCCTCCCAATGGAGCACTCAGTCCTAAATGGGACATCCGTATTATACCCCCTCTTCCCAATGGAGCGCTCAGTCCTAAATGGGATATCTATGTAGCTGGAGTTTTCCTGCCTGGCCCACAGTCAGGACAAATCTCTATCACCTGCCAGTCCCACAGCCCCTCAGACCCAACCAAGTAAACATAGAGACTTATATTGGTTACAAACTGTATGGCCGTGGCAGGCTTCTTGCTAACTGTTCTTACAGCTTAAATTAATCCATTTCCATTAATCTATACCTTGCCACATGGCTCGTGGCTTACCGGCATCTTCACATGCTGTTTGTCATTGTGGCGGCTGGCAGTGTCTCTCTGACTCAGCCTTCCACTTCCCAGCTTTATTCTCCTCCTTGTCCCGCCTACACTTCCTGCCTAGCCAATGGCCAATCAGTGTTTTATTTATTGACTAATTAGCAACACATTTGCCATACAGAACATCCCACAGCATATCTATATCATACTCCTCCTCCCAAGGTTCAGGGAGCATTACAAAAGAGGGGGTAGTGGGAATGTAAGAGCCAGATGTGGTAGATGACTATAAAGAACACATATCTTCAACAACAAAGAAGCTACAATATGACCTCACAACAGTTATGTCACAATATATAAGACCTATGCAAGCTCATATCAGATCAAATCCAAGCAAAGAGAGGTAGGGTAGGCCAAGGAGCTTTTGGCAATTTATAGCTTCCAGGAGAAGGAGAGTCAGTTTTCTTCAAGAGTGTAGCCCCTGGTAAATTGATGATGCTCCATTGGAAGGCCACATATCCAAGAACATGTTGGTAGTACAAATTGGACTTGATGGATTGAAAAATAAGAGACATAGATAGAGATAGAGGTAGAGATAGAAGATAGACAGACAGACAGACAGACAAACAGACAGAAAACATGAAGTTGGGTGGGTAGGGAATGGGATGGATCTGGGGGGAGATGGGGAAGGGAGTAAATTTGATGAAAATACATTGTATGAGATTCTCAAAGAACCAATCTTTTATAAATTATTTTTAAAGTAAAATAAATAAATAGAAATAAAAATGGGAAATGCATTTCTAGCCAGGCGCTGGGTGGTAGGGGTGTAGAGATGGCTCAGCCAGAAAAGGGCTTGAGTGCAAGCATGGGGACCTGCTTTCCAATCCCTAGCAGTCACACAAAAGCCAGATCCAGTAGCATGCATATGTAAGCCCAGTACTGGCAACAGGGCAGGCACATGAATCCCTAAAACTCACTGTCCAGTCAAACTAGATGAATCTATGAGTTCCAGGTTCAGGGAGAGACGATCTCCAAAGTCAGGTGGGGGGCAGCTGAAGAACAGACCTAACATTGACCTCTGGCCTCAGCACATACTTGTATACACACGTGCATGTATACCCACAGATACATGTGCACACACAAGTTTATAAACCCATAGAAAACACAAACATGTATACACGTCCCATACAAATGAGTGCTGAGGTGCCTGCCCCAAGATGTGGTGCTAACAGTTCAGTTATTATTGAGAATTTAGAAGAGTACAGAGTATCTAAGATCATGCTAGCTCTCGTGTTAGTACTTAATCTCAGAACACTTCTCTAAGGTTGGCGGTGATATTGATAGCAGCTTTTAGATGAGGAGACTGGTGAGTAGATCCAGTGAGCCCCTAAATAGGACATAAAGTGGAGGTACCCAAACTCCTAATCAAAACTGCCTGTGGGTTTGAGTTTGTCTATGCTACTGGGCAAGCCTTGTAATGTTAGGAAGGTCTTAATGATTCTGACAAATTACTTATACACTTACTAAGTTTGCAGGTCTGAGGATTAAAACCATGGCTTGGACATACTAGGCAAGTGCTCCACCATTGAACTCCACTCTAGTACTTAGAATTGTTTGTATTATATGTGACCAAAGCTCTTGGCACTTAAGACTAACTGACTGTAGATTTGGTTACAGTGTGGCCCAGCATTTTAATTCTTTGCTAAAAAAAAGTTAAGATGAATGAAATGATCCTGGGACCTTTCTAGGATCCCATGAACACTCAGAAAGTCTATGAAGTATATCTCCTCAGAAGCAATTTACCTGCCTGCACTTGACCTCCAGACAAAGGGAAATTGGTTTAAATTGTACCAGAAGGATTTGGGGTGCTCAAGAGAATGTTTTCCTGGTAGGAAGGTGGTGGTAGTCTAACAGGGAGCTTTGAAATCTCTTTGCCCAGAGCTCTGAAAGAAGAAGGTCGGCCTCCAAGCACTGTAACTAGCAGTGGGCTCTGCCTGCCCAGAGGCTCTGCACAAAGTAGGTTATAGATTTCTTGCAGCCAAGTGGTCCTACTTCTCAGTGATGTTAACTCCATAGTAACTGTTCAGATTTACAGTCCTGGTTAGTTATCCGCAGCACCAAGCTGTAAGACGTGTGTTCAAAAGGGAAGAAAACATATCCTCTCTTCACAGACAAAGGTGAAAAGGACAAAGGACACTCAAGGGCTGCAAGGAAGGGTGCACAGGGTGGGATCAGCTTTGGCCTGAGGCTCAGCTGTGAGATTCCTTGGGTTTTCTTAAGGCTCTGCAGCCACAATCCCCACTTATTCTGGCTCTTCCCTCCAGGAGACCTGCTCGTTTCTGAGCAAGAATTTCTTACCCTCTTGTAGACTCCTCCTGTCTTCTCTTCCTCCCTTCCCAATTCTAGTCCCCCCAGCTGCAGATGGCCCATGGTGGCTTAAGGTATGACAAATATCAGTTCACACTGGAGTACTCCTGAGGCCTTTACTGTGCCATCTAGGAGCTTGATCTTGCTGGTAAGGGTCATAGACACTCAGCTTTGAGAGAAGAGGGCTCCTCAGCTGAATGAGCAAATGCAACCTGACCTTCAAGGGAGAAGAACAGAGCTAGAACCGGGGCTTGTTACAAAACATGGCAGCATGGTGGTGAGCTGATGTACCCTCTAGTCCACTTGTCCAAGAAGCCAAGGCAAAAGATGGCTTGAATCCAGAAATTTAGCATTAGCTTGGCAACATAGAAAGACACCCATCTCTTGTGGAAAGCTGTCAATCATTTATCCATCCTTTATACACAAATACATCACATATATGTGCATATATGAGTACACATATATGAAAATGATAAAAGCTTTGATGTATTTTGTTATTACCACTTTTCTATAAAATGACTAGAAAATAAAAATCCATATTCAGATATGCTCCAGTATTTCTGTAATATTAACTACAGTGGTGGCAGTGATGGTCTGGGAGTGAGAGGATGACAAAATGTCTCAATAATCAAGAATCATGAGATTTAATTTGTAGTCGTTGAACTCTGGAGAGTCTCTCACACTAGCAGTGTTTATCAACACCAGGACTGCTGACACAAAGAAAGAGTTTTCTTTAAAGTAAGAGGCTAACTTTAACTAAATATTTGAGCTTTTGTTTTTCTGAAAAACACCCCCATGCACACATTAATCGCTTGTTCATTTCAGTTATTTTTTTTTATTTTTGAGAAGCTTTTCTCATAAAGCCATCACCCATTATCTCATAGCTGAACTTTACTTCTGATACATCTTTTAACTTCATGTATCTCACAGTTTTGGAAAAATCGGAAGGATGTGTGTGGGGAGCACATGAATATTTGTATATGTGAATGAGTGTGTGCATGTGTACCATCTGTGGGTGTCTTAGATGGGACTTCTATTGCTATGAAGAAACACCATGACCATGGCAACACTAATAAAGGAAAATATTTAATTGGGGATGGCTTACAGTTCAGAGATTTAGTCCATTATCACCATTGGCAGGAAGCATGGTGGCATGCGGGCAGACATGGTGCTGGAAAAGGAGCTGAGAGCTCTACATCTTGATCCACAGGCAGCAGAAGGAAAGACTGTGTGTCATACTGGGTGTAAGTTGAGCATAAGAGACCTATAAGTCCAGCCCCTAGTGACACACTTCCTCTAACAAAGCCATAGCTGCTCCAACAAGGCCATTTGTGCCACTCCCTATGGGCCAAGCATTCAAATACTTGAGTCTGTGGGGACCGTACCTAATCAAACCACCACAGTAGGTACCCATGCATGTAATAGCCAGAACTCAGCCTTGGGAATCTTCAATTACTTTCCATCTTACTATTTAGAAACATTTATTTTTGTATTGTCTGTGTGTGTCTGAGTATGTGTTTGTATGTGAGTGTGTATGTGTGTGTGTGCATATGTAGGTGTACATGTGGAGGTCAGGGGACAGCTTTCAGGAATCTGCTGTGTGAGTCCTGGGGATCAAACTTATATGGTCAGGCTTGGTGGTCAGAGCCTTGACACCCTAAGCCATCTTGCTGGCTTTCTCCACCTTTTTAAAACAAGGTCTCTCACTGAACTTGAAGATTAAAGTACATGTAGTCTTTGGAAGTGACTTGGGATCATTCTAGCTAGAATTCCTCCTTCCTTCCTACTTCCTTAGTTTCTGCTAAAGGTCTTGACGATGTTAGGATGAACCAGCTCATCCTCTGTACTTCTCACTTCCATTGCCAACTATTGAGCAAGAGATGTGTGGTTTCTGACTACCAAACTGGAGTGTGGCTGGCTATTTGTATTTCCAAATTTGAGCTGATAAAATGACATTAATAGGCATTGATTTGCCTTCTCCAAATCCCATCAACACAGCACTACCAAGCTCACCAGGTTCTACGGAGCCGATGTTTTCAGACAAAGAGTATAGCTGCTGCTTACTTCCTGCTGTTAGAGCTTGAAATGCTTTCCAGTTTCAGCCCATGGGCTTTATGGAGCCATGTGGTATTTTGACAACACCATATTTCCTCATTACTGTTTCATGGAAAGCCTTATCTAATTGGTCTTTTCAGAATGGTTCTAAAAGGTTCTTCTAAGGAAAGAAGAGACAATGAGTTATAACAAGTTCTCCTGTCTTACCTGTGTCTTTAATGATTTATAGGTTAACTCTTCCAAAAGTCCTGAAACTTTTACATATAACTATGGACAACCAAGTCATTCTGAAGCAGGCAGAAAGAGTCTCAGGAGAAGGAAGTATCCAGGAAGATATACAAGGAAATAGTCAATTCGGTCCAGAAAATTGTGTTCAGTTAGTGGCAGCAACTAGCTAATATTTTCTAAATAAACTCACTCACGGAAGTGACCTATAGCTGACCAGGGGAAGGCATTCCCCACTGCTACTGCCGTCTAATTCATAGGGACAGAAGCAAGCCTCCAGCCTGGTGTTCCCACAAGTTGAGGAGGGAGCTCACAATGTGCGGGTGCCTCTAAACCTGTGTGGGCTCACTTTTAAAGGGAGGTCAGCAGTCTTGTTCTCCTCAACAGTGTGCAGCACTTGGCGTCTTAGGGCACCTTCTTGTTTTCCATCCTGTGTTTTTGCAGTCTTACTTTTATTAATTTCTTGATCCACTTTCTAAATTTTCCTAATCCTGGATTCGTAACTGGTATGTATTGGCTCACAGATAGGGACTGGGGGAAGTAAATTTAATACAGCATAGATTCCAAACTGAGCTCGTTTGTCTGAACAAACATAGCTCAGTTCATAGAGAGGCTGTGACTGGAAGCTTGTGCTCCGCAGAACACCTAAAGAACAAATACGACATATTGTAGTAACATGTATGTGTTTGTGCTTGTTTGCATATATGTGTATGCACACGTGGGTACACGTGGAGGTCAGAGGACAACTTTAAGTGTTGTTCCTCGCGTGTGTTGTTATGAAATAGTCTCTCATTGATCTGAAACTAACAAAGTAGACTAGGCTATCTGGCCAGTCAGCCCCATGGCTCTGTCTGCCTCTGTCTCCCTAGTGCTGAGGTTACAAGTGTCTACCAGGGCAGTGTGCTTTTGAACTTGAGTTCTGCTGTTTGAACTCATGTCCTTGACCTTGTTAGGTGAGCACTTTACCAACTTAGTTATCTCCTCAGCCCCAGACACAGATTTTTGAAATAAACTAGTCAACAAGCTTCTTCTCACTACGGCTACCATGATACTTTGCTTTGATATTATTCTAATTATTTTCATACAGAACTCTCTGGAAATTCTAAGTCATGCACATAAGCAAACTTCATTGTTTCCTCACATATTCAAGGGAGTTGATATAGTTGCTTAAAACAAGACACATGTATAGCATTTGTAAAGTCTAAATAATAGCATTTAAATGTTCTCCTTACTGTTTCATCACAGTGCTGCCCATGAGCCCTCTGTGTCGCTAATGCATAAATAATCTAGACGTTGACTCCTATAGATGGCCCTCTTCCTGGAAATCACTTTCTCTCCAATGAAGGAGGCTGAAGAAAGAAGTAAAAGGTGTCATGCTCCTTATTGCAGACATATCGTATTGCTTTTGAATGATCACAGCTTGTTGCCCCAATTCCTTCTACAAAAAAGGCTTCCCTAGGTCAATAGTACTGAGCTAGCCCAGGTGAGCAGCCCGTGAGAAAGGAGCACTCCAAAGGGCAGTTTGCTAACAGAGCAAAAGATCTGAAGAGGACAGGACGAAGGGCCGGGAGTGAGTTGCAGGCACCCAGTACAGCTGGGTGCGCTGTAGTGAAGGGACAGAAGGTAAAGTGCATGCTGTGCAAGCCTGAGCGAGCACTGTGCTCCATCCACAGCATCCACCTAAAAGGTCAGAAACCCCAGAGCTGGAAGAGTGGAGATAGGGGCTGCCTCCTGTCAGCCAGCATAGCCTACGAGGAGAATTTCAACCCAGGTAGAGATCCTGCCTGAAAAAACAAGGTGAGGAACAACATCCAACAATCTCTTCTGTCTTTCCCATGCATGTGAAACACTCACACATGCCCACAGACCCATAAAAACAAATGAAAGAGAAAAGGGGGTGGGGAGGTGGATTTTCAGGCTCTGTGGCAGGAAATGGAGCGAGGCCCGGACCATGTTTGCTCTGAGTGATTTCCACGCCTCCATCCCCTCTGAGGAGCTCTCGTTAATGGGTCCCCTGACTTCCCAACCCCCAGTAGATTTGTTCCTCTCGTCATACATTGAGGAACTCCTGGCTCTATATAAGTTCCCAAACCTGCTGGGATCTCTCTGACTTGGACAAAGATGGACAGACAGACAAGGGGTGGGGTAGGGAGTTCAAATATTGATCTTAAATTCAAGCCCTTTGTAATGATCCCTCAGATGGCCATCTCAAATTCCAGGACAGGAAGGAGGTTGACCAGCACCAGGCAAAGATCACAAATGATGTGTGAGACTAACTCCCATCGTTTTGGAGTTGTCTATGCCTTGTTGATTTAAAAATATTTTTAATTAAAATATTTGGAGGTGGTGAATTTATCTGGGAGTAAAATGCTTGCCTTGCAAGCATAAGAATCTGAGTTTGCTCTCTAGAACTGAGGTAAGAATTGACATGGAGGCATGTCCATGATCTTAGTGCTAGAGAGATGAAGATGAGCAGATACCAGGGCCCTTTGGTCAGCCAGTTAGCCATCTTGAAGGGATCCAAAGCAATAAGAGATCCTATCCCATAAAACGAAGTGGCTAGTCCCTGAGAAATGACACCTGGGGCTTTCCCCTGACTTCCACAAACAAGCACACGTGGCACACACACGCACACACACATGCACGTGAATGCATACACGCACAAAAATACACACAGTTTATTTTGAATGCTCTTAGAATACTGATCGTGAGATTTAGCAGATTTTGATTTTCAACAGATCCCTGATTTCCTTCCAAGAATGTGGGGATATAGTTTGAGAAGTAGGAACACTTTTGAGTTGCCCACAGGAAAGTGACCTTCTACCTACATGATGTACTTTTAGAGCTGATTCATCCTTATTCATAGGGAATATTTATGCACTTATAATAATCCTTTTCAGAAACACCTAGGTAGATCACCGAAGTTCTCCAGTCAATAAGGCTAAAAAGATTTTTATTGTGATGAGTTTTTTTAAAAACAAACATAAGTAAAATGCACCTGTTGTCTGAAAGAATTTTACTACACGAAAGATGTTTTTGATACATAAAACAGATAAGTTCGTTCAGTCTCTGAGTCCACCTATCATTGAGAGATCATTAAATTTTTCCATCTATGGAGGACAGCATCATGGCTCAGCCCTGATTAGAGACAGGTGATTCAGTTGATCAGTCCATCTGCTCTTCCTGTGGATGCGATTTGATAAGATGTATTGACTTCAATATCACTTATTTTGATTTGCCACAGGACTTGGCTTTGGTTTTAACAACTGGACTTGTTTTTGTAGGAATAGATTGGGAAAATTGAAATAGATCTTGATGTCTGATGCTCACCAGCCACTTAAAGAGCTTAAGAAGTTAAATGTAGCATACAGAGATGGCTCAGATATCACTGCTCGGCAGCAGAGCATTCTTCAGATTTCTAGAAGTTAGGCTGACAGAGAGAGGGGGAAGAGAGAGAGAGGAGAGATACTTTACAATTTCTGATGATTATCGTGGAATTAGATGATGTGTTGTGGCTTTCAATTCCTGTGACAAAATATTTGATATACTCGACTCAGAAAGATGAAATGTTTATTCTGGCTGTGGGTTTAGCCATGTCTTTCTCATGGTTAATTCCGGCTGTGAGTTTAGCTATGTCTTTCTCATGGTTTATTACAGCTGTGCGTTTAGCCATATCTTTCCCATGGTTTATTCTGGTTGTGGGTTTAGCCATGGCTTTCTCATGGTTTAATCTAGCTGTGGGTTTAGCCATGACTGTCTCATAGTTTAATCCAGCTGTGAGCTTAGCCATGGCTGTCTCATGGTTTATTCTGGCTCTGGGTTTAGCCACAGTTGCTTTGGCTTTCTCATCTTGGGCCTATCACCAGGCAGTTCATCTTGCTGGGGAGCATGGGGTGGCATGGAACTATCACCATATGACAGTTGAGAAGCAAAAGGATAAGTAGGTCTAAAGAGCCCCTTCAAAGGTCCTCCCCTATATCCATCTTCCCTGTACCAGGCCTCACCACCAAATGTCCTATCAGCCGGGTGGTGGTGGCAACACTTTTAATCCCAGCACTTGGGAGGCAGAACCAGGCAGATCTCTGTGAGTTCAAGGCCAGCCTGGTCTACAGAGCGAGATCCAGGAAAGGCTCCAAAGCTACACAGAGAAACCCTGTCTCAAAAAACCAAAAAAAAAAAAAAAAAAGTTCCTATCAGCTCACAGCTGAGGGCAAGTAAGGGCAAGATCAGCAAAACCCATGAGTCTTTACAGGATATTTATGAACTGAATGAAGGCACATGGAAATTAAAGAATCCATACATTGTTTGGGTGGAATACAGGAATAATTAGCAGAAACAGTCTTGTTGAGAGACTGTGATACTGAAAAATAGTTTGACTTACAGATTCTTTTTCTCCTGGATGAGAAGTGAGCAAAATTATATGATCACACCACACTTTATGGGGTGAGAGTCCAGATCTGTATAGTATTCCCTGTCTGATAATATTATACTCCATCACTTGCAAATAAAGATTTATTGGGACATGGCAATGTTCATTCATAAACATATTACGTATGACAGACTTTGTGCTGCAGTAGTACAAGTGGTGTGGCAGACTGCGTGTCAACCACCTAAGTCTCTACCATCTGGCCCTTTGTCTGCTCTGTGTGCTAATACCTGCTTCTGCAGTCATTTGAAGGATTTATGCTAGGCTTATTTCTCATAAAAATGTAAAGTCTGGTGGCTGGCGAGGTAGCTCAGCAGTAGAGTACTTGCCTAGCATGTGCTAGGCCCTAGACTTATTCCTTGGCACCACAAGGAATAAGAAAGAAACAATATTATATTAAACTCAGTATAAAGTTTAATGTTACTTTTTTTTCAAGATCATCATTAGACATGAGAATTATGGTGTTTCAAAGTAGGAAATGCAAGCGTGAGCAGTCTTGTGTGGATTCTCTCCCCTCTGTGAAAGCTAAGATTCTAAATTCTCTTAACCAGTTATTTTGACAGCAGGTAATCTTGCTGACAGGGTAAATCCACAAACGACAAAGACGACTTCAATAGCATTTCTCTTTCTAACTCTTATTTGATTTCTAAAGAAGCATAAATTAAGAACCAGAGCAAGCTGATCAGTGCACACCGAGCTAAAAACTGTGGTTTTTAACCCAGGGATTGTTTACTGCATGGACTATCACCATTGCTTCTATGCACAGGAATGCCCCCACTTCCCCCTCCTCCACAGTTTCTAGCCCAGACTAGTGTCAAGATTCCTATATAGCCAAGACTGGTGTTGAACTTACGATCCTCTTGCCTCTACCTCCTGAGTGTTGGGATCACATGTGTGAGCCACCATGCAGGCTTTATGCACTGCTGGGGCCAGACCCAGGGTTTGTGCCTGCTTGCCAAGCACTCTACCAAGGGAGCCAAATCTCATGGCGGCAGAGATGCCTGTTAGAGAAACTGTCTCATCCCTCTACCACCCCCAGATGTAAGCTCAGCGTCCTGTGCAGAGAGCAGGCCTTCCCACCAATGCAGCCTCTCGTCTCTGCCCTCCTGTCATCTCAGAGCTGCAGCCAACCCCTGGTGGACCTGGGTACCAGATACGCTGCTGCTTCATCTCTCACACCTCACTCTTCTCATCTGTTAAAGGGAAGGCTAGTGACTCCAACCCAGGCTGATCACAAAGCGCTCAGGCCTATGGAGGGATTCCTTTTAGAATATTCCAGGTGGAATGTCTGAAGTGGCTGAGGGCCCTTGTGAACTAATAAAACTAATCACCTTCTTAAGGAAACATTTGCATTTCTATATGGATCGAAGGAATATCAGATTATTCTTGGAGGAGTGACTCTCAAGCATGTCACTTTCTGAGGACAGATTCCCTTTCTAATGTCCTTTCCTCCTCCTTCTCCCCTCTCTCCCTCTCTGCCTGATCTTCCTCCATCAAATCACTGTCTCCCTTTCTCCCTCTCTCTTCTCACATTCTCTCCTCCTCCCCTTTCTCCTCGTCTCTCTTTTTCTCCCTAAAGGATGAGCACATACTTGAATTCCTTTCTTCGCTGAGGCAGCACCTGGCACATTCTCCCGAAGCCCACAAAGCAGCTTTATGTCCTGTCAGCAGTGGGAAGCCTAGCAAGTCCTAACAGCAGCCCTGCTGGCAGACAAGCAGGTTCTTACCTGGTTTGTCTCCACAGAAGCGTGTGGGCAAATGCAATTGACTGTGGTTTTGGAAAGTGTGAGGAGGATAGAATCGCAGCCCAGCTGAGCATGAAGCAGCTGATGGATGCACAGGGAGCCAGGGCTGGTTCTGCCTTGTTTCCCGTGTCTTAGTCACCTGGTATGACGTCATAGTCATATACTGTGAGCGTAGAAAGGTAAGTGCTAAAGGGGCCAGTGTTACATGGGTACACAGTGAGATTGTGGAGCAGCACTCACTCTGATGCAGGCCTCCAGTGGGTGTGGTTTTGTCACAGAATAATTGAGTGATTGTGAGCCACCATGTGAGTGCTGGGAACTGAACGCAGGTCCTCTGCAAGAGCAGCCTGTGCTCTATTCCACTGAGCCATTTCTCTAGTTCCTGAAGTGTTCTTAAGGACATACTTCCTGTTGCTTTGTCTTTCTTTTTTTATACTAAAGTGAATTATTTCCTCACAGTGGGCATTTCAACCAATTTGTAATTATATACCCTTGCAGTGAATTTGAGGAAAATGACCTAACTATAGCTCAAACAGGTGGTCACTGGCCATCCTTGATTTCAGCTTTGGTCAGTGGATGGCTTTGTCTGGCCTCATAGCAGATCCAGCACCTTTGGACACAGCCCATAGCGCAAGGTCAAAGCCTGCACGAGTGACGTGGACCCAGTAATGTGCAGAAACAGGTATGATGCTGCTCACCTACAATTCCAGCACTCTGGAGGTGGAGGCAGGAGGATCCCAAGTTTAAGGTCATCTGCAGCTGTGTTTGAGGACAGCCTGGACTTTGTGAGACCCTGTCTCAAAATACAACAACAACAACAACAACAACAAAGCCCAGTTAGAACTACACTTCAAAGGTGTGACATGATAGCCCCTGTCCCAAGCCGACACAAGTGAGAACTATAACCATCAAGGGAAGAAAGATGATTAGAGGACTTACTGCTGTCTCCATATTTAGCTAGGTTTTAATCAGTTACAGTTAAGGTGCCCACCATGCATCTATGTACTGCCACGCTTGGCTTTTTATGTGGTCTGTGGGCTCCAAGTCATGTCCCCCTGCCTGTGTGGCAAGTGCTTTACAGCCTGACATCTGCACAGCCCTCTTGTTCCGTGCATCATGGGATTATTCCACGTGCCAGAGGGCAGCCTGTATTTCAGTGGTCATTATTTGATGCTCTTGTTCACTGTTTTTGTAAACAAAAGGCAGCCTTCGTGCAATCACAGACATTTTAGTGAGCAGGAATGGTCTAAAAAAGGTTTGTCTGCATCATGTCATCATCCAATCTTAGTTCTTTTCTCGGTACGTGTATCACAGTCTCCCGGCTTGAAATCACAAGATCTCCCATTCTTGAAAAGGTCTCCGTAAGTTAAATACAAGCGGAACTGATACCATTGTCCTCTCACTGCCATCGGATGTCCTGCTTCCTGCTTTGAATTTGGCATATTCCAAGCAGTAGAGGTAGAGAACGGGGAGAAGAGCCCCTCTTCAGTCAGGGAGAACCAGCGTTTCGTGGACTGGCTTTGTTGGCTAATCTGGCCCACTGCTTAGTTTTATAAATAAAGTTTTACTGAACACAGCACTCCTGTTTGCCGGCCAGTTGTCCACAGCTGTTCTCCTGCATCCATGGCAGGAGAGTTGCTATAGAGACTCCCAGATGCTAAAACCTGAGATAGTCATTGCATGGCCCTTGGCAGAAGCCGTCACTGCGTGGAAACACGGAGCAGCCAGCTAGCTGAGCTCATCCTCAGCTGCAGGGCACAGCTCAGTTGACATTGCATCCTAGATCTGTGCAACACTGAGTTACTAACGTCTGAGGTCACTACTGCAGCTTCATGTTACAGCTGAGGGATGGCTTTAACCAAATGTCCTGAACTGTGAGGTGTTTTTTTTTTTTTTTTAAATACTTTTTCCTGAAGTCGTTCTAGAATGGACATAATTCACCTTCACATGTTTTTCATCTTAGTTGCACATTGTAATTTACGATACATGTTACTGGTTGTTGATAACTCGACTGTTGACTCTGGTTGACTGCTGTTGTCAAATGGTTCTGGTTTTATGCTCCCACAGTTGCAGCTGTTGGAGGAACCAGGGATAAGGGAATTTTGGCAGTGTTTTGATCCTGCTTCATTTTTTTTCTCCCCTCAATGTGTTTTTGTTTAGAAAAACTAAAAGTATGGCCATCTTCAACTTCCCACAAGACTGGTTTGAATCTTTTCTCGAAGCTTGTATATACCATGCAATGTTATGCTATACTAGCATTAATGAAGACTAATAGACAGATTCTCAAATATTACTGAGTGCCATTGATAAAAGTAGGTCTGCCTGATTTCCCCGCCACAGCTGACTTGAGGGGTGGTAGCAAAGGCAGAGTGTCTTTGGCTTTAGCTGTTATAGTTTTATATTGTAATTTTAAAGAATGGGACTACTCTAAATGAAGCAGAATGATAGTTATCCTGCAATGTACTGGAGAAATGTTAAGGTTCTAGCAATTGTGAGTATAACAAAATGGAGCATAGCATACTTATTGTATGAAAGATCAATAGGACATTAAAACCAAGCACAGATTGAACAACCCAAGAGAGGCTGCCAAGATCAGGGTGGGTGTTTCAGAAACCAAGTATGTAAAAGCATGTAAAAGCCTATGTGTCCATACAATATTATAAGTAGTTCCTATGTCAGATGTCTGGCTGAGAGATTTGGCACCGAACTCAGTCTTGAGGAAAAAATAGTGATCTAAATCATAATAGGAGACTACAGATTTTGTTTTCATGGTCACACTGTTAAATATATGTTCAGGGAGATTTAAGCATGGGCTAGTCAGTGGCGGGAATCCAGAGAGCAGAAACACCCCATCAGAGGTTCTGCAAGCAGCCTTCCTAGGACCCTGTCTCACTCCACCTTGGACAGGCTGCATTCGATGGCCTTCTGTGAATCAGTTTTCTCCTCCCTTTTGACTTAATAGCTGTAATGTGTTCATCATGCACTGCTCTGATTGGTACCTATCCCATAGGAAGTCTCAAGTAACCGTATTAGCTGCTTCTCCAGTATATAAATCACAGGGAGAGGACAACTCACCTGAGCAGGACACATGGCACTGAGCACATGGGCTATTTTTAAACACTCCAGATGACCTAAGTAATGATTGTAGAAAGATGTAAGAAAGGGTCTGTGGATACGTTTCAGTGGGTGAGGCACTTGCTATACAAGTTCAGATCCCCAGACCCATGTGAGGCCAGATGTGGCAGTGCCCGTCTGCAATCCCGGTAGTCCTGCAGGAAGAAGGAAGGGGAGACAGGTATCCATCTCCTTCATGTTCCCGGTCAGCCAGCCTAACTCCTAGAGTTGTAGGCCACTGAGACACCTGGTCTCAAAAGACAAAGTAGATGGCTACATCTGAGGTTATCCTCTGACATCCACACCCGGATGCACATACGTGCACACACATGTGCAAACATGTACATACACACACACACACACACACACACACACACACACACACACACACGAGGAAAAGCAAAACAAAAAAAGAACAGTCTGAACAGCATAAGATGCATGGGAGGAATCCCTTAAATACTTGATTTTTAAAGAAACCAAGTTTTACCAGGCCCCAAGGAACATTTAATTCCTATGATAATAAGAGAATAATAATAAGTTTGAAGGCTTCAAAAGGTTTGACACTTGTGAACCTCACAAGATGGTACTGAAAGGCAAACCACACACTCTCACTGCATATGAGTGAGATGAAACACATGGCTGTAGACCACACCAGATAACTTGTTTAAGAACTAATAGAGTGGAAGGATCAGTGGGAGGCTGACTGCAGGACCCATAGTAGTAGGAGACAAGGTATCGCCACTGCTCATATTTCCAGACTGGGGAACATTTGCATTTAAAGATTTACTTTCAATTGAGTGTTGGGGGGTGCAATCCAAATGCAAGTTCTTGTAGGAGTTAGAGTTATTGTATTCCCTGGAAGTGGATGCTAGGAACCCAACTCTGGTCCTCTGCAAGAGAGGAAATTGTTCTGAACCACTGATCCATCTCTACAGCCCTTGGGGGCATTTGTCAAGAGTTCTTTTTGATAAGGTGTTTTATCAAACTTGCACATGAAACTTGTTGCATACCTCAAAGTTTATCTTAACTGAAGTTCCTAGAGAAAAATGGAGAAAGATTCTACATCACAGAGTTTCCTTTCCAAGAATGTGAGACTCAATAAACACTAACAGTGGGAAACACACTAACAGAATGCCTGATGTCAGTGAGATGGAAAAGTCATGTCTGGGTATGGATATAGTGACACGTGAGAGCGAAAGTTCCTCATCTACAACTGTGAAAGGGAGAAAGAGAAGTGCACATGCTGGCACCATTCATAATCCCTGTCTTTGGTAGGTGAGAGGCAAGCAGGAGGATTGGGAGTTCAAGGCCAGCCTGTATTAAACAGCAAGAACTTGTAATAGATAGATAGATAGATAGATAGATAGATAGATAGATAGATAGATAGATAGATAGATAGATGGATGGATGGATGGATGGATGGATGGATGGATGGGTAGATGGATGGATGGATGGATGGATGGATGGATAGATAGATAGATAGACAGAGACAGACAGACAGACAGATAAATAAAGTCTACAGTAAACTAGGTACACTTGTGTGATGTTTTATCAGAACCTGAAAGAGATACCAACTACAGGGACTTCCTAATAATGATAAGAACAAAACAAAGAACCATGATCACCTTTGCTGATGAACAGTGGCCTGAATATTCTCATAAGGACAACAGAGAATGAAAGGAAGCAGGAGCCTTCACTTAGCTGTGGAGTTGGCATTTTTTATTGCCTTTTCAATATAATAGCACACCTATTCACAAAATCATTTGAACTGAAAGAAGAAATAGATGACTCTTTATGCATTGATGATACCCAACATTAGGAGCTTTCATACCCCAGCCAGTAAACACAGTGTAAAACAACCACAGTTTCTACGCAGCAATCCAAACGTTTTCAGGGATAAATTTAATAAAGGTAGTGGATCTACAGTGTGTAATCAGAAAGCAATCCTGGGACCAGGGGATGAGAGATCAGCAGCCCCATCCTGGGTGAAAGCTGGAGGGCCTTCTCTACAGTGGGATTTTCTTTTCCTTTAAGAAGAAAAACATCATAGAATAAATTTTCACATGTGGAAAAAAGGAAGAGTAAAAGGGAAGAACTAAATAAAGGAGTGGCACAGGACTGTGTTCCTGGGCCATGAGAGTAAAGCGCTTACAAGCATCAGTTTGTCAAAGTTAACCCATCAGTGCAAACCAACTCTAGTAGTCTAAGGGACTTTCATTTTTGGTAAAATTATTCTTATTTTTTGAGGAATGAATATGAGTGAACAGCTATGAAGATTTGCAAAAGAACTAAGAGCCAGTAAAATGAAGCATGTTATGAATCTCCAACAGTTAAACAGCGTATCTTAAACCAGTTCCATTCCTAGAACCCACATATAAAAGCTAGGCATGGGTTCACACTTCCGGTCCCAGCAATGGGTTGAGTGAGGCAGGCAGTCCCTTGAGGCTTGATGAGCAGCCAGCCTAGACAACTATAGAGCTTTAAGTCCGATAAGAGACTGGTCTCAGAAAAGAAGGTGGACAGCCCTTGAGAATGCCACCCTGGGTTGACATCTGGCCTCTATAGGTGCGCACACACACACACACACACACACACACACACACACACACACACACACCCCTCACACACCTCATACAGGGGAAATTTGTCAAGACTGACAGCAGCCCAAAGCCTCCAGTAAGTAGAGAAGAGGACAAAGCAGGGATTTCAGAATGGCAGATGACTAATGTAAACAGTTTTGGAAACCTAAGAACAAACTCAGGAAACCCAAGTTCCAGTTTGCATGATTAACAGATGGGGAATCAGACAAGACACGGTCTTCTTCAAGCTGAGAAAAAGTAGAATACCACCATGTAAAATATTTCTTTTCCATCTCATTGTCAGAGGCTAAAATGGATGATCCTGATGTAGGAGGATCAGGTGACAGACATACTTCCTCTGTAAACTGATTAAAGCTTTGTGAAGAGTATCTTGAAGTTTCACGGCAGGTCTTTAGTCCAGACATTTCTTCTGCAGGAACTTCTCTCCTGGAAAATCCCCCATCATCTCACATGTGCAAATATGTATTGTAGCATCCACTACTTTTTAACAGAGTTTAGATGGAATGAAGACAGAAAGCAAGTAACAGTGAGAAATCTAAGTGTTCATAAATAGTTTGGTAAACAACTCTCACCCTGTGTCCATGCCATGACCAAGTCCACAATCAATGGACAGACAGTGGCATGTAGACTACAGAACAGAGTGCCGCATGATCCCTGTTTATATGGAAGTGGAATAGCTCATGCACACGTGTTGTGAACACTCTATTGTGTAATATTATGTACACATTACAGAGGGCACTAAGTCCCCATTCGTATGTTGAGACCCTAACTTCAGTAGCACATAATGCAACTGTGTTTGATAGCAGAGCTCAAGACATGACTGAGTTTGAATGAGGCCATTAGGGTAGGCCTTGCTCTAATCAGAATAATGTTCTTAGAAACTTGGAAATGGAAGCTGCAACAGAAATGCTACAGTTTAGGAAAGGACAGTGAGGAAACAGTGAAGGTAGTCACCTGCCAGCCAAGAAGAAAGGCTCCAAAGGAACCAACCCTGCTTAAACTTGGCACCAAGATCTAGACACAGTAACCCTAGATTTCCAGTCTCCAGGACTGCCCTAAAATAATTCCCCATTGTATAAGGAAGTAGTTGAGGTGCTTTGTCACATCAGCCTAGCAACCCCACAGTATATGTGTGTAAATGCATGTATGTTGTGTAATGATTTGTGTGTGTGTGGATGTACAATGTTTCTATATAGACACAGTGTTTCATTTTTATTTTAAGACTGAAATCTAAAGTCACTGTCAAGTGGTTCTTTCAAAATAGTGAGTTTAATGTTTGTAAAAATAAATATTAATACTTGTGTGGTTCTGAGTTGTGTAAAAAAGAAGATGATCAGGTTATAGGAGCAAGGCAGTAAGCAACCTTCCTCCACAGCTTCTGTTTCAGTTTTTGCCTCCGGGTTCCTGCCTTGAGTCCCTGTCCTTATTACTCTTAGTGATGGAGTGTGACCCGAGAGTTGTAAATGGAAATACACCCTTTCCTTCCTGTTACTTTTAGTCATGTTGTTTTATTATAGCACTGGAAACCTTAACTAAGACAGAAATTGGTGCTAGGAAAATGGAGCATTGCTGTGGCATACATGACCATGTTGTTTCAGGGAGGATTATGGAAGAACTTTGGAACTTTGGGCTGGAAAAGCCAATCAGTATTCAGGACTTACTGAGCTGTTGTGGGAACTTAGAAAATAAACCCAAGAGCAGCACAGATGATGGAGGTGTGACCTTCAAAGTTTCAGAGAGAAGTTTGAGAGTCCTTTAAAGACTCTATCAAGGCCATTGGATATTTTGAATTAAAAAAATCTGTGCATTTGGTCTACTGGGACTGAACCACCAGCTATGATTAACAAGTAATCATAAATACTAAAATGAAACCTTTGCTTTGCTGGGACAATGGATGCTGGTTTCCTGGAGCTGAGACATCAGCTGTGACCAAGAAGAGACCAACATCATTGAGTTGAAATCTTATGGGAAGTATTTCCTTGTGGTCAGCCCACAGAAGCTATGGGGACAAAGCTGTATGCTGTACTGGCAGGTTGACCTGGTAATGTGACAGAATCTTCTAAGTGGTACTGACTTTGAAGACATGAAGGAGTAATGGGGAGTAGGTAAGGCTTGGCACCATGTGACAGGACTGTAGTCCCTAAAGAGAGGCAAGGAGAAGCCTTTAGTGAAGGTGCACTCTCAGTTCCAGTAGAAGCCTTGGGATTGAAGGGGTCATTGGAGAGAATTGAGGGTTGGTGCCATGTGGCAGGGACAGAGTATCCAGAGAGCCCAGGAGAGGCTCCTGGTGAAGGTGCAATCCAGTTGCAGTGGAGACCATTTTGGAGATGTCAGTACCATGGGGAATGACCAACCACCAAAGACAGCAGCAGCTTTGGAATGAGGCTTGCCTGAGTCTTGTGTGCTGTGGCAGGCCCTCTGGAGCCTTGAAGACGGTGAGTAGCATAAATCTGACACTGGGACTTTGGTTTTGCACTCATCTGAAGGTGACCCTGTTTCTTCCCTCTTAGAGCAAGAAAACTTAATTATTTTTTATTTTACAGAAGCCCATAGTTAAGAGACATTGGGTATTGTAGAGAAGCTTTGAACTTTGAAGAAGACCTGGTGTTTTAAAGAGCCCAAACATTTAAAGAGTGTTTAATTTTTTAATGGCTGCGAGTTTTAAAAATTGGAGTGTTTTATAATGCCATATGCATATTAACATGACATTTTGGGGAAAGGCTATGGCTTAATGGTTATGTGTCTGCGTGTCAAATTGACAAGGGCTCAATTGTCTTTTGGATTTTATTTTGTTTTGTTGTCAACTTGCTGGGAAGAGGAACCTCAGCTGAGAATATGCCTCTGTAGGGTATTTTCTTGATTAATGATTTATATGGGCAGACCCAGCACACAGGAGTGGTGTCACCCTTGGGCAGCTGGTCCTGAGTTGTGTAAGAAAGCAAGGTGAGCAAGCTGTAAGAGCAAGCTGGTAAGCAGCATTCCTCCATGGTTTCTGCCTCAGTCCTTGTCTCTAGGTTCCTGCCTGACTTCTACTAGTGATGGAGTTTGACTTGAGAGTTGTAAGCTGAAGACAACTCTTTCTCCCCAAGTTGCTTTTGGTCGTGATGTTTTCTCACCTAGAAACCTAAGACAAACTCAATATCCATTGGATTCTTATTTCTTTGCTTTACAACCTACCATAGCACCTCACACATAAAAAAAAAGACAGTAGAAAAACATTGCTAGAGACATTTACTAACATACGTTTTAAAGACTTATTTTTTAATTGTGTGTATCTGTGGGGCAGAGATGGTATATGCACTTCTTTCAGGTGCCTCAGAGGCTAGGAGAGGCTGTATAGTCCCTTAGAGTTGAAGTTACGAGTGAATGTGAGCTGCCTGCTGTGGGTTCTGGGAGTCACAAGAGCAAACGCTCTTAACTGCTGAGCCTCTCTCCCGCACAACTGTGGATTTAAGCACCAGACTTGCATGAACAGAGGAGTTGTGTGCCATGGCAAAGAAGACCTTTCCCAGCTAAAGGGTCGGGATCTTTGTGAGTACTTGGGACTGTGTTTTCATGGTGCCTCTTCTGTGGTGGAGGGTCATTGTTTGTTCTTAAGTGTCTACACCCGCTCTTCTCTAAGACGTCTTCCATTCTCCCCTGCTCCCAGAGTCTCGGTTCCTCTCTTTATGCTTGGCTGTCATGAGCTACTTTTTTTTCTGACTTTTAATTTTGGTCTAGGGAAGCAAAGGCTTACTCGAGTGGTCCCAAGAGCCCGGTTCCTCTTCTGTTCTGAAGCTACATGGCATATTGACAAGTGAGGAGGGCCAGGACCCACAGAACCAGTGACAGACACTGATGAAGTTGTCTGAATTGCCCTGCAGGGGCCAGCCTCAGGTCCAAACAGGTCTTGTTAGATGTGTGGATATTCAGGGCCGCTTTCTAGAAGCATTTGTCTAATTACCATGCAGACAGATGTGAGCCGGTTTTCCCCGGCCCTGAAGTCAGGGTCCTGAGATCACAGACCCGTGCCTCGCGCAGGCAGACATCTTTTATTAATGGTAACATCGAAATCTTGGCACAGCTTTGGCAGCTTGGTTTGCGCAGAATTATTAGACTCTTTTCAGTTCTCCGGAAAAGTAAGACGGATGGCTGGTATTTTAAAAAAGTTGTGCGGGGCTGGTGAGATTTCTCAGTTAATAAAGTGCTTACCTTGCATGCACAAAGACCTGAGTTGTATCCTCAGAACTCACATAAAAACAACCACAACAAAACAAACCAACAAACAAAAAAACCAAATGGCAAGCAAACAGATGTGATGGATGCATCATCGTCATCCCAGTGCTGGGGGCGGGGGCAGACAGGTAGATCCCTGGGCTTGCTGACCAGCCCTGTTAAATTAGCGAGCTTCAGTGAGAAATCCTCACTGAAAAACCAAGGCAGAGAGCCAATGAGGAAGACACTCAGCATTGACCTCTGGCCTCCACAGGCACGTGCACCAGCATACACATGCATGCACACCTATCTAAACACATAAACACACACACACACACACACACACACACACACACACACACACACACACCCCTCACATACATAGATACACAAACTCACACAGAGAGAAAGAGGGAGAAAATGAGGGGGAGAGAGAGGAAGGGAGGGAGGGGAAAGGAAAGTAAGAGAGGACACAGGGAGAAGGAGAGAAGGCTCCCGTGGCAGAGAACAGAGGTCTAGTGCCAACATCCACGTGAGTAAGACATGAGACGAGAACTCCTGTTCTGGTTATGCCCTCTGCTGACAGCAGCCCTGGCCACCAGGGGATGACAATTTGTGAGAACCTGAGCCAGGACAATTAGCAACTTGCTTCCAAGTTCATGACTCACAAAAAGCAAGTACGACACTACACACCTGTCCTGATAAAATTTCTAGGCTCAGGATAATGTGCTTCACTTCAGTAGACAATACCTATGGGATGAAGTGTGGTCAGGAAACTTACTTATGACTCTAATAGTCCAAAATCGATTAAATATAGCAAACAAAGGAGGAAAGATTGAAGAGAAAGGAAGCTATCCATGACATACTGAAACGTGGCTGAAGATGGAATGATGGAAAAGGAATCTGGCTCACATTTAAATGCTGTCAAAAGACCTTGGAACCTAGTACCATTCACGTCGTGTGAATCATCTGCTCTTGTTAGTACACAATATTTTACATTTTAAAGGCTCACTTTCTTTGCAAAGGCTGCTGATATTCGTGTCCTTAGGTGAGGTCACACATTTGTTCGGTTTTGCATCTCAGGAGCCTGTGAGTCAGCTAGACCCCTCCTGTCAGCAGTCTCCTTCCTCTGCTAACTGAGCACCAAGTGTGGTCTAGTTCGCACAGCAGCGTATTTTAAAGCGCTCTCCAGTGCCCACAGCTGGCACCACTTTACTGCCAACACCCATCATTTACAACATAGAATCTACACCCCCTTTGTCTGTACATTAGATATCTTTGTGGTTATTTTTAAATAAGACCAAGAAAGCATCAGAATCAACAATTAAAGAATAATTTCTGACTTCCAATTTAACAATGTGCTTGAACAGAGGGCACAGATGAAAACTGAAACCATTGAGTAGCAGTTTGGGGGAAAGAAGACACTGGCAAGGTCTTAAGTGTTATTTATTAGGTGCTTATTAATTTTAATGTATACATACCTTTATAAGTCATATGTAGTAGGCATTGGATTAGCCAGGCAGTTAAGCGTGGACACTGTGGAGGAGACCAGTGCTGTTTGTCTCCTGGTGTGATGTAATTAGACGTATACAACAGCAACTGTGCAGCGTTTTACCGAAAGTAATTAAGTTAAATATAATCACAAGGAAATCTTCAGAAAAATCTGTAACGTGGGATATTGTACAAGAAGTAGGGCTGGAGGGACTGGAGAGACGGCTCAGTGGGTACAGTACCTGCTGTGCAAACACGAGGACCTCAACACAGATCTCCAGCACTGTACTTATGTTTAAAGCCAGACTTGCTGGTGCCATGTACCTGCAATCCCAGGAGTGGGAAATGGAGACAGAAGAACCCTCTCAGTTTGTCTGACCATCTGTGATAACTGAAATGGTGAGCTCAGGTTCAGTGAAAGACCTTGTCTCCAACAAATGATGAAGTGGAGACACTACATGAAAATATCACTCTGTCCTCCATGTGCCCTTCTGTAATGTACACCAAAATAGGCACACACAGTATACACACACACACACACACACACACACACACACACACACACACACACAAATACAGCAACATGCAAAATTAAGACAAAAATTTAAAAGGAAAAGGAGAGGGAGGGGGAGAGAGAGAGAGAGAGAGAGAGAGAGAGAGAGAGAGAGAGAGAGAGAGAGAGAGAGAGAGAAAGCATACTTGGGCTTCCAAGCAAGGTCAATGCCAGAGCTAGAATAAGCAGCTTGATTAGGACTTGGATCACAGGAATAGAAAGCACAAAAGCTCTTAGAGGAAAACTGGAGGATCTTAAGCATAGACACAATATAGGACACAATTAATGTAGGTGGTTTTGGCTAGAATAATATTGTTGTTTATTATGTTGAGTAGTGTTCTCGTCACATAGAATACACACTAAAATGTTTAGGGTGATGGGTTCTGATGTCTTTTCAAATGGGCATGTCAAGAGAAGAGGGAAGCGACTGTAGAGCATCTGTAACCCACCAGAGCTCACAGACACTCAATTCATAATTCTTTTCCTTTTCCCACAGACTCAATAATCTTCAACACTAAGAAGCCTATACTATACATGCAGAATGCACACAATTACATGATACCAATTTGGAAAACAGATGCCAGCAATTTGAAGGAAAATATGTAGATGGTGGGAATGGCCTGTGTCACAAATCACAAATGCATTTCACGGGCAGGGGTTGTAGAATCACAGACAATTTTTTTTTAAGTGGGATCTCACTATGTATGCTGCTGTGACTGACTTCAGTCTTCTGGCCAGTCTCCCAAGCAGTCAGGACCACACCCCCTGGCTATCATCAACTCCTAATCAGATTAGGAGGTGACACCATGTAGAGCTACTGTAACCAATTAGTCCTGTTTATGTCTTCACATATATGTGTGCATTCAAAGACTGCCAACTCATACTGAAAGGGATTTTAGTAGATAAAAATTAGCATCAAAGCTTCCTGTCGTGGCTGCCATTGGGTAACAGCAGCCATGGCCCTGCACTACCCCATGGCTGCAGGCCTCAACAAGGGCCACAAGGTGACGAAGAATGTCAGCAAGCCGGGATATAGTCAGTGCCACAGGCGCCTCACCAAGCACACCAAATTCGTGCGGGACATGATCCAGGAGGTGTGCGGCTTCATACCCCATGAGCTGCACGCCATGGAGCTGCTGAAGGTGTCCAAGGACAAGCCCGTGCTCAAGTTCATTAAGAAGAGGGTGGGCACGCACATCCATGCCAAGAGGAAGCAGGAGGAGCTGAGCAACGTGCTGGCCGCCATGAGGAAGGCGGTGGCCAAGAAGGACAGATGCCCCCCCCAATAAATGTTGCTACTGCGGAAAAAAATAGCATAAAAGGACAGGAAAGCACTTCAATATTTAGTTCACAGGCTTTTTTTCCTTAGTAATGCACAACGGTAATACACATTTCGTTAAATAACAGTAATATACAGTTTTTTAAAATAATGTTGGTGTTCAAAGTGAACTAATAAATACCATACAATAATGGAGAATGATCTTATGTAAATGGAATTGGTGATATTTGCAAAATACATCAATGACATCAGTTGTCAAGTGTGATCAGATTATATGTGGCATTTCATTGTGGTTCTGATGTGAATGGTTTTTTTTTTTTTTGGTTTTTCGAGACAGGGTTTCTCTGTGTAGCTTTGGAGCCTGTCCTGGAACTCACCCTGTAGCCCAGGCTGGCCTCAAACTCACAGAGATCTGCCTGGCTCTGCCTCCCGAGTGCTGGGATTAAAGGCGTGCGCCACCACCGCCCGGCCCCTGATGTGAATGTTAGCGATGGTGGTGTTGGGTGTCTTTTCATATAGCTGTGGACCCTCTGAAGGTTTTCTTTTGAGAAATATCTGCTTCAGACCTCATAACAGTTTTTACAATGTTTAATTTTTAATTAAATTAAACATTTAATTTTATTTGTGTGTGTGTGTGTGTGTGTGTGTGTGTGTGTGTGTGTGTGTGTGCGTGTGTGTGTGCTGTGGGTATGTGCATATGAGTACAGTGCATGGGTGGGGGCAGAAGAAGGTGTCTGAGTCCCTGGAGTTGAAGTTGCAGGTGGTTGTGAACCGCCCAACAAAGGCTCTTGAAACACAGCTTGGGTCCCCTGGAAGAGCAACAGGTACTCTAACCTCATAACCATCTCTCCAGCCTCTTAACAAATTTTTTAAAAATTTAAGAAATTTTGACTCCTAGGGTTTTGGGTTTCTTGGGAATTTTAGATATTATCCCCTTTCATGGCTTCAGTTGTCAACTTGAACTGTCTTGGAAGAGGGAACCTCAACTGAGGAATTGCCTCCATTGGACTGGCCTGTGGGAATGTAGGTGGGGCATCTTCTTAACTGCTGATTAATGTAGGAAGACCCAGATCATTGTGGCTGGCACCATGCCAGGATGGGTGTGTCCTGGGTTATATACATTTCTCCACTGTCTTTGCTTCTGTTCCTGCCTTCAGATTCTGCCTTGAGTTCCTACCCTGACTTTCCTTGATGATGGAATGTAACCTACAAGCCAAGTAGACCCTTTCCTTCCGAGCCGGGTTTGGTCAGTGTTTTATCACAACAATAAAGAGGCAAATTAGGACATACCCCATTCTGATATATGGTTGACAAACATTTTTTTTTCCCATTCCATACTACTTGCAGTCTCACTCAGCTGTCCAGCCTTGAAGAGACATTTTCATCCGCGTCCAGTTCCTTAATGCATTATTCATACTAGTCAATGCAAGGGAACACCTTAACGTCTGTCCATCAACAATGTGATAGAGTCAAGAAAGCATGGCATGGAGCTGGGGAAGTGGTTCAGTCAGAAAAGAGCCTTCTGCACAATATGAGGACCCGAGTTTCATCCCCAGAAGCCATGTAAAAAACTGACCATGGTGGCATGTGTTTCTAATCTCAGCACAGGAAAGGCAGAAGCCAGAGGTTCCCCTGGGCTCACTAGCCTTACAGAATAGACTAATTCACAAGTGCTAGGCTAGTAACGATCACTGTTTCAAGAAACAAGATGTGGGACTGTAAACCTGTTCAAAAAGTCCCAGCTGGAGGAGGTCATAGACCCCAGGAAGGAACTCGCTACTGTTATTTATCTAAACTGACACGACACCAAACTGTAATTTCAGTAGTTATGCTTGTGCCTATGGACAAATGTTACTCTCATTCTTAATCAGAGAAGGTTCTCTTCAGTGAAAGGCAGTGGATGCAGACTTGAGGTTATTCATAGTACTTAGAATAAATGATAGTCTGGTGCTCAGAGTGCTAAGGTTTAGGGATATTTAAACTACTCCATCTAAGGTGGGGAAAGCAGAGAGAAAAGAATGCAAGAACCCAAATATAAGGAGAAAATGCTAGACTCAGAATGTCACACAGCCACAGCAAACATGGTCTTACAGCAGCTGTAAGATCTGCTCTGATGGTCCTGCCCAAGATTGGGCCTGTCAACAGGCTATCATGGACTGACAGGCACTCATGAGGCCCTCCTCCTCCCCACTAAACTATTAGCCACTAATGGATTCTGGAGGAGGATAGTCGTCGCCTTTAGCTGGGCACCCAACAGTGAGCAGGCTCCAGGGGATAGTTCCAAACCTGCGGTCACACAGATATTCCTGACTAAAGTCAGTGGGTCACAAACAAGGCAAAAAGGCAAGAACTCGAGAAAGGGACCAGTAGGGATGTGGGGGCGGGGCAGTGAGGGGAAGATCAGAGTTGGCAGGGGAATGAGATTAAACAGAATATCCTATATACAGGCATGAAACTGTCAAAGAACAAGTGCAGTCAATATGAAAGAAAAAGAGAAAGTAGATGGCTCCTGAGGAATGGCACCCAAGATTGAGTTCTAACCCCTATATGCACCAACACCTACACCCGCACCTGCATGCACATGAACATGCCCACACATGCACGTGTTTTTTTAAGGAAAAGAAAACACGACAGAATGGAACTTTTTCCCCCAACTCTGAAAAGAGAGAAAATTGTCTATTTGGAAAAACATGACTGGGCTGAGTGAAATAAGCCAGTCACAGAAAGACAAATGCTATATGAACATAGTTACATGTGAAACATTAAAAAAATAAATTAATTAAAACAGAGTCTTAACTGCAGAGCTAGAATCAGCATTCACCAGGACCTGAGGTGTGGGGGGAGCTGTAGGTCAAATCATCCAAGGGGGTAAGTTACATCTAAGGGACAAGTTCTAGAGATTCAGTGTGCAAGTTAGTGACTTGAGTTAAAAAGACTGTCTCACACAGCTGAAATGTGGTAAGAGGGTCTCATATGTCCTCATGCATGAATGCAAAGAATTTAACCATAGGACAATATGAGTGTGTTAGACAGCTTGATTGTGGATCCCATTCACAGAGTCCACATACATACACATGTTGCACCCCTTTGTATGCAATTAAAAATACCACGATAAGCCAAACAAAAAGGATAATAAAAATGTTTAAGAGGAAAATTTCTAGTCAACAAAATGTTCCAATGATATATGTGAACAACTGAAGTTTTTGTTAGTAGTTTCAAAGCACAGCTGGACAAACATTTTCATTGCTGGGCACATGCCTGTCTGCCGCACACTCTCCTCTTCCACACGTTAGAGCCTGCAGACCTCCACATTTGCCTTTCCTTGTCTCCCAAGTCTTACTGTATTTTCTTCTTTCTCTGGCAGAGTTCCCATAATTTTAATCCCAGTTATCTGTATTTTTATCACAGGTAAATATACATCCATGTGTAAATGTACAAATTTATATAAATGATGTTTTCTTTTTTTCCTTTGGCTCGGCCAGTGCACTGTCATTCTGTGTAGCTAATGTGCACTCTTCTGTCTCCAAGGAGTTATTGATTTGGTTGTGACTGGACCTTTCCCAATGCCAGTCAGATTGAAAAATGCTATTTTTATTCAGATTAAAGAATCCGGGATTCAACAAGTCAATAGCATATGGAGGATGTCAGGTCCACTCCTCCCCAGCACAGTGTTTTCAGAGACCCTGGGGTATGGGGCAGACGCGTATGGATTATTCAGGCCTGACTGCGCAGCTCTCCATCTTAATTTCACTTTGCGTTAATAGCCATGTGGATGGTTTGGAGCAGAAAGTCAATCGAACTACAAAGGCCACACTGCATCATTGATTTCCAGAAGCAGCCATAGTGCTTTGCAAGAAATAAAATATTGATTAAAACAAACTAAAGCGATTTTTCTCTGCTTTCTTCATTTAGAGCTGTTTTATTTAACATTTGACTTTACTAGTTGGAGTTATGCAAAAATTATGAGAATATTTGAGACTAATTATCAGAGACTCATTTGATAGCTGTGTGTAAGAACCTATGAGACTTTTATTATTGTTTCAAGAGATGATTTTTCCTAAATACTCAGCATTTTACTGGTAGCCTGGACAGAAATCATTTCACTATTTGATATTAATTTGGCTCTGAGTCTTGGTGGAGGAGAGTGGGGTTGTGTTCAGGTTAAAAAAAAAAAAGTCACATGGAATCATTTACAAATGACAATTTTCTTGACAGGTTCAGAATGTAAGAAACTGGTCATTAACACTGTTTCCCATAACAGAGACGCACAGCTAGAAAATACACGGCCTTAACGTTAAATGGAAATGCTGAAAATAAGCAGGCATTACCAAAATAATTCCAAGTATTTCAGAGAAGTTGAACCAGGGTAAGGCACCCAAGTCACTTCAGAAATGATGGTTTCCTCTTGGCCCAATTAGGGAACCTGAAATGTGTTACATCGTGGTTCTTGGCACTCTAATTGCACATAAAACCCCCTTCCAAATCATAACGCGCCGTTTCTGTTTCTGCTGCAAACAAAAGACGAATTATTAAAATGGAGTGAGGTCTCGCGCAGCATTGGCGGCCAGCTTAGAGAGCAATCATTTAACACTTGCCCCTTGAAACTGAAGTTTACCTCTGCTCATTCTAACTCCACCTACCAGCAGCCGGCAGTGGTATTTTTTATTGTATTTTGTTTTAATGAGAGCAGCGAGATTTCATTACTACCCATTTAAACCAAATGGCTCTCCTCATCTGGTCTCTGACTGGGCAAATACAGGAAGACTCCTAGAGGATTCTCGAGGGTCATGATGCCCTCCAAGAGGAGCTGAACAGAGGCTCCTGTAGCCAAGGCTTCTGGACCCTAAAACTTCTTACCCATACTACTCAAGTTCACTGTCTTGAGGAGTCACTTGCTCGTTACTCTAAATTTACTTTTTAATAAAGACAGTTTTTGTGTCTCTTTTGTTGTTGCTCCTCTTAAGCGAGAAAGGGGGACAGATAAATTTACACTGTGGGAAATAAATTCTTGCTTATCTTTATTTAGGGCAAGGAAAGACACAACAACAGGACAGATTTATGGTGGTGTGTTTTAAACATTTCCCCAGTGGCTGTCCTGGAGGTGTGAGTACGGGTGATGCTCAGCTGTACAAAGAGCCCAGGGTTCAAGGCTACCCAGCTGACACTGCCTAAGCTGGACTAAAAGGTTTTCCCCTGACCCCAACCTTGCTCTGCAGCCACATACAAACAACCTCAGATGTAAGTAGCAAATGCCTGCATATACTACCATTTAATATGCAATTCTGTTCCCAAATAACCAAGATGAATGAGTGGTTTCTAGCTGAGGTCACTGAGGTTCACTGCTGCACAACTCCTCATCCTGTTTCAAATACATAGGGTCACTTCAAATTATGTAGCTGAGGATGACCCTAAACTCCCGATTCTCCTGCCCCCACCTTCCTATTGCTGGATTCCATTCATCTGCTACATCTAGCTTTCATGGTGCTGAGGATGCAACCAAGGACTTCCCACATCATGCTAGGCCAGCACTCTGCCTACTGAGCTACATAGCTAGCCCCTGGGTTGTTTTGAAGAACCAGTGTCTGGACTGTGGAGCCCGGGTAGGCATGTGCAGCCCCACACTTAGAAAGACCTCCACACTTGGTTTAGCTCTCTATTTCCCTTGTCTTGAAGTTCTTAAGGAATTTTGAACAAGGGAATTCCATTTTCATTTTGCAAAAACTGGGTAATTGTCCATGAGCCGGAGTTTAATTTTTCCCTGCTCGCCCTCCTGCTGAGCTGCGTGGCTCTTGTCTGGGTTATGGGGCTTAGCCCATTTTTACCTTTCTGTGCACTCCTTCGGCTCCATTTTCACGGTGTTTAGATTACTGCAGACGTGAACTTCCTGTGTCTCAGCGCTGGCCATGAATCAGGCTGGGAGCAGGGACCACGAGGCCCACAGGGGAGCTGCCTGCTTCCAGCTTTAGAATAACAAGCTTTTGACAGCTTCGTTTACATAAGTGTAGAATCGTGGCTCTATTCTACAGTGCATGGACATGTGACATCATGAGTGGAGATTTCATTTATTTGGATTTTTTTCCTTGCAATATAATTTCCAATAAATAAATCTCCCTCAGACAGGAAGATGTGGCATTTCATCACACTCACATTCTCCTCCTTGAGCATCCCCACTTACCACAGTTTCCACGAAAGGCTTGTGGGAACCAACAGAAGGCTCACAGAATTTACTAGACAAGAGTCAAGTCTTTATGTGTGTATTTTCCCCCAGACAGGGTTTCATGTATCCCAGGCTGGCCTTGAACTTGCTATGGTGTGGTGGAGGATGAACTTCAACTTCTCTTCCTCCTGCCTCTGCCTCCCACTGCTGGAATTACAGGTAAGTACCTGGTTTATGTGGTGCTGGGGACTGAACCCAGGGTTTTGTGCATGATATGTAAGCCAAGCTATCCACATAGCTAGCCTGTGTTAGTTTCTTTTTTATCTTTTCTCTCCTTTGTCCCTAAGGCCACAGAAACAGTGAGTAAGGTGTAACTGGAAGATTCGTGCCTCTTGGTGACTTTTGAAATTTCAGGATTGAGTGGAAATGTGAAGACAACAAGAAAGGACAGTGAAAGCAGGGAAAGGCTGCCATTTCCTTAGCACTGGTTGATATTTATATGAGGAGGATATTGAGGACCACGCACAATGGATGAAACTGTGCCAAAGTAAACACCATCCCTGCCTTGAGGTGCCTGTTGCCCGGGTCAGGGTCAAGAGTGCAGGGAAGGGAAGGAAGAAGTCTGTGGAGGGTAGTGTTGCCCTGGACAGCGCCGAGTCACGTGCCTCAGACAAGGGCTTTACATGAAAGTATCGACAGAAATTTCTGGAAACATTAGAAAGCAACTGTTAAACCCAAAAGCTAAGGGGGCTAACGAGTATGGGAAGCTGAACCATGAAGCAGGTTCATGTTGGGAGCTGGCATTTAAGTCACCTCTGCTTAAGAAGTGGAACATAACAGTGAAGACCTTCAGGTGAAGTTGTGAGGAGTTGTGAGCAGGGGACCCGAGTGACACTGATTACAGCTCTACAGGGTGGAGCCCATACAGGCAAGGGACAGGAAAGAATGGCTGTTTCCCATGGAAGACTCTGAAGGAATCTGCCTTCTTCTCAGATCTGAGACTTGCGATTCTGGGCAATGACAGCCACAGCCATCAGAATAAACCTTGACCTTTCGTCTACATAGCTATAGCTAAAGGTATATGATGGCCAGGCATGCCAAGAGTGGGGAGGGAAATAAAGATGTGGACAGAAAGATTAATCCTTATTGGACCCTGTGATGGTTTGAATGACAATGGTCCCCATAAGGTCACATATTAGAAGGTTTGGTCTCTGGTTGGTGGAACTATCTGAGAAAGATTAGGAGGTTTGGCCTTGTTGGAGGAGATATGTTGGAGAGATTTTTGAGGTTTCAAAAAACTAATGGGATTCCCAGTACATGTTCTCTCTGTCTCTGTCTCTCTCTGCATCTCTTATCTCTATCTCTATCATCTCCCTCTCCCCCAACCACTCTCTCTTCCTCTCTCTCTCCTCCGTCTCACAGTTGTTGAGTAAGATATGAGGCCTCAGCTGTTTCTTTGTTCTGCCATCATGGACTCTCACCTCCTGAAACTATAAACCAAATTAAACCCTTTCTTTTACAACTTGTTTTGATTTTTGGAGGAATGTGGAAGACTTTAGGACTTTGAACTAGGAAGGTGATTGAATGCTGTAATCAGAGCTTAATGGGCCATCCTAGTTAGAGCTTAGAAAACAGTGGCACTAAGACGTATGTAGACTGTGGAGGATCCAGCTCAAGATGTTTAAGAGGGGAACAATATCAGCCTCTGGGCTAAAGATAATTCTTATGGTGTTTGGGCAAAGAAGTGGCTGCTTTTTACCTTTGTTCTGAAATTTTTCCTGATGCTAAATTGAAAAGTAATGGGCTAATTTTCTTTGTGGAGGAAATTTCAAGGCAGCCTAACATTGACTCTCTTGTGTTGCTATTAGTAGGTCTTATGTAGGTCTACAATAAAAGAGCTAATGGGGACAAAAAAATTTATAAAATATATAATTTGAGGGTGGAAAAAAAGGTGCACCAAGAAATTTAACATTGGAGCCAAGGCTTGTGCTGAAAGAGTTGAGAAGATTAAAGAAAAGCCTGATGCAAAATGGAATAAAGGGAGGGATGACCTCAAGGCAAGACCTCACCCAGCTCAACTTCCAACTTGTGAAAAGAAAAGGTCTAAGAAATATTCTGCTCCTAAAAAGCAACAACAAATCAAAGCTGCCGTGAATGTGATTCCAGGTTTCCAGGGGTACACCCCAAGTTGATAGTCAAACTTGACATTGCCACCCATGTGGTGCTGCCTTAGGGTCATGAAGGGTACATAAGTAAAGGGGTTGGTGGAATCTTCCTGCACAGTTAAGGGGAGTTGCTGAGGCCAGGCATATGGCAGGGGACTTCCTACATGGAGACCATTGTGTGAGAGAGGTCATTGTGTGAAGCCATGAAAGGGAAGCCTGGATTATGTTGGAGACCTCAAGATGTTAGAGGTGCCAGAGTCATGGGATACCTGCTGAGGAGAGCTGAACACAGGGAGTAGAAACAGCCTAAGACAGAGAAATGCACTGCATTCAGCAACACTGGAGGAGCAGGAGCATCTCAGCTATGAGATTTGGAGTTTGCTTTTCCGGGGTTTGCATTTTGGTCTAGTATCCCCTTGCTATTATCAGATTCCTCCCTTTTGGAATAATAATGTGTATTCTGTGGGATTCTGTGTTGAAAGTATGTAATTTGCTTTTTATTTTGATTGTAACAGGGGGTTACAATTAAGAAATGGCCTTGAGTCATGAAGAGACTTTGCACTTTTAAACTATGTGGAGACTGTGAAAGACTATGGTGACTTTTGAAGTTGGACATAATCTTGCATTATGATATGGCCATGGGCTTATTGGGGTCAGGGAGTAAAATGTGGTGGTTTGGATAAGAACCCTACCTCCACCCGTCTAGCTCATATATTTGAATACTTGGTCCACAGTTGGTGGAACTGTTTGGGAAGGATTAGGAGGTGTGGCTTTGTTGGAGGAGGTGTGTCACTAAAGATGGGCTTTGAAGTTTCAAAGGACGCTCATGGTCCCCAGTGTTCCTTCTTTCTCTCTCTGCCTCATGGTTGTGAATGGAGACGTGAGTTCTCCCTTGTTCTCTATGCCATCGTGGACCATAAACTTTTGAAATGGTAAGTTAAGTACTTTCTTCTGTAGGTTGCCTTGGTCATGGTGTTTTATCAGAGCAATGTAAAAGTAACAAAGTCATCCCACTCACGCGTATCTCATTTCTTTGGAAATACAAATAACCGATGTCGAATTGCTCTCTCCTTTTCTCCCATCCACCTGTTGTTCTCTGCTTTCCCTCTGACTCTCAATTTAATTTAATTTTATTTTGATAGGCTGTCATGTAACCAAGGGTGGCCTCAAACCTACTACATGGCCAAGGATGACTTTGAACTTCTCATTCTGCCACCTCTACTTCTCAATGCCCAGTTCATAGACTCCTGGGGATCGTACTCATGACCTTGTTCATGCCGAGCAAGCTCTACCAACTCAGCTACATTCACATACCTACAAGATTTCTTGTGATGATGCAGAAAAATATAGTTAGCTAATGGTGGAAATGAATAAGAAAATATTTGTGGATGGATATCTGTCTCTGAGAGAAAATGGGAAATTAGCAGCAAGAACCATATGCTAAGCTCCAAGGGGAGCTGGGGACATGGCAGTTCCAGGTGGACCCTGAGAGACTCCTGCTTTCAATGAGAATCAATCTGTCTTAGTTAGGGTTTCTATTGCTGTGAAGATACACCATGACCGTGGAAACTCTTATATAGAAAAACATTTAATTGGGGCGGGGGCTTACAGTTTTAGAGGTTTAGTCCATTATCACCATGGTGGGGCATAGGGGCGGGTAGACAGACATGGTGCTGCAGTAGGCGCTGAGAGTTCTACATCTTGGTCCATAGGCAACAGGAAGTGAATTGAGACACTGGGCATGGCTTGAGCATATAGGAGATATTAAAGCCCTCCCCCACAGTGACACACTTCCTCCAACAAGACCACACCTATTCCAGCAAAACCACATCTCCTAATAGTGTCACTCCCCATGAGCTTATTGGGGCCAATTACACTCAAACTGCCACACAATCTCTGCGGCTTTTGGCCTCACAGTAAAGCTGGTCCAGCTCTGGGCTCTCTAGCCAATGAAAAGTAATCATATTCTCTTCTCAATTTTAACCAGATTTGTATCTTTTTAAAGTTCTAAATTCTAAATTCCTCTCTTTAGTTTTCTCTTTTATACAGTGTATGACAGCAGCACATGTAGATTCTGAGTAGTAGTGAGAACAAAAGATTCAAGTAAGTTCAGGGAGCAAAGAATTAAACTTCCATGAATACAGCCAAATAATTTTGTTATGTGGTGCTTTTATATATTTGCAAGAATTTTTTTTTTTTTTTTTTTTTTTTTTTGTTTTTGTTTTTTTTTTTTTTTGAGACAGGGTTTCTCTGTGTAGCTTTGCGCCTTTCCTGGAACTCACTTGGTAGCCCAGGCTGGCCTCGAACTCACAACGATCCGCCTGGCTCTGCCTCCCGAGTGCTGGGATTAAAGGCGTGCGCCACCACCGCCCGGCGCAAGAATTTTTATAATAAAGTTTATTAAGAATATTTTGGTGAGGGTACCATGTAGATGTAACTAACCGTCTTATTAAATAAGAAACACAGAGCTGATTCAGAGAAGAAAGCCAAGAGGTCAGAGCTAAGAGCCTTACCCTTCCTGCTTCAGCCGAGAGCTCTCCAAAAAGGGCCTACTTCCTGTGTGTATGTCTTTATATAGTCTAGCTGTTCTGCCTTCTCATTGGTTGTAAACCCAAACACGTGACTGCCTCATCACTGCCTGTATGTACAGCCCTCCAGGTCCTCTATGGTATTGAGATTAAAGGCGTGTGTCTCCAATGTTGGCTATATCCTTGAACACACAGAGATCTACCTAGCTCTGTCTACCAAGTGCTGGGATTAAAGGTGTACGCCACCACCGCCACGCTCTTGCTATGGCTCTAATAGCTCCGACCGTGTCAAAAGTTGACACGTGAAAAAGAAACAAAAGAAATATTCGTATACATGCTTCTTTTGTCTTTCTCCAACAAGCAATGTTGCATGTCCACTTTGCTGGTAAATTGCAAATCAGGTCTGCATATTGACCCAGAGACTCTGCCACCTGCAGGAATAATATTGACCTCATTGACTGACTTACTAGTCAATAACCTACATTAAAATTAAAGTGAGTCATGTTAAATAATTAATTTGCACATTTAAACAAAAACTGCAGTTTCTAACTAGAGTTTTAGGGCCCATTAAGTTTAAATATCTTCTAAAATGTTACAGTGAATGTCTAATAGCTCTTGCTGCAATTAGATCTGAACAATAAGTCCTTCAGCAAGAGAATAGGTCAACATCAGATGGTGAGGACAGCTGCTACATGAAGCAATATGAATGTATAGGTGTATGCGTCATTTCTTCCAAGCAGACTAGAATTCCCCAGCGGCAGGTAGAGACACTGTAGATCCTTCCCAAACTCAGCTTAGGAAACAGTCCTCATGCATCTCACCACCAGTGAGAAAACGATTCTTCAGTGTGGGATACTGTGGGCAGAATATGCAAATAAGAAGAAAATAAACAACCACCTCCAAATTTTTGTTTTCCTGGAAAGAGACAATCACAGTCTCATTGTAACAAAGCAGGGGGTGCTGGGAGACTGGCTAGTTTGAGCCAGAAGAGTTGGGAAATGATTTTCTTGGGAGATATAAAACCCAGACAAGTCCCAAAGGATAAGCAAGAATAGCCAGATGACTGAGTGGAATGACATGAAACCACAGATGCATCCAGCCAGCCTGCAAGCAGGAACCTGACCTTGCCTCGAGGGGCTTCCTTCTGTCATGCTCAGCCTCATGAAAACATTTTCTGAAAAATATTAACGGGATACAACTGTTGAGGACATAGTTCATATAATAGGTGTTGCAAGAAAATTAAAGAAATTTAAAGCATGAGCAGAGCTGATGAGGACTTTCAGGTCTGTAGTGCTTCTAAGAGAGCAGAGCCCTAAGCAGATGTGGAACTCACACACCAAGGTTTTGAAGACGATATTTGCTTTGAAAACAAGTATAAACAAACCAATGAAGGCAGTTCTGAAAGGAACAGAACAGGACACAAGGGTGCTTGTCATTCTCCCTGCAGAAAATGTAGCACTATCTATTTTTACTTATTTATTTCATCAGTAGTAGATGAGTTCTGTACAATTGCTAAGGTCAGAGTGTGAGACACACTCTGGCTTCTAACTCTGCTGCCAGGGAATGCTGACAGAGTTCCTCCTGGTAGACACAGTGCTGAAAGCTTTACATGTAAACAAGTTGCATTATCTAAACACACACACACATACACACACACACACACACACACACACACACACACACACACACGCACACAGGGTGGGGTAGGCGACAGAGAACAGTATGCTCTCAGTCAGGTGAGTCTTAGGAAACTTCTCTATGAAGGTGGCATTTTAGCTACATTATAAATATGCTATAAATACACTATAAATAAGAAAGAGGGCAGACATTACATTTGGAGAGTAAGTGGATGTTAGAAGCCATAGCACTTTGTGCCTTCATTGTGATGAGGAAAAAGATGATGGATATGAAAACAGTTTTTCCTGACAATAATTTCCTGGTAGCAGGACAGCTTAAAGCATTTCACATGAATTATTATCTTAAATACCCACACAGTCTTTGTGAAGTACATAGTGTGTATGTATGTGCTTTCGATTGCTGTGTACCCCAAAACTCAGTGGTTTAAAACAATGCCATTATTTAGCTCATGATGCTATGTGGGTTAGTAATTCAATCTGGATACATCTATGGCTCATCTGGGCCCCCTGGGGAGTCTGTGGTCAGCTGCTGGCCAGGGGCTGATGGTCCAGAATGGCCTCAGCTGCGCTGGCTCCACATGGTGTCCCAGCCGCAACATTCCGGGGTAAATGTCTTCAGTGGACAGTTTTCTAGAAGGAGGGGGAAGCTCATCAGATTCTTGCAGCCTGGATTGGGAACTCACACACAACCATTTATGGAGTTTTTCTGGTTACAGGACAGTCAGATTCGTGGGAGCAGTAACAGTGTCTAGTCACGTGATAACAGAGCATAGTCTCAGAGTATGAGTACTGGACTCAGTTTTAAATTTTTTGATAGTACTACTTTTTCAACTTTATAGGTGAGAAACTGAGGTTTGGCCTGAGAGAGAATCTAACAAGTGAGAGGTGATCTAGGCTTCAAGCTGTGTGACAGCAAAGCCTGAGTTCATGCCTCTGTGCTTCTCCTTAGTAAGAGAGTTCTTTCATTGTCTTGGTTAATTTTGTGCACTTGATACAACCTAGAGTTATCTGGGAAGGTTCCCTCAGTGAGAACATGCCTCTGTTTCAGTTCCTTCAAGGTGAAATAAACCCATTCTACTCCACGTTGTTTGGGCCATGGTGTTCATCACAGCAACAGAAAGCAAATTATGATGTTCATCTTTGAATAAATGCTGCTACATTCAGGCAAATCATCTGAGATTTTTTTGCTATGAAATAATGCTTGCCCAGCCCTTCTGGTTTCTGTAACAATAGTTTTGAAGTTCTCATTCGTGATACATTATCAATTGTCTGATTGTCAGCTGTCTAATCACAAGGACAAAATTTTACCTGGCATGTAGAGTCATAGGGCTTATGAGGTCAGACACCATAAGCATGAGGCACCTAAGTCCCACAGGTGTATGCATTTGTTGGTACTCACAAAGTTAGAAGCTTCATTGATTGTAAATTTTACCTAACGTGAAAAAAGAATTGCAAAAGTCATGTTAAACTTTAATGTTGTGCATAATGATGTGTTCGGGAGTAATGTACTACATTCGTAACAGACTTTGAAATCAATTGTAAAACCAACACCTGGAAATAGGTAGGCAAGGGTTCAGTAAATAGATATACGATAACCTAAGCAACATGCACTAGAGAATCTAGATTGACACCACATTGCACACTGCTGGGTCTTTGGAGGTGTGAGAGAATTTTCATACTTACACTTGGAGAGCAATAATTAAGCTCGTGTTTTGAAACTAAGGTTAGAACGTAGACTCTCGCTTCACAGTTGTGGACTCTAGAGAAGCGTCCAGAATATTCTCTTCCTCGCCCCTACCCCCACCCCACTGTTAACTGGCGGAGACATTGAATTCTAATCTGTAGATGGTGAGATAGATGTGCAGTGGTGTTAAATAAACAGGAACAAGCAGGGACTCTCCCGCAAAGTCCGGCAGCTGCACTGGTGAGCATTTTCTATGTAGATACACTAATGGCTTCAGTCCACAGTGACGGGGCTCGGAATTCTTACAGCACCACTTAAATGCAGAATAATGTGTTTCGGGGAGGTGTACTGTGTTTGTAGCAAACTTGGAAATCAATTGTAAAACCAACATGGGGTGATAGGTGGGCAAGGGTTTATAACTAATTCCTTCAAAACTCTGGTGACTCTTTTTAGCAAATGGACCTACATATCTATTGAACACTCAGGTCTTCCTTAATTGAATTTAGAATGAGATAATTTGTGTGAATTGTACATTATCTCTTTTAAAGAAAAGTTTAGTACATATGAAATAATACAGACATTTAGGCATTTAGAAACAATGTATTTTTTAGGAAATTCACTATGCACCAAGATAAAAAGATGACTATTACAGTCCCATTTAAGCCAGTTAATAATAAAAAATCACAAGAAATACTTAAATATAGATAACCATGTCTTTTCTTCAGTCTTAAAAGGGCATGAATTGCATGTTGAAAAACGATAAACTTGAAAATACATCGTTAAGTGAAAGAAGACACCACACCACACACACACACACCAAACACACACCACACATATACACATACAACACACACACACAACACAAACATATAACACACACACACACACAAACACACACACTCACACACACATGCACACACACACACACACATCACCTGTTCCCCAGGACTATTAAAAGGAAATGTCCAAAGCTAAGAAAAGAGACAGAGGCTATTTGTGGTTGCCAAGGGCTTGAGGGTGGTGAGAAGGAAGACAGCTGGGAGGTACTGGCTTTCTTTGTGAGATTATGGAAATGCATCAATTGTATCCTTGATGACGACTGGGCATCCCTAGGCATCCCTAGGCATGAAGATGAGGGAAAAAATGTTGAATTCCATGTTTCAGATTATTAAATCTATGACACATTCCAACAAAGGTGGTAGAAATGAAAGTCTTTGTTTAAAAATTCAGATACAATGAAAATGCTAACATGAAAATGCTTTCAATTCCTTTTGAAAAATTGAAAAATTACACTTTTGTATATATATATATTGTGTGGGGTGGTGGTGTGCATGTGGTGTATTTGTGTGTGTGTGTGTGTGTGTGTGTGTGTGTGTGTGTGTGTGTGTGTATGTGTGTGTGTGTGTGTGTGTGTGTATGTGTATGTGGTGTATGTGTGTACCCACATACAAGTGTGCCATAACATGTTTGTGGAGACCAGAAGACAACTGATGACCATTGCTCCTCTCCTTTCACCATATGGGGCCTGAGAACCAAACTCATTCTGCTAAGCCTCTCTCTTGATGAGAGCCCTTTTCTTGATGAGCCATCTCACCAACCCTTATCCTGTCATTTCAGTTCACATGGTTTTCCTTGAAAACAGCCTTGCAGACACAGCACCTCTCTGTGGAAATTATACGTCCTAGTTAGGGTTACTATTGCTATGAAGAACACCATGACCAAAAGCAAGTTGGGGAGGAAAGGGTTTATTTGGCTTACACTTCCATATCCATAGTCCATCACTGAAGGAAGTCAGGGCAGGAACCTGGAGGCAGGAGCTGGTGCAGATGCTATGAAGCTGTGTTGCTCACTGGCTTGCTCATTGTGGCTTGCTCAGCCTGCTTTCTCATAGAACCTAGGACCACCAGCCCAGGAGTGCCACCACTCACAATGGATTGGGCTCTTCCCCATCAACTGCAAATAAGAAAATTACCTATAGGCCTGCCTACAGCCCCATCTTATGGAAACATTTTCTTAATTGAGATTCCTTCCTCTCAGATGACTTTAGTTTGTGTCAAGTTGACATAAAACCATCCAGCACACCCTACCAGAGCTAGCATTTTAAAGGAGGCAGTCTTTCTTCCATCAGCAAAATGGTTTTGTATGCATTCTACTATTCAAATGTGTTTTTAATCTGGATAAATCTGTAGGATTATTTAAAAACTACAAGTTATGGTCAGGTGACTGCCCATATTCATCAAAATGGAACCGAAGGAAAGAAAAAAACATGTAATTAAATGGAAACAATTTTGTCTTATGGTAAAATAGGCAAGCCACCTAAATTATAATGATTTTAAGCATGAAAAATACATTATTGTAATTCTGTATACAAACCTATCACTTGAGTTGGCTGACAGCATCTATTGTTCATTTAAGGAAAGTAAAGCTCAATGTTAGCTCCCTTGTTTTCCTATGTCCTGACTCTCTGTTACTTATTCCTACAAAGGCTTATCTGGATGGAGATAAAAAAAAAATTGTTTGCATGGAGAAAACTCAGAGCGAAGATATAGCAAGGTGGGTTAAGCTGCTAAAACCCTTCATCAGAGTGACTACACACAAAGGAGGAAGCTTGAAGAGGGACTCTGCAAAATCCATCAGTACCGAGAGAGGCTACAAATACCTCAGTGTCAGCGCCTCAGACCTGTGTCTCCCCTGGTGATGCTTCTCCAAGGTTTGCTCAGTGACGTCAAGGCAGCTTCCCTGAACTTCCTGGAAGTTTTACAAAGTAGCTCACTAGAGACACAGAAAACATCTGAGGCCTGAGCCAACAACATTCCTCTGTGGTAACTGACTCCGGCTTTGCTTTTTATTTTTCTTAATTGGAGTTGTACACTGTTAACGATTTGCAGTTAAGAAGACAAGCAAAATATGAAAGTTTAAAGATAAACCACAAGTAGGAAAACCATCGTGTGTGTGTGTGTGTGTGTGTGTGTGTGTGTGTGTGTGTGTGTGTGTGTGTAGATACTAGAAGTCACAATGGATGTCTTCCTTTATCACCCTATACCTGTTTTGAGACATTGGCCTCTCTCTCTCTCCCTCCCTCCCTCCCTCCCTAGAACTTGAAGCTCACTGATTGGTTAGGCTGGGCTGCCACTGAACTCCAGGGAGCTTCTGGTCTCCACCTCCCTGGTGCTAGAATTACAGGAACAAGCCTTGTAGCTCCAGGCTTTATGGTGAATGCTGGGGCTGGAACTCAGGTCTTCACGCCCCAGCAGCAGGCGCTTTACTGACTGAGACATCTCTCTAACCCCAGTCACCATATTTAACTGCAGTGTAGAGATGAGCAGAATTTTCCACTCGAGGTAATCTTTTAAATGAGCTTTGCTGTATGATAAATTCCTCCAATTAAAAGTCTTATTGCTGTTTATCAATGAATGCTTAATAATATAAATGCCTGAGCAAGGTATGGCCCATACCATCCACGAAGAGGATATGATTCCCAAATAGATAGGCTAAAAGGTGAAAGACGACCTCCAGTATTACTTTTCCCCCAAATTCAGTTCTTTTTTAATGATGAGCATTTGTTCACAGGTTTCTTTTTGTGTCCTCCAACTCTGTTCTCCAGACCTGCTCAGTGTGACCACCAAACCTGCACCTCAGACAAAATCTTATTCTGGGTTATTCCATGGTGTCTGATCCTGCCGACTTCTTGCTGGCTGAGAAAGCCCGGACTCTGAGGGAGGTTTTTTGGGGGGATGGGGAGGATCAGGGGAAAAGCATATGCCCTTCTTGACAAGCCATTCTAGGTTGGGTGTCCCTGAAACTGTGTGGGGGTGGTGTCCCTTTAAACATAAGGAAAGGGCAAATCCTGCTGTTATCCTTGACCCTCTGACAAAATAGTCAGCCCTGTTTGTAAAAGAGCCAAGTAATTAAAAGTCTCCCAGGGTTGTGGTGAAATAGGGCAGGTAGAAGCCGCTCCTGGAGGCCCGCTCTTTTACCGCCTGCTCTTTTGTGTTTTCTCTCTATTTTGTTTTCTTCTTTATTCCAATTTTTTCAGGCCAGAGTGCCCCTCCTGCTCTGCCATTCTGCTGGTTCGTGAGCAGGAGGATCACAGCCCCTAGGCTGCTCCCCCAGCTTCACGGCCTTCTTGAGCCATCAGCTTCCAGCCCAGAGTCACCCCAAACCCCTAAAGAGATTGCCTCCTTTAATTCCAGATTGATTGTCATATGAAGGTAGGCAGAAATGGATTCTGCTACAAAGGGAAGCGGGGAGAGTTTCCAGCATGAGGCTTGTATTTCTGTTTCTTCACGACAACACAGAGGGAGACCTTGGGTGCTCTCCTGAGCTGCCTACAGGGCTACTCTGCTTCCCATTTAACGTGAAACAACTGGGCAGAGGCCTCTAGTCCTGGCTCACTTTTCCTTCTCACTTCTCCAGTAGATGCTAGATTTCGAGGTTGTCCTAACTACCTCTGTTGCTGACCCTTAGGGTAACCACTTGATAAACAGAGAAATCGTTTCTCATTGTGTGTGCATGCATGCATGTGTAGGTACATGTGTGTATAAATGTGTGTCTGTGCCCATTGAGGCCAAGGGACAATGTTGAGTGTCATTCCTCAGGCTCTGTCTACCTTTTGGTTGTTGTTGTTTGGTTGGTTGGTTTAGTTTGGTTTGTTTGTTTGTTTTTGACATAGAGTCTGTCACTGTTGTTTAGCCTAGACTGGCTGGCCAGTGAACCTTAGCCCTGTCTCTACCTTCCCAACAAAGGGATTATAAGTGAATGCAGCCATGCTTGGCTTTTAAAGAAATTTATTTATTGAGAGTTACGTACATGTATACATTGTATTATAAACACATCCATGTTCCATGTCTCTCCTCCAACTATCTCTAGATTTTTCAACACATTCCCTTCTCAACTTCCTTCCTTCCTTCCTTCCTTCCTTCCTTCCTTCCTTCCTTCCTTCCTTCCTTCCTTTCTATCCCACTGCATCAAATTTATTCTGTCTGTGTGTACAATGGTGTAGCATCACCCACTAGGGAGCATAAGCAACCTGCTAGTGGCCACATCCTAGCTTTTTAAACCTGTGAGTGCTGGGAGACCTGACTCGGGTCCTCATGCCTGCACAGTAAGCGCTGTGTTGACTGAGCTATCACTCCAGCCCTTGTTTGTTATTTCTTGAGAAACAGTCTCATGTAGCCCAGGTTAGCCCCAAAATATATGATCTTCCATGACTGTTGGAACATGGTCCATGAATGAAACTATGTGAGGAGAATTCTGGTTGCTTGTGAGAAAACTCCGAGAGAACAGTGCAAGAATCTTCTCATCTCAGCACTCCATTCACCAACTTGCTTTCATCCCCTCCCAGGTGTAGTAAGTAGGAGTGGGTTTACTTGGAATTATCTAACTACTCAGATGGTGTTTCCACACACGGGTTGCCCTCATGACTATCTACAGCTTGAACTCACGTGAACTTTGTTCATATGACCTTGTTTAAACCTCAGACTATCCCTGGAATATGAATAGTCTGATGACCTGAATAAACTTAGCTACTGTATGAGACTTTAGTCAGCCTCATTTTTAGGCTCTTCTCTCCCAGGCTCATGCCACCAATGACAGCAGTAACACTTCCTGCCTCTACCTCTTAAGTGCTGGGATTACAGGTGTGCTGCTACATGAAATAAAGGGCTGTGCTAGAGCCTGAACCAGGCTTCCTGCATGCTAAGCAAGCACTCTACCGACTGAGCAGCAGCCCCGGCCCTCCCTCTAATTTTGAGAGTTCATGGAGTTCTACTCTGTAAGACAGTCTCTGCTGTTGAGTCGCCAGTGAACTCTCATAATGAAAGCAGTTCATCACTAACTGTACGGTCCGTCGATCTCTTAGTGGTACAAGGAAACCAACACAAGACTTTGTACCAGACAGGATGGACTTGAATATGTTACACCATCCAGTAGCAGCATGAACTATCTTTTAACATCTCTAAGCCAAAGTTCCCCGCTGTAATCGGCGCGTGCGCGCGCACACACACACACACACACACACACACACACACACACACACACACACACAAATGTCTTCTAGATTGTGAGGATGGAACAGTAGATGACTTAATGACATGTTTATGTCTACTGTCACATCCACGCAGCATTTTGTTTATTAAATGTCCCAGACTGTCTTAGTTAAGGTTTCTATTGCTGTGAAAGGACATCATGACCATGGCAACTCTTATAAAGGAAAACATTTAATTGAGGTGCTGGCTTACAGTTCAGAGGTTCAGTCCATTATCATCATGGTGGGGGAGCATGGCAATGTACAGCATGCGGGCAGATATGGTGCTGGCTACATCTTGATCAAAAGGCAACAGGAAGTAGACTAATGTCACTGGACATGGCTTGAGCATCTATATACCCTCAAAGCCCACCTCCACAGTGACACACTTCCTCCAACAAGACCATACCTATTCCAACAAACCCACACCTCCTAATAATGCTACTTCCTTTGGGGGCCATTTTCTTTCAAACCACACAGACCTGTAGCTAGAGTTTTCCTGCCTGGCCCACAGTCAGGACAAAACTCTATCACCCACCAGTCCCACAGCCGCTCAGAACCGACCAAGTAAACACAGAGACTTATATTGGTTACAAACTATATGGTCGTGGCAGACTTCTTGCTAACTGTTCTTACAGCTTAAATTAATCCATTTCCATTAATCTATACCTTGCCACATGGCTCGTGGCTTACCGGCATCTTCACATGCTGTTTGTCATCATGGCAGCTGGCACTGTCTCTCTGACTCAGCCTTCCACTTCCCAGCTTTATTCTCCTCCTTGTCCCGCCTATAATTCCTGCCTAGCCAATGGCCAAACAGTGTTTTATTTATTGAACAATCAGCAACACATTTGACATACAGAACATCCCACAGCACTTCCCCCCCCCTTTTTTTTTTCAAAAAGTAAGGTTTTAACCTTAACAAAGTAAAATTACATATAATTTGGGAATTTGGGCGTAGCTTCTCTTACTACTTCCTGCTGGAGGGGGGCGCTGTATCTTATGGGGACATAAAGAAAATTTTAGAATTATGGAATAGTCCATGAGGCTGTATTGTCTGAGCCAGTTGCCTTCAAACCATTCTGGATGTTGGATCATCTGGGCCATGGTATCATCGGAGACCTTTCAGGGGGTCTTGGCTGGTCAAACCTGATGTATCTTAATCTGGAACAAATCCATAGCCTTTGGCTTTCTATGGGAACAAAAGCAGAGTCTCCTTTCCAAAGCAACACATCATTAGATCCAAATTTTGAAGTCAAGGTATCTTTAAAATATACATATTGGTTTAACTCAACATCTTTTACGATCAAATGTTTTTCTGCAGTTAAAAATCCCAAAGACAACACAATCCAGATTCTCTGTGTAATATTCATCTTCACATGGCTTATTTTTTATATTAATTTTACTGTCTCTTTAAAGACTTTATTTTTTAAAACTATGTATTTGTTTCTATAACTCTATATATATATCACTTTTTTTGTCTCTTTCAAGCCTACGTATATTTTACACACATTGTAAACTATTACATCTGAATCTGTCTTATTGTGAATCTATTGCTTTAAACTGTAGCAGCTGTGGCTGCTGGCTCTGCCCACCTCAGCTTCCCAACATGGCGGCAGTACGTTTTCTGCCAGCTCTGAGAGCTATCGTGGGTCTGTGCTTTTAGCCAAGCAGTGTGTAGCCCAGAAACCTTTTTTTTGTTTTTTGTTTTGTTTTGTACTAGCAAAGTCTAAATCCACCATGCAGCTTAATGTGCCACTTGCAGAGGCCTCATTCCCACCATAGGCAGGTCAAGTGCACACACTAGAAACCCGCCAGTAGCTCAAACCTGCAGCTGCCGCTCATTTGAGAGAGACAATTAGGAACTGTTTTTAGCTCCGTTTTAGAATCTTTTTTCTCAGTTTTTAGGTGGAAACTCTTGCCACCACGTTGGACGCCAAATGTAGATGTAACCAACCTTCTTATTAAATAAGAAACACAGAACCAGTGCAAAGAAGAAAGCCAAGAGGTCAGAGCTAAGAGCTAAAACCTTACCCTTCCTCCTGCAGTGGTCCTACCTCTCCGAACCAGAGCTACCCCTGTGTTAAAGTCTTTATATAGAGTTCCTGTTCTGCCTTCTCATTGGTTGTAAACCCAACCACACGACCGCCTCGTATAGGCGTATTGGTGTTGAGATTAAAGGCATGTGTATCCAATAATGGCTGTATCCCTGAACACACCGAGACTTACCTAGCTCTGCCTACCAAGTGCTGGGATTACAAGCGTATGCCACCACTGCCCTGTTTTCCTATGGCTTGCTAGTAGCTCTGACCCCTGGGCAACTTTATTTATTAACATACAAATAACATTTTAATACAAATAAAATATCACCATACAGACCTTTTCTTCAGTGACTCCTATTGTAGCACACTGCTGGACATTGCTCTTGAAAATAGGTTAAAATAACAATGCACTATTTTGCTTCGTCCAACCACAAGTTTAAATGGGTTAGTTAATTAACCCATTTCCTTCAATTTGTGCTCCTCTCAAGGCTGGTTCCTCAAGGCCATTGCCTAGCCACAGTACTTCAAGACTCTACACCCTCCTCCTACTAACATCTAGAGGCAGAAGAAGATACTTCCTCCACCTTGTACACTCTCCTTGTCTGTGTGAGAAAAGTTTCCCTAGAAATCCTTCTCCAGGTTTGCCTACCTGTCCCTTGGCTGGAATCACACTTCCTGCCAGCATATGTGTCCACGAGAGTGAGAAGAAGAGGATCAGATAGATAAAGCTGCCAACAAAAGCCTTTCCGGTATAAAAGGTAGGATTTCCAGTTCAGTGAGAAATCTGTGTCCTGTCAGGAATGTGCCATAATTACATGTAGGATGTGCTCATGTGTATCCGAGTTCCAGCCAAGGATGTCACACGAGACCATTGCATGGATATGGAAATACCACATTCCTGTCCTTTTTTCCATAAGTAAAATGCAGCATTGGCTTTTGGGAGAAGAAGATCCTTTCTAATTTTTGTCAGTCCAAAACACTGTGACCCTAAACTCACACAGATATCCTCCTATTTTTCATGATCTATGTTATATTTGATACACAGTTTTTAAATGATGATGATGAATAAATAGAGGACAGTGGAATAAATCAAAATCCCTGTGGTCAATCCTACAACCACTGTTTATGAATTCCATCACCGCCATTAATCAACATAAAAGCTCTTTGCAAGATATGGTGCAGTTGACAAACTTCTGAGACTGAAAAGGGGGTTATTAAAAAAATCATACTTCATGGGCTGGGAAGATGGCCTTGTGGGTAAAGCACTTACTGTCCAAGCATGTGCATTAAGTTCAGATTCCCAGAACTCACATAAGAAGAAGGGCATGGAAGGTACATGCTTGTAATCCCAACACTGGGATGAGTAGAGACAGGAGGAAACCCCCACCCTCAGGCTCCTTGGCTAGCCAGTAACTGAAATCATGAACTTCAAGTTCAATGAGAGACCCTGTCTCAAAAATTAAGACTCAGAGCAGTGGAAGAAGACATCAAATCTGTATGGGAGAGTACACACACACACACACACACACACACACACACACACACACACACACTTAAACACATTTAAACACACACACACACTTAAACACACTAAAACACACACACACATACTTAAACACACACACACTTAAACACACATGCTCCCCCCCCCCCCCATATCACACATGTAATTGTCCTTCAGGGTCCTTTTAGATGTTAGTTCAGGATGTAGGGAACTCTTCTTAGTAGGTTTTCTGTCTCCTGATAATAGGTTTCTCTGCCAATGCAGGAAGACAGATCAAGCCAAATTGGAAAAATATAACAACAGGTTTATTTGAGCAAAGCAACTCCAGGGTGGGTTTTCCTTCCCAGAGATGGAGACTGGAGAAGCCATGCCCACAAACAAAAGCAGGGAAACTTTATAGGTTGTAAGCAATAGGTGATGATGTGTCTGCCACAAGCTGGGTCTGTACCCAAGTATAGTCAAAAGCTGAGCACTTTATGTGGGGACTTGGGTGGAGGCAACTTCAGGGGAGGAAGCTGCAGTAGCCTCTAACAATGTAGAAATGGTTTTTGGGTTTTTTTTTTTGTGCCTTTCCTTTGTTTGGAGACTCTCTGAGTGGGCAGGGTTTTCAGAGGGTTTTCTGGGTCATGCAGGGGCGAGCTGGAATTTCCAACTAAATACTTCTCATCCCTTGAACTTGTTTCTGTATCTTTTCCTTGCTCCCGGGAAGAGGATTGTGTAAAAAAAGAAAGGTGTTGCTTTTACCTATGCCTTCTTCCAAATTAATTCTAACTCATTCAGTGTTTACAAATCATCTTCACACACTAAGTTCAACCTGTGGAAATGTGCAGATAGATTTCATGGACGTGTGAAGTTGATAAGTGGTGATATAACTAGACATCACCAGGCAAGTTGGCCACTCTAATTTGTCATTGTCATTAGTGTACAAGTGTTGGTGGCCTTTGGGGGGTAACCTAGTGATCAAGTTTCCTTAGAAGATTTTCTTTAGCAAGTGGTGAGGGTGTCATTTCTTTGACCAGCAGAATGAGAGTGGAGGAAGTCAGGTATGACATCACATACTTCATACAGATTCTTCATTGACGGTCTACAATGGTCCGTCTTCACGGTCACCTCGATTGGATTAGAATTACCATGAAAACACATTGAGTCTGTGAGCATGTTTCCAAAAGGTTTACCTGATTAAGGAAGACCCACCCCGAGTGCCGGTGTACCACATGGCTAGGGTGTCAGAGGAATGGAGGGAGGCTGGACACACAGAAAAGCTGGGACTGGGTGGTTTGTGCAGATCCTGCTGGAGTGGTGCCAACAAGACAATGACTCAGAAACTTGGTGCATTTATTATGTTCAGCATAAGGAGGCAGATTTGCTCCTTTCAGGGGACAGTCTCTGTAGGGAGCAGTCTCAGGTTTCAACCCTGAAGGAGGAGGAGACTGCAGTTGCTAGCTTTTGCTCTCGCTGTTAACATACACACACACACACACACACACACACACACACACACACACACACACACACACCAGAGGAAGACACTGCCAAATAATTCCCATGGGTCTGAGGCCTTAGAGTCCTTGCCAATAACACACATGCACTTGGAACTGCCATCCACTCCTTCCACATTCTCTCCAGGCTTCCTCCAACCCCTACCTGGGTGGCACCATACCACAGACTGGAGTCTTGCATTCCTCTCTCTGTTTCTTGATTACAGATACACCGTACCTGCCTTTCCCACCATACTGGACCATGTTCCTTCTTGATCTACCAGCTAAAGTAAATCATTCCTCCTGAAGTTGCCTTTTCTCAGGCATTTGGTCATGACAATTGGTCACCGATACAGGTAGTAACTTGGGAGAACGCTAAGGACCATGCATTGCTCAGTGGTGGGTGAGAGGCTTACGTTTTGGCTTTCGTGTACATTTGTGTGCCTCTATATACACACATTTGTGTTTTGGGGCTGAGACTAGTAACCATGGGATACGGGGATATGAAGAACAAGTGCCTTTGTGCATCATTCTAGGGTGGACATTCTAAAAGCCCAGGTTCCTAAAAAGAGCAGCTCAGGTGACATTAACTGGCTTATGCGCCGAGGATGATTTCTGAATACCATCTTCAGCACAGCTGCAGAAGATGACTCACCAAGTGACACCCAGTGTGAATTACAGCTGCTCATCATTGTGATGAATGTCATCATGCAGAAACAGCATATGAGCCCTTCACCACCTGCAAAAGGTTCTATGGAGACAGAAACGCTGTGTTGGCCAACTTTCTGTAACTGTAACCGTGTCTGAGATAATCAGCTTATAAAAGGAAAGATTTATTTTGGCTCACAGTAGAGGCAAGGGCCTGTGGCCAGGCGGGTATGGAAGGAAGGTATGGTGGGGCAGAGTCACTCATCCCAAGGCCAAAAGCAAAGGACAAAAAAAAAAACATGAGCTGAGCTCCCATGATTTCTTTGGAGGGGACACCCAATGGCCTAAGACTTCCTTTTAGATCTGGTTTCTTACAGGTCCAATCAACTTCTAATATTGCCACAAGCTGACCATAAGGGTCTTAGGAGACACCGATGCCACAGCAGTGGAGTCACAGAAAGAGACCACAGGGTCGGGGTGTTAGCTGAAGTCGTCACTAAAGAGAGCAGATGAAGCTCACACTAAGGCAGCCTGCCTTGCAGACACTCGGGGCTTGGGGACATTCCACTCCTCACTACCCACTGTCTGTAGAAAATATTCGGAAGTTTCTTTATGTGTCCTTTATTCCTTCCTCCCTCCCTCCCTCCTTCCTTCCCTTCTTCTGACTTTTAATTCTCTGACATTAATTTGGTAGAGTGATCAAGTTTGACTGTCCCCTTCCTGGTGGGAAAAGGTCCTGCAAAGAAACCCTTATAAAAAATAATCAAACCACATCTCCTTCTTGGAGAAGCTCCCTGGGCAGTCCACCTGTCTCCGCATCCACAGCTGTCTGTCACATTCTTTGTTATCATTCCCCTAGTTAGCTTTTCTTCTCTTTCTCCTCTCTGGTCACTTTTCTGCTCATTAGCTACCTGAGCTTGGGGTGGGCAAGAAATGAGACGGAGTTTTAAGGCTGTCAAACTGAAGTCTGATTAACAGCCGCTTGGCGGTACAATGGGCAGAGAGGAGAAAATGAATTCTATATTTGGTAAGAGTAGTAACTGAAGTTGAGAAATTAGTCTTCACTACCTTTTCTTCCCCAGATATTAGTGATGTCTGTGACACAGGCTCCCACTTCCTCTGTGGATAAATAGGGGCTCAAAGAATCGCAGACCCAACCCCTTCCTATCAACCCAGTCCCACAAGCTGTGGAGGTGGTGTAGCCTCATTCATGTGGGTCACAGTGTTCATAAAAAGCAACACAACACTGTAGCCGCTCATTGATTGAAGAACAATCTTAAACAGATTTATCATCTAGACTTACCTATTGAAAATGGTCTTTTCCTTGAAAATGAGAAAGATACTTTTCACTTCTGTCTCCAGGTTCAAGCTCAGGTGCTGATGTGGAGCTGATTCTGACTTGATTTTGGCTTATTTAAGTGAGTACCTTATGACTTCCTGGGCTAAAGATTTAAATTACAAAATTTCATCATTAGACATTCTCACATTCAGAAATATTCCTGTTTCAGAAGTGAGGTATAACTCAGTTGGTAGGGGACACAAAGCCCCAAATTCAGTCTCTAGAACACACCCAATACCCTGGAGTAGAGGCAGAGAAATCAGGTTTTCAAGCCCATCCTTTGCTAGATGGGTGGCTTGAAATGGAGACAGAGAGAATAGTGTTATTGTGCATATTACACCCAATAATCACCTTGAGTCTTTGAAGCATCTATGAGGCAAACACAGGAAGCAAACCCCTGCTGTACAGTCAAGAATAAATGATTTGCCAGTCACTGGATCTCAGTTCTTGTCATCCCAGAGATTCTAATGTCAACAACAACTGGGCCCGGGCAGAACCTTCCACACAGCCTTTCATTTCTCTGCTTCTGTCTGTTCCTGGTACCGGTGCTCTCGTGTTCTCTCTCTGGCCAGAGACATTGCAGGAACTGCATAGGAAAGTTCTTCTGTCCTTCTCTTTTTGTCTGTGTGAACAGCTAAGGCTGACTGGGTGGGGCTGGGAGAAGGTGCAGCTCCGGGGTGTGTGCTGTTCTGTCAGACCCTTGAGGGAAGGGATGCTCTTTCCATCTGTGCTGGCTGCAGTTATCTGAAAAAAAAAAAATGCATTTCTCCTGGACGACGCCAAGGTCTCCTGGCTCTCTGTCAAAGCAGCTCTTCCTCTGGATGCTCGCTGTACCCTGGAGACTCCTGTTAGCAGTATTGGCTATCACAGATGTGAGTCGGAAAGCAGCTGCTGGAAGAAGCAGACAGCAAAACTCAAGGGCTTACTGCCCCAACGCTAGCTGCATGGTTTTATTTTTTTAATATATATTTTTTAGAAATTAAGCTGAACATTAGAGAATGCAATGTGCTAACTTTTCAGGGCTTGGCAGGGCTGGCCTGACACTGGCTTCTGTTTCTAGAAAAGAATAAGCGAGATCAGCAGCCCCTTGGGCACCTCCCCCAAAGCCTGCTTGGTTCTTGACAGCACAGTGGAAAAAAGAAAAGGGAAAAGAAAGTGACTTAAATGCAAGGGTTTCCAGTGACTCGCAGCTTTGGGAGTTGAGGGCTGCTGCAGGAAGGAGGGAAAAGGAAGTGTGGGGACAGCCCACACTGCCCACAGTGTGTCAGACTGTGTAAATTCCCAGCCCCTTCTTGGAGCCCCTTGCCAGACAAACAAGGATGAGAACTACCCCTGAAGCCTGGACACTGTGAGTTCGGGCGTCTGTGGAATAGCTTCACAGACAGTGATGCTCCAGCATTTCAGTGAGCTGTGCTTGGATTACAGGCCTGCCTGCAAGCTGAGATCGCAGCTAACAGCTGGAGTGGAAGCCCTCCCTGCCTCCCACCTCCCTCCCTTCTCCCACTGGAGACCTCCTGCAAGGGGAGTTTAAAATTACTGAATGTCTTCTGGGTAAAGAACTTTTACTTTTCCAGACTGAACTGCCAAAGACCTACGGAAATTAAAGAAAGAGCAGAGAAGGCGCGTCTCTGGGTCTGGGAAAGAGCTAGCAATTCTTTCATTTGGTGACTGTGTGGCTATTAAGGCAGGGTGTCAAGTTTTCCGAAGCATTATTTATTTACCTTGGCACTCAGAGCCAGAGCACTGAGCAGATGACTGAAAATCTGGTGTGAGGATAGGGGTAACAGGAGGAAGCAAAGCACCCTGAGAGAACTGGGTTCCCAGACTCTCCCCAGAGGAGGCAAACAGGGATGTTACCTCATTGCAAAGCAGTCATTAAAACATAATCGGGTGCTCCGCAGATGACAAGCTCATGGTCAGCGGCATCTAAGTTCACTGACAGTGAAAGTTAAAATCAAAACAAACAGCACATTCCAAGCAGAACCAGATTAGAGTACAATCCTGGAAAAGGGTGTTGGGAAAATTTTGAGTATTTTAGTTCTAAGTAAGACAGAAGGGGGGAGATGGAGAGAGGAAGGGAGAGAGAAAAGAGAGGGAAAGAAAATGGGGAGAGAGAACGGAGGACTAGGTGGATGGAGAGAAGGGAGGAGAAATGAAAGAAAAAGGGAAGAAAGGCAAGAAAAATAGGGACAGAAGGAGGGAGGGACAGAGGGAGGGAGGGACAAAGGGAGGGAGGGACAGAGGGAGGGAGGGACAAAGGGAGGGAGGGACAGAGGGAGGGAGGAACAGAGGGAGGGACAGAGGCAGGAAAGGGAAGGAGGAAGGAGGAAGAGCAACTGGAGGGAGGGAAGGAGATAGAGAAGGAGGGAGGGAGGAATAGAGGAAGAGAGGAAGGGAGGGAGAGAAGAAGGGAGGGAAGGAAGGAGAGAGGCTCTTTGTTTCAGAGAACACACGGTATCAGGGAAGCTGTGAGGCCCTTACTTCACACATAGAAAGTTTTCATGGAAACATGGCAAGGCTTAGTCGCTCAGGAGTGTTTACTGGTGCTATGCCCAAACCTCTTTTCGGGAATATTCATAGCCCCCTGGGAACCTCGGCTGCATAGAGTGGCACCTGCATATACCCCACATCAACCAATGATGTGAGTTGCTCCTTCACCACCCTGTGGCTATACCCAATTCCTATAAACTATGTTCCCAAAATGGAATGGGAGGCAGAGGGCCCAATTGACCTTGGGTATATGTCCAATATGGTAAACTGTGTCCTGTAGGTGAACTTACAGATCAAGTTATCTATCTATCACTTTATGCTAGCAGGAAGGACATACTCAGTGAACAAAGGCACACATCGCCCAAACCTGTCAATCAACACAGAAAGACCACCTATACTCCACCCCTAGTAACCAACTCCTCTTCCTCCCAGACCCCATTAAAGAAGGCCCCAAGCAGTAACCATGGCCCTCAAGCAAGCTGCCTCAGTGGGCCACTGCTGTCTTGCATTGATTCTGCTCTGCACTGTTCTTTGCCAATCGATAGGCACTCCTTCAGTTCTTGGAAAAAGACACCAAGAACTTGGAAACATCTGTTCTAAATGGTGACCTCGAGTCACATGTGGACAAAGGTAGAATATTCTTGAACCAGGATTTTGTGGCCCTTCTTCCTACAGAGTCCCCATATCCAACCTGCCCATGCCAAGTCTTTGTTTGGAAACAGCATCATTCTAAGCGCCACAGCCTTCCAATCCTTCCAAAATGCTCATTCATAGAATAACATTCAGAAATGTTTGAGTGGATAGTTATTAAGTAAATACTATATAGAGAGTTGTTTTTTACATAATTATGGAATGGAACAGAAGACAGAGGAGTTATACCACCAGCCAATGGGATTAGCTAATTTGAGTACATATTCTATACTTAATTTTCCATGTTTCTGTATCTCCCAGCTAACTGATTATTGCTTTGATCATTAATTTAAGAACTGAGTGCATGACTACCACATGCCTACAATGTACCAGAGGAATGATGGACTCTGTCCTGTAGCCAACTGGGGAAAGAGAGATTTGTACCACACAGTTGTACGGGACACTACACTGTGGGGCACATGGCTTCCCCAGCAGGGAGATTTTTTCAAAGAAAGAGATCCTTGTGCTTTGTCTGAAAGGCAGAGTCCAGAGGGACAGAGGCCACCCAGAACACTGTGGTGTCTCAGTTGTGGTGTCTTAGCTTAACTTAGGTTATGTTTGATGTGATAAAACATCCTGACCAAAAGCAACTTCGGAAGGAAAGAGTTTATTTCTTCTTACAACTCTCAGGTCACAAGCCATCAATGAAGGAAGTCAGGGCAGGAACTCAAGGCAGGAACCTGGAGGCAGGGATTGAAGCAGAGGCCACAGAGGGATTCTGTTTACTAACTTGCTACTTATAGCTTGCTCAGCCTGCTTTCTTACCGTCCAGAACAACCTGCTGGGGGTTGGCACTTACCACAGTGTTCTGGAGCCTCTCACGTCAACAAGAAAATCCATTACAGACCAATCATAAAGAGGCATTTTCTCAATTGAGAGTCCCTCTTCCCAAATGATGCTCGCTTGTGTCAAGCTGACAAAACACTAGCCAGGACACGCAGATACAGCTTCTTGTTGCACACACTGCAGCATGTGGACTAGGGTCCAGTCATGATCAGACTAACCCAGCAGAGAAGGCTATTCTTCTGTGTGCACAGTGCTCGCTGCATGTCAGTTACCTGGCAGGTTGCTCCAGTGCAGATTCCAGTTCAGTAGTTCCAGGTGGGGCCTGGGATCCTGCTTATCTAATGGTCACTCAGGAGAAGTTTCTGACTTGAGTGAGTCCTAGTTAGTATGTGCTGTTGTTATCTTGGTTCTAGTCACCTGGGAAGACAGAACCTCACCTGAAAGATTTGCTTCAATCTAAACAGCCTGTGGCCATATCTATGAGAGAGTGTCTTAACCGATGATTGATATGGAAAGACCCAGTTCACTGTGGGAGGTACCATCCCTAGATGGGCCTGGGCTATGTAAGGAATGTAGCTCAGTGTAAGCCAGACAGTAGGCCAGTAATCAGCATTCCCTGGCAGTGTCTTCTTCAAGCTCCTGCCTTGAGTTCCTGCCCCAGGGTCTTTGAATGGTGATTTGTGACCTGGGCATGGAAGCCAAACCCTTTCCTCAGAGTTGATTTTGTTCAGAGTGTGTTTATCACAGCAACAACAAAGGAAACTTTAACAGAGAACAACCCTTTGAGTTGGGGGCAGGGGGAGCAGACAATCCACAAACATCTTGTTCAAATACCTGGGAACCCCAAACCCAGTAAAATATATAGACAAGTTCTTAGGCAAACAGACACAATTCTCAAAGTGTCTAGTACAAGGCCTAAGGAAAGGATGAAGACCAAAACCAAAGTGAAGACAAGACAGCTTCCCCGGTCACTAGGGGAACAGAGCATCAGAAGGAGCCTGGACCCACTGACTGGTAAATAAAGCCAAGACAAACAAAGGCTTACAACTCATAAAAACATGTACCTGGAAAACTCTCCCCATGGATATTAAGTAAAAATAAGAAACAGTGGTCATCTAATTCTGTGTAGCATGTAAAAAAAAAAAAAATCCAGAAGGATGTGTGGGTATTTAAGTAGGTGAGAGAAAGAACAGGAAAACCAGGTAGACGCTGTGTAGTTGAAATAAATATACAGGAAAATAAGTAAAGGCATGAAAATAAAATATGATAGTAACTTTTGGATTAGTTGCATATGACCCAGCTGAAGCAGTGCTAAAGACTGAGTGAGGCTGGAAGGAAGTAGTACAGATAGAACGTTGTTGTGTGTGCTCGGGACACACATGAGGAAAGAGGACCAGAAGATAAGGAGGACAGGTAACCTGGTGGAGCAGAATCACCAACAGGGCTGGCCAGGTGGGGTCCAGACAGAGGTGGAGGGCTGTAGGAGCTGATCTGAAGAGTAAATAAAGGACGTGAAAATAAGCACAGGCCACTTATAGTCAGAGATGAAGGAAGTTTATGGCCAGACGCTTTCTCCCCTGTGAACGAATAATGATTTCTCAAGCACTTACCTAATGTCTTGCAATTCTCTAAGTGCTCATGTGTCTCACATCCATTCCTTACTCCTAAAAGCAGAGACACTAATGCTTTTGAATTTGTTAAATTTCCCAAGTGAGGGGAGTGAACCCGGACCAGCTCATTAAGTTCCATGTAAAGTCTCATGGTAAGCAAGTGAAAACAGCAGACGCCAATCTAGCCAGTACAGCCTGTGAACCAGGGATGGCCGGCTGAGAGGGGGCTGGAGGGTGGTCAGACCGGCAGGACCCAAAGGCATCTTCTTTAGGGTTCATTCGTGTGGGATGGTAGCAGGCCAGGCACTTTGCCGAACAACTTCTCAGCATCTGAAGAGGCTGAGAGAAGCATGTGACCCTGAGACACTACTGACCTTTTCCTTGTGAGGGGGCTGCCCTAATCACACAGGGAACTCATGTGTCTCCGCTGCTTTTGATCTTTCTGGATCTTTACTGTGTATTTGTTCCCCATACATCCATGGTGAGTCTCAAACCCCATGCAAACATACAGTTCACACCTACCACCCACAGTCTGTCTTAAAATCCAAGTCTCAGGTCTCAGGCTACAGCCAACCCCAACCCTTCCTCCTCTCTCTCTCTCTCTCTCTCTCTCTCTCTCTCTCTCTCTCTCTCTCTCTCTCTCTTTCTCTCTCTCTCTCTCTTTCTCTCTCTTTCACTCTCTCTCTCTCCCTCTCTCTCTCCATTTGTGTGATTTCTAGTATTAAATCCTGGGCCTTGTACATACTAAGCAAGCACTCTACCACCCACCCGTAGCCTCCTCCCCCAACTCATGTTTAATCTCTACATTTTTTTCCATCTCATGTATCACATAGCCCACATCCAACTTGTACTGGACACTACCAACAAGACCCCAGCTAGTTCTCTTTTTTATTTTAAAGCTTTATTTATTCATTGAATGAGTATGTGGTTTTGCCTGCAAGAGTTTGTTTGCACCGTGTATATCTAACACCCCTCAGAAGAGGGCATAGAATTCCTTAGACCTAGAGTTACAGGCAGTTGAGAACCTCCATGTGGGAGCTGGGAATGAAACCACTGAGCCTTTTCTCCAGCTAATTCTACATTTTCCCACTGAAAGCCACAAAACCATGCATTAAAAAAAAAAGATCTACTTTTGGGACAATTTTAGATGTGTAGCAAAATTATGAAGAAGGTGCAGAGACTTCCCGTCTACCCTCTGCCTGGTCGTGTGCATGGCTGTCTGTTGTCAGTAATCAACACAGGAGTGCTGGATTGATTACAGTAGTGCAATACCTGAAACCATATTATTATCTTGTCGGTGGGTTGCCTTTTGGGCTCATCTTTGGTGTCTGCATTGCATGGGGTCAGACAAGCAACACGTTTTACAGGGTCTTATGGCTCTAGAGCCTCTATGTATTTCTGTCTCAACATCCTTCTCACTAGCACCAACTACAATGAGCATGGCTTAACCTCAGGATGGTCACTGGTGACATGATGTAGATTGTCTTTCATATGTTTACTTAGAAGTACACATCTCTTTTGGTGACATGTCTGTTCTCTGTTGTCTTTCTACTGTTAGGTTTGTTTTGTGCTTTCTTTCTTTCTTTCTTTCTTTCTTTCTTTCTTTCTTTCTTTCTTTCTTTCTTTCTTTCATTTTTTTTCAAAGTCTTATATAGCCAAGCTGATCTGGAAACTGACCACCTTCCAGTCATAGCCCGGACACTGGGGAGTACAGGCATACACCACCATTCCTGGCCCTAGTCTGAACGTTTAACAATATAAAATGTTCCTAGGTCCTGACTTTCCCTTGCCTAAACCCTGCCAGTAAATTCATACCACAAATGAAATAAAGCACAAACTCTTTTCTTTGATCTGCAGGCTCATATCCAGTCTGGCTCCTGCCTCAACTCAGCAGTAGTTTCTTATTCTGTAGGCACGCTGGCTTTGTCGCGTTCCTGAAAGCCACAGCTTATTCTGCGTTCTGAGCCATGGCTGGCACTGGAGCAGGAAAACCAAGGCACTGGGAGCGCAGACAGAAGAGGTAAGAGTTACAGTGTTAGAGTGCTTTCTGGTTCAGCAGGGTTACTCCCTCACCCAGGTCCTCTGGAGAGGGAGGTCCCCAGTTACAGAGAGGGAGGTCCCCAGTTACAGAGAGGGAGGTCCCCAGTTACAGATTGGGTTCTCTCTCTCTCTCTCTCTCTCTCTCTCTCTCTCTCTCTCTCTCTCTCTCTCTCTCTCTCTCTCTCTCTCAGTGTGTGTGTTCCTCCCTCCCTTCCTTCTCTCTCTGTCTCTCCCTCCCTCCCCCTCCCTCTCTCTCCCCCACTCTCCCTCCCTCTCCTCTTTCACCCCCCCACTTTCTGCACTCTCTTTCTGGCCATGTGAGTGTGAGCCAGCACTGGATGTGAGGTCTCCTACCTCATGTCCTTGGTACTTTCTCTTACTCAGTCATGGTTCCATGGGCACACTGGTTCCTGTATTTGCTGCTAGGCCACCCACACAGCTCTTTCTTCCTTGCTTACTCTCCATTCTTTGCTTTGCCTTAGAATATAGTCCTCGACCTTCAGATTCTAGTTTAAGCATCAAGTAGCCATAGTAGTTTACAGTTCCACTGAGGCGCCCCTTTGCTAGCCTTCGCAGTAGTCACTGTTTGATTTCAGACATTACGATGGCTGCACATGAACGTCATCCTTCCATCACCGTGACTTCCTTGTCTCTCCTGCAGACACCCAAGCTCGCTTACAGTGGTCCTTCTGCTTAGGTGTGTATGGAATTAGCGCTCTTGACTAAGAGAGTGATGATGGGCAAGCTTTTAAGGGTTCAGCTCAGGGAGCCAAATGTGAATCCTGACTCTATGCATGTGGGGGTTCGAACCTTCTGTGGAGGCAGGTGTGATGCTGAGGGGCAGAAGACCACAGAAATAACTGTCTCAGAGCCTGCAATTTGAGACTGCTAAAGAGATGGGAATGTTGGGACTGCTTGGAAAATAATAGGGAATCTTCACCTAGTTCTAGAAAACTCTGGGGGAGGCATGAAAGAGATAATGACCACAGCAATGGACAGGGCAAAAAAAGAGAAGAGAAATGAGAAGACAGGAAAAAGGGAAAGAAAAAAAGCTTGAATAATGGAGTCCGCCAGAGAACAGAAGTGACAGCTCTTCCCTGCTCAGTGGGATTTGTCTACTGTGGCATCTGGGCAAAGTCATCTTTAGTTCCATTCTGAGTTTGAGAGCAGCCAGGCCTACAAGAGACCTTGGAGGTGGACTGATCTGGTGGCTGCCCAAGAAAAAAAAAAGACATGGCCATTGGGCATGGGTAAGTTCTTCTCAGCAAGCTGCTCCAATATGTGCAGAAACTAGGACATGGTGTGACCAAAGAAGTGGAGGGTGACAGAAGACTGTTAGACAAAAATGAGATTGCCGTGGTCTACGTCTCGAGTGAAATCCCTTGGTAGAACAAAGAGTCACTTGGCCACAGAGCCCTGCAAGGCAGCAGTGGTCTGTGGTCTTCACAGCATGTGGGCTTACCTTATTCATGACTAGCAGACGAGATACAGTTCCATGGGTTGTGAAAGTAAGCAAGCTGTAAATGCCTCAAAGGCTGTTTATTTATGCTGCACTTAAAAAGCACTACATGCGTAAAATCTACAGCTGATGATAATAAAATTTGAATTTTGTGGTAATCACTCATAAACAACTTGCTAATATAGAGGCCGTCTTGTTTGGCTCATGTCCTGTGTGCGTATATATGTGTGTGTGTGTGTGTGTGTGTGTGTGTGTGTGTGTGTGTGTGTGTGTGTGTGTGTTGGTATATGTGCACATGGAGTCCAGATGACAATCTCAAGGGTTCTTTAGGTGCTGACTACCTTCTTTTTAGAAACATGATCTCTCACTTGGCCTGGAACTTCCAGATTACTTAAGATTAGGTTTCCAGTGAGCCGAGATCTTCCTGTTTCTTCTTCGGCAGCTGGATCACAAGATCACAAGCACTCACCAACCATGCCTGACTTTTTTAAAAAAAAATTTTAATGTGGATTCTAACCAGTGAACTTGGGTCTTGCATGGCAAGCACTTTGCTGACAGTCATATCCCCAGGCCATCACTTCCCTCATTCTTCCCACCACATTCTCACCTCTGCCCTTGGCCAACAGTAACCTACCTATCTACCTCACCTCTACTTCCATCTTGTCGCTTGTCAGAAATTGTATTAATGAAATCACACTGTGTGTAAAGTTTTGAAATGGACATTTTCTCCAAGCACAACCCAATGATAATATGTTTACATGGCATTCTGTTTCAAAAGTGTGTGCCTTTTTATTGTTGAGCAGTACTTTATAAGAATGAGCCTCAGTTTATCAAACCGTTCAAGTGAAAGACAGCTGGATTCTTTCCAGTGTCTTACTGTTATGACTAAAGCTATTAAGGGCATTAGTGCATATAATTTTGTGTAAACATAAACTTCCACTTGTCTGGGATAGTAGGAACTGGAGCTGCTGGAGAACATGGCAGCTGTGTGTGGAGTCTGTCTGCCAACGGCACTGCTAGGTAGCCCTTGTCCCAGATCGTCTCTACCCTCTCACATTTCCAGGGCGGTGCATACTTCTGCTAGCATTTGCTTCCATTACTGATATTAACCATTCTATTGGATGTGTAATAGTGCCTTTTTATAACTAATAGATTTCATTTTTTAAAGTAGTTCTAAATTCAAAGTAAAATGGAACAGTATACATGCAGATCCCCCTGGCAATCAGCCCCCTGCATTAGACTGACGCTCATGTTAGCAACAACATGTGGACATTAGAGCATCATTACAATCTGATGTCCACACTCCACCTTGTCATTCCCTGTGGGTGTAGGTTCCGTAGTTATCTACCATGGTACTAGAAGATAGAATAATTTCACTGCACTACAAACCCTCTGTGCTCTGTCTGTTGACCTCTTCTTCTCCCCTAACCCCTGGCCTCAATACTCCTTTAACTGTTACCACAGTTCTATCTTTTCCAGGATATCATATAATTGGAATCATAAAATGTAGCCTTTTGCAATTAGCTTCAACCAGAAACATACATTAGCAATATATTTGTCTATGCCTTTTCATGACCTGGTAGCTCATTTCTTTTTTACTAGCAAATGCAATTCAACTGTCCATAAGGTGTGCAGTTTGTCCATTTGTCCACTGAAGAATGTCTTGATTGCTTCAACATTTGTTAATTATAGGGAGAATATAAGCATTCATCTACAGGTTTTGGAGGTACACAATATTTTGATTCATTTGAGTAAGTGCCAAAAGCATGCTTGCTAGATTGTTTGGTAGGAATGCACCTTCCCTGTGAGGACCTCCAAGCTGTTCTGGGTGGCCACACCATGTCACCTTGCCAGCTGCAGCAACTGAGCATCCCTGTGGCTCCACATCCTCACCATCCTTTGCTGACGTCACTGCTCTCTGCTCTGTTCATACCAATAGAAATGCAAGGAATCTCTCTGTAGCTTTTGTTTCTCTGACTGCATAATGCACAATAGTTTTTCATATGAATATTTGTTATCTGAATGTCATTTTAGATGATATGTCTGCTCAGATTTTCAGGCCATTTCTATAACCTGGGTAGCTCATTTTTTTTATTGTTGAGACTTAAGAGTATTTTGTAATATTTTAAGTAATCATATTTATCAAGTAGTTCCTTTGAAAATATTTTTGTTATTTTAATATCCTCTAGCCTCATCTTATGAACAATATCTTTGATAGTGAATAAGCCTGCAATTAAATTTGCATTTAATTTTGTTATTTTTTATAGTTTCACTGTTTAAATAGTTGTATAATATATAATAATAAATATTGTAATATATGATATAATAATTATAACACATAATATAATAATAAAATGTATATTATATAATCTCACTGTAAATATAAATATATATTATATATAATTTTTTGAGGGGCAAGGAAACAAGGTTTTATTGAAAAGTACAATAACAGTTCTTTGTACCCAAAATGGATTTAAAGTCTAATTTACTATTTTCTTCTTTCAGAGGTGTTCTTTTGTTTTTTATCTAGAAGTCTTATATCTAAGGTCACACAGATTTTACCCATGTTGTCATCAATCAAGAGGGATTTGTTCAGTTTTACTTTTTTTGCTTTAAATAGAGTCTTATGTGGTCTAGGCTGGCCTCAAGCTACATATGTAGCAGAAGATGGCCTCGAACTCTGGTTCCACCTCCTCCCACTTTCCAAGTGCTGGAACTATAGACATGTGCACCTGGGCTCAGATTATGCAGTGTTGGGAGGGAAATTACATTTTTATAGTATGCTAGATGTGGTAGTTTGAATGTGATTGACCCCCACAATCTCATAGAGAGTGACACTGTTAGGAGGTGTGGCTTTGTTGGAGTGAGTATGGCCTTGTTGGAGGAAGTGTGTCACTGTGTGTGAGGGACTTTGAGGTGTCATATGCTTAGGATATCACCCAATGTGTCAGGTGACTTCTTGTTGCCTGCAAGATGTAACAATCTCAGCTCCAGCACCACATTGGCTTGCACACCACCATGCTCCCCATTGTGATGATAATGGACTGGACCTCTGAAACTGTAAGTGAGCCCCAATTAAATGTTTTCCATTATTAAGAGTTGCTGTGGTCATGGTGTCTCTTCACAACAATGATAACTCTAAAACAGTAGACAAGAACTCTACCCACTGAATATGTTATGTTGCATGAGTATCAGCCCCCTGCACTTTGGGAATTTTCATATAAATATTTGTTATCTGAATGTCATCTTTGATGACATTCTTTGGAAAGTTTCATGCTTTTGCTTTATGCATTGAAGATCGCGGTCTACCTTGAGTGAAATGTGTGAAGGGTGGAAGGTCATCTATGAAGAAGTCAGGTTCACAGCATTTTTGGCTATAGGGCTATCTTTTCTCCACTTTGTCAAAGCTGAGTTGATATATTACTGGGTCTATTGACAGGGTCTCTGTTTGAGTCCCTTTATAGGTTTCTGCCATCAGCAACACCCTGCTGTTTTGACCTAGCAACTTTGTAGTTGGTGAGTGTCAGTTCTCTGAATTTTTCCTTCTTCAATATTGACTATTTCATGCACTGTGTCTTCCCTTATAAACTTTATAATGAGTACTATCTCTATACATTAACTTGCTAGAATTTTGACTGGGTTCATCTGAATCCAAAGGTCAAATAAGCAAAAACAAACACTTCATAATATCCAGTCTTCCTGTGCTTGATGAGTATGAGGCAGTCTCCATTTTTAGCTCTTTGATATTTTAATCAGCTTTTTAATTTTAGTTTTATTCACATATGCATCATGCATTTTTATTATATTTAACTATAGTTATTGTGGTGATACTTTGTTGTACTCTAATGAACTTGCCTGAAGATCAGAGGACAGAGCTAGTCACAGAGTTAAACACAGAGGTCAAGCAGTGGTGGCACATACCTTTAATCCCAGCACTCGGGAGGCAGAGATCTGTCTGGATCTCTGTGAGTTCAAGGCCACACTGGGCTACATGAGGTTGATCCAGTCTAGGAGAGAAACAGAGCCAGGTAATGGTGGCACACACTTTTAACCCCAAAATTTGGGAAGCACACACGCTATTATTCCCAGCATTAAAAAGGTTGAGATAAGAAGTGAAATAGCTGGGCAGAGAAATACATATAAGGCCTGAGGAGACAGGAACTAGAGCCCCTCTCGGCTGAGGACTCAGGAGCATTCAGTCTGAAGATTCGTGGAGACAGGATCGGCTGAGGAGTTAGCAAGGTGAGAGTTGGTTGTGGCTTGTTTCCTCTGATCTGTCAGCATTTACCCCAATATCTGGCTCTGGGTTCTTATTATAAGACCAATTAGGATTTGTGCAACAAACTATTAACTTTTGTTGTCACAAGGTTGTATAACAATCCATTTTTAAATTGGAACTACATTCGTTGATAGAATATAGGAAAGAATTGACTCACATTTTCACCTTGCAGCCTCAATTTACAGTAATTTTCTGTGATTGTCTTTGAGTTTCAGGAGTTTATTATTGTTGCTGATTTTCTATGTAAATAATCATGCCATCTACAAACAGCTTTTCTTCCTTCCAGGCAGTACACCTATTAGCTCCTTTTTCTATTGAAACGTGTTTTTATTGTAATTGTTTATTGCAATTAACTAAGCCTCCAGTATAGTTTCTGCTCCTTAACTATATTTTGAGCTGATTTATTGGGGGGGGGGTGCTCTTTGTTATAGTGAGGAAGTTCTCTTCTTTCTTGGCTTGATGAAAAAAAATGTTTGATTTTTGGGTTTTTTTTAATGATAATGTTTCAAATTTGTCAAAGCTTTCTCTGTATATATTGGCATGACTCTGTGATTTTTTTTCTTATCTAGCCTATCGTTGTGCTAAGTATTAACACTTTTGTAAGAATGCTGAAATAACTGAGATACACCTCCCTTGTTTGTAGATAAGCAAGCCCTACTTGTTTGTAATGTATAGTCCCTCCTGGACATGTTCAGATTAAATTTGTTAATTTTCCTCATTTGCTTGTGAGAGATGGTGTCTGCAGTTTTGCAGAATGTCCTTGAGTGTGGTAGAGTTTGTGTGCAGAGACTTGACAATAGTTTGTTTCTCCCCTGAGAGAGAACAGTATTGGGAGTTCTTTAGTCTAGAATTCCCCAGGAAAGGCATCTCAAAATGGCCGCCACTTGCTATAGAATTTTTGGTTTCAAACTGAATTTGCTTAGTGGTTACAGGATCATTGGACTGGTTTCTATTTTTATTTATTTTGGTAACTTTAAATTTTTCAAAGTATTGATTGATTTCACTTAAGTTGCCTAATTTGTGACTGTAAAGTTTGCAGCTTTTAATTATTGTGCGTTGACTCACTTAGTGACTATAGGAACAACCCTGCATTGTTCATCGTCTACCTTGCTCCTCTCTCTCTCTCTCTCTCTCTCTCTCTCTCTCTCTCTCACACACACACACACACACACACGCACACACACACATACACACACACACACACACACACACACACACATACACACACACACACACACACACACACACACATTTTTAAATTTTTTTCTTCAGTCTTACTAGTTCACTCATCAAACTCACATTTTCCAAAGAAATCTATTTGGGCTTGTTTTTCTTTATTGCTTAAAACAGAGAACTTGCAGAAACCAAACTTTAAAAACATAAAAAGGAAATGTCATTTAAAGTAGATCTTTAGTTCTATTGATTTCTACTGGTGTGTGTGTGTGTGTGTGTGTGTGTGTGTGTGTGTGTGTGTGTGTATAGGAACTACCTGTCTACTTCTCCCCAACACTGGAATTGTGCATGTGGCCCGCCATGCCTGTCATTTATATGTCGGTTCTGGGAGTCAAATTCAGGCCTTCTTGCCTGTGCAGCTAGCACTTTACCTGACAAGCATTTGCAGACGACTCTTACTCATTTGTACCACAAGTGCTTAGTGCTATGAATTGTCCTCTTGGCCAGCTTTACAGTTAGCCACAACTGCCAACACACTGTGTTTTCACTTTCATTTGCTTATACATACTTTTGTATTTCCATTGAGATTTTCATGGGTCATTTAAAAAATGTTGTCTAATTTCAAGTACTTGAAGATTTTCCTGCTTTTGTTACTGAATTGCAGTTTGATTTCATCAAGCTGAAAGAGCTTGCTTAAATGACTTCAAATCTTTCTCACTTATTGGGTTCTTTTATTGACAGTGTTGGTTTATTTGAGGGAATATTATACAGATACTTAAAAGGAATATGATTTCTGTGTGCTGGGGACATATCCCAGTAGTTAAAGCACTTGATGACCTGAGTTCAAGCCCCAGAACTTATGTAAAAAGGCTGGATGCAGTGACACTTGTCTGTAACCCAGGAACCCCTGCAGCAAGACAGGAAGGGGACAGGAGAATCATCCAAAGGCTCACAAGCCAGCTAGCCTGGCCACTGCACCACATTTGCAGAAACCAGAGAGACCCTGGGTTAGCAAAGTGGAAGGTGAGAACTGACTCCCTGAATTGTTACTCTGACTATCACACATGTGCTGTGGGCTCATGCATGCCTGACAACACACACACACACACACACACACACACACACACACACACACACACACATACACACACACACACACACACACACAAATCTAGGGTTGGTGCTCATAGGTAGATCACTGGATAGAACCTTGGGTTTGATCCTCAGAACCAAAATAACAACAAATACCTAAAAAGTAAATAAAGCAAGTTGATTACATGCCATTCCTCACACTAAGGTTAATATACTTTAATTGATGAACACTCCGTTGGGAGTACTGTATCAATTCCTGGATAAAGTATCAGTGGCACACATTTCACGATTATTCAACTTGATCTACATGGACTACAGCCTAGATAGTATATCCTTGTGTGACAACTGCATCAATATGCATCAATTATGGCATAATTCACCATATGTTTAGTATATGTTTGTTAATTATTATTGTGTAGCGTAGTTATCCAACCATATTTCAGTATTTGGTCTTCCTTGTGATTATGGACATGAGATTTGCAAATCCTGACTAGATTGTGATTTTTGAATGGAAAAAAACCCAAACTCAACTTGTATTTGTCTAATTTTGCATGTTTATTATTATATTCTAAACAATTTGAGGCAGATGGGTCCTCAGGAAGATCGTCCCAGCTTAATAGAATGCCAATCCAAGGGTCTTGCCAAGCTCTAACATTGCTTCAAAAGCATGGTATCAATTTGTTGTTGTTGTCAATGTTTCAAGACAGAGTTTCTTTGTGTACCCCTGGCTGTCCTGGAACTCACTCTGTAGACCAGGCTGGCTTCAAACTCAGAGACCTGCCTGCCTCTGCTTCCTGAGTGCTGGGATTGAAGGCGTGCGCCACCATAGCCCAGCAACATTGCTTCAAAAGCTTGGTATTGATTTTACTGTAGCCAAATACTTGTCAATATATAACCCAAGGAATGTTACTTGACCTCACTCACAGTTCAAAGAGACACAGTCAAAGAGACACAGGAAAGATTGTGACTGGAACAAGTAAGTGGTCACATTACATCCACAGTTAGGAAGACAGGAAGTGGCACATTCCCAATTAACAATTTCCTCCAGTGAGACTTTTCCTCCAAAAGGTTTTACAGCCTTCTAAAACACCACCACTGTCTGGGCACCACGTGTTCAGACACGTGAATATGAGGAGGCATTTCACATTCAAATCACATGAAGGGCTAAGCCACACCAGGCATCCTGGATATACCCATTTTGTTATGTTCTCATGTGCTGCTCTCTCATTCTTTGGACTTGTTGTAAGTCAACTTTCAAAGAAATGTTATAGGAATGTACAGTGTATTAGTCATTTAGTTATTTGGTCAACAAGAGAGATGTTGCTCTTGGCTGTCTATAGTTTATTGTCTGACTGAGAGAACATATGTAATATATTTAAACCCAACTGGTTAAACAGTTACACAGACCCACAGGTGCTGTGAAGGAGAAATAAAGGGTAATACACAAATGAACAAGACTAACAAGAAAATCTTCCCCAAAAGTGACGAAGAAGCTAGCAGCTGATTATGACGGGGAATTCGCAAGACAAGGTAAAGCAGATGCTGACCACTGCCATGTACAGCAGAACCCTGAGGAGGAGGAGGAGTACCTGATGTGTTTCTATAACTGAATTCAATATTGCTGGAGGAGACAGAAATAAAGGGGAAAATGTGACTAGAGAGAGAAATAGTTTATAGAGAGTTTGTGCATAAAGAGCTTTGAAGAGTCTGTGCTGGACAAAGTTATGTCAACTTGACACAAGCTAAATTCATCTGAAGGGAGGAAGCCTCAACTGAGAAAACGCCTCCATAAGATTAGCCTGTAAGACATTTTCTTAATTAGTAATTCATGGGACAGGGCACTGTCCAGCCTGGGTGGTGCCATCCACAGGCTGGTGGTCCTGAGCTCTATAAGAAAGCAGGATGGGCAAGCCAGTAAGCAGCACCCCTCCATGGCCTCTGCATCAGGTCTTGCCTCCAGGTTTCTGCTCTGTTTGAGTTCCTATCCTAGCTCCCTTTAATGATGAATGATAGTATGGAAGTATAAGCCAAATAAATCCTTTCCTTTCCAACCTGCCATTCAGTTATGGTGTTTAATTGGAGCAAGATAATCCCAAACTAAGACAGAGTTTACGCTTGGAAGGCCCATCACCAGATTTACATCATCAACAAAGCCACTGTAGCTTTAGATGAGAATGGGAGAGGAAGAGCACTGTGTAGATCTGTCCATAAACTAGTGCAGACATGATCAGTGGCAAGGCAAGAAAGGCCATGTTCATCAATGCAGGGCAGTTGGAGTGAAATGCTCAGTAGAAGAGGTCTATTGTTTTTTGTTTGAGATCAACAAATTCAGAAGCAAAGCTATCTTTTGTTTCCCTCTATTATTGAAAACAGACCCATGTTCAATGTTGCCTTTAATACTGGAATATATTTGTTTGTTCAGCTTGCTCAACTTACTTTGTTGAGATATTAATACACAGCTGTATTTTATTCAGTGAGCCAACTCATCTACCTCATTTCAGTCAAGTCAATTCCTGTTCATAACCATGTAAGTAACATTCAGATGACAAAGTTACAGAAGTCTGGGTGTTTGCTCTCACTGAAGTTGGAAATGACAATATTTAAATGCATCTGAGAGACTAATATTTCAAAAGTGATTTCACTCCTTTTCAGTGATTCAACAAGAACTAGAACTTAGCTAAATACCTAGTACATTTGTTTGAAAATTCGAGCTTTAGGTGTTTTCTCCAAAATACATTAAAAAGGAAAACAGGTATGTAAGCTATAAAGCTTGTTCTGGGTTTCTGGGGGACCTTCTAGCCCGCACTGCAGCTGGAGGAAGAGTAACAGTAACTACTCAGGGGCCTCCCCCTCATCAGGTGTCAAGAGTCACACAAGAAAATTTCTGTCCTCCAGAGTCTTCTCCAGTCCAGAGTCTGTGGTTTTGCTTCCAGACACTACATTCATTGAATTTATAATCTTTGGTAAGTCACTTGATATCCACATTGTGTGTGAGTCTGGGGACAGAGTTCAAGTCAACAGCCATCTTGTACAGTATATAAAACACTAAGCCATGTGTCACTCATCAGTGTATGAATGAAAGTGAATTCTAAAGAAGCATGTTCATGAGGGGCTCATCTGCTATTTCTGTAAAGCAAGGTCCAAAAAGTAGACAGGGAATGAAATGAGAGTACCACTGAAAATCCATGCATCTTCTCCCCAGCCAGAACTGAGCATTCCCCCCTCCTTGTTCTCCCAAGCGGAAGATGGAAACCATGGTCAGAGAACTGAGCAATCATTCTCATCAAAGTCATCCTCACCTGATTGTCACAGGAAGCAGGAAGTTAAGCCATTACTTTCACTTTTTATGGAAACTGGGTATGTTAGGGAAAATTCTCTCTATTCATGTTTTTTGAGATATTAAAATTGTTCAATAAAAGTACAACTGCTGGATTAAAGGAGTTTATCATCTTCACAAGAAGAGGAAAGCCCAGCTTTAGAAGTGATGGCTATAATGCAGCATCTCTGATTCAGACATCCCTGTTTAATCATTCATATTGTCTTAATTAATATCTTTTGATATGTTATTCTTCTTTACTATCTTTTTGTCTGTAATATAGTATAATTCCGTCCATGCGTGTGTGTGTGTGTGTGTGTGTGTGTGTGTGTGTGTGTGTGTGTGTGTAAGTATGAGGGAGCTGAAGTCTTTGGGGAGATTACAGCCCATAGGTTAAAATCAGCTCACCTCCTATTTTGCTCAGCTTATAACCAAGATTTTCCTTTTAAATAAACATTTTAATGTCAAAGTCAAAAACATAGTATTTTATTGTATGTTAAAAGTGTACAGCATTCCAATTTCAGTGTCCACAGATAAAATTTCATTAGAGTCCTGTCATTTCCCCAAAGGTGAGCCTTTCTTTTATCATTTTGGCAGTTCTGAGCTTTGAACCTATGGTGTCATGCATGATAAGGCACGTGCTCTACCACTGAGCTACAGCCCCAGCTAGAACTCAGTCACTAATGCTTACTAACTATTCATTGCAAAGAGTTTGAGTGGTGGGGAGGGGCTCAGGAGATAGCTCAGTAGATAGCATGCTTGCTGTTTGTCTTGGTTGGGGTTTATGTTTCTGTAAAATACAATTACAAAAAACAACTGGAATGCAATGGATTTATGTCATCTTATGGCTTTTAGTCCATCGTCCAGGAAAGTCAGAGCAGGAACTCAAAGCAGGAACCTAGAAGCAAGAACTGATACAGATCACGGAAGAGTACTTCCTTCTTACTAGTTGCTTCCCATGACTTGCTCAGTCTGCTTTATTTTAGCACCCGGGACTACCAGCCCAGGGGAGGCACCATCCATAGTAAGTTGTACCCTTACATATCAATCATCAATCAGAAAAAAAAGAAAAAGAAAAAAGAAAGGAAAAAAAAACACCACAGGCTTTCCCACAGGCCAGTCTGGTGGGGGCATTTTCTCAATTGAGATCCCCTCTTCCCAAATGGCTCTAGCTTGTGTCACATGGACATAAAACTAGCCAACACACTTCTCAAGCTGGAATACCTTAGTTTGATTACCAGCACCAATATAAAGCAGGATGTGGCAGTGCACATGGGTAAGCTCAGTATTCTTATGATAGATGAACAGTGGAGAGAGCAGAACTCCAGAAGCTCACAGGCCAGCTAAGCAGATAAGGAATGGTTTGTGAGTACCATTGGAAGCCAAACTTCTCCTCTCCAGCAAACAACAAAAAGAAAAAAGCCTTTCTCAAAAGATGTGGAAGATTAGGAATAACGTCCATCTTGTCATCTCCCTTCCACATTCCATGTCTTGGTACACACATGCCTACATCCACACACACATACACAATGCACATACATGCATGTGTGCATACATCATACACACAACAAGAAAAGAGTGTCTTGACCCCTGATCTATGAATTACTTTCCACTTCTAAAATTTTCCATTTCTGATTACTATATTTCCTCTTATTTTCCCCTGCAAATGATTAAAAATAAAAATTTTATTACTCGTTTGAAAAATAATTTGTCTTCTTTATCATATACAAGTGCTGCTATATAGACTGTGCCCAGAAACAGAACTAGGGTCAAGATAGTGATGCCCATTAATGCTGAAAACTTCCAAGAGATTATTTTCAAGCCTATGGGTGCTGTTGCTATCCTATATTACAAAGTATTTTATCTCCCTCAAAAATGGCATTCCCATTGTGGTCTGTTAACTTTTCCTGAGACGGTATGAACAAAAATGTCCACTTACTCCAGATAGAGTGATGAGAATAAGCCAAAGTAAGGATTCCACTCAACTCCAATGTAGCTTTCTGTCTTAGTTGGATTTTTGTCAATCTGATATAAGCTAGAGGAATCACAATTGAGAAAATGCTCACACAAGTTTACTTGTGGTCATGTCTATAAGCGTTTTGTTGTGGTTTTGGTTTGGGTTTGGGTTTTGGTTTCTTTGCTTTGTTTTTTGTTGTTGTTTTGTTTTGTTTTTATTAATGATTGATGTGGGAGGGCTCATCACAATAGTTGTGGTGCCACCACTGGGCAGCTAGTCCTGGATGGTATAAGAAAAAAGACTTAGCAAGTCACAGACTAGTAAGCCAGTAAGTGCTGTTCTTCTAGGAGCTGCTCCAGTTCCTGCCACAACAGTTCTTGTCCTGACTTTCCTTCGTGATGTAAACCCTAAGGTGAAATACAGCATTTCTTCCACAAGTTGCTTTTGATTGTGGTGTTTTAGCAATACAAAGCAAGCTGATACACTTAATAAGCATGAGTGGGGGTACTCACAGTCATGTGGATAATGCTTACTTACAGAGCAGTTAAAGGGTTACTTGCTGACAGTGTGGATGGCCCCCAAGCAGCTGCATCACTACAAAATCTTACCCTATCACGAGTGCCGACCTCATGAAAGCTGCAGTATGGAGTTCTCCTTCTTGGTTAATTTTCTATTCCCTACATAGCCTACCATCTTCCAAGATCCCTTGCAGCTGAGAGAGCGAAGAGTGAGAGTCCTGTGACCCAAGTGTTACCAACCCTGTCACCATCAATTACTATGATGAGAGCTACTTCTGTATTGCTCTGATTTGGCTGCATCAGCTACCAGGCCAAGGTCACCTTTACTCCATGATGGTAATGGGATGATCATGGTATGGGAGAAACAGCCATGTTACAATAAGAAGGCACTATTTCATTACCAACTGAAGATGCAGCGTGTAACTAAAAGAACTAATACAAAACATTTGGGTCTGTCTTCCTATTTTCTACTCATCCAAATTGCCTCCTATCATTATAATAGACTAACTGAGCTTCGTTCTATTGACTTTACATGCATGTATGACCTTTTCCCTAAATACAGGCCGATTGTTTTTATTCATTAGTGTCATGAAAAATAAAACAATAGCATCAAAATTACAGTTCGTGAAATACTAATCTATAAACCTATTATTCACTATGTGCTGGGTGGCAAGAAACACTGAGGAGGCAGAGAATAGAATTCTCCTAATTAGGAATAAAATCCTATCTTGGGGACAGGAAATACTTAAAGAAAGTAAGGGAACCAAACAACCAAAAATGATGACGAAAGGATCCTACTTTCAAGAGTTGACCAGAATAACAGAAATTCTTCACTTAGACTTTTGTTAATTATCATATACTCATGGTGAAAAACATTTAAAAGCTTTGTTGACTTACGTAAAGATCAAGAATAGGGCTAGATGTGGAACAAGGATGAGTGGACTGCAACTCACATCACCAGGGAGGCTACCTGGAAAACAGGACCCCAAGAAAGACACTAGGATCACCCAATGATGGAGAAATGGATGGGATCTACATGAACAGCCTGGACATGAGTGGGGGTAATGAAGGGCGAGGGTCAAGGGAAAGAGAGCTTGGGGGAGCGGGAGATCCCAGCTGGATCAAGAACAGAGAGGGAGAACAAGGAATAGGAGCCCATGGTAAATGAAGACCACATGAGAATAGGAAGAAGCTAAGTGCTAGAGAGGCCCACAGAAATCCACAAAGATACCCCCACAACAGACTGCTGGCAGTGGTCGAGAGACAGCCTGAACTGACCTACTCTGGTGATGGGATGGCCAAACACCCTAATTGTCGTGCTGGAACCCCCATCCAATGACTGAGGGAACTGGATGCAGAGATCCACAGCTAGGCCCCGGGTAGAGCTCCGGGAGTCCAATTAGTGAGAAAGAGGAGGGTTTATATGAGCAAGAATTGTTGAGGCCAAGGTTGGATAAAGCACAGGGACAAATAGCCAAACGAATGGAAACACATGAACTATGAACCAATGGCTGAGGGGCCCCCAACTGGATCAGGCCCTCTGAATGGGTGAGTTAGTTGATTGGCTTGATCTGTTTGGGAGGCATCCAGGCAGTGGGACCGGGTCCTGCGTTCATTGCATGAGTTGGTGGTTTGAAACCTGGGGCTTATACAGGGTTGCTTGGCTCGGCCTGGGAGGAGGGGACTGGACCTGTCTGGACTGAGTCTACCAGGTTGATCTCAGTCCTCGGGGGAGACTTTGCCCTGGAGGAGGTGGGCTGGGGGGAAGGGAAGGGGGACAGGAGGGGGGAGAACAAGGGAATCCGTGGCTGATATGTAGAACTGAGTTGAATTGTAAAAGAAAAGAAGAGAAAAGAAAAGAAAAGAATAGGGCTAGGCAGAAATGTCAATTAGCCCACAGAAAGGTTATTTAAACTTGGGTTTGGGGTAAGGATGCATGATGGTCCACATATAGTTTTCTTCCTATGCAGAAAATGTGGACTACTGACTCCCTCCCATTCTTTCATGTACACCTAGAGGCCAGCTGACATTTCACATGGCAGCTCTGTATTTTGTCTCTCGAGAGGCCTCTACGTTGTCTTCTAGGAGGCAATACGTTCATTCCTACCAGCAGCACACAGATCTCCTTCTCATCCTCACCATCACCAATTCTTCCTCCACAACAGCCCTTCTAACCAGTGTGAGCTGATGGAGTTATTGTTCAGCTGCACCAGTCTTTCCACGTGGTAAACATTCACCAAAACGTCACATAGTGCCTAGGAGGTTATAGCTATTAGCAATGAAAATAAAATTAAGTACACTCAGAAGAAAGCGAATGAACAGATGGCTTACACACCTCGTTTATTTAAAGACGCCGCAGATAAGAACTTCCTGTTGCTGTCAATGCAGACATAGGTCGAGTAAGTTGGGATTATGGATGTTTTTGAGTAATCCTCAACTCAAAAGCAGCTTTACGCACTCTTCACTTCTCAGACAGCTATCCGATTATGCATGCGCTCACACAAAGGTTTGCATGGGGCAGAGTAATAAGCACGCTTTCTCAGATGAAAAATAACTCCAAGCATTAGGACAACACAGTCTGTCTTCTGATTTTTTTTAAAAAAGTCTCTCATGCTTTCAGTTGGTTTAAGCTGGAGAACCTGGAGGTATAAACCTTTTATCTTTAATCCCTCAAGATACCCGACTCCAATGAAGAAATAGCTTGGATTCTGCTTCCTAAGACCTCTGGCAGACGGGCACCTGCACTCCCGCACACCTCTCCTCCTTGGGCACTGTTTTGCTTCACTGGGTACAGTCACAGCCTGTTTGTTCTGCACCAGGGATTGGGGGTGTGAGGGTTGTATCAGCTATTTATGTGTCACAGGTAAGATACATTCACAGCCCCGGGGTGAAAGTTATTAGGTGAGTACCAGACCTCCTGTGTGTGGCTGCACTCAGAACAAGATATGAACAAGGCTTTGACCTCTTGTGTCTTTTCATTTGGTCCACTCACAAGTCAGATTTGTGTAACCTAATGTTTTAAGAGGATGGCTTGTCTCTCTGCAGAGCTGAGAGTGTGAAAGCCTTGTTACCTGCTTTGACGGAGTGACTGTCCTTTCATCTTTAGGGAGCCTCTTCTGGCTTAGGTTGGGGCTACAAGTCAGGACTGGCAAAGATGAATTCACTGAGCCTGAGCCTTCAGCGGGAGTTCCACCTACGGCTGTTTGCTGCAAGGCAGGGAGAGGAAGCTACTCAGCAATGCAGAAGCATAAATTCTGGAGAGGGATCAGCTGCTTAGATCTATTGAAAGCGCTTCTTCAAGGTAATGTAATTATGTTGTCTAGCAGGTGACATGCAGCCTGAATACATAACCAGAACACCAGAGCTCCTTGCTTCCTGTCGCTTGCAGATGCCAGTGAGCAGAGAGAGCAATGAAATCTTTAAAACTGTGCTTTATTCAAGGGGCCAGCATGAGAAGACTGCAGATTACCATCCGAAAAATCTGTCTTCTAATTCCTCTCCACTTGGCAGATTACGTAGGGAGAAGTGGGGTGGGGACAAAGGCAGTCAGTCATTCGGGAGCTCAGGCTTGCCCCTCTAGTACTGTAATATCAGTGACTTTTCTGTTACTGGAATAAAATACTATGACCAAAAGCAACCAATAAGGGAAAGTGTTTGTTCTGGCTTATGGTTCCAGAGGGATAAGAGTCTATCATGGTGGGATGGCATGTCGGTGGGCAGAAGGCATGGAGACAGGAGCAGGAAGCTGGCTGATTACATTTGGTTGGCACATCAGGAAACAGTCAACTGGAAATAGGGTGAGGCTATAAATTCTCAAAGCCCACTTCCTCTAGCAAGGCTGCATCTTCTAAAAGTTCCATAGTCTCCCCAAATGGCACTATCAAATTGGGACCAGATATTCAAAACTCTGAGCCTGTGTAGGACGTTTCTCATGGAAACCGTTAGAGATGCTCACCACGTTTCTGAGACTTGTGGGGTCCTGTGCTTCTCTTGTCATCATCCCATGCATCTTCCTTCACTCTGAGGACATCTGGGTTCATGCACTTCTTAAAATGCTGAGTTAGGGTCATTTCTGCTGGTGTCAACTTTGTGCTCCTCCGGGGGCATCTGGGCTAGGAAAGGTTAACACAGAACGAACAAATCCTTCACAGTGTGTAAGAGCTAAGCTAGTAAGAGCAAGTGTGTGCTGGTCCTTTTCTACAATATGGAGTACAAGCGTTTCTTTATAATGTGGAATACAGAATTGTCACTCATCACATCCTGCAGTCTTACTTGAAGGACTACCCAGCATTCTCTCCTGAACTACTATTTCATTCTGTCTGAGCTTATATCCCACCCCCTCTCTCCCTTCATTGTCTTTGCTAATAAGACACTGACTATGTACAGTCTTGAGCAAAGGTCTTTCCATTGATAACTCAGCTTCATGATGGGCAGCTAGCAGAACTGATCTGTAACTCCTTCCATTTTACTCCCTAAGTATCTATGTACTTGTCCCCTGCTTTTCACTCTGTGTTTCCTGCCACCTTGAGATCCTCTGATGTACGTGGAGCTTCTGGATGCATCATGATCTATGCATTCAAGTTTAAAAGTGACACTTCCTGTGGGACATGGTTTTTTTTTTTTTTAACTACATAGTGTGTACTAGCTGTGATATGTAACTGTGAGAGTAGGGCCTCCCAGCTTAGTCCTAGATATCATCTTGTTATATGCTCCTGAAATATACTTGTTGGTATAATAGTTTCCTATCTGTATTTGAGGAAAATTTGCAGTTTTCTTGAGTAGTCTTCAGTGAATTTTGATATTAGGATAATGCAAGTTTTATAAAAAGTATGCCGGGAGTTTTGCTTTCTGTGTAGTTCTTAGAAATTATTCTTCAGAGTTTATCTCTTCCTTAACTTTTACAATCACTTTGCAATGGAAGGATAGTTAAAGCACAGTAAGTTCTAGTGACAACTCCCATTTATGTGATAATCATGTGTGTTTTGATGGTTTCTTCTAGAGTGAGTTTTTCTTACACATCTTTGAAGGAAGCGTCCATCTCATCCAAGTTGTCTAATTCCTGACCATGGTACCACCGTTAAGCACTCTCTAGTGTTTGTAGCACTATTCTTGAGTGGGTGGATCTTTGCAGGCTGAGCAGGGCCTTTGGTTGACCTCTCAGGCCAAGCAGGTCCAACCCCATGCTTCTCTGACATGTGTGGAACTGGTTTTCTCCTCTACCTGGGTGTGGCCATAGGTGCCTCTGAAGCTGGATGTTGAGACCGGCCATCTAGTGACCCATGAGGCTGAACTTCCCCCTGCACTCCTGGTGACAGTCTAGCTTTACAAGGGGGCTGTGAAGGTTCCTGGTTGCTCCACACAGGTGCTGCTTCTGTCAGAAGCAAAGACACACCAGTGATGTGGTCGTTGGTCAAGGGAAACCTTCCTTCTGTTCCATGTTTCTACCCAAATCTGGACTCCCAGCAGACCCATTACCCTGATTGTCACTCCAACGTGGAAGCAGACTGGATTTCTTTGGCAGCACCATAAAGGCCAGGGACATGGTTATCAGTCTTCAGTTCCCGTTGCCCCTCTAGAAGCCACGTGCCCAAGGAAATCCTGTTTGCCAAGTGCCCCCGTTGACTTGAGGGAACTGTGATCAAGTCTAACTGTTCTTCGGCTTCTAATTTGGTTCACATCCAGTTCTGTGAACTTCCCAGAAGTGTCAGGATTGTTAAAGGGCTGAGGTTTCCACAGTGCTGCCCTGGGCTGTGGATAATGGCTGGCTAAACTTTCAGTCAGGGAAGAGGAGCCTAACAATGCCATTCTTCCATTGTGTTGGCCTGGATACTGCGCCTCTCCTTCACACTTTCTATCACTCTTTGTTTTTATGTTACATTTGGTATTATTTTTTCAGTTAATTTCCTGCCTATTATATCTCTCTTCAGCTATATCTAGTCAGCTGATTAACCTCTTCTTTGGGTTTTGGATTTCAATATACATGATTCCAGTGTATTCCATATATTATCTACAGCATACACACGTAGTACTATGTAATATTTATCTATAACTTAAGACATTTAAATTGTTTTAGTGTTCCTGGCAGTTTTTCCATTCTGTCTTTTGTTCATGGAGATTGAGGGGATGTGGAGAGAATTCAGTGAGTACAGTGATTGCCAAGGAAACGTGAGGATTTGACTCCCTAGAGCCCACACAAAGGCTGAGGTGGCAGTGTATGTACACGCTCATAATCCCGGAGCTGGGGTGGCAGAGACAGGGGAAACCCTGGGGCTTGCTGACTAGCCAAAGAACTCTGCATTCAGTGGGAACCCCTGTCTCAAATGGTAGGGAGCTAGTAAAGATGATACTTGATGTAAGCCTCTGGGTCTTCACATACATGCACACACACACACACACACACACACACACACACACACACACACACACAGTACTGAATTTGAAGACCACATTGGAAATGAGTCATCTTCATCCTACTTGACACCGAGTGTTGTAGATTTTTTGTTCTATATGTGTGTCTTCTTGGGTCAGCTTGGGCTTTCTCATATCAAGTGTCTGAGTTCCAAGGAGTATGCCTCAGAAACAAGGTGGAAGTTCCATCACCTCCACTGATCCTAACAGTGATCAGGCAATTATTCCAATGGAGGCTTTTGCCCCTGTCTGTCAAAGAGAGCAGTGTTAAAGACTTCTGGGGGCATGCTGCAAGTCTCACAGGCACACTGACATGATCCCATTTATTCTAGACTTTGCAAACAACAATAACAACAACAAAAATGGAGTAAATGAAGGTCCTTTTAGAAGCTTTGCTAGGTAGTTAAAATTGTTTAAAAAAATTACATAAAGCACTAGCTTGGGGCACAATAGTTTTTGGAGCATCACTTTGGGTTGTATGTGTAAACATTTATATTCTTAATCCTGTGTAATAACATCTTTGCCAAGTGCCCCAACTTTTGTCTATATTTGACAGCCTATTATTCTTGAAACACAAGAATTTATATATTGTTATAATAATATTTTATGGTGTGGGGGAGGGGCTGCTAGACAGATAGGACACTCACTGAAGTGGTAATTCAGTGGAATTGAGTCCCATCCCCAAATAGCAGGATATGGTGTCATGTCCTTGTAAGCCCAGTGCTGGAATGGTTAGAGACAGGCAAATCCTGAGGGCCTGCTGGCCAGTCCATCTTACCTGATGGGCAAGCCTCAGGCTGATTAGAGATTTTTTAAAAAAACAAAACAAGGTGGATGACACTTGAGGATTGCCACATGAGATTGTCCTCTCCTGTACCTGCACATACACCCGCACAGTTTTCCTGTCTGTTTCCAAGGTCACTCAGCATCTGGAAGAACGCAGTGACTTTTGCAGATGTTGACGAGGAACATCCCCAGAGATGGTGAAGAAGGACCTTTCACAGAGGAGCCCACGGCAGGGGCTGTCAGGCAGACGGCCATGCTCCTTGTAAGGAGATCTCATGGTGCTCTCTCTACACCTGTTGGTGTTAGAGTCTCGCTGCACGTTTTGGTACCAGCAGGAGAAGATTTTAAACCTTCACATGACTTTCCATCAAGATGAGACTTTCTAATTCCATTCTGGTCTGAGTTTTCCCCAGCCAACCCCTGCACTCGACAGTTATGTTAGCTTTCCACTTAGGGATGACTTCACATCTGTCCTGCTGGCAGGGGCTTCAGAGGCACAGCCAGAGAGCCAGGCCATCTGTTATAGGGACAGCAGCCCAGGGCTTTGGTGCCATTCAAAACTGAACATCCTGAAAAAAAAAAGTGCCCTAGAAATAACCCATAAATAGTTTCCAACAGTGCTTAAGTCACGTGAGAACAAAAATCTTTCAAGTCCCAAATGTACAAATGATGCCCATTCTGGCTCTGCAGCATGTTCCTCCTTGACTCTCTTTGAACTCCGACATAGTGTTAGCATTGTTTCTTTCAGGAGAAGGGGATACATCCAGACTTGGACATATGGGGTGACTGTGCCTCTGGTCCATGAATTCATCCTCCCAAAGCTTGAAAACTTGAAAGCTAAAGTCTTGGCATCCTTTCAGCTAGACTCTGAGGCAGCAGCCTAAGTGGATCTTAATTTGAATGCAAGGATATAAATCTAATGGAAAAGACTCTTTGTGCGTATTATAAATTATTGGGAACAGTGCATTAGGAAGCCGCCTGTGTTGTCTACCGAAGGCCTGCTGAGTTAATAAAATGGAGCACCCTGTCTCTCCGTGTTCAGTGTCTAGGTGTTCTCTTTCCATGGAGAGGACAACACATTCTCCATATGCATGCCTTGCCGGTGGAAGACTGTGCTGCAGACGCACGGGCAGACCGGTGCTTCTCTTGGACAATGACACCACTGTTCCAGCCCTGCTCTGTCTGAAGCTTTAATAGCCACCTCCACTCTCATTCCCTCACATAATTCTTGGCTAATCTAATAGCTAAAACTGATCATGTTAAGATGAAACTCGTCTCTTCCGATTTTCAAACCCTTACTTCAGCCTGGGCACGTGGGGGAGAACATCAGACATCACTCTTCCTTTCATAGGCACACCCCAAGTTCTTTACATTTTTCCTCTTAAATTTTGTAATTCTCCCTCCTCCCTCTCTCCCTCCCTCTCTCCCTTCATCCCTCCCTCCTCCTCCCATCCATTCCTCCTGAGGAACCAAGTATTTTATTTACTATGTTTATATTAAATAGAATTAAAATACCCTCACAATAAATGCTTGCCACAACATGCATCAGAGAAGCAAAACATTGATACAATATGAATTTGGAAGTTAATTCCTTCCTTCTCTTTACTATTTTTTCTCTTACTGTTTCTTCATTTCTTTCTTCCTTTTCTTTAATATTTAATTTTCCCTTTTCACTGGTTTATATATTACCTAAGGGTTTATTGTGACATTGCAATGTGTGCATATCATTGATCCTTTTCTTGGACCAGTGCAGTCTACTCCATGAATGTCTTCTGCTCTTCATATTGTCTATAATTCTTTAATATACCCCTAACACTCTGGTTAAGCCATTATTTTTTAAAAATTTAAAATATAATTATAGCATTCATTTATTCATAAAGACAGCATCCTCAAATTGCATGGCCCAAAATGAAATCCAAGTTGCTGTTCAAACTCCAATATTTCTATCCCTAGCCCATGTTGCTTTTTCTCTATATATGTTCCAAGGGAATTCCTTCCAGTTTGCCATGCCTTTGTGACTGGGCTATATTCACTCCTCTGCTTGGCATAATATTTTACCTCTATCCTTTAAGACAATGTCTAATTCTTCTTTCAAGTTCATACTTCAACATCACTTCCTTTCAATGGTTTGGGCAAAGTCTTTATGCAGGGGTCTGTTTGGGGGCCACTCTTGTGATCAATACCTGGAAAACACTCCCAGAGAAGAATCAAATATGAGATGATTGTAGCAATGTGCTCAGCTCATCCCATGGGGACCATCAGAGCCAGGATAGATTTGTGACTTTGAAGATGCATCTCACTTGCAAGGAGTAGACTTAGCCTGCATCTGCCAGAGTCAGGGTGCCACCAGAGAAAGGGTGAGCTTTGACAAGGTATTCCCTTTGTTTGTGGTGGTAGGGATCAAACTCGGGGCCTTGTGTATTCCAAGCAAGTTATCTATTCATGGAACATATTCCTGGTCAATATGTCGCCTTTCAAAGGTTGGTATTCAGTGGCCATCCTCCTGGATCCAGTCATGAGGGAGCTTCCAGGGCTCCCCATAGCCTTCATGACACTCATTCCCTCTCTCTCTATCTCTTTTTAAGATCTCTGGCAAACTGACTCAGTGCCGTTTTCTTTCTCCTGATATCTGGAAATATATACTCTCCATTTTTAGTGGTTACTCCAGAATTTTAAGCATGCTTAGTTCAAAATTTATCTTACATATATATACTGCTCATGGTAATGTGGTACATAAGGACGTTTTCATAGAAGAGTGTGTTGTATGTTGAATATTTTCCTCCATATATTACCTCCCCTTTATTCCATTTTCTCTCTTGTTAATCTCCATTTGTTCCCTTGTCTACTTTCATGTTATATATACATACATGTTTGAGATAGACAGACAGATGATATAGATAGATAGATAGATAGATAGATAGATAGATAGAGAGAGAGAGATGGACAGACAGACAGACAGACTGAGTTAACTGAACTGCTCCTGTAGAGAAAGAACCCTGACTAACACAATATGATCATCTCTAGTTGCATTCATTTTCATACAAGGGCATAACTTCACTCTATAGCTGAATAAGATTCCACTGTGTGTGTGTGGGGGGGGTACATTTTCTTTATCTGTTCTCCGTTGTTGGGCACTTAGTTTTCATAATTTAGCCATTGTGAATAGTGCTGTAATAAATATTGATGTGCAATTATCTTTGTGATGTTGATATGGAATCCATCAAATACATATCCAGGAGGGTATAGTTGGTTCGTGAGGTAGATGTAGTTTCAACTTTTGAGACATCCTCACAGTTCCACGTTCCTTTTCCTAAGTGTTCTCTTCAGTGGTTCTCTTGGTGAGGACTTTCTCAAGGCACAACATCGTCTTCATCTTCCTCATCTGAATTCTCTTGTTTGCTTTGCTCTTGGATGATCAGCTGATGGGTTATTAGAACAATTACAGGTTTTTAAAAAATGATGATTTTTCTGCATGTGAATAACACATTCATCCTGATTTCTGTGGTTTTAGAGGAGTTTTTGATTGGGACCAGTTCCTCATGAGAGTCTCAAATAGGACCTCAGGTATGATATCCCAGATTGCCAAGAAATGAACTCCTCAGTTCTGGAGTGGACCTCTGGAATATCACACTGTCTTTCCTAGTCAAAATATCTTCTCTACCAGAGGAAGAAAGTAGAGAAGGAAACAGGGGGAGGAAAACTCCTATTCATTGTCACAAAAATCCACCCTGGGGCAACTCAGCAGAAGTCTCTGCTCTGGCTAAATACCCTCGCTTCTATTATTGTGGAGAGTGAACTATTACCCCTCTTCCGTTTCTGATGCCTCGATCAGCCCTTGAGGCAGTGTTAGGATTGGCCATCTTCATTCTTATTTAGGGGAGAATCAGTTCATTCTGATTCTCTGATAGGACTGTGAAGAGAATGGGAGCTGAACCCCATTAAGTGAGGCAGGCTTAGGCTTCAGGAGAAGATGAATTATTAACAGGCAGAATCTGAACCAGCTTGGCAAATGGAGCAAACTGTTCTGGTTAACTCAGGAGATTTCCTTGGAAGCCATTGTAACCCTGGTATCTTGTTATGTCTGCAGAGAGGATCAAGGAGATGTGCTTCTTCTGATAACGTGCAATGGTGCCCAAACTGAGCACCAGGACAATGAATGTCACTTCTGACTTACTCTAGGTTGATGCTCTCTACAAATTCTATAGTTCACAACTATGAATATTTATTGATGTTATCATATACAGAATCTACCTATAATATCTACTTTCCATTTGCAAAAAGGATTTGAGATCAACTTATGCAAGATGGGAACACTTCTAAAAATATGAATAAAAATGAGGGTCAATTAGTGTAAGAATGAATAAATACATGTGTATTTCAGTGCTTGATTCAGATGTAGGGTAACATACAGTTATTTTCTACTTCAGAGGTTTTGAATAAATATCTTCTATGGATTTCTCTCTTCACCCCCTGCCCCCAACATGACTTAAATATTCAACACTATCTAAGATGCTATGCTAGAAATACAAACTTTCCTAGGGATTTTCAATAAAATAAAAATGAGAGCTTAAGCTCATGTTTGGTGGGCAGAACCTTTGTAAAGGTTCAGAAATTGTTCAGAGGGCTGGAGAGAAGATCAGAGCACCCGCTGCTCTTGCAGAGGACTCCAGTCTCTTTTCCAGCACCTACATGGTAGCTCACAACCATTCCTAACTCCGGGTCCAGGGGATCTGAGACCTCTTTGGATCTCAGTGTTCAACGGGCATACATGTGGTACATAAACATGCATACAGGTGAAATATCAGATCGTTTTTAAAAAAAGAAAGAAATTGTTAGGGAAAGAATCTATAGCAAAATCCACATCAAATCACAATTCCCTAACAATCAAACAAATATTATCCCGTGACTCAAGAAACCTTTATGCTAATGTTAAAATGAAAGTTTTCAGAAGTCCTGCAAGCTTTGATTAAATATCATTGAGTTTCAGATAAGAACATCACCCTAGCTGACAGCATCTAGTTCTATAGGTTCAGGTAGAACAAGGACAATAAGCAGAGTGATTCTTTTAGCCAAGGCTGTCCTTGAAAGTGTCATTAAGCTTTGTTTGTTATATCTTCATGTGCCGCAGAATAGCTCATAGAAACGTCCCTTGCTCAAGTGAAGCCCAGGTGCCTTGGCTACCTTCCGATTACTGTGGCAAAACACCATGATCAAGGCAACTGTTGAATGAAAGCGTTTTAATTTGAAGCTTACGACTTCAGAGATCTAGAGTCCATAATGGTGGAGCCAAAATATGGCAGCAGTAATAGCTGGGAGCTTATATCTTGATTTGCAAGATGGAAGCAGAGAGTGAAACGTGGGAAGAAGACAAGAGGCTTTTGAAACCTCAAAGCCTGCCCTGAGTGAAATAACCCTTACAACAAGGCCACACCTCCTAATCCTCTCCAAACAGTTGAATCAACTGGGGACCAAGCAGTCACACTTAAGAGCCTATAGGAGCCGTTCACATTCAAACCACCACACCAAGTGAAGCTTGGTGCCTTGATCAAAGAAACCTATGTTATGAGGCTGCTTTTCTACCTTTTGATCTAAGACTATGAATATAAGGTGATTGGACTTAGTTAGTTCTCCAACTTAAAAATGAGGGTGTGAAAGTGGCATCTATTTGAGCATCAAGATATTTCAAATTTTGAATCTCAATCATTTTCTAAGCAAGCATTCCTTATGCTGGACTGCACGACCTTTGGTGGAGTCCCCTGGGGAACAATGGATACACTATGTGATTTAAACTATGATAGGTTGGATATGGCAAAAAGATTTGAAACTTAGGATGTTTCAGTGATTCTTCTCTCTCTCTCTCTCTCTCTCTCTCTCTCTCTCTCTCTCTCTCTCTCTCTTTCACACACACACACACACACACACACACACACACACACACACACACACACACACTTTCTATCTTTTTAGCTGGTCTTGGACCTATTCTGCAGGGATCTTTCCTACCTGTTCTTCAAAATCTGGAAAAGTATCCCTCCTGAGGAACCTTCAAAGTGGTATGTCCACAGACTCTCAGACCTCTCCACTCACACCTCCAACAGGCTAACACTCAAGAACCTTAAGCGTCTAATGTCTTGACACTGTCCTCTATCATAAGCCTTCTATATTAGTGACTCTTCTCATCACTGTGACAGAATACTGGACAAAGGCAGTTTAAGGCAGGAAGGGCTTAATTTGGCTCACAATTCTAGGGTACAGTCCACTGTGGTCTGTATAGGGACAGGATGTCTGTGTCTGGGACATCTTAGCAGCAGGGTCATAGCAGCAGGAGTTTGAGGAGGCAGCTGCTCAGTTCACTCTCTCCTTTTTGTTCAGTCCAGGACCACAGCCTATGGGTCGGCACCACCCTCATTTAGAGTGCTCTGCCAATCTGAATGATGAAATTCATTCACAGACATAGATCTGCCGCTCACTCCAGTTCCAACATCACCAAGGTCAGTTTCTGTGCTATAAATGGTCAAGTGGTGCTCGTGTGTGTGTGTGTGTGTGTGTTTAGAGGCTAGAAGTCAACCTTGGGTGCTATTCCTCAGTAGCCTCCTACCTCATTTGATGAGATGGGGTCTTTTCATGGCCTACAGCTGGATGAGGCTAGCTGGGCCTGGCTGGCTGGTGAGCCAGAAGGATCTTCCCGCCTCTCCCTTCTTAGTACTAGGATTGCAAGTGCATGCACCACCATGCCTAACTTTTTCCTGTAGGTTCTGGAGATTAAGTTCAGTTCTCCTGCTCATGTGACATGCATTTTACTGACAGTTATCTCCCCAGGCCCGGGAGACACCCATTTTTAAGAGGATTTAGCACTAAGCTGTCTGGGGTTTCCTCTCAGCCTGAACATGTCTTAGGCATAGGTTGAGATGGCATTTCCAGCTTTAGGTCGACTAGAGAGGCCTTCCTGTTTTGTTAAGAGCATTGTGCATTCACCACGGTCTGTCTACCCACATTCCAGGAAAGCTCTCTATGGCCTTGCTCCTAAGGAATCCAGGCTGCCTTAACAATGGCTCCCTTGTCGTCCTGAGACACTGGTGGCCACAGACAGCACAGCATGCCCCGTACTTCGGAAGCCTAAATCTCTTCACAGCATACTTTGGAATAATTTAATGCTAAATCATGTTTGGTTTCCAATGGTTGCCATAGAAATCTACTGAATTTAGGCAATTTATATTGAGAATTCTGACAGGTGAACCAAACCAGACTAAATAATTAACAATACAGTGAAAATGCTGAGCGGAGAGGTAATAATTCTAGTGCTTAAGAGCTGATGCAGGTGGGATGGGCGGAGCTTCTGAAAAGCCCCAGCTTCTGTTCTGGCCTGTGTCGTGAGGGCCTCCCAAGAAGAGAGAGCACTTCCGATCTTCTCTTTCATGTGGGGCTGCTGAGGATGCTCCCTTTTCCTGTCAGCCAGGCCATTAGAGAGCAAGGTGAGAGGCTGTCTTCTCATTGGCTGTGGATGCCCTCTCATTGGCAGCAAGTCTCACATAGCCAGAGCTGAGGAATTACCTTGCACTTCTGGTACTCCTACAGCCAACTCCTGAGTTTCTGTAGAGCAGTGGCTCAAATCCAGTCTCCATTCTTCCTAGGCAGGCACTCTGTCAATAGAGACACTCACCAGTCCTAACTTAAGAGTAAGCATGTTTAGAAGTAGTGTGCAGAAACTCTGTGCATTGTGTGAGCAGACATGGGGATTAGGCAAAGGGAACAGGTACTAGGTGGCTCAGTTAATGGACATACTCTCTTAAGTGCAGACCTCATTTTTACAGTGTATGTATAGTAGACTTCTACTAGGGACATAGCCTGACCAAGGTTCTGGATGGAGTGTGTGTGTGTGTGTGTGTGTGTGTGTGTGTGTGTGTGTGTGTGTGTGTTTGTGTGTGTGTGTATGTGTGTGTGTGTGTGTTTGTGTAGGTCAGAAGTCATTCCTCAGGTTCTAGCCACCATTTTTTTGAGGCAGGCTCTCCCAATAGCCTGGGACTCATTGATTAGGCTAGACTGGTTGGCCAGTGAGCCTAGTGATCCTTCGGTCTCTTTGTCCCCGGTTCTGGCATTACAAGAGCACACTAACACAATTGGCTTTGTTACATGGGTTCTGGGTATTGAACTTGGGTCCTCATGTTTGTGCTCAGGCACATCACTGTCTGTGCTACGTACTGTCTTAGTTAGGGTTTCTACTGCAGTGAAGAGACACCATGACCATGGCAACTCTTATAAAGGAAAACATTTAATTGGAGTGGTTTGTTACCATTTCTGAGGTTTGGTCCATTATCGTCATGGTAGATTTGGTGCTGGAGAAGGAGCTGAGAATTCTTACATCTTGAGCTGCAGGCAATAGGAAGTGGATTGTGACACTGGGCACAGTTTGAGCATATATGAGACCTCAAAGCCTGCCTCCTCAGTGACACTTCCTCCAACAAGACCACAACTACTTCAACAAGGCCACACCTCCTAATAGTGCCACTCCTTTCAGGGGCCATTTTCTTTCAAATCACCACAGTATCTAGCCCAGAAAGTGGAAGTTTCCTTACTTCACTACCAAAACATGGTTAACTATTTTCTGAATATCCTTAAAGAAAGTGAAAATAATATTTGTGTGTAAAATCTGTATATGTAATATCATTTTTGTTTGGAAGGAGTCTGGTGGAAGATCCACCTCAACTCCCCTCCCGATCTCTTTCCCTAAACTCGCCCTTTCAAAGTCCGCCAAACACAGCTCTTCCCCAAGAGAGGCTCAAGACCTCTCCCACAGGGTATATAAGCGGCATTCCTGAAAACAGTCATGTGGGTTCTTCCAGTCTTGCATCCCATCTCCTCTCTGCGGGGCCAGGGATCACCTGGGAACACTTTACCCATTAAACCTGGGCTTTCCAACTGGGTCTGACTTGGTTTGTTGCGTCAGTGGAGAGGCCTTCAGGAGGCCTAAAACGTATAAATTTTTACATTGTTAAATGCAATTATACTATGTACCTTCCATGTACCTTGATTTTTTTGACTATCAAATTAATAAATCAGCACACATAACCCTATCTCATTAGAACATACTGTTTTATTTTATATTTTATAAAAATCAGTATTTTATTCAACAATTTCCATACTTATATGTGTGTTTCAAAAATAAATAAATAAAAAGTCTGGCAAGGAAGTCAGAGATGCCCTTTTTCACAATCATGTGTCCAATGCCTCAAGTTTTCAGGGGCCCCTCAGAGGACCAGCTTGTTTCAGCCACCTTGGAGTGCTGATGAAAGCGGAATTAACGTAGCTGTCTGACGTCAGGGACAACAGGAAGGGCAGTCTGTGTCCCTGGGACCATAGTGCCATCTCCCTGGATGAGCATGACAATGTTGAACGATGACTTCATCTTCGTGGTTTTGCAGGGCACAGAAGGGTGTGTCTGTGCAGTGGCTAAGGTTCTCCCGAGGCTGCCAGTCCCCCATTGGTGCTGCTGATCTCCCTGCTGGCGAGGAGTTGCCCTAGACGGTGACACTACGCTGCACACAGCTGGTGGCTGCAGTGTGCTCGTCTGTCCAGAGAAGTGCTGACAGGCAGAGACAGCAGCAGACCCTCCAACAGACAGAAACAACACAGAGCCTCCAACAGGCAGAGACAACAGCAGATCCTTCCTCCAACAGGCAGAAACAACAGCAGATCCTTCCTCCAAGAGGCAGAGACAACAGCAGGGCCCTCCAATCAACTTCTCCATCAGAAAGGAGGCTTGGGCAGAGTGTCCCATGACCCAGCTTCCTGAAGAGTCACCTGACTTCAGTGTTACTTGTCTGGGAATGCTGACAGGACCCAGTGCACCCTGGATGCCTTGGAGTCACTAAGAGCACATTCTCTTGAAGAGGATGCAGGTTAACTTCAAAAAGCCAAGCAGCAAGTCACAAGAAAGCAGAGACCCGCAGCAGAAGAGGTGGAACAGCACCTGTTTAAAGACGGCACAATCTCACGTTGTAAGGACCCCAACCAGTCCCTTTACAAAAGCCCTTCCATTCACGAACTTCAGTGAAGTTGCTGGATGAAAAAAGTCAACATTCGAAAGCAACTGTTTATACACACAGACAGTGAGCAGGAAATTAGAAAAAAGAGACCATTTGCAGTATTACCCAAACCAATAAAAAAAATGCTTGAGCTAAAGAAATCAAATGATTTTGTTCTAAAAGCTATAAAACAATGATAAAACAGTAAAGAAAAACAAGGAAAGGACAAACCTTTATGAGCTAGGAAGCTTAATTTTATTCAAATGCCCAGATTACTCAAAGTGGGTTTAGAGGTATTCCAAAACCGTATTAAAATTCTCGTAACATTTAGAATAAAAATAGAAAAGTGATATGGGGAGATGGCTGTCTGTAAAGTGCTTGTGGCCCAAGCGTGAGGACCTGAGTTCAGTCCCCAGATCTCACACAAAAAGCTGGGAACCATGGTGTGTGCTCCAGTCCCATTGCTGAGGAGGTTCCAGAGACAGATGGAGGCCCGGGAACCAGTGACCGCTAGCTTAGCTTAGTTACTTCAGAAAAACAGACAGATGCTGCCTGAAGCATGAGAGCTGAGGTTGTCCTCTGGCCTTCACGTGCATGCACAGCTATGTGCACATGCAGTTGCACACTGTGTACACACACACACACACACATGCACGCATGCACGCATGCATGCATGAGAGGGGGCAGTGGGGAGGGAGAGAGAGGGAGCAGAGAAATCTGAAATTACTACAGTGCCACAAAAGACCCTATCTTCAGCAAGAAGAAAAGGCAGTATACTTCCTGATTTCAAAACGTATCAAAATGTATCAAAAGGCTGCAAGGCTGCAATAATTGAGGCAGTATGATCATGGTACTGGCACAAAGACTGGCATACAGACCAAAGGAATTGACTGGAGAAGTCAGTAGTTCAATCTAAACATTTATACCAACTTAGTTTCAATAGTACTCAATGGAGAAGGGGCCATCCATCCAACAAATGATGCTGGGAATTGAAAATCCATATACAAAGGAAGGAATTGTGCTATTAACTTTACACAAAATCTGTTCCAAATAAATTTAGACCATAAAATGATAACTTCTAAAGAATGCATGAGAGAGACTTTATGGCATTGGTTTTGGTGGAGATTTTATAGGTAAGAAACCAAAGCAGAGTAGACAACTCAAAAGCGATTTCACAGTCAAGGAAACCATGCACAAGGCAGAAAGGTGGCCGGAGCATCGGGAGAAAACACCAGCAGACTTTTACCATTTTTATCTAGTAAGGAGTTAGTATCTAAAATACATTCAGAATTCTCCCAACTCAATGGCGAAAAAGAAGAAGAAGAAGAAGGAGGAGGAGGAGGAGGAGGAGGAGGAGGAGGAGGAGGAGGAGGAGAAGAAGAAGAAGAAGAAGAAGAAGAAGAAGAAGAAGAAGAAGAAGAAGAAGAAGAAGAAGAAGAAGAAGAAGAAGAAGAAGAAGGAGAAGAAGAAGGAAAACAACCAGACCAACAACAAGAAGCTAAGAAAAATAGAGTAATGACTGACTCTGGATGTCTGGATTTGTCTCCAAAAAGATACACCTGGGCACCTGGTGCCCAGGTGCCCAGGTGTGTTCGAAGATGTTGTCACTTGCCATCAAGGAAATGCAAATGAAAACCACACTGAGGAATCCCCTGCACTATTTAAACAACTACTGCAAAAATGCTGAAGTGCCGACAAGGATGTGAGAAACCGGAAGCCATGGCTATTTCGGGTGGGAATGCCGCTGGTGAAGCAACTGTGGGCGGGCAATCTAGATAGAACGCAAAAACTCAGACTAGAACAGCCACGAAACCCCACAGGCCTCAATTCTGGGAGCACACCCCAAGGAATGGAAACTGGAATGTTGAGAGCCACTGTTGGTGATAGCGCAGGTATTAAATTCACCCGCAAGTCCAATGAAAGATGAATGGATGAAGGAGGCGCAGAGTGTACCAAGTATGAAGCCTTACAGAGGTGGGGCAGCGTGGATAGCCTTGGGAGCAGTGCCCCCAAGCAAATAAGGAAGGCTACAGAGCATCTGCAGCTTGAATCCACATTTAGGAAGCACCTGATGTCAGTACACCCAGAATCAGAGCGGAGTGCACTTTCCAGGAGCTGCAAGAAGAGATGAGCATAAAAAGTTGAGTTATGCAAGAAGAAGGTTCTAGAGATCTTCTGTACACTATTGACCCTGCACTTCACACTATATGGTGTGTTTAAATATTTAAAAGACCAGTGTTAACTGTTAGCACCACAATAATATAAATGAAATTGAGAATCAAGAAGACAGACAGATATCTGCCTAGATTTACAATAGAGATGCCTCTCTAAAATTATCTAATTTAATATTACAGGTGTATATTTTTAAATAATGGTCTGGAGTTCCAAAAATTAAGTTATACCACATATGTAAGAAAAAGACGTAAATATATCTGTTTCCTGCTGTCTCTTTCAAGTCAAACAACATTTTCTTGTTTTCCATTTGGAATAGGATTTCATGTAGCACACAGGCTGTCCAGGAACTCAGCTAAGTCTCCTGCCTCTGGCTTCTCAGTGCTGGAATGACCCATGTGCATCAACATGCCTGGCTTGCATGATGCTGGGGGTGGAACCCAGGGCTTGTTATATGCACTCTACCAACCGAGCTACTCCCCGACCCATTTTTGATGTGTAAACTTTACAATTGGTAATGGAGAAAAGAGGCATTTTGTTTTTGCTGCTAAGAGAGCAGATTGCTTTGGAAGGAGAGGAGCCTGAGTGAGAGGTCACTGCAAACAATATACTGTAGATGTGGTTTTCAACTTCCATTTCTGTCATGTGGTCAGTTCTGTCATGTGATCAGTCAGCAAAAATCAGTCAAGGCAAGTTTCGTCTTATTGACACCTTGCAGAAGTAAAATAAGTAAACTAAAATCCTGAAGGATTTTTTTTTCAAACCTTACAGCAGCTCGTGGCACTGTTGTCCAATGCCAACTCCACGCCTGTGTGCCAGAGCTGCCCACTTTACAGCAGCATTTCTGGAAACTTTTGGAAGATCAGGGATCTAGTTAACCGTGGTAAGAGTCCAGCTCAGTATGCCTGAAAATGAGTGTACGTATCAGTATGACACCTCAGGGTGATTTAGATTTCTAACATGTCATCATCAGTTGGTAGAAACAGTGGCATGTGTGAAGAGTGGAGTTGTCACCCCTTGTCCCACTGTGACTGTGTTTGACTTTGGCTGTTCAGTCTCTGATTTTGCTCTCAGCTTTAGATTACTCAGTCATGTCTTAGCTATATCATGATGAAATTAAGCCAGAAAACAGAAACTTTGTAGAACATCAATACTGTTTGTTTGCTTGCTTGCTTGCTTTTGAGAGATAAGGTCACATGTAGCCTAGGTTGGCCTCTAATTCTCTGTATAACTGAGGAGGAGCTGGAAATTCTGACCCTCCTGCCCCTACATCCTGAGGCTGGGATTACAGGTGTGTACCACCGTATCCAACTGAGATACATCCCCAGCACTGCGCTGCATGCACTTTGTGTGAGTGTGTGCGTGTGTGCGTGCGTGCGTGCAGTAGAAAAAATATAATCTTAAAGTTTTCCTGGATTTGACTCCTAAAGTATCAAGTCAACTAATTGCAGCAGAATGCTGGAGATTCCTCACTTCCAAGCAAAGTTTATCAACATGCTTGCTCTGTGACAGTTATGGGGACACTGTGAACACAAGTCTGTTCACACCAGAAAGGGCACAGAGCACAGAGAAAAGAAATGCTTCACTTCAGCACAGATGAGTGAGCCAGCCACTTCACTGGGGAGGGAAGGGGGACAGAAGACTCCAGAGCAGCTGCACCCCGGGAGGTCCACCCTGTGGGTGTCTCTTCATGGAAGCTGCATCCTTGGGAAGCCCCGACAGCATGCCTTAAACTTCCTGAACAGCCTTCAATCAGCTGTGCGAGGAAAGCTTCATTCCCAGGTATCCTTAATGCTGGTGTAACCTTGGTGAGGGGCTTGGGAATCTTAGAAGGATCAGGAACACCCAAGAAATGAAGTTGTTTATTCTTGAGTCTTAGGAGGCTCTTCCTCTCTCCAGGAGGAAATGTCTCTATCAGAGGAAGCCGTTCCATAGCATTGCTGCACAAAAAAAAAAAAAACAAAAAACAACAACAAAAAAAAACCAAGCAAGTTTGTTAAGTCTATAGTAGAGTTCACATTTTTTTTTTAATTTACTTAAATAGTCATAGCCAGGCAAATGCTCACTGGGAAACATGAGAAGTCATACAGAGCAAAGGGCTGGGAGCTGAATTCTCTTACTGCCTTTACTTTTTGTCCAACACTGACAGAAAGAAACTTTTGCATTATTTTGTGAATAATGCAAAAAATATGAAAGAAAAATAGAAGGGAATTGGGATTCCCACGAAACTCACAGTTTTCTGCTGAGTAGTCAAACCAGTGGAAGAAAATGCCAGGAAAGTCCCTGACGTCCGCCTCAAATTGTCAAATAAGCAATAGTACAGGCAGATGGGCAGGAGTCTGGATGGGAGACATGGCTGAGACAGGGAGCCTTAAAGATAGGGATCTGAGAGCCTGCCCAGCAGCAGGAGCAGACAGGATGTCTCCAGAGTAGAAGAACCCCACTTAATCTGAGGGTTACTCTCACTGATAGACAAATCCCTCAGAATGCAGGTGCTCAGAGAAACCCAAATTGCTGTTTCTAGCAGTCTGGTTTTTGTTGATGGTGATGGTTTGGTTTGGTTTTGGTTTGTTTGTTTGTTTGTTTTCCATTATGCCTATACCCAAGTGTGTGTGTGTGTGTGTGTGTGTGTGTGTGTGTGTGTGTGTGTGTGTGTGTTTGAAGGGGTTGCTTTTCTTATTTTTTTCTTCTCTCTCTATCTCCTTCCTTTCTTCCATCTTTTATTTATTTATTTATTTATTTATTTATTTATTTATTTATTTATTATTCGTTTGAAATATCACATCACAAAGTGGCTTTATAGGTGAGTACCAGGAGAATTTCGTGGAAGGCAGCATCACCTGTCTGGCTGTCGCAGTACTTCATGATGTTACACTGTGTTCTGCTATATACTTTGTTTCATCATCTGTTTTTGGTCACAAAATATCACAGTTGCCAGCAGTGGTACCAAACATGGTGTGGCAGGCCCTAAGGCACAGTTAGCTCAAGGCCAACCTGAAATGCAGTCACATTATAATGTGCAAAATGTTGAGGATCTGTAGTTACCCCAGTAGCCATCACTGTTCCCAGAGAAGCACGAATCTGGCAGTGGAGAGGTGACTCCATGCTTAAGAGCACACACTACTCCTCCAGAAGACTAGAGGTCAGGTACCAGCACACATGTTGGATAGCTCATAACTACCTGTAACTCCTACTACAAGATATCTAAACACTCTCTTCCAACATGGGCAGGCACCTACACACACACACACACACACACACACACACACACACACACACACACACGTAAATAAAATTACAAAATATAAAATGCCATCACCGACCTGCAAAGAAATGGCCATGGTACACTCCTGACTTCTGCACAGCCTGAACCAAAGACTGTTTTTTTTTTTTTTTAATTGTTGGGGTCAAATAGCCACCACCAACACAAAATGAAGGTAGGCAAGCTAACAGGTACTTGATGCAGGCACTGAACAGCAGGAGTCCCTCTATTCTTCAGCATGATGCTCTCTCAGCAGGATAGGAAATGCAACTGTATGTTCTGGGTGGCGGGGGGGAACATCCTGGATGAGAGATAAATTCTACAGACTGCCAGTCATGGACTGCATGTCTGCTTAGCATTCATGTGATGGAGTGGAATGTGTGCAGAATTGTACTCCACACTAGGACACTCCGGACATCCTCAGGAAAAGCATTTGTGTTATTGTTAGGGCTGTGAGCTGACTGGCCCCTTTGTGATAGAATTGCCTTTTTCTTGAACAAATGCCTGATAGACATAAGGCATATGCTGTTCATACATGGATATCTAGAAGACATTTTCTTGAAAATAAACAGATGAACCTGTCACTTCAAGGAAGCCAAGTGGTAGTGTATGTTGTCTGTGATAAACTTTGAGCTTTTCAAGTGAAAATTGGAATTCTGAAAACTTGTATCCGCCACCACGATCTTAGCAGCTTCCTGATATATCACGGCTTTGCTGACAAGATCCGTGGCGATAGTGATGAATGTGGTTTTCATATTACACTAGAAAAAAATGTGTTAACATTCGGCAGTCATGTACAATGTACTAAATCACAGTACTGCAATGCAGTGAGTGATAATAAAGTTATGCGTGGGCAAATGTCCTGCCAGAGATCATAACCAAAGGATTTTGATATAACAGATATGGAAGATGATATGGATGTGGTTCAAAATTCAATTTTAGGGCTCAGGATGTAGCTCAGTTGGTGGAGAGCTTGTCTGGCATGTTTGAAGCCATAGATTTGGTCTCCAGCCCCACAAAACCAAACATTGTGGTGCACATCCACAATCTCAGAATTGTTAGCATGCTGAAGGGGGAGGACCAGAAGTTCGAGGTCATCTTGAGCTTTCTAGGGGGTTCAGGGCAAGTCTGGGGGCATGAAGTTTGTCTCAAAAGTGTTTTTCCCAACATTTAAAAGTTATTACCAGAGGAAACTCTTTGTATGTATCTACAGGGTGGCTTTAGCACACTTCAGTCAGCCATACTGGAAACACAAAGGCCACTTCTTTACGTTTTTTCTTTTCAGGAAAAGTTAGTAGTTATTTTTCAGACGTTGTGGACCCTATGTTAATACGTTTATCACTAATGTTTCTAAATAAATTAATAGAATAAATAGGACATTGTCCATGTTCATTTCCAGTTTAGTGATTACCAATAGCTATAACTCACATGAGTGCAAGCTCTCTGTACTTCTCAGACTTGTATAAAATTGCCAAGAGTTCAGGAGTACATAGACTTTGGGAAACCCTACACCAAGTGCCAGAGAGAGCCTGGAGGAGGAGATGGAAGGCACCTTGTGAACCTGAAGTGGATGTTGTTAAACTCGAGTGGTAATAGTAATGCTGGGATGGGTTTATAGAAAAGGTCTGGCACTTGGGAGGCAGAGGCAGGCGGATCTTTGTGAGTTCGAGGCCAGCCTGGTCTACAGAGCGAGATCCAGGAAAGGCACAAAGCTGCACAGAGAAACCCTGTCTCGAAAAACCAAAAAAAAAAAAAAAAAAAAAAAAAAAAGGAAAGAAAAGATCTGGAGCAGGCACAGTGCTGGGATGAGTTTATAGAAGAGATCTGGAGCAGGCACAGCACTGGGGTGAGTTTATAGAAAAGGTCTGGAGTAGGCACAGTGCTGGGATGAGTTTATAAAGAGATATGGAGCGGGCACACACCGGTCACCCTGGCACCCAAGGAGTCCAGGTAGGGAGATTATAATGTTTTAAATTTTTGTGTGTGTATTTGAGTACAAGATGACAGGTACCTGTGGTCATGGTTTATGGAGGTTAGAGAACAAACTTGGGTACTGGTTCTGATCCATTTTGTTTGAATCAGATTTCTTGCTGCCTCTACCCACCTCATACATCAGGCTAGTTTACCTGGGAGCTTCTGGTCTCCTGACCCCACTTCCCATCTACCTGAACCCTGCTGGGATACAGACTCATGGCTCTGGTAACCTCTTGGACAGGGCTTCCTGGAGTCAGAATTTAGATCCTGCCAGATTCTTCACCCAGTAAGCCACGCTCCCTGTCTATGGACCATGATTTTGATGCCAGCCTGGGTATAGAGAGCCCATCTCAATCCCTTATCTCCAAGAAACAAAGGGAAAAAGCCAGTGGGCTCAATTGGATTAAAAATTGGGGCTTTAGACAAGAGAGGGAGGGGTGCTGAGTAAATGTCTAAAGGGATATTGTATATAAAATAAACATTCCCATGCATTTATAATAAAAAGTCATATACATGTATAATATGTCTAGACATGAGGCTGTGGCTGCTCTGTACCACGTGGATTTAGGATAAGTAAGTTTGTTGAGGAGGATGGGAACCTTCTTCTTCCCCACCTCCCAGCCAGCATAATATACAAAGTTGAGTTAGCTCCTGGGGATCGTAAAACAGTGTAAGTTTGGGGGAGGTGTTCCCCCTCTCCAGTTGAACTCTATAACCTTGCTCACATATGCAACATGAATCACCTCTCATTTTATAGGAAGAAATAAGACTTTCATGTGAAATATATGATATATAAGTATGTATGCACATTATATGCATTGTGTATACATATCATTTGATTCCATTCACCCCTCCCTTGTTTCCTATTTTTCTTGAATATGTGCCTTTGTCTGTTGTCTCGATCCTTTATGTACTATACAAATGATGTAAAGAATGAAGACTGGCTTGGGAAGCTGGAGTGTGGCTTGGTTGGTAGAGCACTGGCCTAGCGTTAAGGAAGCCCTGGGTTCAGACTCCAGCACTTCATAGACCTAGGGTGATGGGCTACCCCAACACGTGGCGATAGAGGCAGAAAGATCAGATGTTTAGGTTCATCTTCAGCTGCAAAGGAAGTTCAAGGCATGTCTGGGCTACATGAGATTCTGTCCCAGTAAAAGAAAATAAAGAATGATTTTGCAGTAGACAAGAAAACTTCTCTGGCAGCAATTTAAGGAGGACCCCTGCTGTCAGTGATTTTAGCTGTGGTTGGTAATGTTCACTCTGTCTTTTTTCTTTTGTGTGTTTTATATTTTGTTTCTTTGTTATTGAAAGTGTCATTGTTTGATATTTTTGTCCCAGTATTGAAAATAGATAATGGTAAAAATGAATAAAAAATAAGGCTTTTCCATGGAAGCCCTAGGTTTTGGTAATCCATTAATGATTAATAAGTATTTACAAATCAGCCTCTGCTGTGAGCTTCTGTTGTGGACCTCCATTGGCTGAACACTGAGGTCAGGCTGAAGGAGGTACTCAAGGCAGCATGAGTTCTCACAGCTTGCAGGTCTCAGTGAGAGACAGCAAGACCAGGTGCTACTGGAATGTTGATGTTTACTCTCAACCACAAGAATGGCAAGGTGACAGACCTGTGTAGAAGTGACAAGAAAGTGAAAGTGGGGAGAGAGACACTGAAAATGACTTTGTACTGCTTTGGGAAGGAGATCAGGAGAGTTGGTCAGCTCTTTTGAAAATATCTATCATCTATCTATCATCTATCAATCTACCGATTTATCTATCTGTCATCTTTCTACCATCTCTCTATCATCTATGTATCTATCATCTGTCTACATACCTATCATCTATCTATCTATCTATCTATCTATCTATCTATCTATCTATCTATCTATCTGTCTATCTAATCTATCTATCATTTATCTATCATCTATCTATCATCTATCTAGCCATCATCTATGTAACTATTATCTGTCTATCTTCATCACCATCTATCTACTTATTCATGTGTTTGCAAGTGTATATATAGTCTATGGGCATGTGTGTGTGTGTGCATGTGTACATGAATGTGTGCAGAGGCCTAAGGAGGACATTGGGTGTCCTTCTCTGTCACCCTCTGCCTTATTCCTTTGAATCAGAGTCTCTAACTGAACCTGGAGCTGGGCTAGTAGCCAGCAAGCCCCAGGAACATTCAGGTCTCTGCCTCTCACAGTGCTGGGATTTCAAGCATGCTTACTATGTGCTGCTTTTTATTTGAATTCTGGACGTCCAAACTCAGATCCTCGGGCCTGCACGGCAAACGTTTGACCCACTGAGCCATCTCCCCGGGCCAGCAGTCAGATCTGGTGATATTTTTATGGATGTGCAGATAGTTACTAACTTCCTATTACTCAGCTTGAAATTTTTATGTCAAAATATATTATTTCCAAAGAAACTTCCTGCATTTTAAGACTTGATGATAATTATTTCTTCCTGTATGAAGTTGAATTGTTTTGAAATTAAAAAAATGCTAAAATGTCAGGTCCTGTTTTCCACAGACCAGTTCGTCTTTGGGGAGGCAAAGGGCACTGTGGGTCTATAGAACTGTATGCTGCCTAATTTTATGTCAACTCGACACAAGCTATAGTTATACGAAAGGAGAGAACCTCAGATGAGAAAATGCCTCCGTAAGATCAGGCTATAAGTAGACAAGATTGTAGGGCATTTTCTTAATTAGTAATCTCAGTGGGGGAGGGCCCATCCCAGTGGGGCACATCTGGACTGGTGGTCTTGGGGTTTGTTTTTGCTTTTTTGTTGTTGTTGTTTTTTAGTTTTTCGAGACAGGGTTTCTCTGTGTAGTTTTAGTGTCTGTCCTGGATCTCGCTCTGTAGACCAAGCTGGCCTTGAACTCACAGAGATCTGCCTGCCTCCCAAGTGCTGGGATTAAAGGCTTGTGCCAATGCCGCCCAGCAGTCTTGGGTTTTATGAAAAAGCAGGCTGAGCAAGCCATGGACAGCAAGTCAGTAAACAGCATTCCTCCACGGTCTCTACATCAGCTCTTGCCTCCAGGTTCCTGTCCTGCTTGAGTTCCTGATTTCCTTTGATGATGATATGAAAGTTCAAATAAACCCTTTCCTCCCCAAGTTGCTTTTGGTCATGATGTTTCATCACAGTAATACTAACCCCCAACTAAGATAGACTGTTTTTTCTCTTTTACATTAAAAGGAATGTCTGGAGCTGGGGAGTTACTTCAGTCAGTTAGGTACCTACTGTGGAAGCATGAAGCTTTAAATTCAATTACCAAGATCCACACAACAGTGTTGGGTGTGTAGCTGGGTGTTAGTGGATCACACCTTTAAATCCCAGCACTCTGGAGGCAGAGACAGGCCTGTGAGTTCAAGGACAATCTGGTCTACAGAAGGAATTCAAGGACAGACACACAGAAAACCCCTATCTTGAACACTCACCCCCCAAAAAGTATCAAGTGTGTTAGTATACTCATGATCCCAGCCCAGAGGCAGTTAGAACTCTGGGGATTGGTCAGACATTCTAATCTACTTGTCCAGCTCCAGGCTAGTGAGAGACACTGTCACCAAAAGACAACATGGATCTCTTTTGAGAAGTGACAGCTGAGATTGCTCTCTGGGCTCTACACCTACAGGTGCACAGAAATACAGACACACAAAAGTATCTGCTGCCCTGGGAAAGCCACACGGCTGCTACAGATCCGTGTTCTGTGTCTACACAATGCAAGCACAGGCATGTAGGAGTTAACAAACTGGAGCAAACTGTCCATTTAATGGTTCTATTTGGGTCAATTTCTTTATTTCACTCTGTCCTTTACTCAATAAAATAGGTACCATCCTTTGTAGAAGGCTTTATGAGAGCTAACATACTATGGAATTTTTGTCTATATTTTGTAGAAGGCTTTTTCTTCAAGAAAATTGGTGGCATACTTCCCATTTTAAATTTCTAAGCAGTGAACTAGGTTGACTTTTTATTTTCTGGGAAGAGATATAAATATTTATAAATGGATATGCATCATGTGTTCAAAGGCCAATTGACTTTACTTCCTGACAGAATTTCTTTCTAAAATTTGAATATATTTATTTATATGAGATCTGAAGTACACTGAAAACCAGGTATTTCGAGTTAGGAAATGGCTAAGCCAGATAAGTAGTCCTCTGGTAAGCGTAAGGACCTGAGCTTGATCCCTAACACTCATGTGAAAAACCCAGGTGTGGTGGTGGAGCATATTTATAATCTCGGGGCCGGGGTTTAGCAACAAGCTCATCCCTGGACCAAACCTCCTCGGCAAGCTCCAATCCATGAGAGACCCTCTTTCAGAAACTAAGGTAGGCAGCCTCCAAGAGATGACACCAGACACTGGCTTTGGGCACACACACACACACACAAACACACACACCCCTGAGTATCTCCCACTGGAGTATGTGGGAGCCTCCTAGGTTTGTGAATGGGCTCTTGTCCCTTGCTGGTGGAAGGGAAGAAGAGGTTTATAGCAGGTCACAGTAAACATCTGGTGGCATCCATCACATATCTGCCAGACTGCACAGCACGCTCAAGCTCCAGTCTGTTATGGACTACAAAATGCCTTTAAAGATCTAAACACTGAAAAATGAACTGAACTGAATCCTCCACCTCAGTGGTGCTGTTTTGTTTCATGCATTCTGAAGCCTTTGCCAGTGGTTTAGCTTCTACGCTGTTTGAGCAGGCCCAGTAAAAACACAATTTTCTGGGGTTTATCATTGACATGTCCTTACATCATGCCCATTACTGAAGTTGACAATAAATTTTTAAATGCCACAGTAGGTTATCTATCTTAAAGGAAGCTTTCATATTCTGGAATTATCTACAGATCTGATCTTTGATGTGAGTAATTGGGATAACTATGGTTTTAGTAAGCTTTTCATCCTCTTTGTGTATTGTCAAAGAGTTTTCTGGAATCATTGGTTTCCACACAGTGCTGACATTATCCAGAGGCCAACTAAGATACTGTCAGCCTTGGAATCTTTAAATATTTAGAAGACTCTACCACATCCAAACACGAAGTTAGAAAGTGCAGGTTACGGTGGGTAATAAAATGGCACAGGGTAGTTACATACAACAATTTTTGGCTTTGTTTTTGAGGCTGAATGAAGTCCACCTTCTGGGGAAAATGACTGATTTTTAATGAGTTTCGTGTTACATAAACAAAATCATCAGGCATATAGTTTGACTCTGAATTTTGAGATCACTGATCTCAGGAAAAGCTGTCGCTACACCTAGGAGCTGTTCTCAGCCAGCTGACTGGATGTCACGTGGTCACATCACCCTACCACATAGGGTCAAGGAGTTTGCAAATCCAAGAACATGGAACAAAGACCCTGAAATGAAGACAGCAAATGTTCTCACATACCAGCAAATAACCCATAACCCACATGAATGTCATGGCTGCCCAAAGACCTTCACAGGTAAAGACCACTGATCTGGGGCATTACTTTCTAATAAATCCATGAAGATCTTTCCCAAATTCAGTCTTGTTTTATTTTATTTGAATATATTTAACCAAAATACCCCTTCTTGTTCTTTATCTTTTGAGACAGGGTCTCACGAGCCCAGCTTAGCCTGGAACTTAAAGATCCTAAGAGGCTGAAGTTGATCCTGAACTCCTGATCCTCCCAAATTCACCTCCTGGTCACCCAGTGCAGGGATTACAGTTGTGCACCCACATACTCAGTTTATGAGGTGCTAGGGATGGAATCCAGGGCTTCACATATGCTAGGCAAGCACCCCACCAATTAAAAAAGTCCTTTTTTTCCAAAGAAAATCTCTTAATTTAATTTTTCTGTTAAATGCCATATTAAGTAATTCAAATTTATAGTAGTTTTCTACTTCGTTGAGAAGTTAAGTTCTTAGTAGTATATAGGCATTCATCCACAATTAACTAATTATTTATGTGCTTGACCAAAACTAAAGAATTCTATGACAGCTCTAATGTACCATTAACTTATAAATTTTGTTATTGAGTTAATTCTTTCACACTAAAAACAACTAGAAAACCTAGATCTAACTATATATTACACTTTTAAAAAAAACTCTAAAGAATTGTAACCGATGACGCCTTCAGTAATGAATGAGGGTAACAGAGCCTAGAGCTGGTCCTTGAACATCCATCTCCTTACTTCCCTCCTCTGTTTTTCTCTGCCCCCCTCCCCCTCCCCTCCTTTCTTCTTTCTTTGAGTCACTATAGTATATGACCAGCTTTAGAAGTATGGAACCTATATACCCCACCCCTCCAAAGACTCAGAAATCATGTAGAAGAAGGGGAGGAAGCAGTGTAGTAGCCAGAGGGTGTGAATGACTACAAGGAAGCAGTGTCTTCTGAATACAGCAGGGCAGCTGCGCATGTGAGTTCACCTCACTATAGTATATGACCAGCTTTAGAAGTATGGAACCTATATACCCCACCCCTCCAAAGACTCAGAAATCATGTAGAAGAAGGGGAGGAAGCAGTGTAGTAGCCAGAGGGTGTGAATGACTACAAGGAAGCAGTGTCTTCTGAATACAGCAGGGCAGCTGCGCATGTGAGTTCACCGTGGTCATAACACTATGCCTCACACCTATGCAAGCCCAAACAATACCAATCCAGGCATGGTGAGGAGCGGTAGGTATGAAGTTTAGCTCCTGGTCAAGGTCTGTTGCCAGTTCTCAGCTTCGGGGAGAGAGGAAGGGTCAGTTTCCTCTAGAAGTGTAGCCCCTGAAAATCAGTTCCCATGGGAGGCCACACATCCAGGAACATCTGGGAAGCACAAACTGCCCTTGACGAGAGAAAGGAAAATGGAACACAGTGCTGGGCAGGAAGAAAAAAGGAGGTGGATCTCGGAAGAGTTGGGAGGGACGAATGTGATCAAGCAACATCATATACAGTTCTCAAAGGACAGATACAAATTATAAAATGTAAGTTTTTTGTTATTACCTTTTTCAGAATAAAGTCAACTCATACTACCTAAATAAAAAAAAATCCTATTATAATAATTCCAGCTAAGAGGCTGCTAGAACAGCATAGACTTCTAAGGCATGCAGGAGTGTCATATTTCATTAACCTATTTAAATTTCACTTAAACGAAAACTTAGGCTCTAATCAGCACCAAGATCAGCATTAATGTTGCATTTTAATACATATCTTGGTCCCCCAAGGTTATTGAACCAGTACATATGTTCTTTTACACTTAGTTTTTTTATTTGTTTCATCCAAATCTTCAGTAAGACTTTGCAAGAGTTACAGAAAACAGTACCCACAAATCTGTGGTTAAAAACTTGATGCCCACAGAAAGGGGCGTGGTTCCAGAAGACCCCAGTTCTGCAGAGAGCAGGGAGCCAAAGGGCTTTACAGAATTCCTTAACCAGATTGCTAAGAGCATCAAAATGTGTCAGCTAATCTCTGACTAGGATTGTACTGCAGATACCAAATTGTGTTAATGGCGTGTTAAATGCTCTGTCCTGTGAGGAGCTAGGTGCTCAGATGTCTAGGTCGCTGTTTCTGTCCTTGAGTTGGTGTGTAATTGTGTAACAAGTTGCTTCCACAATGTTTAAGGCAATGCTCTAAAGGAGTGTAAAGCTCCTGCTGAGTGGTATTTTGAAGTTTTGGAAGACTCAAGAAATCACACCTCCTTTTTCTCCCTCTGCATTAAAAAGCTGGGCGGTGGTGGTGCACGCCTTTAATCCCAGCACTCGGGAGGCAGAGGCAGGTGGATCTCTGTGAGTTTGAGGCCAGCCTAGTCTACAAAGTGAGTTCCAGGAAAGGCACAAAGCTACACAGAGAAACCCTGTCTCGAAAAACCAAAAAACAAACAAACAAACAAACAAACAACAAACAAACAAAAAACTGAATGAATGGGGTAGGGCAGGCAACAATGTTCAATGAAAAGAATTTAAAGGTTTGACTGGTGGGCTTAGGGTAGAAATATCAGGCCTCCATGTGCTGCTGCAATGACTTCCTAAGCTTTGGCGTGTTTACACTGAGTCACCCACCCAGAGTCCTCAACAGATTATTCCTGTGATAGCCAAAGCCTGGCCTTTGGCCATGCTGTGAACCATTGCGCTGGGCTCCCAGGCTTGTGGCTCAATTGCCCCAGGTGTTTCCCTGGGGGAATCTGAGCACACAACAGGGAAGTGGTTGGGCTTGGGGAACCTTTCTTAATGATAGCCAGAGGTACAGAGAAATTATCCCAAGAGACAACTTTAATTATTTTTTATCCACGGGTTCCACCTCATCAAAGAACGATTCCTACCAAAGGAATTTCGGGGATGCAGTAAATGCAATCTCCAGTTAAATTAATGAAGTCATATAAAACTAACTGCCAATTAGAGAATGAGGGAAAATAACTCATGCTTCTACAAATGAATTAACATTGTTTAAACAAAACCCAAGAAATTTGACCAATTATTTAACTTCTGGTATGGTATGCTAGAAATATTCCATGTAAGTCTAATGTACTGATGATACCACTGGGGTTCCCAGGGGTGCGGAGCCCTTGCTCCTTCCCCAGCCGCTAAGATACCCTGTCACCCTTTGAATGGGGATTTGTCTTCTCACTCAGGCACCTGGTGACGCACATGTTCATGGAAGACAGCCTCCCCTGTGATAAACTCGTGATCCTGGCTAACATGCTGTACACTAGTTACTAGGGCTGGGGTAAGAGAGAACGGGGGGTGGGGGGGGGGTACTGTTACTTTTCCTGTTGCTAAGACAAAAAAATACCTGATCAAAACACTTGAGGAAGGAATGGCTCATTTTGACTCAGGGCTTGAGGGCTACAATCCATTCTGCAGGGAAAGGCATGGTGGTAGGAAAGGCATGGCCATCAGGAAATAGAGAGTCATGCTTGTGGAGGCTCAACATGGCTCCTTTTCTTCCACCTAGGAACCTAGCCTGTGGACTGGTGCCACCATATTTAGGGTAGCTCTTTCCACTTTAACTAACTTAATCCAGAAACACCCCCACAGACACGTACAGAGGTTTTTTCTATGGTGATTCTAGACTTCATCAATTAAGATTGACAATCTTGGGCTGGAGAGATGGCTCAGTGGTTAAGGGCACATTTTGCTTTTACAGAGGAACCTGCTTCAGTTCCTAGCACCCATGTTGGACGGCTCACAGCTGCCTGTAACTCTAGCTCCTGGGAGATCTGATGCCTCTAGCCTCCTCAGACACCTGAACATACATGTCCATCCCCCTGCAATACATGCAAATATATACACATAATTAAAAATAAAATAAAACTTAACAATTTTTTAAAGATTTATAATCTTAACCATCAAGATTAACCATGACACTACTAAAAGAAGCAGCTGTGTAAGCTAACAATGTCAACTTACATCACTATGGTGACCCTGTTTCCATCTTAATGTACTATACAGCAACATGTTACATGTCCAAATATACATAATAAAGTTAAATTTAAAATAATTATTATTTATTCATTAAGAGCCTATTATGTACAAAACACTATGCAGAACTCTGCTTTCACTTTGTGGTTCACCTCTCCAACTAAGTAAACTGTCCGTAGACAGAGTCCACAGTAGGATCCAGCACCAAATGCTGGTTTATTTCAAAATGTGAGCTACCTTTCCTTACAAACAACAACAACAACAACAAAAGTTGAAGTCCTGTTAGTACAAACTTTCATGCCCACTTATTGCTTATAAGAAAAGAAAGGGAGCCAGGCGGTGGTGGCACACGCCTTTAATCCCAGCACTCTAGAGGCAGAGGCAGGTGGATCTCTGTGAGTTCAAGGCCAGCCTGGTCTACAAAGTTAGTTCCAGGACAGCCAGGGCTACACAGAGAAGCCCTGTCATGAAAAACAAAACAAAACAGAACAAAAAAAAAAAGGGAAGGAAGGAAGGAAGGAAGGAAGGAAGGAAGGAAGGAAAGGGGCTGGAGCTGGAGAGATGACTCAGGGGTTAAGAGCGCATGCTGCTCTTTCGGAGGCCCCGGGGTCAGTTCATAGCACCCACAAGGTAGCATGTGGTACACATACTTACATGCAGGCAAAACACTCATACACATAAATAAAAATAAGTCTCTAAAAAAGAAAGGAAAGGTAGGGAAATCATGCTTTCTGCCATGAAAGAGTAAACATTTTAATCTATTCTAATTAATTTTTTTATTTTTTTGCCTTCTCTTCCAGTTTTACTAATATCATATTACAGGACTTCTACTAGTAATAACTTTTGCAATTTAAAAATTAACTTAAAATTGCTTAATGTCACTGTATTATTGTGGCATGAGTCTTTAAGCAGAGCTGTTTTTCCTTATGTTTTTGAATTGTCTTTCTTTTACTTACTAACAAAAGGCATGTGTGGTTTTACTAAGCCACTATGGTCATTAAATTTTTTTTTTTTTTTTTTTTGCTTTTTCAAGACAAGATTTCTCTGTGTAGTTTTGTGCCTTTCCTGGAACTCTCTCTGTAGACCCGGCTGGCCTCAAACTCACAGAGATCCACCTGCTGCCTCCTGAGTGCTGGGATTAAAGGCATGCACCACCACCACCCGGCGGTCATTCAAACTTTTAACTAAAGTATTTACTAAAGCAATCCTTGATAACATTCCACAAGACTTCAGGTTGACTTATCACTGCCTACTTGGAATTGTTTCTGTTCTGAAAAATATTTTTATTCTTCTCTCACACTTGATAATTTCACAGCGTTTGTGTCTTTAGCATCAAGAATTCCTGCATTAGGATGCCAAAGACCTTTTTTCCACGTTCTTGCGGCGTCACTGGTGAGAAGCCCCGATAGTAAGACATGTTTTATTATCTGAAACTTGTTTTGACTGCCATAATCTTGCCTTTGTGTCCTACTTGTCGGCAAAGAGTCTTGAAATTCTCTCCCTTGTTTAACGTGCTGATCATTTTCAAGCTCGGCTTCTCACCAAAAGTGGCTTTCTCGCACCCCGTCCCTTGTGCAGCTGGTCTAGTCTGTCCTTGGCTGTTAAACATGGGTTTATCCTGCAGTTAGTTCCTCCATTACCCCAGAATTTCAAGACTGCTTATGACCACCATCTCCATTCTTCCATCCTGGTGGACTTTTTTTTTCTTTTGTAAATGTTACTGCCTTTTTCACTGGGGAGCTGGGAGAGACATGCATAAATAGGCATATCCTGTCAACCTTCCAGGACTGCCTTGAGTAGGATTTTGACTAGTTAAATAGATGGAGAATAAACATGGGGGGGAATCTCAACCTGGCTGTCAACATTGGCCAGTGAACTTTCTAGATTTTCTAAATCTGTGAGTTTTCCTGTTTGTCACATCTACAATTTTAAAACTTTTAAAATTTCCAGACTTTGACTTGCTGTCTCTCCAAGCACTCTAAGCTTTCTCTGTAGATAACACAGAACTAATTGAAAGTAATTTTTAAAGCAAACAGAGAGAGCTGAGCAGCAAGACACAGAATACCAAGCCAGGGTAGCTTTAGCCAACTGATCGTTAACAAGAGAAAAAAAACGCTCCCATGGGAGAAAGCCTCTGCAGCAGTGGGGGGAAGGGGGTGGGAACACTGGCTGGCCACACAGTGAAGACTCCTTCAGCCTACACAAAAATCAAATCAGGACACCAAAGACCCAAATATAAGACCGGAGACTGAAAAAATCTGAGGAAAGATATTGGTATGTGGGGTGCTGAACTGGGGAGATGACTCAGTGGTTAAGAGAGCTTGCTGTGTGTACAAGCGTGAGCACTTGAGTATGTCTTAGTCACCGTTCTATTGTTGTGAAGAGACATCTTCTAAGACTACGGTAAGTCTTCAAAAGGAAAGCATTTAGTTGGGGGCTTGTGTGCAGTTTTAGAGGGTTAATTAATGAGCATCATGGCAGGAAGCATAACACCAGGCAGACAGGCACGAGACTGAGAACTTACATCCTGATCCACACATGGACAGAGAGAGAGACACTGGCCATGGTGTAGGCTCTTGAAACCTCCGGGCCCATACCAAGAGACGCACTTCCTCCAACAAGGCCACACCTCCAAATCCTTCCCAAGCAGTTCACCAACTGGGACTAAATGTGTGCAAATAGATGAGTCCATGGGGGGTGGGTATTCTCACTCAAACCACCACAAGTTGAGATCCCTAGAACTCCAGCACTGTGGAAGATAGAGACAGGATGGTTGGGGCTTGCTGACCACTTGCCAAACTCCATGATCAACGAGAGCCCCTGGCTCAAGGGAATGAAGTGGAGAGTAGTAGAATATGATACTCAACATCCTCCTTTGACCACCACAAGGTGTGCATACCTAGACACACACACACACACACACACACACACACACACACACACACACACACACATATGGTGGGGAGATTGGCCCAGGCAGTGATTTTTCTGGATGGGATTCAAAATATGCAGAAGCAAAAGCAGAAACTGACAAATGTAAAGGTTGGTTTAAAACAAAGGAAACAACAGTGTAGAGACATCCCACAGAGCAGGCTAAGGGATTTGCCAGTCATTTACATAATAGAAGTCACCATTCACAATTCATAAAAATCCAAAGTAATTCCATTAGAAATAGGCAAAAGCCGGGCGGTGGTGGCGCACGCCTTTAATCCCAGCACTCGGGAGGCAGAGCCAGGCGGATCTCTGTGAGTTCGAGGCCAGCCTGGGCTACCAAGTGAGTCCCAGGAAAGGCGCAAAGCTACACAGAGAAACCCTGTCTCGAAAAACCAAAAAAAAAAAGAAATAGGCAAATAAGCTGAAGAGACCTTCTCAAAAGAAAAGTGAAGATAGCCAATAAAAGTTTGGAAATACTGCGCGCATCCTCTTACCTTAGACTCTCACGACTAGGCACCATTGTGCCCAGGTATACCCACTCTTTTAGTTTTTCTTTTCTTTTTTTTATTAAGAAATTTTCTATTTATTTTACACAACAACCACAGATTCCCCCTTCCTCCCTCTCCCTGCCCCCCAGCCTTCCCCCACAACCCCCCCCATTCCCACCTCCTCCAACTCAAGGTCTCCCATGGGGAGTCAGCAGAGCCTGGTACATTCAGTTGAGACAAGTCCAAGGCCCTCCCCACTGCACCAAGACTGCACAAGGTGTCACACCTTAAGTACTGGGCTCCAAAAAGCCAGCTCATGCACCAGGGACAAATCTCAATCCCCCTGCCTGGGACTCCCAAAAACAGTTCAAGCTAATCAATTGTCTCTCGTATCCAGAGGACCTAGTCCAGTCCCATGGAGGCTCCACAGCTATTGGTCCACAGTTCATAGATTTCCAGTAGTGTGGCTGGTCATCTCTGTACGTTTTCCCATCATGTTGTCAATGTTCCTTGCTTATAGAATCCCTTCTCTCTCATCAATTGGATTCCTGAAGCTTGACCTGGTGCCCAGCCATGGATCTCTGCATCTGCTTTCATCAGTAACTGGATGAAGGCTCTATGATGACAGTTAGGGTATTCACTAATCTGATTACTGGAGTAGACCAGTTCAGGCACCCTCTCCACTATTGCTAGTAGTCTAAGGTGGGGTCATCCTTGTGGATTCCTGAGAACTTCCCTAGCATCCTGTTTCTTCCTATTCCCATGATGTCTTCATTTATCATGGTATCTCTTTCCTTGCTCTCCCACTCTGTCCCTGTTCCAGCTCAAACCTCCCATTTCCTTATGTTCTCATCCCCCATTCTTTGCCCTCCATTACCCCCACTCATTCCAAGTTTGCTCATGTAGATCTATTTCTCCTTCACTGGGCTAGCTATGTGTCTACAGTCTATGAAGGTGGGTGAGTTTTGGGGAAGGTGGGGCTTGTGGGTTACAAGGTCTGGTAGGGGATGGTGGTAGTCTGACCTGTCTGCAGGAGACCTGCCTACTGGCCTGAAACTGGAACTGGAATGGGTGGTGGTGTGGGGGCACAAGGTTGTGCCCCTGGGCCCAAAGCCTAGAAGCTGGGGTGTTCGGCTATGAGGACAAAGACTCACCTCTTAGTCCAATCGGTACTGGCAGGCTCTGTTTCAGGGAGCAGTTGCAGTCCGAAGATAGCTATTTCAAGGTAGAATTGCTGAAACTAACTGACTATTCAAAAGAAATGGATTTTATAAAATCAGATTTCCTTTAGAAATGGGTGCTGTAAGCCGGGCCAGGTGGCTCACACCTTTAATCCCAGCCTTGAGAGCCAGAGGCAGACAAATCTGAGTTTGAGGCCTGCACGGTCTACAGAGTGAGACATAATACATCCATTCTTAACACTGATAGACTGACAAACAGCTGGTATAGACATAACCCAGTACTCTTCCCCCACCCACATCCAGCCTCCCTCTTTTCCTCCTTCTCTTCTTCTGTCTCCACTGAGGTCCATGCTTTCCTCTTCATTAACTACTGATGCTCCTCAACCTCTCCAGGGCCTCATTTTTCTCTCTCTGTACCCTTTGCCCCATTTTTTTTTAAGTGTGAGTTGTTCCGTGTGTGTGTGTGTGTGTGTGTGTGTGTGTGTGTGTGTGTGTGTGTGTGTGTGTGTGTATGTGTGTGTGTGTTTGTGTGTGTGTGTGTGTGTGTGTATGTGTGTGTGTGTTTGTGTGTGTGTGTGTGTGTGTGTGTGTGTGTGTGTGTGTGTGTGTGTGTGTGTTGCCTGGAGCCTCACACATGTCTACCATTGTGCCATGCCCTGCCTTCCCGTCTGTCCTGAGGGTACACAACCGTCTCCAGACTGAGCGCTCTTGTAAATAGCCGCAAAGTTACCTTTCAGTATCTTTACTCAGACGCCTTTTGGGAAAGACATTGCAAGCTTTCTGAACCTAAGTCTTCCTTTAGTGTCCCCTCTTTTTTTTATTCCTTCCTTCCTGACAGGCCCCTCAATGTGACAGAATCTAACTAAGCCCAGACTGGTCTTGAGCTTGCCCACAATGATGCTGAACTTGTATTGCACCTGCCTCCACTTCCTGAGCACTGGGATAAGTGGCATGTGCCACCGTACCGTGTTCATGTGGGGCTGAGGATGAAGCCCAGGTCTTCATGCATTAGGAGAGCACTCTACCCGCTGAATGAAGTGCAAGCCTTGTTTCCACTTAATTCTATTTAGACTCCAGACTCACGGCTCTGCAATCTTATATCCCTTCCAGCTCCTGCTGCTCTGTCTGGTGAACTGATGGTTGTGACCTCCAACTTAGACATCTGTGCCTAGTTCTACCAAGCCTCCAATCTCCAACTGGAGTGATGTGAAGAAGAAAATGAATCCAGTGCACAACTTGTGGTCTTATCTTTTTTTAAATTAATTAATTTATTTACTTTACATCCCAACTGCAGCCTCTCCTCCCTCCTCTCCTCTCTTCTCACTACCCCCTCCGCCACCCCCTCAATCCATCCCTCCTCCATATTTGCTCAGAAAGGGGCAAGCTTCCCATGGGCATCAGCAAAGCAAGCTGCCATAAAACCAAGCACCTCCCCCTGTATTCAGGCTGGGCAAAGCAATCCAGCATGAGGAATAGGTTCCCAAGAGCCAGCCAAAGCACTGGGGACAGCCCCCCACTTCCATTGCCAGGAGTCCCACACATAGACCACACTACACAACCATCACAGGCATGCAGAGGGCCTAGGCTGATGGTCCTGTCTTTATTATTAACACAGCTCTTCTTCCGGGGAATGGGGTGGATACACAGTGTTAGACTCTTGACCAGTATGTTCCTATAGAATTTGGTAAACTGTGTACAGGAAACCATTCCTGTGTGATTTTTTCACTCATTGCCATGGTCAGCCATTTTTAACAAGCTCCAAAAAGGAACTCCAGAATCTCCAGTATGACAAAATGTTTCAGTGAATTGATTTTTTTTTCTTCTCTGCTCTATGCTTCCTGCCAAAAGGGAGAGGGGAAAAAAATCTGGATTCCTTGGCATTTATTGGGTAAACAGCATTTCATTTTTACGCAAATGTTGACATTAATTAAGTCTCCGGACATCTGGGAAGTAGGTAAGCGTTCTGCTAATTTTGCAGAGGAGGAAATGAACTCACAGTGACCTGGCCAGTGGCCAGGGTCACGGAACAAGTCAGTGTCAGGAGGGGAGTGCTGCCCAGGAACGGCTGGCCGTGAATCTTCTGGTCAGCTGAGCTATGTTCTTAAGGGGAAAGAACACTGCGAATATTCCTGATTTTATGTTGCTCATCAAACCTGCTAGACACATGACTCTCCTGAGAATACCTGCTTCCAGTCTTAATTTTAGGAGTGAGGACCTGAGCAAGCAATACATATGAATTTTAAATAGCATAGGAGAGCTGGGTGTGGCAGCCAGGACTGGAATCCCTGCACTTAAGAGGTGGAAACAGGAGAATCAGGAGCCAACGCCAGCCTAGGTTACATGCAACTATAGATCAAAAAATAAAAACCCAAATTAAAAATAAAATGATGTATATTTACATGCGCTATAATTCTAAACTGTTTTTTTATTCCCTTCCTCTGTCTTTCTCCCACTCAGTGACTCAAAAAATTTATTTCAGTCCATGTAGACATTAAAGGAAATTTTAAGGAAAATCCGTGTGATGATAAAGAAAAAGTCCAGATAAATGCCACACTTCGTACTTCTAAATGCCATTTTGTTGTATTGTTACATTGCCAAGATGGTGTAAATCGAGAGTGTAAGAAAACATCCAGGACCAAGGAAGTGACTGAGTGAGTAAAAGCACTCATTGTTTAAGCATGAGCTCCTGAGCTCATGCTGGTACCCAACATAAAAGCCTGATGTGGTGGTGTGCATCTGTAACCCAGAACTAGGGGGTGAGGGCTGGGGGATTCCTTAGAGCTCTCTGGCCGGCCAGCCCAGCTGAACCAACAACAATGTCAGAGAGAGGCCCTCTCTGATGGCAATTGGGTAGAAAGAGTTAGAGGGGAGCAGCTCTGACATCTGCATGTAAGCACATGCGTGAACACATATGCACACACACCAAAAACACCCATTTCTAAAAGACAAATTGCATGCCCTTTGCTCCCACATCCATAGTGTAAAAGCTGAATAATATAAAGTTGATTAAATCAAATCTGAACTGAAGCCACCACCCTGCCTTGTCTTTTCCATTGGTGGTTCGTGTTATCCTTCACACATTCAGCTTGATCGTGGAGATGGGAAGTTAGCTGGGGTGGGTGCTCCGTGGGAAGTTTGGTGGTAGAAGAATTTGTCTCTGGTGTGCAGGGGGTTGTGCCAAAGAGCAAATGAGTCAGTGCAGACAAAACCCGTGGGAGACGCCTGGCTCGCACAGTGCCACGGACAAAGTATCAGTTATTAATGTTGCTTGAGGTATAATTGCTAGATTTTGTATTTCTAAACTTAGTCCTAGAAAAATGCTATGTATGACCCAGAACACAGTAAGTGCTAAAGTAAAGGAAAAAATATTGTTAGAACGGGGAAAGAGAGAGAGAGAGAGAGAGAGAGAGAGAGAGAGAGGCATTTTGGCAGTAGGCCAGGTTCTCATTTGTAGCTCATTTCTGTAACATTTCCATAAACTTCCCCGGAGTACAATGAAAAACTGTGTAAAGTGATCGTGCTGGCTTTGACTGAGCCCCCAGCACCAGGGAATTCTCACAGTGGAGAGCAGAGACTGGATCAGAATGTTCGGTTACTTTCTCTCTCCACAGTGACTGCTGGAACATGTGGGCATGTCGTTTTTAGCATATTTTAATGTTGCTCCCAGACATGAGGCAGTTTTGCTAAACACTTGCCAGGGGAATGGGGAGCGTGGCTGTTTGTTGTACTGAGCTGTGAGAGAGCCTGGTGCTTGGCAAGGAGCAACCTTTTATCACTGGAGAGCTGGTAGAAGGTGTTCTTTGATACTCACAAAAATATGTGCATGGGGGATGCTCAAAATTGCATGCCCCAAAGCAAGATTTAAGGAAACGAAAGCATGCATTTGACTTAGTAGTCTTCTGCACAGCCTTAATAATTACAAATAAAATCCAAATTTGGGCTTCCTACCCAACTGCAGACAGCATCTGAAGCAAGGGTGTGTAGGAAATCAACTGGGAAACTGGATGCACACAGAGGAGGGAATCATTCAAAAACACCGAAAATTTCATTAGATATTCCTAAACTGACAATGTGATCCAGCCATTCAGTTACCCACACTGGGAGCTGGAGAGACATCTCAGCAGTTAAGTACATGGGCTACTCTTCCAGGTTCCATTCCCAGCACCCACATGATGGCTCAGAAACCTCTGTGACTCCAGTTCTAGAGAATCTGATGCCCTCTTCTGTCATCTGTAAGCACTGCATACAAATGGTACGCAGACACACGTGCACACAAAACCCTCATACGTGTAAAACAAAACAAAACAAAGCTTTAACAGTAACAATTGTGTAAACTCAAGGGCATCAGTCAGTTTCCCATATGAGGGACAGTTTGGTGATGCCCCCCACCCCACCCCCTGAGTTTGTGCATCTCTACCTAAGAATTGCGAGAAATGGAGATTCCAGTGTCATAGAGCATCAAATCAGAGCCGGGCATCAGTCATCAGGCTGGAATGCAATCCGTCACTGTGGTGGCAGACTGGACCCCGGTAGAGCAAGAACTCCCAGTGCCACACAGCTCTGAGAACTCTGACCCTTACTCAGCCCCTCCATTTAGGGTTGTAAGATTGCCATCCCGTTTAGGCATGGGAACCTGAAGGATCAGCTAGGATTCTCTTGACTCTACCTGCCTCTACAGCTGTGCTTACCAAGCATCACTCCTGTAAGGGATGTGCTGGCATGAGGGCTGTGTGCTTGAAGAGCAGAGAGGAAGCATAACGGGTTCCCCCAAAGGGCATTCTGGACAATTGTGCTGTTTTGAGGGGAGAAGGTAAAACTGCATTATAGATCACAAGTTGTCTAGTCCATTCAAAACCTGGATCCATGGGGAGAAATTAATCAGGTGTTATCTCTTCATGTCATCTAGAGAAAGAAGACCTTAGCCAGGTGTTACTCCATTGTGATTAAATAATGATTTAGTGAAGTCTAAAAAATAAAACTCCCTTTGGAGTGTTTTGATAGCTTAATTCTTTCCTTTTAACTAATATGTCTAATTAGTTAAATACACACAGAAATTCCAAACATTGTTTGAAAATTCTGATCCTGATTAAAGTTAGAAAAACTACATTAGAAGTGGGTCTCTTTCCTCTCCTCTCCTCTCCTCTCCTCTCCTCTCCTCTCCTCTCCTCTCCTCTCCCCTCCTCTCCTCTCCTCTCCCCTCGCCTCCCCTCTCCCCTCCCCTCTCCCCTCCCCTCCCCTCCCCTCCCCTCTTCTCTCTCTCTCTCTCTCTCTCTCTCTCTCCCTCTCCCTCTTCCCTTCCCCCTCCCCGTGTGTGTGTGTGTGTGTGTGTGTGTGTGTGTGTGTGTGTGTGCCTGTCTTCCTATTTTAAATTCTTGCAGAATTTAGTTTGTCCTCTGACCAGGAAAGGAACTTGTTAGGAATGTGTGATCTTGGGCCCAACCCCCATTTTTGTAATGGAATTTGTGTGTCAGCAGACTTCCACCTGAAGCACAAGAGATCCCCCAATGAGGGGCACATAGCAATGTCTTCTGGATCATAATAGGTGTTCAGTTAAGGTACCTATTGGCTGGCTGATCACATGAGTCCATAGGAAGCTGTCAATTGGCAGAATTTAGGGCAGAGGGTGAACAGCACCATGTTCTAATGAAAGTTCCCCTCAGTGCATACATCTGGTCACTATAACCTAGGATAACTATAGCCAGTGTCCTGTCGTTTTCAAAGGAAGAAGACTAGTGTTAGAGTGGTAGCCTCATGCTAGGGAGATGGTCTAGTGAGTGGGAATGCTTACTGTGCAGGCACCAGGAACTGAGTTGGGATCCCCAGAACCCCTACAAACCTGTAACCCCAGTGCTGGGGTGGGAGGCATGAGGATGGCTCCAGTGTGCTGGCTACCAATCTAGCAGAAAAAAACTACAAGCTTCAGGTTCAGTGAGAGTCTTTTCATCAGGGCAGAGAGCAGAAAGCAATAGAGGGTAGCCAACATTCTCCTCTGGCTTCTGCATGTGTAATCAACCCACATGTGCACACCACATTCACACATCCAGAGATGCCACTCATGTATGAAGCAGGATGGTTTGTATAGGGTCTAAGATGAAAATTCCACTTCTAAGGATTTGAGAAGGAGGAGAAAATGGAAGAAGAAAGGTCAAGGTGGAGGCACTGGTGGGTTCAGTTGTCTGATGTGGACAGTACTCCAATTCCAAGAAGAGCCATGCTGGGTATGGTGGCACACATCCTCAATGTCAGCATTCAGGAGGCAGAGACAGAAGGATCATCATGAATTTGAGGCTAGCCTGGAGTATATAAAAAGTTCCAGGCCATCCAGAGCTACACAGTGAGACTGTTTAAAAAAAAAGAAAAAAGAAAAGAAGGGAGGAGGGAAGGAAGGAAGGAGGGAAGAAGGGAAGGAAGGAAGGAAGGAAGGAAGGAAGGAAGGAAGGAAGGAAGGAAGGAAGGAAGGAAGGAAGGAAGGAGGGAAGGAAGGAAGGAGGGAAGGAAGGAAGGAAGGAAGGAAGGAGGGAGGGAAGGAAGGAAGGAAGGAAGGAGGGAGGGAAGAAGGAAGGAAGGAGGGAAGAAGGGAAGGAGGGAAGGAAGGAAGAAAGAAAGGAAGGACGGAAGAAGGGAAGAAGGGAAGGAGGAAATGAAGGAAGGAAAAAAGGAAGGAAGGAAGGAAGGAAGGAAGGAAGGAAGGAAGGAAGGAAAAAGACTGACTTCAAGCTTGTGACAGCAGAAGGCAGAAAGACAAGCAGGGCAAACCCTGTCAGACCTCTCTGACGGGGTCTAATAACCTAACGCCACTCACACGAGGAGCCCATGGCCTTCTGAGTACTCCTCTATCCCTAACACTGTCATGCTGGCCAAGATGTCTCAATATCTGAGTTTTGGAAACGAGACATTCACAGCACAGAGGCTTCTGAGATGCCTCCTCCCAGAAAACTTTCACATGAGGCCAGGAAAAGTTTGGTGTGAAGGAGGGGGCAAAAATTGCCTCCCAAGAACCAGTGTGCAAGGCAGTATTGCCTACAGACACTAGTTCAAGGAGGGCTATACCCTCAGTTTTCGACTTTTATTTCCTCAAATGGGGGATTTCCTAAATGTTCTGGCTTGTTACTCGTGATAGTTATGACTATTTCAGGATGGACTTTTCCATCTATAAACTATGCAGTGAAGAATAGTTTCATTAAGTCACTTTTATTGCATTCAGTGAGTGTGGGGATGGGGAGATGATTCCATGGCTTGCTGTTTTTGTAGAGGAGATGAGTTTGGTTCCCAACACCCACACCAGGCTGCTCACAATTGCCTGTAACTCCAGCTCCAAGGAATCTGACCCATTTTCTGGTCTCCACAGTCACCTGCACACATGTGGTAAACACACACACACACACACACACACACACACACACACACACACATACACACACACAAGTAAAAGCAAATCTTAAATTCACTGTTGATAGTAAGAGTAAATTTTAAAAATTTATTTTCAAGTAAAAGTAGAAAAAAATTTCAAAACCTAACACTCTGGCTAAGGAACCTGACTGATATGCTCATCATTTGGAAAAGTCTGATCTTTTTTTTTCTATGTCAGAGAAGTTAGAAAGATTTCATCAGTTTCATGGCCTCCCCAGTGACAGCTCTCATGTTAGGATTTATCCCTATCCTCTCTACTTCCTGTCTTCTGGGCTGTGAGGAAGAAGTATCTGTTCTTATATGGGGCAGGAGGTTGAGACAGGGTTTCTCTGTGTAGTATCTGTTCTTAATAAATGAGCCAATGTCAGTTTTGTTAGTGCAGCGGGAGTGGACTGAGACAGTAGCAATCATGATCAAGGTCCCACTCTGAGGAAGGAGACCCAGGGCTCACAAGGAAAATAATTTGTTCAGGGTGATGGTGACTGAAGCGAATCCTTCCCATCTCAGAGTTTCTGTGCCACCCTTTCTATGGGACAGTTCCCCACACTGTCTCCACAAAGGGCTGAGGCAAAGCCTTGTCCTGAGGTGGGAGAGTTTAACCTTACCTGTCTTTACAGCAATTAGAAAAGAATGTCCTGCCTACTGGACCTTTTCCAGAGTTACAGCCTGTTGCCTTGATTTTAGAAGAGAATACCATTAGGATTTCTCCAGACAGCACCTTTGGAGATGGGTAGCCCTCTGGGTCCGGGCTAGATGCATACGGAGCTGTCAGGAAGGCACTTTCTGCCCCCACCCCTCCTCCACATCAAACTTTTAACAGCCTCCTGTCAAAGCTTGCCAGGAGGAGACATCTCCTGATCATATGTCTCGTGGTAGATATACAGCCATTAACCGGTAAGATGGAGGACACTGATTTCCAACAAAACAAAGGGTTGGAGAAACACAGGCAAGGAAGTGATTGACTGTGCCTGAAGCATCCTGGAACATTTCATAAGGAAAGCAAATCCAAACTGTGTCTTGAGGAACAAGGAGGGATTTCTGAAGCAGGCAAATGAAGAAAAAATAGACTGAGGGATTACAGGCTAAGATGCCATCTAAAACTGATGAATGATGAATTCCAAGAAATAAAAATTGCTTGATCTCCAAAGGATTAAGCCTCCTCACAATGCTGCACAGTTCCCAGATAATTCGTGTGAACAATAGAGGCTGGTTAATTTGAAAATTATGCTTTGCCTTGAGGGGTGTATTAGTTACTGATCTCCTTTCTATGCCAAAATGTCTGACAGGAAAGAAGGGTTGTTTCGACTCCCAGTTTGAGGTTCCGGACAACTGTGACAGGAAAGTCACGATGGCAGGAGTGTGAGGCAGATGCACAGACACGGTAACTGCAGCCAGGAAGCAGAGAGAGATGAATGCTGGTATCCACTCATTTTCTCCTTTTTACTCAACCTGTGGCCCCAGCCTGTGGGATGCTGCTGCCCATAGTGGATGGGAATTCTTTTCTCTATAACTTGTGTAGCTAATCCATTACAGGCATGCAGAGAAGCTTATACCCCAGGGGATTCCAGATAGCGTCAAGTTGATCATCTAGATTAACCATCACTGAGGTAAGCCTGGTTGGAGAAGAAAGGCTCACAACGGGGATACTTGGTGGAGAGGACTGGGGTTCCTGAAAGGAGGTGTGGCTACTGGCAAGGTACCTGGTTTGGTGGCAGTAGCTGGTGCCAACTCTTGAGGTACAATAACAGGATCATTCTGATCTGTGGAGATCTCCTCTTGTTCTGTAGTTCTACACTAAAGAGTTCCCCCAACTGTGTGAGCTTCAAAATTCAGCCTGGCACCTGTCTATATCAATAATTTCTCCAAAGTATTGCTAAAGCATTTAGAGAGTCTGAGAGATGTAAGTTTGTGCTCACTTCCTTTCTTGCACATGATTATAAATATTTGATTTATTTATGTAAAAATTACTACTGCTAATAATAATAACAAATAATAATTATAACAATAATAATAACAACAACAATAATCACAACTCCAGCCCTTCAAAGATGTAGCAACATTTGGGCAAAACCCTGTACTCATATAATTTTAATTGGCTCCTCAGCAGCTCTGTAGATGTGGCCCTGGATTTTCTCCTATCTTCTGGGGAAAACTTTCTACTGAGGGTCCTTTGTGGAGATGAAATCTTTCTCTTAATTCCAGTTATCTAAGAGAACAGCCACTACTGTTAAGGATCACTAAATAAAACACTAACTTAACTATTAATTTTTTATGAAACTAAACTCATTTCCAAGTCACCACTTGCTTTCCTGGGGGTTTTGTGCTTTTAGCTCTTAATTCAGCAAACAGAACTTATTGAGACTGCAGGTCTTGGGCTACAGCTCCTTGATCACACTCATTTTGTCTGAAAGGAATGTGTGCTAGAGCGGGTGATTTCACAAATTCATGTGAGTGTCCAAAGTTCCCAAGGGATCTGGCCCTGTGGGCCTTCAGAAGTCTCACCTGTATTTGGAGGGAGCATGTCTGCAGTGGGAGGATGAGCCCTGTGTGCACATCTGATCACAACTCGCAGTGTGGATCTTGAGAGCACAGTTGGTCCCGATGTTAGGATAGGATTCTGTGGAGTACACCTGCTGGCATGTCATTCTCCAGCAAACCTCCCCTGCCTTCACCAGTGTGAGCACAGCATTTCAGCACAAGATTCTGAGCGTCCATCAGTAGACTCCTAGACACCAATTTAGAGAAAAGAAGAGCATCCATGGGTCTTTTCCAGGAGATGAAAGTTAGATGCTATTTTAATGGCTTTCACACTTGGTAGCATTTTTTAACTTCTAAGAACTCTTTTTGCATGTGCTCCTGGCATCTTCCCACAGAATCTGATTAAAATTTAGAAGAATTTATAATAATAAATATTTGGGGATAAAAGATATAAACACTAGGCCAGAGTTTTCATAGTTTTATGTATTTTTAATTGTATGCACTGTTTTGATGTCAATGAAAACATCTACAACAGCAAAATAAAAGTTACCACTTAGGCCTGAACATTGTGAGTAATGAAGGGAAGACGTTCAGAAGAGGAAAACTTTCACCACAAGATCGTAGCTCTGAGATTAAAAGGCCTTTGAAGACGGGCTCATGCATCGGCCCTGCAGACACTGAGTTCCTCTCGCTACGTACAGGCCCACTCAGCTGTAAGAATTAGGAGTATTTATTGAGAAAATAGCCTGGGATGGTTCTGGAAGCATTAGTGCTTCAGGACAGCCTATGACAGTACATTTCAGAGTGAAAATAGAGCCCAGGCAATCTGCTTAAAGGAACACCAAACACCATGCCAGTGTTAGTCACTTTAGCTGTAATTCTTAAGGAACTCCACAAGTCTCAGAATCACTCCATTTGTCCCATCCACTGCGGTGTGGAGGAGCCCAGGACCATCTGAGCCGATGGAGACACAGCAACCTAGCAGGTTCCACTGAGAGGCAGCTACGTCACCCTACAAAAGACTTGATCACAGAGCAGTTAAAACTCAAAGTCCTCTTAAAATGTGGAGCATTGTAAAGACATGCTCATCTCGTCTTCCTATTAAAATCCCAATGACATGTCAGTGAAGGAAATTTTTTTAAAGAATGTCTTTACCCAAAAAGATAACAGAAGGGTTGCAGTAGGTAAATGTCCTCACACTTTGAAAAGACAGAATATGAGAACTGATTGTGATTTAGCAAAACAAGGGAAATTTTAACAAATCTAATGAGAGAGCCCACAACATTCACATCTACTCATCAGCTATCACCTGTCTGTTGGGCAACATGGGATAGCTTGCTCTGTGGGCTTCCTGAAGAATTTGCCACTTGAAGTCACCCAAAGCAGCAGCAGCAGCAGCAGCAAGCCTGGAATGGCCTAAAATACATCTTTAAATGGGCCCTTTCTCCTCTTATACCAGCACAAATGGGTCCTTTCTTCTCTAATCCCCATTGAGTCCCATCTGAGACCACTGCTGAGCTCTCTTCAGGAATGAAGCTAATAAGGCTCCAGACTTGATTGCCACAAGGTACAAGGGAAAGAAGACATTTCACATGAGATAATACACAGGAACCATAAATATGCAGACCTCCTTCCATCACCAGACACAAGCTCAACCCTGAACAGACAGAAACCTGTGCACTCTAGCTTGGAGAGGATGAATAACCAAAGCACAGCAAAAAAAATGACTCAATGAATAAATAAAACCCAGTAAGTATGTTGGTAGAAAGTCAATCTCCAAAAGAAAAAACTCAGAGACCTGCTTTATGGCCCCATAGCAATTCTTACCTCTATCTGCCCTTGGTGTCTCACTCTTAAGTATGATCACAACTGAAACCAACAGTCATTAAAGTCAGCCTCATCCTAGAAAGGTGAAGACCTGCATATAGCAGAAGGTAGCGGGGAAGAGAGGGGATGGGGAAGGAAACAGCTCCTAGAGAGAGCAAGAAAACCTACTATTATTATTCTGCTAAAGGAACACAGCAATACAATGCTTTATAATAACATACTGCTACACTCCTAGATCAGAACATTATTCAACCCTTATTAAAGAAGCTTCTTCTTGGAGCAAATGGTAATTAACACAGAGACCCATAACTGGACAATGTGCAGAGAGTGAGAGACTTTGGAGCACTAAATCATAAATGGGATGTCTTTATCAAACCCCTGCCCTCAAGGCTCAGAGACCCATACAGAAGAGGAGTCAAGATTGTAGGAGCCAGAAGTGGTGGATGATTCCAAGGTAACAGAACATGAAAGTAGAGTTGCTATACTTACCTGTTGGGGGATGTCTTTCTGTATGCTGTGAATGTATGTTGTTCCCATTGGTTAATAAATAAGCTGCTTTGGCCTATGGCAAGGTAGCTTAAAGGCAGATGGGAAATTCAAGGACAGAGACAGGAAGAAGAAAGGCAGAGAGTCTGGAGAGACGCCAGCCTGCCACCCAAGGAGCAACATGCCAGCAGACTGGTAAAGTCATAGAAGACAAGGCAAAACATAGATTAAGAGAAATGGGTTAATTTAAGATATAAGAGCTAGCTAGCAAGAGGTCTGCCATAGGCCATACAGCTTGTAAATAATATTAAGCCTCTGAGTGATTATTTTATAAGTGGCTGCAGGACCTCAGGGCCCAGTGGGACCAGAGAAAACTTTCGACTACACTTACCTACAAATGAGAAAAGAAACCAACCATATGATGGATTCAAATGTAGAGGTGACTCTTATGACATCGATAATAAGTAAAGAGATACTTTCTTTAAATATATAAGATGTTAGTACGCAGATTCTTATACCTATCATCTTAATTTGTCAGAAATAAAAGATCTTGAAATGTTTTATTTGTCACCTGGGCACAGTGGCACAGGGTTGTGATCTCAGCTACTTGGGAGGCTGAGATAGGAAGATTGTAGGGTTGAGGCCTACCCAGGTTATATAGTAAAGTCAAGAGAGGTGCATGAGCTTCAGTTCAGTAGTGGAACACTTACCCAGCATGTGTGAGGCCCTGCATTTTTCCCTAATGCAACAAAAACCAAAAAGATTCGATTTGCCAAGTTTTAGGATGAGGTTCCAATGCTTGTATTTTACCTTCTTTCTTTCCCTTATGCCCACATCCTACCCCACTTCAACTCAGGTTTCCTACAAGACTGCTCTAGGAGCCCCTAAAAGTGCCTCAGCCCCTCCCTACATGCCCTACGCCACTGGAATTCCTGAGTTCTGCTCTCGCAGTCCATCACCACTTTCACAGCCTTCTGTCTGCTTGGAAGACATCCCTTTGTTTCTTTGAAGAAGCTTTGCAAGAGCTACTTGTTTAGTCAAGAACGTGACAGGACTCAGCTGTCTCAGGAGGCCCCACACCAGAACAGAGCAGGCCATCCAACCTCTTACAGGCCCTCCTTTGTACCCCTTGCTCTGGAGTGGATGACCCACAGCTACAGGGGTTGTTTCTTAAAGCCTCTGTTCAGGGGGCTTATGAAAATCTTCTTGAGCCAAATTTAATCAGGAACAAATGGGTTTCATAAATGTCCATCATTTTCAGATAAGGAAAATGTAGCACATTGGTGTGAACCCCGTGTGAAAAGGGAGAAAGGCATCTCATGCAGGAGGAATTCAGCCCAAGTGGAGGACCCAGGTGTTGGGATGCACCCTCGCAGTAGGGTGCTTCATGGGGGGTGTGCAAAGCATGGAAGAACAGAGCCACGTAGGCCATTTTGAGTTTCAGATGACAAGATGAGGATAAAGGGAAGACACTTGGACACCTGTCTGAACAATTGGGCCCAAGGGTAGCATTGCTGAATCCTGGGAGAAAAACAGTGTGAGTACAGGTGTCCTCGGCTTAGAACTTGCTTTGCTCGGGGGGGGGGCTCCATAGGTCCCTGTTGAGCACCACCTATAGGGCACAGGCCTAATAGCTGCCAGGTGCAGATGTGGGACCTGTTCCAGTGGCTCTAGGTGGTCAGTGTGGACTCTGACCCTGAGGGAAGCCAGTTCAGTTCACGGAAGGGGCAGGCAGGATATTAACAAGTCCGTCATACTCTCCATTTCAAGAAGGAAATTGTGTGCTGTTCTTGGACAGTGAAGACTTCTCTTTTGCTTTCGCCATGTGATCCTGTGCGTGCGTGCGTGCGTGCGTGCGTGCGTGCGTGTGTGTTCTGCAGTCTCTGCTTTCCAAGCAGTACAAGCATGCACTGTCACTCCTGGATTTCCTTATGTGGGTTCTAAAGACTAAACCTTACCAACTGAACCAATTCCTCAGCCCAAGACTTTTGGAGTGCTGTCCCACTGGAACATAAAACTCAGTGAGCTGATGCCAACCTGGTCATCAGTAGGCAGCAACTGAATGCCACCTTAGGGCTAGCCAGACATGAGCTGCCATCCCGTGAAGCTGTCGAAGAAAGAAAGAAGACTCCAGAGTGGGGAGTTAGGACGTGAGTGGAGGCAACCTTGAGCACTGACTCAGTGACCTCTGAGAGTCTGGCTCTTTTTCTGTAAATAGAAAAATAGCTGCCTGTCTTACGCATTTCACAAGATAAGTCCTTCAAAATAAATAGCTAGCATGTGCAAATTACTTAGCAAATGTTAGAGCTGTGGGAATCTAAGGAATAAATTAGACTTTAAACACCCTGAAATAGGGCTGGAGATTTTCAAAGTGGGAGAAACAGATATACAACATGTTAGAGGTTAAAACGACTTAAAAGGAAATGTATATAAACAGAAATAAGTTGCATTAGGCTTCTTATTTAGACTCAAAATAATTATTTTAGGTGTGTGGCTTCTGCTGACTAGATACATAAAATTATACGCACCAAGTGAAAATATTGTAGAGCCTGCCTGTTTTCAAGTCTCACCACATGTATTGTCCACAGAGCCTGGTAGCTGCTCTACATAGGAATTTCTGGTTAGCTCAGCCCCATTTACCCCCTTGGTCTGGGTGTAGCATCTGCATTCCTCTGGGCTGCAAGGTCACCCACTGATAAGAAGAGAAATATGAGGCCTGTGTAAATTGCACTGGTCCGTACCTTGGGTAAGCACTATAGAGAATCAACTTTTAGCCTTTAGGATAATGATGGGATCCAGCTCACTCCATTTCCTTATAAATTACTGCTGTGAACTAATGTGAACACATTCATTTCAGGAACTTTACACCCAGGCCTTTGCTCAAGCGCTGATGCTGGCATTGCACCAAACCTCCGCTTTGGGGAATGTTCTATTGGTGAGGTTGCGAGGGGAGAGCTTCAGCCTGCAGACCTCACACCAAGTGCTTACACAAGGAAGACATGCACATCCATCCTTCAGCGCAGCTGTCAGGGTGGGCTGTTGGGTTTCGTCACTTTGCTAAGTGCTGCTGCCTTCAGGGTCCATTAGCGAATGGAAATGCACCGAGCGTGTCTGCTGCTACAAGTCACAGGTGTAACTCACGTTACAAGCATCACTGTGCAAGATTTTATCAGCTGTGGTGGCCGCAAGAGCAGTGGTGGTAAGGGCTGTAGACACAGGCACAGCCACCCTGACTTAGGCACGTACTAGACACCAAGCTGTGTGTGCAGAGCTTCACACAAACTACTGATAATTCAGTGAAAGACATTCAAGATTTGTCATCTGTTTATTAATGAGATTACTGTCAGCTCTGTTGAATCTGCATTGTGAATGAATTCAAATCCCAGATTCCTTCTCACTTTTAAAACTTACTGCACAACTGGGGAGATGACTCAATCCATAAAGCGCTTGCTGTACACCCACAAGAACTGGAAAGTGACCCCCAGATCTCATGTAAACTTTGCTAAGTGCTAACAGGCACGCTGACCTGTGCTTGTAAGCCTAGCACCCAAGAGGCAGAGACAGGGGGATCTCTGGGGTCCACTGGCTAGGCAGTCTACTCTACTCGGGTTCTCCAGGCCAGTGTGAGACCCTGTCTGAAAAACAAGATGGAACTGAGCTTGTCCCCCCGCCCCCGCTACACTTACATGCAAGCATGTAGGCACTCACACATGCACTCACCCATGTGACTCTGTACTCTGTAAGCTGTGTGACCTGCATTCCATCCCTGCAAGTCACGTAAGCACCAAAGGAAAGAATTTATTTCCAAATTTGTCCTCTGACTTTGATATGTGTGCTGAGGCATGCATGTCCCACCCACATCATATACACACAAAATAAATAAATTTGTGTTCTTAAAAAGCAAGGGTATTGCCGGGCGGTGGTGGCGCACGCCTTTAATCCCAGCACTCGGGAGGCAGAGCCAGGCGGATCTCTGTGAGTTCGATGCCAGCCTGGGCTACCAAGTGAGTTCCAGGAAAGGCGCAAAGCTACACAGAGAAACCCTGTCTTGAAAAACCAAAAAAAAAAAAAAAAAAAAAAAAAAAAAAGCAAGGGTATTTAACTGCTGTGTGAGAAACTTTTCCTGGAGATATATATATATATAATCTGCCCAGAAAGATAACCCACAAAGAGCGAAGGAACCTATACACCGAAGTCCAACTTGCTGACTTAGTGAGTTTTACTGGGTCACTAACGGTGTTATTGGGGAGGGGTTTTACAGGATCAGGGATGACTGCAAACAGTAACTGCATGTCTGAGAGCCCACCCCAACACACGTGATGACTCATGAAAGCAGCCATCCTGGGGCTCTTTGCACATCTTGCAAGCAGCAGCATTAGAGAATCCATTCTCGGCAGCTTGGCTGGTTAGGGTCTCCCCTGTCCCTCTGCTAGCCTATTGCTGCTTCTATAAAGCTGAGGAGGGGCTTTCTAGAATTTTGCATGTTTCATCTTGCCCAGGTATGTGAAGTCTGTTTATTTCTTGAGTCTCATGAACCTCTCTCTCCCTCCCAGAAGGAGAGTTTCAGTTCAGAGGAAATTGCCATACAACATACACCTACACAAACATAGTAAGATCATTCTAGAAATTTTCAGAGGAAAGAAGACCTTTCTCTCATAGGCATCTGTGCTCCATCTTGTCCTCTTACATACTTAGCCATATTCCTGTGTTGACACTGGTATTCTGGTAACTCTTGGTTTGGTTGAGACTAAACCTTTACCTCAAATTGGATAATGTAAGAAGAAAAGACCTGTGTGATTGACATTTCTTTCGTGGCCCTGCTTCCATGGGCTCCTTGATGGGTCATTGTCCAGAACCTGACTCATTTCCAGCAGCAGAATCAGTGAACTCCACAGTACTCCCATGGCAAGAAGTCAACATGATGGTCTTGAGATAACAGTACTCCCCATGGCGGGGAGATCAAAACACCCCAGATATTCCCTATGATGGGAAGGCTAGCTACCTGGGATTAGAACACTCCATGATGCTCCCCATGGTGCAAAGGCAAGACATCAGTGATCTTGCTGTCAAGGCATTCCACAGTGGTCTGTACTTGGGAAAGTCAGAGAGCAGTGGTCTTGGAATGAGAACAATCTACGGTGTTCCTCACAGTGTACTGATGTCTTCAAATCAAGGTGCTCTATGATGCTCCCCATAATGGGAAAGCCAGGCACCAACGGTCCTGGTATCAAAACACTCTACAGTGCTCTCTGTGGTGGGAAGGCTGGGGCACCAGTGGTCTTGGATAGTCTAAGGATATTAAAGGGAAAATGGGGAAAAAAATGGCTCTGCCTATTAGGTCTTCACCACTCATCACACCCACCCCATCCTCATTTGTCTGTGAACAAAAATGCTGTCCTGGAATAATGGGATGGACCCATAACTTCTTAGGAACATGATGGATTGCTATTAGGTAGTCATAGCCTTCTTCCGACAGTAGTCAGAAAGCATTCAGGAGAGAAGGCATGGCCAAAATCAATCAGATCAATTTTATTTGGAAGATAAACATTCTTTTTTTTTTTTGGTTGTTTTGTTTTGTTTTGTTTTTCGAGACAGGGTTTCTCTGTGTAGCTTTGTGCCTTTCCTGGAACTCACTCTGTAGCCCAGGCTGGCCTCAAACACAGAGATCCACCTGCCTCTGCCTCCCAAGTGTTGGGATTAAAGGCATGCGCCACCACAGCCTGGCAACATTCTTGAGTACAAAGAGCTTTCAAATTGCAATATCCTTGCCCCTCTCCCTGCATGAAGGATAGAAGAAGACGTGTTAGAGTCTTCCTCTGTTATATTCACTGTATCTCACAAAACAACTCTGAGAGTGTAAGAACAAGAAAAACCAGAGTTACCTTCAGCACCTGAAGAGAGTAACTCGGGTGCTACTACCATTTGGGGACACTCTGCCATGCATATCACTAACGGGACATTGATAGCTGGAGAGTTAACTTGAAAGTCACCCAGAAGAAGGAGTGTCACAGTTTGCTCAGTGAGCTGTCTGATGGATTTCATTCCCCACAGCCCACCTCACCTTTTGGATGAGCTTTGCATGTCGGTGTGGGTACAACTCTCCCTAGGACGGCTCTGCTTGAATCCCAGGGCCACAGCAGTCTCAGGGCAAGGAGACAGGAGGGCCAGACTTTCAAGGTCATTCCTTAAGAAGCTTGAGCTACATCAGGGCCTATCTCAGAAGAGAGACAGAGACACAGACACAGAGACAGAGACAGAGAGAAAGAGTGAGAGAGGGAGAATTTCTCCTATTATCTTGGAAACAGTGAAAAATGAAAAGAATATGTGATACATAAACGCCAACTGTGGAATTACAACATACAGGATACTAATCTTAAAACAAGTGTGAAATGAAAATAAATAGAGTAGAAACAATATTCAAAAGTCAAGTCAAAAATATTATGTTCATAGTAGTAATACAATATAGATAGAAATATTTTCAAGAATAAGAAAATGGTTCAGCATTAGAGGAATTATACACTCATTTAAAAACTTTAAATACCCTTCTTAGAGCAAAATTTCTGATAGGAAAATATTTCTTTTCTATTATTAATAATCTTTTGAATCAGAATTTGTTTTTGTTTTTTCCAAACAGGGTTTGTTTGTTTGTTGTGTGTGTGTGTGTGTGTGTGTGTGTGTGTGTGTGTGTGTGTGTGTGTATGTGTGTGTGTGTTTGTGTAGACCTGGCTGTCCTGGAATTAGCTCTGTAGACCAGGCTGGCCTCGAACTCACAGAGATCCTTCTGCCTCTGCTTCTCATGTGCTGGGATTAAAGGCATGCTCCATCACCACCTGGATATGAATCAGGATCTTAAAATAGTTTTTAATGAAAGATAAAATTGTTGACAAGTGGTGGTGGTGCACGAATTTAATCCCAGCACTCAGGAGGCAGAGGCAGAAGGATCTCTGTGAGTTCCAGTCTAGACTAGTCTGCAGAGTGAGTTCCAGAACAGCCAGGGCTATACAGAGAAACTCTGCCTTGATAGACAAACAAACAAAAATTGTATGCACTGTGCACATGATGTAGTCAAGTGCAGACCTTGTACAGTGACTGAGTCTAGGTAACCTGTTTTGCTTCATATAGCTATAATATTTGTGATCAGAGTATCTTATGTCACTAGTCTTAGTATTTTTCAATAGGCCACTGCTCTGGCCATGCTCCCTATGCTGTTTCACAGACCTCTTTAACTCATTCCTCTCATCTAACCAGAATTCCCGAGTCACTGACTGATACCTTCCCAACACCTGCAACCACCTCAGGCTGTGGTAAATACTATTCAGCTCTTTACTGTATGAAAATTTTTAAGTTTGCTTTGCTTTTTTTAATCATCATTTTAACTCATGACCATACATGTGAAGCATGCATTCTACAACTTAGCTGCACCTGTAACTTTGAGATCCATGTTGTTTTTTTTTAATGTTCTACATATGAGTGATACCATGTGACATTTGTTTTTCTTGCTCTTGACTTATTTCACTTAACACAGTGTCCTCCAGATTCAAGTGTGTTTTTAGAAGTTACAAGAGTTCCATGGCTGGGGAGATGGTTCTGTGAAGTATTCGCTGCACAAGTATGAGGACTGGATACCCCTAGCACCCACATAAGAACAAAATTGGGCATGCATGATATGCACACCTATAATTCCAATTTGGGGGAGGCAGGGATACAAAGATTCCTGGAGCTTGCTGGCCAGTGAGTCTATTCAAATCAGTGAACTCTGTCTGGGTTCAACAAGAGACCCTGACTCAAAAAAAAAAAAATCATATGAAGAGAAGTTGGGGCAGACACCTGATGGTGACCTCTGGTCTCCAGATGCATGTGCAAAAGCACACACACATACACAAAGAAGCAGTGTGGTTTTCTGCTTGTTTAGAATTCTGTTGTGTATATATGCCTTGCTTTATCTATGGATGCTTAGGTTGGGACCAGCTGCTGTGGGTACTGTGCCAATAAACTTAGGAAAGAAGATCTCTCCAAAGGGAAATTTCATTTCCTCCAGCTATATGCTCACATCTTTTCTAAGACTTTTTTGAAAAATAATTTAGTTATTTTAAAATGTTTTATATTTGTTTATTGTGTGTGTATCTATGTGTGTGTGTGTATGTGTACATGTGTGCATGTGTGTATGCCATGGTGAACCTGTCTGTAGAGGTTAGCAAACAACCTGCAGGAATTGCGTCTCTCCTACTACCTTGTGGGTCCCAGGGCTTGAACTCGGGTCATCAGGCTTGGCAGCGGGCACGTTTCCCCTCTTAGCCATCTTGATGGCCCTCTCTCATACTTCTTACCTTTGGTCTTTTCAAGAATAGCCATCTCAATGAGGCAACATCTCATTGCAGTTTTACTTGACATTCCTCTGATATTAGTGACACTGAGTATTGTTTTTTCCCATCAGCCATTTGTATTTCCTTTAGGATGTGTTTACTCCATTCCTTCATCCATTTCAGGTGGTTTATTCTTTTATTTTTGACTCAGTTTCTGTATATCATGCACATCCACCCCTTACCAAATGTAGACTTTCCAGACTCTTCCTCCACTTCAGTAGCTGTCCCCGCAGATTCCTTCTTTTTCAGATGTTTCGCTCTTCACGTGCAGAGATGTTGCTGATGTTGATTTTTGTGCCTGCAAATTTACCAAGTAATTTATTCTTCTGATTTTTTGGTGATATCCTACCTATGATAATTTTTTTTCTTTTACTTCTTTCTAATTGCTCTGTAGGGTCTCCATTTCTGTACTGAATAGCAGGGGCAAGAATGGCCATGACTGTCTTGCTCTGCATGTAATGGAAATGCTTTCCATTCTTCTTTTGATTATGGTTATGATGTTAACTGGCTTTGTCACGTGTGCTGTTCATTGACTGGAGGTAATTTCCTCCTAAGACAAATGTGTTGAGAATTTTTATTACAGAAGAATGTTAATTGTTAAATTTTTCTCTGTGTCTATTTGAAAAATAGTACTTTTCCCCTTTATTCTGTTGATGTGTTTGCCCCACTTACTGCTAATGAACCATCCTGGCATGAGTGCAGTGAGTCCCAGTGAGCCGTGGGAATGCCTTCCATCTGTGTGCATTGATACTAGTTTATGGCTTGGTTCTGCTTCATTTCTGGTGTTTCTGGCTTTGTGGTAGGAGCAATGCCAGCTCAGCTCTGTAAGCTGAATTTGAAGGGATGCTTTCCTCTGAAACTTTTGAGGAGAACTTCCAAAGAGTTGCTGTTATTTCGTCTCTGATACAGTTTACAGTGAAGCCATCTGGTTTTTCTCTGATAGACTTTACCTGTGATTCAATACCTGTGCTACTGTGTCTTAGAATTTTCTACATTTCCACAACCATGTTAGTAGGACTATGCATTTCTTTCAGGTTATTCAGATTGTTAGCATTGACTGATTATATCATTTCTATAACCTTTTTTAATTCTGTTATAGCAGTTGCAATGTCTCTTTTTTAAAAACTTTCTCTCATCTTTTCTAATCTACCTAATGACTCTCAATTTTATTCCTCTCTTCAGAAAAGAAAAGCCAAATTCATTGACCATTTCTGTTGTTCTAGTTTCCATTTTATTTATCTTTGAGAATTATTTCCTTCCTTCCACTTACAAAGAGATCCACTTCTCATCTTGCTCTCCCTCACCGAGTCATTGTTCTTGATTAGAGTGATACCGCATTTAACACATAGGAACACTGGAGAGGCAAAGCAACGGTCCAGTTTAAGCTTTGATGTTCACCGTGTATATCAGATTCTAAGAATATTAAGCAATAACATCTTTAATAGTTTCTGGATATTGAAATTATTTAGTAATCAAGAGTCAATTGAACATTTCTGAGTAATATATAGGATATGATGTCCATATTGTGATATCCAATTTTTAGGTCATAACATGTCCTATGTACTCATCTGTGATGTCATCTACAAGTAACGTTTTTCTTGAAGAACTGGAATTAATGACAATTGCTGCTTTTTCCTCGGGGTTTTACGATGATTTTAAGCATATTTATTGTTGAGTGTACTTCTCCTCACCCCAGATCAAGTCTCCACTGAGAAGGTATACAACTAGTATAGCTTTCCTGTGCTCTGTGTGTCTCGTGTGTATTCTGTGCAGAAGGAATGAGTTACCTCAGTGGAAAGTGAGAGATAAGAGTCCACGGATCTCAACCAGTCTTTTCTTTGGCTGCTTTTTTGCCTTTGTTCCTAGAAGTCAGGTTCCCTGTCTAGATTGCAAGTTCTTCTGAGGTCTGCATAGACTGGAGCGTCATTAAACAGCTCACCCTACAGAAGAGCGTTTCCCTCTCTTCCCTGCTCACGCCAGCTGTCTCAGGTGTCAAATCATGACAGTCACTCCTGAGAAGTCTTCCAGGACATCACTAGAATCCATTTCCAAATTTACCATCATTGCTATTCCCGCTGATGTTTGAGCGTCTGGCTTTTTTTTCTCTGTCTTTTGACTGCTTTATAATTCTGAGCCAGCCTTTTATTGACTAGAACTGGGAATGACATGCCATAAACACAAAGGCTAAAATGACAAAACTTAAGATGTACAAAAATACAGCTCTCAGGATGGAGGAGCAGTCCATTTGGTAGAGTATGAAATCTTGGGTCTGATCTCTTCATCCCCAGCGACAAATAAACAATGTGGTGGTGAACACCTATGATTCCAGCAGGCAGGAGGTGGAGGCAGGAAGATCAGGAGTTCAAAGTCATCCCCAGCTAATAGTCCAGTTTGAGGCCAGCCTGAGATATATGAGACTCTAGTGTGATTATCGTTAATTATTACAGTTTGGATAGTGATCATTTTCATGATTGTGGCTTGGGTGTTGAGAATCTGAGGGGTTCGGTAAACTTCCTCTGGTACCCAGCAATTTGTTCAGGTGAACATATTGCTCCATGGCTAGGACTTTCTGCCTTTAATGTTGGCCTACTATGTGTTTTGTCTCCACCAATTAGTGAGAGGTATAAAACTGAGGGGAATTTGCCTCAGTGGTGAGGTACTTAAATTCTAACCAGAATTTGCTTTAAAGAGAACATCAGAAGAGGTGGGTATGAGACATGTACAGTGTGTGTGAGAATGGACAAGTTCTTAACAGGCATGCCAGAACTTTGCTGAGCCTGGTACTGTATGAAAAGAACGGGTTTGATTCACTGCTCATTTGTCATTTCTGAGGGAGGTGTGGGAAGCTCAGCTCGAGTATTTTTCAGTTGTTTCTGTTAAAGGTGTGAAGAATGAACTGTAGTGAGATCTGTTATAGGTGGCCGGCAAGAACGAGCAAACCTCACATAGGCCTCTGCATTCTGACTGGACACAGTCAAGTTTCTTGGTGAGGGACTGTCTTGTCCTGTGACTCTCTCTACTTCTGAGTAATCTAGTTCCCTAAAAGTCAGGGGAGATAAATCTTTTACTTCATATCAATCTCCGTGTCTGAACTCCCGTGACTGAATCTTCCCATTATATGTAAGTGTGGAAAACATGGTATTGATTGAAATCACTGGCAGGGAACTACAATGTGATTTTAAGATGGTTTTCTCAGTAGCACTTGGAAAGTTTTATCAACACCACAAAGAAGTTCACTTGGTGGTGAGCAACACTTGGCTGCTCTTGAGCATTTGTGTGTGTGTGTGTGTGTGTGTGTGTGTGTGTGTGTGTGTGTGTGTGTGTCTGTGTGTGTGTGAAGCTGAGACAATCTGAATAGAAAGAAAAACTATTTCATTTCAATTCAAGACATCGTTTTTGTTAGGTGAGGATGTAAAATGGCTGGTTTAATCCTTTTATTTATCATCTAGATATATATGGGTTGGAAAACCCAAATTTATCTTCAAGTATCATTAATCCTTCAGTGTCAGAGCTGTAGGAAGAATAAAGAAATACATATTTAACCAAGGCATTGGTTGCCAAAACTACTTGATATCTCAAAAGATAATAAAAACATCAATCATTTCTTTATTAGCTGTCAAAAACTTCTGTATTTCTTTACCAGGATGTTATGGTTATTTTGTTTTATTATTTTATTTGTCTGCATAAAAATCCCACGAGAAGTGAGAGTCTTAGCTCTACTAATGTTACAGCGTCTTACAACTGAGGCCCTTGTATCTGTGTGCAAAAATGAAGTTTTCTTTATGCTCTTTTTTCTTTACCTGCTCATTAGCCATATTTTAAGTTTTACACATTTATTAACCCATCAGATTTTAATCTACAGAAAGATAAAAAGTCAAGCCAGCTTCCTTTGCTATTTTTTTTGCATTTTGTTTTTAAACATTGATGAAAGATTGGAGTTATTAATTGAGGAGAACCAGAGGACGATTGTTATTAATTATGTTCAATCAGCTTTTAATTATTTGTGTCAACACCTCGACTTTGTGAATATTGAAGCAGGAAGGATGAGTTTCCACATTACCCTGTGAGACAAGTTAAGGTAAGAAAGAAAGATGAGCCATGAGTCAGAGGATGCCCCACAAGCTGAGAAGGTGGAGGCGTTCACAGGGTGGGGAGTGTTAAGGCTGACACTTCCAGCCACAAGCAGGCATTGGGTCTCTGCTGCAATGGGACAAGTTTATACTGAAAACCACATTTACTTGGATTTTTCACTTACATTAATCAGCAGGCTTGGAAAAAAATAGTGGTTTAAACCAGTTTCAAATCTTGCTCAATATTTTCTTGATCTAAATTTGACTCAAAATGAGTTTAAACTTACAGAAATGCGTCAAACCAGGTGGTTGTGGTGCATGACTTTAATCCCAGCACTTGGGAGGCAAAGGCTGGCAGATCTCTATGAGTTTGAAGCCAGCCTGGTCTACAAAGCGAGATCCAGGATAGCCAGAACTGTTACACAGAGAAAGCCTGCCTCAAAAAAACAAAAAAGAAAGGAAGGAAGGAAGGAAGAAAGAAAAAAAGAAAGAGAGAGAGAGAGAAAGAAAGAAAAGCATCAAATTAGCTGTCTATACAAACAGTCTATTTTCCCGTGGTTTTTTGTGTGTACATATTTGTGTGTGTGTGTGTGTGTGTGTGTGTGTGTGTGTGTGTGTGTGTGTGTGTGTGTGCCTGCCAGGCTGTCAACAGGTGCCTTCCTCTATCACTTCCCACCTTCTTTTTTGAGATAAGTTATCTCACTCAATCTGGATCTTACTGCTTAACCGAGACTGTCTGGCCAGCGACCCTCAGAGGTCCTGTCTTCACTGGTGTTGGGATTGCCGCCACCACGCCCAGCTTTTTTCCTTTTAAAAAATAGAATTGTTTTAGTTTTAATTATGTGTATGTGTACGGGGTGTGGGAGCAGTGAGGGTGTGCAGATGAGGGTGACTGTACGTGTGTGCAGGTGGAGTGGGTAGAGGTGGAGATCATCCATGTCCTTTATGTAGGCTGCCAAGGGAAGGTGCAGTCCAGATTAAAGATGATCTTCCCACCTCAAAAGATCTGAATTAAAGTTTTATCCTCCTATCTCAAAGATCCAGATTAGAAGTAGGTCTTCCCACTTCAAATGATTTAGTTAGGGAAAAAATCCCTCACAAGTGTGCTCAAACATTTGAGTTTTAGTTAATTCCTGATATAGTCAAGTTGGCAACCAAGACTAGCCATCACCCAGGCAGTTGGGAGCTTTAACTCAGCGTGGGTGTTAGGACCCAAACTTTGTACTCTTTTGGCTGAGCCATAGCCCCAGCTCCATTTTACCATGTTTTTAAGAGGGTTACCGGGATTACTATCCTTGCACATCCTCAGTGTTTTGGTCTAATTTCTGCAGCTGTCTCAGGCACAATGAAACCCGAAGACATTTCTAAAATGGACCACTGGTGGGGTGCCTCTGGAGACACTCTCTGTGCCTTGCCTCAACCTCCACATGCTTATTTCCCACCGAGAAGGAAGAGAGCTGTTGGTGGCTTTGTTTTTGTGACACTTGCTGCTAGTGGGTTAGTTCTGTGTTCTTTTACTGTTTATAGTTTCTGCAGAAAAGAACTCAAAATAGTCACGTGGAGGCTTGTCATAGTTCTTTAATGTTAGTAGAAATGGACTTGATCACAACGTGCCGGGCATTTGCCTATAAATTCTCATACCTGAATTTTATTGCCACGAAATTCCAGGGCAGTCACTATTTTAGGTCAGTTTTTCCAAACAGGAGGTATGCAGATCATATCTCTGTTAAATCCCTGGATTATTAACAGTCTAATCCACCATCAAGTTTTATCTAAACTAACTAACCACAAAGCATTTTAACATCTGTAAATACCCTAAAATAAACTTTAACCAGTCATTTTACAAGAAGGAATCCTGGACTAATTTTCTTACATTTCAAGCCATTATCAGTACTGTTCTACCACAAACAAAATTGGTTTTCCATTAGCTTAACCCAATTAAGTTTAATAAAACAAAGCACTCATTTGTGCTCCGCTTCTGTTGACTTCATATGGCTCTTCTCAGAGGCTTCATAGTCCCTGAGGTTACATTGGATATGTTTCTGTCTACTGCCCTCAGATCAGTGTATATTAAAATTTACAGCATCATTCTGATTTAGTATTTTATGACACAGTGTTAATGTGATCAAAATATTGAAAAAAATACCATTGCTGGGTGTTGCTAAGGATCCATAAAACTTAATCTGAATTTATTTTTAAACTTACTATTTTAAAATATATTTATTATTTTTAGATGACAGGTTTGGATCTTCATGTGGGGGTGGGAGAGTAGGTGTGGAGGCCAGAGTATCATCCCTTCCCTGTTTTATGAGACGGAGTCTTTAGCCTAGAGCTCAGTGTGTATTCAGTTAGAATAGGTTGGCTGAACAGCAAGCCCCAGGAATCCACCTTTCTCTCCAGCTGGGATTACAAGTGGGAACCACCATGCCTGACCTTTTAATGTGGGTTCTGACTATCTCTCCTGCTCAAGTTTGGATCTTTCTGACCTTACGTTAAATCCTGACTTGAAGATAGGGCTGTCTCTGCAGAGTTCCACAGGTGGTAACACACTTTACTCTGGTTGCTTAACATAGAACACATCACCTGATGTTTAGCTCAGTCAGTTAAAAGGCAGGGGTCCTTGCAAGGAGCAAGGACCCATAGCCCAGCCAATAGCAATCAATTCCAATTCTGTGAGGATTTTTGGTAGTTCCTGTATCCTATAGGGATCTCAGAGCATGGTTTCAAAAATTTCAAAGTCCAGGTAGCTATTGATAAAACATAACCTAAAGTATGAATATCATCAGCATAAAAACTGGAGTCCCCCCAAAACTGCCAGCTACTGGTCCTTTATATAGCATTTGTGCTTTGATGGGTGCACTGCAGACATTCGAGAAAGTGAAATTTTGAAAGTAACTTGAGAACCAGTGTACTGTATCTGGGAATGAGAATATTACATCCAAATTTCTGTAGTCTAAATGAAAATCAAGAAGATAAATTTCTGTGGAGTCAGCCTCCCCTCTCTAGTCAGATTTCATAAGCTAAAATTCTTGTAGCCAAAAGAAACTAAATCATATGTTTTTAAAAAATATATGTGGTTAGTTTGATGAAATCTTTGCAATATCTGTTCCAAGTAGCATGCTTAGTGTTTTTTTTTCCTGTGATTTCTTTCTACATCACCAATTCTTCCATCTACATAGATTTCTTTACTGACAGCTTACATTTGTTTATGAATTTGTCCCCAAATACTATATTATTTCTTGTAGGAAAAAAAATTCAGGGCCAGTGATGTGGCTTAGCTAGTGAATGTACCTGTGCCTCAGCCATACTGGAACCCACACGATGGAAGGGGAGAACTGACTCCCACAGGCTGTGGTCTCACTGCCATACATGAACTATGGGATATTCACCCACTGCAACCCCCCCAAAATTAAGGTAAAAACAATAAATTATACTATAAAAAGAAAAAAATAGTAAGTAAAAATACACATTTTTACCATCTTGTTGTGATCACTTTAATAGGTCACAGTTCAACAGTCACATAGCTACACTAAATATAAAAGGCACTTAATCTGAGGCAAGGCAGGGCAACTGCTTCACTGGCTTAGAATTTACAAAAAAACAAAAACAAAAACAAAACAACAACAACAAAAACACCACAGAGAAAATACCCTGACTTTGGTGATAAGTAAATAAAAAATCTACTACAACTGCGAATACATTACTTGAAAAACAATACAGATCTATCATGAGAAACATCACCAAACCCATCACTGAACTATATATATATATATATATATATATATATATATATATATATAGTTCAGTGCAGCTATTTCTCCTGCACTGAAGTTCTTAGTGCCCCTAGGTCTTCAGCCTTTTACACTTCCCATATACTAGAGATCAGATATGGCAGTGCTTGTCAGAAGAACGAGTGAGAGAGCGCCTCCAATCCCAAGATGCCCTCAGTCTTTGGGGGTGCGAGGATAGTTTTCTACTCTATCTGCCTCTTAATAAAGGCAACAAAACATAAGAGCAGCAGCAGCAGCAAGAACAGTTTCCGGTTCATCCTTAATGCTGTGTAGAGATTTTACTACAATGAGTCTACAACTTGTGTGTGTGTGTGTGTGTGTGTGTGTGCGCGCGTGTGCGTGTGCGTGTGCGTGTGTGTGTGTGTGTGTGTGTGTGAGAGAGAGAGAGAGAGAGAGAGAGAGAGAGGAGAGAGAGAGAGAGAGAGAGAGAGAGAGAGAGCCCTCTGGGACTGGGCTTGATTGGAATCATTATTTGCATTTCTGGTCTTGAATACAACACAGCATCCCCCATTAGCTTCTTAAGTTCATTCTACAGCCTGCCTTCCCTACAAGCACCCACAGAGAGGGGAACTGAGGACCAAGTTGGAAAGGGACTTTGAGAGCAGTGATGAGTGATGATCATGTTGCTGCAGCGTTGATCAATGCCGACTGTATCTTTGCCACATGCCCAGCACAGCACCATAAGATAAAATTATCCAGCAATTCTGGTGACATCTGTAAAGATTTTCCTGGAGACTCCCAGAATAATCACAAACAAAATGCACAAGAGGAGGAAAGATGGTGATTAGAGGGGTACACATCACGGCCTGGGCAGGATTAGCGGAGCCCCTCTTGCTGTTGAAGACCTGATCAGAGGCCAGGACAGCTGGAGTTCCCATGATTGATTGCTGTACAATCAAACAGGGCCTCAGCTACCTTTGCTGTGTTCCACATGCCAAGTGCCATTTTCTGAAAATGTGTTCTCTTCATGAAAAGGAGACGATGGCTACCCCACCAAAGTGGCCATGTTTCCACAGAACTCAGTGTGCACGAGAGATTGAGATTAAAGAGAAATTAAAAGTATTACATATCATTTAAAAAAGAAGGGAAAAGCCATTGAAGTTTAATGGCTGGGTTTGAAAGAAGTTATGGACAACGTAGTTGTCCCTATGAGGCCTGAGGTAAATGGGTTGCAGGGTGTGTAGTTAAAGCTCAGTTGTGAATTCTGTGATATTTTGAGAAGAAAGGACTGAATGCACACAGTGAGGCTGAAACTCGCAGAAATTCTAACAAACCTGACCATGTCAGATGCCAAACAGAGCATTAGGAAAGGCAGGAAACAAAAGGAGTGTGAAGTATCAATTGTATAATACAATCAAATCTTAGTCCTTGGCAAGATCTGAGTCCTTTCATTTCTGTGAAGTGTTAATATTCTGGATAGATACAAAGAAGAAATAAAATAAATTTACAAATAAGATTTATTTCCAAATAAAATTTCCTTTTTTATAGGGTTATGCTAATATGGTTTGGGTTTATAACATTGTGAGAAGGATTTAAATTTAAAACTTATTAGAATTTAAAATATGCCTTGTATTTTTTCTGGGTTCTCTGTTCCCATCTATTACAGAACTCCTGGTAGGGAGGACTGTCTAGTGTACAGATGGGGTCATTTGTACTTCAGTTTCTCCCTGTAATGAGATACATGCTTTTTGCATTTGTCTGTTGGCTAGGTCCATATTTTTTGGTATGTGCACTATATAGCAGAAGATGATTTTGATGTTAGGGACACCATAGCAAACATAAACTCCATATAAATATTGTGTTTACCTCCTGAAGGGGAAAACAGAAAACTTCAAAAGGAAGAAGGTGGAGAGGATGGTAAACAATGCTAAGGAAAAAGCATGAGCTCTGGAGAGGGAGCCAAGTTCTTGATGGTGTGAATTGGGACTGCAGACTCGGTGGCTCATCACTGAGAAGATGAAGTCTGGCCAAGAACCCAAAGTGTCAGAGTGGGTGGCCACTTGGATATTTGAGGGAAGGGTGTGTGACAGAGCCTGGGGACTGGCTCAGAGTACTTGAGGATATCATGAACTTGGAGGCCAATGGCTGACAGGGACGACCAGAAGGCAACACCCAGTGGCCAGAAATACAGCAAAAGTGAGAGTCTGGGAGACTTTACAGAACGTTGTGGCTTTTTCTTGACTGTATTGTCAGACTTGGAAAGCTTTCTGTGAATGGCAAATATTAGTCTCCAAGGGATAAACATTTTCTGTCACAACTATTGACCTTTGCATTTACAGGACAAAGTCAGCCATAGACAACACATCCGTGGATGGACATGGCTACATTGTGATACTAACCTGCCATGCAAAAATAAGGGGCAGGTTCTGGAGCCATGCATCAGTAGTTAGGAGCACTTGTTCCTCTTCCAGAGGATGCAGGTTCAATTCCCAGTACCTACATAGCAATTCACAACTGTCTGTAATTCCAGTCCCAGAGGATATGATACCCTCTTTTAACCTCCGCAGGCACCAGGCATGTATGTGGTAGACAGACATACACACGGGCAAAACATTCATATACATAAAAATATATATAATTTTTAAAAGTTAAAAATAAGAGGTGAAAGAGGCATCGGGTAAGTTACCACAGTGAATTGGGATGCCCCAAGCCCTCCTTCCCCCACAGAAGCACTGAACCCACACATGTGGCGCCAAATACCTCTGTGAGCAACAGAGACCAGTCGGCAGACTGGAGGACCACAACCACTATCAAACCAAGAAATATGTGGTATTTGGCAGGGTTGTCTCTGCCTTGAACAGCACTATGAGAAAGAAAAAAAAAAAGAAAAAACCTTGTAGGAAATCCACTGGGACCAGAGGAAGAACACAGAAGAATGCATTCCATGCCTAGTGTTCCAGCCATTTGGGGCAGCACACTGGCTTTGATGTCACCTGACTTGAGCTGCTCACAGGACCTGCGAGCATTTGGAAGCACATGGTACATGTGTGTAACTCTGTAGACCGATGGCAAGCACCACAAGTCATCTAATGGGGTTTGAGAGACCTTAGAATTTCCAACTAGCCCAATGAGTGCTGGTCTTTTCCTCAGAAAGCCAGTGTACAAACAGTTGTCTGGCTCTTTTCAAAGACACAAATCCAAGAAAAAGGCAGAAGGTTATATAAAGAGATAGGGAAATATGGTCCAATCAAAGAAACAAAGTGAAACCAAAGTAATAGCTAAAGAAACAAAAATTTGGGCGGGGAGTTGACTTGGTCAATAGTCAGGCTTGCCGAACAACCATGGCATTCTGAGGTGAACCTTTACAATGGACATAGAAAACTGGGTGTGATGGTGTGTACTTGTAACCCCAGTATCAAAGATACGGAAACAGATGGATCCCCAGAGCTCCCCGGCAACCCAGCCCAGCCAAACTGGGTTCCAGTGAGAGACCTCATCTCAACAATGTGGATGGCTCCTGAGGAATCCAATTGCAATTGATCTCTGGCCTTCATATGTGCTCAAATACAATCTGCATATAGTCGGTCTCACACACACACACACACACACACACACACACACACACACACACACACAAATCCACAGTCCTATGAGCTGCCTGAAAAAAAAAATTTAAGATACCTGTCATAAAAAATCTGAAAAACATTCTGCTAATGAGAAATTAAAGTGGACAATGAAATGAAGTCAGAAAAACGTTCCTAAGAAAATAGGAATCTTCACAAAAATACAAATTACTAGAAAGGGTCTCAGGATCAGTGAGATGGCTCATTTGGTAAGGATGCTCACTGTCAACTATGATGACCTGAGTGTGATTCCTAGGACCCACATAGTAGGGGGAAAACCAAGTCCCACAAGTTATATTCTGAGTTTCTCATGCACACCATGGCATGGATGCTTGTGTGCACACATGCAAATAAAATAATAAATAATGTATAATAAAAATTTTAAGTGTCTAATTCTCGAGTTTAAAGATAAAATAACTGACCTGAAAGTTAGATACAGTGAATAGGCAGCCGTCATGCTCACGCCAAAGATCAACAGATTTCAAGACAGTTCATATGGAGTCCTCAAAGCAGACATCCAGCAAAGGAAAAAGAAGAGACCAGAGATGTCACTCAGTGGCAGAACACTTGCCAAGCATACTTGAGACCCTAAGTTCAATCCCTCAGTACCAACAAAGAAGAGTGAAGAAAGGCACAAACATCTAGAGGGACTTAGGACACATAGTACATCTCAAAAATTAAGGGGGAATTAAGATTTCCCCCATGATACAAATTGGAAAGGAAGAAGTCAAGCTTTCGCTATTTGCAGATGACATGATAGTATACATGAGTGACCCCAAAAATTCAACCAAGGAACTCACACAGCTTATAAACACCTTCAGCAACGTAGCAGGATACAAGATCAACTCAAAAAAATCAGTAGCCCTCCTATAAACAATTGACAAACAGGCTGAGAAGGAAATCAGAGATACATGACCCTTTACAATAGCCACAAATGATATAAAATACCTTGGGGTAACTCTAACTAAGCAATTGAAGGACCTGTATGACAAAAACTTTAAGTCCTTGAAAAAAGAAATTGAAGAAGATGTCAGAAAATGAAAAGATCTCCCATGCTCATGGATAGGCAGGATTAACGCAGTAAAAATGGCAATCTTACCAAAAGCAATCTACAGATTCAATGCAATCCCCATCAAAATACCAACACAATTCTTCACAGACCTGGAAAGAACAATACTTAACTTTACATGAAAAAAACAAAAACAAAAACAAAAACAGGATATCCAAAAGAATCCTGTACAATAAAACAACCTCTGGAGGCATCATGATTCCTGACTTCAAGCTCTACTATAGAGCTACAGTAATAAAAACAGCTTGGTACTGGCATAAAAACTGACATGTGGACCAATGGAATTGAATTGAAGACCCTGACATTAATCCGCACACCTATGAACATATAATTTTTGACAAAAAAGCCAAAACTGTACAATGGAAAAAAGAAAGCATCTTCAACAAATGCTGCTGGCATAACTGGATGTCAACATGTAGAAGACTACAAATAGATCCATATCTGTCACTGTGCACAAAACTTAAGTCCAAGTGGATCAAAGACCTCAACATAAATCCAGCTACTCTGAACCTGACAGAAGAGAAAGTAGGAAGTAGTCTTGAACACATTGGCACCGGAGATCACTTCCTAAATATAACACCAGTAGCACAGACACTGAGAGAAACAATTAACCAATGAGACCTCTTGAAACTGAGAAGCTTTTGTAGAGCAAAGGACATGGTCAACAAGACAAAGTGATAGCCTACAGAATGGGAAAAGATCTTCACCAACCCCACATCTGACAAAGGGCTGATATCCAGAATATATAAAGAACTCAAAAAATTAGACATCAAAATGCCCAACAGTCCAGTTAAGAAATGGGCTATAGAGCTAAATAGAGAATTCTCAATAGAGGAAGCTCAAATGGCTGAAAGACATTTAAGGAATTGCTCAACATCCCCAATCATCAGGGAAATGCAAATCAAAATGACTCTGAGATACCACCTTACACCCGTCAGAATGGCTAAAATAAAAAACACTGAAGACAGCTTATGCTGGAGAGGATGTGGAGCAAGGGGAACTCTCCTCCACTGTTGGTGGAAATGCAAGCTTGTACAGCCACTTTGAAAATCAATATGGCACTTTCTCAGAAAATTGGGAATCAATCTCCCCCAAGACCCAGCTATACCACTCTTGGGCATATTCCCAAGGAATGCTCAATCATACCACAAGGGCACATGCTCAGCTATATTCATATCAGCATTATTTGTAATAGCCAGAACCTGGAAACAACCTAGATGCCCTTCAACTGAAGAATGGATAAATAAAATGTGGTACATATACACAATGGAGTACTACTCAGCAGAGAAAAACAATGACATCATGAGGTTTGCAGGCAAATGGATGGATCTGGAAAAAAAAATCATCCTGAGTGAGGTAACCCAGACTCAGAAAGACAAACATGGTATGTACTCATTCATAGGTGGATACTAGATGTAAAACAAAGGATGACTAGACTGCTACTCACAACTCTAGAGAGGCTACCTAGTAAAGAGGACCCTAAGAAAGACACAGGGGTTGCCCAACGACAGAGAAATGATGAGATCTACATGAGCAAACTGGACGTGAGGGGGGGGTAATGAAGGGCAAGGGTCGGGGGAAAGAGAGTTTAGGGGAGCGGGAGATCCCAGCTGGATCAAGAACAGAGAGGGAGAACAAGGAAAGAGAGACCATGATAAATGAAGACCCCATGGGAATAGGAAGAAGCCAAGTGCTAGAGAGGCCCCCAGAAATCCACAAAGATACCTCCACAATAGACTACTGGCAATGGTCGAGAGAAAGCCCAAACTGACTTACTCTGGTGATTGGATGGCCAAACACCCTAGCTTTTGTGGTAGAACTCTCATCCAATGACTGATGGAAGCAGATGCAGAGATCCACGGCCAGTCCCCAGGTGGAGCTCCGGAAATCCAATCGGCGAGAAAGAGGAGGAATTGTATGAGCAAGAGATGTTGAGACCATGATTGGAAAAAGCACAGGGACAAATAGCCAAACTAGTGGAAACCCATGAACTATGAACCAATAGCTGAGGAGCCCCCAACTGGATCAGGCCCTCTGGATAAGTGAGACAGACGATTAGCTTGAACTGTTTAGGAGGCCGCCAGGCAGTGGGACCAGGACCTGTCCTTAGTGCATGAGCTGGCTTTTTGGAGCCTGGGGCCTATGCTGGGACACTTTGCTCAGTCTAGGTGAAGGGAGGAGGGGACTGGACCTGCCTTGACTGAATCTACCAGGCTGAGCTAAATCCCCAGGGGAGTCCTTGCCCTGGAGGAGATGGGAATGGGAGGTGGATTGGGAGGAGGGAGGGGTGGGGCGGGAGGAGGGAGAACAGAGGAATCCGTGGCTAATATGTAAGATTAAATTAAATTATAAAATTAAATAATAATAATAATAAAAGATTTCCCCCATAAGCAAAAGCTAAAATAATCCATTACCATTATCCAATGTACAGGAGTGTGAAATAGAGCATGTCCCCACTTCAAATTGTAGGGAGTGAGGCAGAGCCACTGGAAAGGTAAGGCTCTCCATCAACACACACCATGATATTGACAGGTGACTGCTGACTTGACTTGCTCAGTACAGAAGGCCATCCTCTGTGTCCTACACTGACACACAGATTTGTGTTAGGAGACACTAAGAACTATGGGAACTCACAAGGAACCCTCATTAGATCTCACATTTACAAAGACTGATGGGAAGCTGTGACCCAGGAACAACACTCTGCCAAAGCCTCATGACAGTCATGATTGTGACTTCATTCAGTGGATGAAACAAGGAAGTCCAGGGTATTTAGAAAACGTTGTTCAACTCTGCAAGTCATTTCAGACACTGTAAGGACTCTGCTGTAAGGTCAGCAGAGTTCTGAATTCTCTTTTTAAAGGTTATTTTATTACATCATTCATTTATGCACTCTGTGTGTGTGTGTGTGCGTTGTGTGTGTGTGTGTTGTGTGTATGTGTGTGTGTAATATGTGGGGAGGGTTGCAAGCTAAAGCATGTGTGTCAAGGTCAGAGACAATGTGAAAGCGGTTCTCTCCTTGCACCTTTACATACCTGGATTCAGGGGGTGGGGTTGAGTTCATGTTGCCAGCCTTCTGTGACAAGCGCTTTCACCCGATGATCCACCTGATCAACCCCTCTAAATCCTTCCCAACTCACTGTGCTGTCCTCATGGAAATCTTTGTATTATAATAAGTTAATCCAGAGAGTATAATCTATGGAATCCTTCCAGGGCTCCCATGTGGTTAAAACCATCCTCAAAAAGACATGAACATTTCATTTGTTCTTCACGGTTTTGACACTTAAAAAAAAATAATGCAAAACAATACAAATGGACGTGAGACCCTTCTGGCACCTAAGTATAAATTAGGGCATCAGGGCCAACTAGTGCTAGTTCTCACTGTACTGTCATGTCTACATATCCATAGGGTTCAGGGTAGGGGATAAGGAGTGACGTTTCACTTGAGAATGTCCTTCATGACTTCATGACCCAGGAAAAAATTATATTTTATAAAATCTCTACTATTCCCTGTGTGATTTATAATACCCAAGTAGAACTTGGTCATAGAGCTCATGAGATACACACAGCAAAATGGCCTGCAAAGAGCATTTGAATCACTGAATTGTTAGCTCATCTATGGATTTCTTTTAAGAAATGTGTGTAGGGCAGAGATTGAGATGTAGCTCACTTGTTACAGTGCTTATCTAGCAGCCCTGGATTCTGTGCCCAGCACTGTATCAATCTGGTGGTGGTGCAAGCCTGCAATTCCTAGCACTTAGGAGCTGTAGGTAGGGAGATCAGAAGTCCAAGTTCATTCTCAGCTAGATAGAGTTTGAAGTTACCTTGGGCTTAGAGACCCTGTCAAAAGGTTTGGAGCAATACCATTTTACTTTAAAGACTAGTAGGGAGACTGGTCTTTATTTCTGTCCGAGTATTTGGTGGACTTTGAGAGGACAGTATAAAAGGATTGAGCCTTTACTGGAAGAAAAACAACCAAGGATGTTTGAAAAAGCCATATGGAATCATGTTGTATTTTATTTACCTAAATTTATATATGAGTGTATTTATAATTTACAAATATTTACAGATGTGGTTTAAAAGAAGTTGTTGGGCTGAAAGAAACCTCAGTACCAGGCATGAGAATCCCCTTTTCAAGTTGTTGGCTAGTGGAGTCCAAGAAACTCCCCAAGCCATGCTGTTGTTCTTGGTTGCCTCCTAGAGGTTGCTGATGACACTGTGTACTTGGGACATAGGACCTGGAGGACCCCAGCTGGATGTGACTTGGAAATCTCTTTCCTGGGGACTAGTTTTTGTAGTTCCGACAGGTGCTATACAAACTGCCAAGGGAAGAGAAGCAACCAATAGTCCTACCCAGCTGTGCTGCTTAGGAACCACAAGTGACCAGAAAGTGAAAACATCCCTAAGTATGCAGCAGTGGCACTCGTATCTTGGTGATAACCAACAGTTGTCTAACTCGACTTGAAGCCCCCTCAATAGGAGAGAAATCATGCCTGGCACTGGAAACCTAGCCTATGACCCAGGGCTAGTAAAATCACAGATATTAGAGGATTAAATTACTAGCACGACCACAATTTTAGTAGACCGGCATAATTCCTAACTGTGCTCTAAACACTTACCCTTATACCCACAGGTAAAGGTAGTTCTTACTCCTCATCAGAGAAGCTTCTCTTTACAATAGACAGACCATTACAGAAAAGCCATAGCTGGCCAAAATGTAACTCAAAGTGTACATATACAGTACAACCCTGGCATCTAAGGCTCAGTGGACACCATGGAAGAAAGCAGCAGAAAGATGATTAGAGCCAGAGGACCAGGAAATCTGCTGTGAGACCATCTCCTAGAAATGACAGCGAAGCTGCACCCACAAAACCCCAACAGGATGGCTGCCTACGCAGACCTGACTAATCAAGTACACCAACAACAGACACACTGACAAAGGGGGAAAGCCTCAGCAAAGCTGGACAAAGAGCTGCAGGCGCCTGAAAGCAGGGGAATTAGTCTGCCCCAAGGATGAGCTCCCTAACTGGTTCATCTAATACCAAGTGGTCACCCTGAGATCTTATGCACACAGGCAACACTAAACAGGCCCAGCAGGCTGTATTTATATATTTATGTGCTTATAAATATGTAGCAATAACAGATAAAATGAGGCTATGAATTTGAGAGGGAGCTGGGGGATAGGAAGAGGCTGGAGGGAAGAAAGGGAAGAGGGTAAATAATGTAATTATATGTTAATAAAAGAGTATTTTTCACAGCTTTTAAAAAGAAAAGAAAAACAACATCATTTATACCAATAATAAACAGTGCTTCCAACTGAAGTTAGAACTTTGGAAAATTTGTATTCGTGACTATGAACAAGAACTTCCCAATACTTCAAATTATTCAGTGAAGTCAGCTGCAGTACTAGCAGCTACAATTTTAAATATTAGATGATGAAATATGTCAACATTTGGAAGAGCTATACAACTTAGCAACCCAGTATTTTTCCAAATTACAAAAGCATGATGTTTCAAAGTAATTACTATGAATTAAAAGACACCTTCAAAGTATAAAACACACTACTGACTTTGAACATAAGGGGGGGGGGGGACTAACTTCCACACCTACCTTGAAGACAGCAGTTTAAAAGCTACCATTTGTTAAGCTTTGGAGCTGTCTCGAAGGATTCCCCATAGATATTTCTGATAGGTATTGAAGTGACTCATGCTTTATCAGTCATATATGTTTAAAGACGGGTCTTCTTCATAGCTTTACAAAGAAACAACATGATAGAGCATTGAATTCAGAAGCAAATAAATTATTATGTGTATTCTGTTACACCAGGCATTAAGAAATTTGAAAGATAACAAACAATATCATTCCTCTTACTGGCTTTGTTTTGAAAAAGGTTTCTTAACAGAGTATGTTACCAACATTTGTAGAATATGCGCAATTACTATTTTAAATGCATCACTATAAATTTTCCTCTTTTTGATTTATAAAATATAAATATTGCTTAATACAATCCACAAAAACACAAGATTGTTTAGTTCTTAATTATCTTTAGAAATGTTACAGGAGACTGGGATCAAAATCTGAACCTTGCTGTTGTAACTCTATTATAAATGTGGATACCTCTCAGAGCAAACCCTTACCTAACTGGAGGCCCTAACTGAGGGGTACCCATGAACTGGACCATGTTTCCTTGATCAAGTCATGACATAAATGTCAGTGCAGGTTGCTGGCATAAATGTACATCTTTATCTTTGATATAAAACAAGATAATAAAACTCACTCTTCCAACTTACAAGTTTATAAGAATAATGATACAGAGAAAAGGAGAGATTGGATATATTTTCTATTTAAAATCTGATGAAAATTTGAGTTGCTTTTATGCATTGAGAGGCAGTCCACAAACATGAATCATCAGGAAGATTCAATTCCTTGACATGACATACACCCACCATAAACTAGACCATGCACATGTGTGCTAACCTCTGTTAGTGTAAAAATGGTCAAGACTTTGCTTCTGCATCATATCTTCATTAAAGTATTATATTTTTCCAACCATAGTTGAAACAACAAGCAAAGTGTTTTCTGTTTAGATCCTGGGTTAGTAGGACACTCTACTTTCCAAGTCATGCTTTTCACTGGCACAAATGAATGAGTCAGGATTCAATAGTTGATCCTACATACCCTTAACACCTCAAATTTTGCAACATAGAATATCTAGTAACACAAATTATCACCTTTAAAGTCTTAGGGTTTTTAAATAGTTTTAAATTTTATTTATTTATCGTTATTGTGTGTTGTCCTAATTAGCTTCAGCTGTCCACTTGGCATGGGCTGGAATCATCCGAGGGACTAAACAGATCAGGTTGGCCTGTAGCCTTGTCTGTAAGGCATTGTCTTGTTTGATGTTTGATGCAAATGGGTTCAGCCGATTAGGAACAGGACCATCCATAGGCAGGCAGTCCTAGGCTATTTAAGAAAGCTAGCTGACCACGAACCTGTGAGTGAGACAGGAGCTAATGAGGAAGCAACATTCCTATATGGTTCTTGCCTCAAGTTCCCGTCCTAACTTCCCTCAATGATGGATTTGGACCTGGAATTGTAAGTCAAATAACCCTTTCCTACCCACTAAATTGCTTTTACTTTTGGTCAATATTTTATCATTACTATAGAATGAAATTAAAGTGTGTGTGTACGTGTGTGTGTGTCTGTGTGCACGCACGCACGCGCATGCCATGACATACCATTCATGTACATGTCAGAAGGCACTCCTGGGAGTCAATTGTCTCTTTTCACCATCTAGGAATGAAACTCATGTCATCAGGCTTGTACGGTAAGGTCTTTTATTCACTGAGTGGTCTTGCCTGCTCTGTAGTATTGGATTTTTGTTTTTAGTTTTGAATTTTTGTTTAGAGAGAAGTAACTCCTAAAAAGCCACTAACACATGAATTAACAGAGATAAAATGTCCAGTACCAACCATGCTATGCGATACTCCTAGTCAAGCTTTAAGTCTGGCGAGATGGGGTGCTCATTCCTGAACTCACCCTCGGTGGCTCATGGCCAGCACAGCCATTGCCCTGTTCCCTAAGATGAGGTGCCTCTCAGTCTCCCACTTCTGTGCTGACAGCTCCTAGAACCTGGTGTTCCCACAGAGCTGCAGGGTTTCCTACCCAGAGCTGGCCCTCTTCTCCTCTCCTTCCCTCTCACTCCACTGCTGGAGCCCATGCCTCTTAGTGGACACATTCCCTCCCGGACTGAGGAAGGAGACTCCCAAGACTCAGGAAACTTACCAGCCTCAGGAAGCTGCAAGAGTCACAAGGACCTTCCTTAAGGTTACTAAAAACCTCCATCAATTGCTCAGGAGGAAAGAGGAGGCTGGCTAGTGGGGTTCCTATAAATTGGCCAGGAGCTCCAGGGATGCGGCTGCTGTGAGGTGTCACCATGCTTCTCGGCAATGCAGCTGCCTCTGAGTCATCCCTGCTCCGTAAGTAGCCCCAGTAAACCCGCTCATTCACTGACCTACACCAGGGTAGAACAGACTCTGGGCTGGGTCCTCACCACCCTGTCGGTGGTGAACAGATGCTTCTTCGCATCGCCCTGGGAAAAGTCACCCTGTGTGCCAGCAAACCCTCCGGTCATGTTCTGGATGGTGGTACTGCTTCCTTCTTTTGTAGGGCCAAGGGTCTTTTTCCTCCATCCATCAGCAGAGAGTGAATAAAGGCCCTGGTAGATACAGCTGCTCTAGAGATGGGCCCAGAGAGAAAGAATTAGGGAATAGCTCTCAACTGGGGAAGGCGGTTTTAACACCTGAAATTTCAGATTGTTCACAGGCTTATTTGAATACTTGCCTAATTATTCAATCAGCCAGTGACCCCAAAATGCATTATTATGAGCCTAGATTTACAACTTCATTCCTATAAGAAATCTGTCAGCGGACACTCAGATCATTCCTGTTAGGCATTCTTCAATACTGTTAACATCTTCAGGAGCACCAGACATGATCCTTCTTTATTTGCTCATTCGTTAAATGACCCTGCTTGACTGTAAATGAACAGTTTGACTAATGGACAGTGTAGAACCTGAGGGCACATGTTAGCAATGAAAAGCCACAGACCACCTGATCATTGTTTTACTCTTGACCGGTTTATTTCCTTTCTGTGCATCAAGGTACTTAGGTGGATGAGTTTTCCCCATGATAGCAACACTCACAAATGAACCAAACCAGAGAGAGAGAGAGAGAGAGAGAGAGAGAGACCATTACTAGGTTTCAAATTAACCTGAAACCCTCAAGGCCTCCGTGGGTGCCCAGGGCACCTTCTGCACCCATGCTATTTTTAGTCAATGCTATTCTGTTACTGGCAGCTAGATTGAAAACCGTCTGGACTCTCAACAAACCTAGCTATTTCAGAACGCAGGCCTTCACAGCATCTCTCTCTAATGGCCCAGATTAGAAAAGAAAGGTTGTTTATAAATTTAAAGGGCAAGTTCCCAGCCATCAAAGCAGCGGCTGGGGGCTTTAGAGCAGGCCAGCTTCCCACCGTGGGCGATGGGTGAACGTCTGCACACAGCGCTAGCGTCTAGGCCAGTGGGCACCGATGCTAATTGGCATTTTGTGAGGGTCTCTCAGGCGGGATGAGCCTCACAATTCCTTTCATTTTAGAGCAAAATGTGTACTCTAAGTAACAAAGATCACATACCGATGTACATTTTCTCTTTTCTCTCCCTCTTTCTGTGTGTGTCTACGTGCGTGTGTGTGCATAGGCATGCTCATATGTATACGTGTAGGCCAGAGGCTGATGTCGGGTGTTGTCCTCAGTTGCTTTTCTGACATGGGGAATCAACATGGAAATTACCAATTTTCTAGATTGACATGCCAGCCAGCTCCAGACAGCATCCTATCTCGGCCTCACCAGTGGTAGATTACAAGTAGGCCTTTGGCATCTCGACTTCTTGCTGGGGAGCTGGCGATTGAACTCCAATCCTCAGGATTAGCCAGCAAGCACCGTGTTGATGGGAGGCATCTATCCATCCTTATCTTTTGTTTTTGGTTTGTTTGTTTTAGACAAGGCCTCGCTTATTCTCGACTGGCTTTGGAATTGCTGTAGAGCTGAGAATGACCTTGAACTTCCGTTTCCCCTGCTCCTGAGTGCTAGAATTGCAGGCATGCACCACATGTGACTTATGCAGGGCTGGGAATGCAGTCCAGGGTTCCATGCATACTATGCAAGCACTCTACCAACTAAGCTGCAGTCCGGCCCCAAGGGTATGTCTTTCTTTACAGGGGCTGGACTCCTAGATCAAAGACCATCTTGTTACCTCCTGGTTTCATACTGAGTTCCCTTTAGAATACTTAAAGAAAAAATAAAGTGGTTCCATTTAATTGGAATTTCATTCTGTTGAAGGGTTTATAGTGGAGAAATATGTTGAGTTTGTTATTAGTAGAACTTCTGTTTGTAGAGGCTGCAAACAGGAGAATTCTCCTGGATGCAAATGCATCCTCTAAAGGAGTTGACATTTGCAGTGGGCTCTTGGACCCACATGCTGCTTCCGTGTGTCAGGTGGGTTCCATGAGTGCTTGGTGGTTCCATAATTCATGTGAACACTTTCCTTATCGGGTCCCTGTCAAATATGATCTCACAAACACTGTGTCTGATGAACAACATTCTCAATGAAGCAGAGCCTGTGTCTTGTGATGTCTGTGGGAGACTGCCCCTGAAGAGAAAAGGGAACATCAGAGAACAAAGGAAGACACCATTAATGTGGATCTCAATTCCTCATAAGGGAGACCAAACAAGAACAGAAAACGTTGAGGCTCGAAGTAATGAAGGGCTGTGAAGTAAGTACTGCCAAAATAGGGAAGAAAGTGCATTGGAAATTTCACCGTGTTGCTAGTAGATTTCTTTCTCGGAGATGTGACCATGGTTCATTTGCTCTTTCTGACCTCAGCAGCCGTGTGCGCAAAGGGTTGGACAACCTTTCAGGACCCCACTCCTTGAGAGTCACTCATTGCCCACCTCTGTGTCTGACCTACCCGGGACTATCAAAACTGGTGAAATACTTTTTTAACAATCCAAACACCAAGGATGTCACCAAAATAACCCATACCCTAAAATGGAGAGTTCCCAACTTCGCTGTCACCCACCTGTCCCTGTGACTCCCATCAGTGTGTTTAGTAAATGGCTTGATTTGTGACATCTTTTTTTTCTGTAACTAATAAAATCTCATGTGACCACCTTCACAGCAGAGCATGCCACGTGAGGTAACCCCAGACTGTTCCTAGGCCACAGTCACTCATGTTTGGGTCCTAATTAACCATCTTTTCCCTTTTGGGTTGAGAACCGGGCTTTCAGCATTGAAAATTTTAACTAGAAGCCATGTTGTAATATTTATGCTTGTCTCTAAAATTGCTGCACCAGTGCCTGTTGTGTGCAGAAGTTCTGAGAATTAACTCTGTGAGAAGTGTGGGGACAGTGTCAGCCTTCCACTGTTCTTCATGTGCTTCCATCCTCCAAACCTCCAGGATCAGAACGTTGGCCACGCACCCAGAGAGATGTGTGTAGAAATTGTTTCTTTATACAGATGAACTTATCATCCCAAGACAATAGTAGTCTCGGTGAAATCGTTGATCCTTTTTTACCTCGGAGTTTTAGCCTTTGAAGGACTTTAAACACAAGTAGTCCACTCTTCATTTAAACAGACCCAAACGAGGTCAACGAAAGCACAGAGACTGGCAGGGTCCCTTGCCAGCAGCTGGGTGGTCTGCTCCCTGTACTCAGCTTTCCTAATTCTCTTCTGTATTTTGGGGAGAGCTATTGCCAGTCTCCATAGGAGCCATGAAAGTTCAAAGGCAAAGATTCAGACTGCTGTCACCCAGCCATGGCTAGAACTTGACACGTCTCACTGTAAGTGCTACCTCCAAGAGGACCTTGGAATGCAGGGTTTTGTGCCGCGAGCAAAAGCCAAGATCTTGTGGCAGGATCTATTGGTCCTGATTTGGAAAATTGCACATAGCTTTCTGGTACCCCACAAATTAAAATAGAGTTACTATAATTTACTTCTTAAGTATACTGTGTAAAATTAAATTATATTGCATTACAAAAGCTGTATCTATCCTTAAAAATATTCCCATTTTTCAAAACCAATATCAATATATGGAAAAACTCAGAAACCGTCTTATCCAGCCAAAATTTCTGTTGGTTATAAACAGAAAAGAATGTCTTGAAGTAACCAAGTTGTTTGGACAACTCTGTATGCAGCAACTGGCTCTCCATTAAACCCATGTCTGTCATGAGCAGCATATAATTTAAGAGCAGTGGTTCAGGAAGAATCAGGCCATGCTCAAGGGTGGGAGGGATGCCCAAGTCATTCTGTTAACCAAATATATCTTAAAATACTTTTAATTTTTCAAGGACCTTCTAATCTTCACATACTTGGCTTTACAACATTACAAAATCAAATCATTTATTCTACTTAAAATGTACCATGCTTGGGGGAGGGGATGAAATAGTTGATTTAGAAGTTTTGCGGTGACTAGTCTTCAGAGAAATGTGCTGGGGACGCAGACCAAGAATTCAGATGCAGTGAGAGACAGAATTCAAGGCTGAGATGGAAACTGAAAATCTAGAAGGAAAAGACGTTGAGTTGCTGTTCTCTCCTTCTTTCTCGCAGCAGTAAGAACGGAAACTATTGAGCTTTTTCCCCCCTATGTGAGTTTTACTTCTCAGATCCAAGAAAATGTTCAGCTTCTCATAGTCTCAACATTTGTAGGGTGCCCTGGAGATTCTTCTCGTCTTCCTGGGTAAGCTTAGGAGTAGTGTGGGAGTGCGAGGAGAGTGAGTGTGCTTCACGGGGAGGGGTTCCGGAGGGTGTTAAGGGCAGATACTTGCAGCCATCCCAGCCGTCAAATCCCTGCACTTCTGCGCTTCCACACAGGGGTACAGTTCCTCGGGGACCGCCTGCCTCCCTGAAGTATAATCCTAATGTTTCTGGCTCTCAGATTCTGCAGAAATCCCAGGACCTGCTGCCAGACAGCATCAGCAGAAGTGCTGGTCCTTGCAGGCTGTCACAGAGTGACCTGGATAGGGAAAGGCCCTTTTAACTTTCTGCTGCTCTTTGCACAACCAGGTTGTATACATCAATCTGTCAGTCCGAGACCGTAGAGGCAGGGAGCCACCCTCAAAGCGACTGTGATTGAAAGTTCCCACGCCTGGTGGGTTTGGAATGAAATTCCCTGCTGTTTAAAGAGCAGGCATAGAAGAGGAAAGAGGATTCTAAGCAAGGCCCCTGAAAGTACTTGCTGGGTGCCTGGTGCTTCGTTCTGTGTAAATTATCTTATGGATGAGATGAGTTAGGGAGGCTAATTAGTAACTAGTCCCCAAAAAAACTAAGAAAAGAGTTAAAATATGCTAAAAGTTAATTCAATTTTTTTAAACTATTGATATTACTAGCTTTATTTTATTATGCCTTTATTAACTTATTAAATATAACTTAAAAACTAAAATTTACTTATTTTTTTGAGGTAGAGTCTCACTGTGTAGCCCTGGCTGGCCTGAAACTTGCTATGTTGACCAGTGGAAGCCAGAAGACCTCAAATTTGGAGCAAACCGTTTTGAGCTGAGCCCAGACTCTCCGTAAAAGCTGTAAGGATTCTTAACTCATAACTCTCCATCCCCTAAAATGGACTATTTCAATTCATGGTTCAGTAATTTCTTATAAAAAAGATAGCCACCGCAGTCAAGATAGACATCATTTACCTCACGCCCAAATTTTCAAGTTGCTTTGTTGCAGCCCTTGGCTCCTATATATCCAGGCTTACGTGGCCTCCAGGGAGCTCTCCAGAGTCTGGCTTTCCTCTTCTGTGGTTTCATATGAAGATAAGTAAACAGTAGACTGCTGTCTGTGTGCTTCTATCTGTTCCCGATGCATCTGAGACTTGCACATGTCAGTGCATTCATCCATAGTTCTCTGAAGAGCTGTGAAGCCTCCAAACCTTACCCTGCTCTCAGGCCAACGAACGAGCTGCAGATTCACCAATTCCAGTAGGAGGCTCATGAGTGCTCAGGGATGAAGGACTTCATTTGTGTGACACAGGAACTATGGCTGCAGCCTATTCTTGGGTTTTCTCTCTAAGTCCACTGGGGGCCTTGTGAATGTGACACTTGAGTTAGATTTTTGACCCAGATGAGGGAGCGGAACTAACTCAGGATTTAACCATAGTTACAAGGCATTGCTGGTATACCAACTAAGCTTTATCTATGGAAGGCGCTGCTTGTCAGAAAATAGTCAAAAGAAGAGTAAATCCAAGTCCACTCCCTTTTCATCATCACCTACTATATTTATGGATTTACCAGACAGTGGATGTTTTGGTTACTCCCAGGTTTAGATTAGTACATTTCCTTGTATGATCTGCTAATACTGATTTTCAGTTTCATAATTGGTCAGGAGCTAGAATCACAGAAGAGGCAAGCTTCTGGCTATGTCTGTGAGGGAGTTTCTAGAATGGATTAATTGAGGAGGGGAAGGCCCCTACTAAACATAGGTGGCATCATGCCATGGGCTACATAAAATGAAGAAAGCAAGCTGAACACTGGCATTCCTCTCTCTCCGCTGCCTGACAGCAGATGGAATGTGACCACCTGCCTCATACTCCTGCCTCCATAGCTTCTCCACAAGCAGTTGGCGGGAGCTTAACCAAATATCTAAATAAAAAAACGTGTCAAATAATGTGAAAAGATACTCAACATTATTTCCTAAGAAAAAGCTAATTAAAGCCACTATAAACAAATAACACCCTGTGTTTGGGGTGGCTTTGAATGTTGCCATAGGCCCGGAGAAAGAAGGACACATATACTTTGTGGTTAAAAGTACAAAATGGTGCCACTCTACTTTCAATGTGGTTATTTGTCTTCTTGCTGCACAACTGGCTTGCGTGTGATTATATGTGTGCACATATTCATGTGTGTGTACACATGGATGTGTGTGTGCATGTGGAAGTCATTGTGGCGTATCTTCCTCAATCTGAGTTTGGATCCTCATAACCCACAAGAAAGCCAGGTATAGCAATGTGGGCCAGTTTTCCCAGTGTTGGAGAGGCTGAGTGTGGAAGACGCCAGGGGTTTGTTCCTCAGCTAGCCTGGCCAAAGTCAGTGAGAGAGTAACTGAGGAAGTCTCCTGATGTCAACTTCAGACTTTCAGATTCATGCACTTGTGTCCATATGCATCCTCACACCTTCACACAGATATGCGCGCACACACACACACACACACACACAGTTCTTTATACAGTCTGGGTACAAGTCCTTTACTCATTAATACAAATATAGTCTCTCTTATGTCACATTTTCACTTTCTTACCATTGCCCTCTAAAGTGCTGAAGATTTTCATTTCGTTAAAGCCAAACACTTGTTTATAGAGTTGATGCATCCTGTCTTTACCTACCTGAAGCCTGCAATTCCCATTTTAGAAATTTTGTAGCTTTAGCTTTTGCTGAGGCTTATGATCAAAGCAGAGATATGATCTGTTTATATTTACTTCTGATCTAATTTTTATGTCTATCACAAAGTAATACTGGACTTTCCTTTTCTCTGTTTTCTTTTTTTACATGTAGATTTCAGTTATGTCAATAGTGTATATTATAAGTTTATTCCTTTCCCTTCAAGTGGTCTGACCTGTGTGGATTAGCAATTACCCATGAGTTGCATCTGCTGCTAGATGTTGTTATTTGGGGACCGTTTCTTATGGAGATCATCAGCATCCCACTGTCTTGATGACTGGCTTGTCCTAGTGAGTCCCGGAAGCGGGCACGGCTTTGCTCTTCCCCAGAACTTTTTTTTTCCCCCAGTGTTTTTCAGTTGTTTCAGGCCCAAGGAATCTCCATAAAGATGAAAGCAAGCATGTGTTTCCTCATGACACCATGACTGGGAGTATGCAGAATCTGTGGGTCACTAGACAAGGCTTGGCATCCCGGCAGCAGCAGGTCTGCGGTGCATCTCCGTGGTGAAGTTCGGTATCTGTGCAGCATTGCACCTGCTGTGAGTCACTCATGAGGCTCAGCATCCAGACAACATGGGAGCTCTGCTCAGTTAACATGCTGCTGCATCGCTGCTCACTGACAGCCTCCTTGGGTTCTCTCAAGGACGCTTGGTGGTCTACCAATATTATATACAGTATAGAAACTGCGTTACGTTTATGTCCAAATAGTTCATTTTTATATTATCATAATAGCATCATTTATTTAATTTCACTTTCTCTCCTAATTTTTGGAAAGTAATGTCTACATTTGATGAATTCTATTAATAATAAGATCTCCTATTAGTCTTTTTTAAAGGTGTGGTCTGATGTAGCCTCGGCTGGCTTGAAACCCATATTCTTCTGTCTTCACTTTCCAAGTGATGGGATTAAGTATTGGGGACCAAGCTCGAGATTTTTAACTATGCTAGATAAGCAATCTACCAAATGGACATTCTCAGTCCAGCTTTTTCTTTCTGAGTTAAGGTCTCAATCAGCCTAGTCTGGCCTCCAGCTCTCTAGAATGACCTTGTGACACTCCTGCATACAACTACCAAGTGCTGGGTTATAGCTATGTCACGTCATGCCTGATTTATGAGGTGCTGGGAATTGAACTCATGGCCTCATGTGTGCTAGGCAAGTACTCTACCAACTGAGCTACATGCCTAGCCTGTCTGGTAGTTATAATAGTTGATCACGTTGTCAGAAGAAATAAATTTCACTTCCCACTTTTGACTCCCTTGCCTTGCCTGACTCTCAAAAACAACTGTGAGCAGAGAAGATAAAAGTCAGCTCCAGTGCCTTGTTAGAGTGAGAATTGGCGTAAGCCATGCTTGCCACATAGTTCCTTTATCTCCTTGGGTGCCTTTTCCTTTCATACTTAGCTAAAAATTTTTACCATGAACAGGTGTTGAAATTTTTTCAAACACTTTAGTATACCTAATGACTCAGTTTCACTGTATCTATTTTTATTAAAATTGTGAGTTTTCAATTTGCTAAATTAACCGTATTTTCCCCATACCCCACTAATCATGTTATATTTTGTTTCTATTGGTATATTAAATTTTTAATACTTCATTAGCATTTCTGTATCTATAGTGATAACAGTCACAGGCTTTTCCCTGTTAGATTTCTCTCAGCAGGGTGACACTGGCCACATCGAACAATCAAGGACCTGGTTCCCCAGGATCTGTTATTGAGAGCATGCCTGGAGACCAAGTGTGTCTTTTTTTTTAATCTCTAAACCTTTTTTGGTTCTTTATTACATTTTCTAATTCTTTCCTCGTGTTCACATTTTTTCTTTCTGTTCTCGACAGTACTTACACAGTTCCTAGCAATTGTATTTGGTTTTCATCCTGTGATTCCATTCTCTGCCCTATTGTCGATTTCTCCTGACCGATTTTTCTCTTAAGGATCCATCTCCTACTTTAGTGATTTAACCTCTGGACGTTTGTAAAGACAATCACTCTGTGAGCGACATATTCAGTTCTCTTTGCTAAGCTGCCATGGGATATTTTGCACTTCCCCAATAATTTGCATTTCTTATCCAAATGATAGATTTCATTTTCCTTTCAGACTTTGTATTTCTTGAAATTGAGTTACAAGGAAGTATATTATTATCTGGTGCAAACCCCAGTAAATATCATGCCTCATGAAACTACAGAATCACTTAAAATAGAAGCATGCGACATTATCATTTGACATTGTTATCAGTTGGGTATATGGTTTATCGTATTTATGCACATTAATTTACCTATAATTTGAATGATTTCATTGAAAATGTATTTTGGAGAAACCTCAATAATATTAGAATTGGTGAAGCACTTTCTACAAAGGCACGAGGACCCGAGTTCAGATCCCCAGCACGCACATATAAAGCCAAGCAGGGCCGTGCATATCTGTCCCCTCCAACAGGGGATCCCTGCTGTTTGCTGGCCCACCAGGCTAGCCAAGTCGGGAGCTCCATGCACAGTGACGCACTGACTCAAAAAATGAGGTCAGGAGTGATAAAAGCAGACACCTGGCCTGGACCCCTGTCTGTCACACACACACACACACACACACACACACACACACACACACACACACACACACACACGGAGGAGGAGGAGGAGGAGGAGGAGGAGGAGGAGGAGGAGGAGGAGGAGGAAGAAGAGAGAGACTGTAGCAAGAGCCTCTGGTGTCCTTCCTTTGTCATTATAGCTTTCACAGCTATTTTTTGATGCCTAAAAGGATATGCGCCAGCACACATTTCTGGAGAATAAATGTGTATTTAAAATTCCCAGGCAATTCTCTCCACCCCAGCCTCCAACCCCACATGGGTTAGCACTAAAAAGCCTGTTTAATATATTCAAACTCTGTTTCTTGGTTTCCTAATGCACACCAGACACCTTATATTTCTAATTCGTGGCTATCAGTAATTAAGACCCAGACCAGACACTTCTCATATATTTCATCAAGCACAATGACATATTCACGGACTCCAGACATGCTTAAGTGTGCCTGCATTGGCAAACAGATGTTTATCTGCCTTGTCTTCTGGGGAACTGGGTCTGGTCTTTATTAAGCTGTGGTCTTCCCTAGCCTACCTCTCTGATGCATATCACCTCTGCGTTCCAAATACAACTGTGCACATACACAGTGAGCTACTTTCCTACCGCACTCATAAAACTGGCATGGGTGTTGACATTACAGAAGGCCCCATTAGCATGGAGAAGGGAGCACTCTCGGGACCTCGGGAAGATTCTCTTCTCACACAGCCTGGTAGCTGATTTTTGTGGAGTTTCTTTGGCTGTTTGTTTGACAAGGTCTCATGTAGCTCAGGCTGGCCTTCAACTCTTTGGGATGACCTTGAATTTCTGATCTTGCTGCTTCTGCCTTTCATTTGCTGTGACTGCAGGCATGTACCATCACAGTCTATGAGGTGCTGGGAATTGAATCCAGGGACTTGTGTGTGCTCAGGTTAACACTGAGCTATAACTACACCCTAGATCTTTAGTATTTCTTAATTTCTTGAATAAGTAAGTCTGCTATTGGAAGGAAACATGGGGCTGCTTACTGAACTTACACTTCTTGACTTAGCAGTACTCTAGGCACAGAACCATGGGAATGCCAGAGCTGGTTTTCCAGCAGAGTTGAGTGTCTCAGTCACTGGCTTTCTGGAGGTCTCCAGCCAGGTGGCTTGTCCAGTGCTTGCCTCAGAAAACAAAACGAAACCTTTGCCTGGAGAAGACACCCTAAGAGAGACAATATGTATTTCCTTTCTTTGTACAAACTGCTGTTGAACATGCTAAGGAAGCTGGTTTGAATGCTAAGTCATAAGGAGAGTGGTTGTGGAAGAAAGAGGAGGTCACCACAAGAGCAAGGACTCAGAAAGAAGGTGGGCATGGCAGAAGAGGCAAAGCAAGAGGAAAAATAACAGTTCCACACTGCACTGAGAAAAGTCGTATTTCTATTCTTTCCACAAATCCATCAGGTTTACAATTGTCAAGATATGCTGACATATTTTTGCCATTTCCCCGTTGGAGAATGGAACAAACTCTGTCATAGCCACATGCTTCTAATTCTGTGGTCCCCAGCTCCCTGGCACCTGCTGTTGGAAACTCACTCAGTCTGTAGTTGGTCTTGTGCCACACGGTGACCAGGTGTGTGATCGACAAAACTCACACTAGCTTTGCCAGAAGCACACAGACTCAGAAAATCCTCCTGTGATGTTTTGTCTTGCCGCAGTCTGTGAGGATGCCGTGAAAGAGAGCTAACACACACTCTATAGTTTGTTTTCCCACACAACAGTCCAGAGATGCCTCAAGAGTGGTGCAGCATGTTTTGAATGCCCTGAAGTTAGTCTCAGATTCTTAGTATGGCATAGTTCTTGTCTGTTTTCATGGTTCCCAATTCCCTGAGCAATCAGCACTGTAACTGGTGGTGGGAAAAACAGCTGTCAATGCAGCAAACTCACTTGGTGACTCTCCCAGGGTGGCATGCAAGTGACCTCAGAGTATTCAAAAGACTACCAGACTGTGATTTAGGAAACTAGCATTTGTATTCAATCTTGCCACTCACTTAATTTATGTGTTGGGAGAAGGTAAGGACTGTTGGTTGGTTTCTGGTTTTGTTTTCAGTGTTATGGATGTGTGAGAGCATACTCTGTGTGCATCAGGTGCACTCTCTCTCTCTCTCTCTCTCTCTCTCTCTCTCTCTCTCTCTCTCTCTCTCTCTCTCTGTGTGTGTGTGTGTGTGTGTGTGTGTGTGTGTGTGTGTGTGTGTGTGTGTAGGGGGGGATGTGCAGTTGAGAACCTAGAGTGTCATTCTTCAGGTCCTACACATTCTCACTTTTGAGACAGTGTCTCTTGCTGACCTGGAGCTTCATGGGTAGGCTAGCATTGCTGGTCAGAGAGCCCTGGAATCCATCTGAATCTATGTCTCCAGCAGTGGGATTACAGCTGTCTACTGCTGATGTTTTTATGTGAGATGTGGGCATTGTACTCAGGTCCTTGTCTCTGTGTGGCAAGCACTCTACCTACTGAACCATCTCCCCAGACTTACTTGGGACTGTTCTTTGTAAATCTTAGTCTGCCTTCTGCATCAGTCACCTCTGCATTCTTTGTTAGTGATAACAATAGTTCTCCTGTATGAACTCGCTTAATAGGTGAATGAATGATACAGATAGAAAGAGGATTTGAGGGGGCTGGTTGGATGGCTCAGTGGTTTGTAGATGAATTTCTAAATAGTCTTATTAAATAAAAAACATGGAGCCAGATATAGGAGTGAAAGCCTGGAAGAGATCAGGGAAATAGAAAAAGCTACAGCTAACCTCACCTCACTAACTCCACAGCTTCCAAATGCAAGATACTTCCTGTCTACCCATGTCTATATTCCTTGCTGTTCTGCCTTCTGATTTGCTCTCTCTGTCCAGCTACATCACTTCTTCTTCCTGCCCAGCTTTGTCACTTCCTGTCTGTCTGTAAGACCTCCAGACCTCCATGGTTAACTAGTGTTGGAATTTTAAGGCATGTGCCACCACACCTGGCTCTGTTTCCAGTGTGGCCTTGAACACACAGAGATCCTGCCTGCTAAGTGATAGGATTAAAGGCGTGTGCTAACATTGCATGACTTCTGTGTTGTGGCTAGCTTTTTCCTCTGATCTCCAGGCAAGCTTTATTTATTAAAGCACAAATAAAATATCACCACATTTACCCTTTTTTGTATAATAAAAAATTAAAAAAACAAAAAATATATAACAAATATAAGAAAAACTATAATAAGTACAATAGCTATATATAATATATACAAACAATAAATACATCATCAATGTCTAGTCCATTTGTGTTTGACAAATTCAGTGAAAATATTCCATTATCTATCCTATTTTTATGAGTCCAAAATGTACCTAATTCACTTTCTATCCTATCCTGTATTACCAACAGAAGACTATCTTATAATGCCTTTCAAACTTATTCACTTAACACCCCTTAGTGAGTTTCTTTTCTGAATCTCATAACAGGGAAAACTGTAACTACAACTATCTAATCTTCAAATCCCTCAGAGACCTGAGAAGGAAATAATATTACCTAGTAAAACAGGAAGTGCAAACAAGTGACTTCCAAAAAATGTGAGTTATGACAGAAACAACCAGCTTCCTGTACAGTCACCTGAGGTTTCTTTGCAATGTTGGGGCATTATCTTCAGCCTACAGGCTTAGCATATCTGACAGACTCATTTATGAAGCAGAATGTCTACAAGGCCTACAACTCTATCCCTCATTTGTTGTGAGTATTCCATGTACCAGATAAACTTGAATTACACCACTGTCCTATCATGATTCAGGATTTTAAATTCTGGAAATTGCTGGTGTTTTTAGAATTCAGTTTCCCATTCTTCTTGACTTGTAGGTATCTTCATCTCCTTTATTAAATGCTAGTCTACAATTGAGAGGCCAGACTCTGTCAGCCTAGTTATTCCTCCAAGAATAACTGTTCCAGCTACTGTTCTACTACACACCAGAAGCCATTGGTCCACTGCCTGCTCAGCTGCCTTTGAAGGAAGGAGCACTGTACCTTTTCCAGAATGCAAAGCCACTTCAGCGATGGTGCCATATTGTTCTGGCCTCAGAAGATGCCTGTTGCCAAAGCTGCAACCACATTTGTCTTGGCAAGGATCATCAGTCCCCCCTTTTGTGTGTGTGTGTGTGTGTGTGTGTGTGTGTGTGTGTGTGTGTGTGTGTGTGTATGTGTGTGTTCTGCTTGTCCATTTTGGACAGCATACTATCATCAATTGATGTGAGGGCACTTTTTTGCCCAGTGGCTAACTTTTGCCACAATGAAAGTTAACTCCATATGCAGTTTCTTCAATGCCCATATCTTTTCTGAAGTAGATTGGTGCTGCCAGGAGCAGACACGTCTTATGGTCATAGATAGATAGATAGATAGATAGATAGATAGATAGATAGATAGATAGACATAGATATATAGATATAGATATAGATATGAAATATCTTAAATGCCATATTCTGTAGATCTCTGAAGGGTTTGAAGATGACCTGTATATGTAAAATATATCTTTGCTTGACCTTGAAAACATAACTAGTATGACTACAAGTTCAATTGTAATGTCTAACTACTAACTTTCATTTCTTTATATCTTCATAGTTGGTAATAATAACATTCAAGGATTAGCAAATTGCATTACATTGTTAAATGAACTGTTGAGCTAAGTCAATATACATACAAAGTTTATGTCTGAGGATATGTTACTTCGGAAAAGAGGTTCTGCTTTTGTTTCCACAGAAGATAAGAACCTGTGGATTGCTTCCAGGCTAATATGGTTTCATCAAGGAAGACCCCCTGAGAGGCCCAGATGATCCAACATCAAAAACAGCTTCAAGACAACTGGCTCAGAGAATATAGCATCACAGACTACTCCAGTCAGGACTTGACCCATAATTCTTAATTTTCTCAGAATCCCCATTAGATTGCCAGCACCCTCATCCAGCAGGAAGTAGTATGAGAAGCTATGCTTAAATTCCCAAAATATTGTTTATGAATGTCTATTTTTATTTAAAGCAGGATGATTATAAATGCAATCACTTTCTAAAGAAGAAAAGGGGGTGGTGTAGATATGATAGGATGAAAGGGTAGATTAATGAACCTACTTTTGAACAGCAACAACTTGTTTAAAAATGTTCTACATTGCTATGGATTTTAGTTTATTGATACAAATTGACAGTTGATTTTGTTATAATATATATATATAAATTTCTACTCTCATTTAAGGTATTATGTTTATGTAACTCATTTAAATTGTAATGGGTAATTAAGAAATACAGATTAATAATTAGTCTTCTATGATAGTCAAACTTATAGTCATGTTAAGTTTTCTAGGTATATATAGATATAATTCAGTTAGGTAGGTAATCTTCAAATACTTTAAAGACCTACAGAATATGGCATTTAAATGTTCTAAAAACTTACACTTTCTGGACAGTAAGACATGTCTGCTCCTGGCAGCACTGATTTACTTCAAAAAGAATAATGGGCATCGAAGACACTCCATATGGAGTTTATCTTCTTGGCAAAAATAGTCATTTGCGAAAGAAACTATTCTTGCCTGGACTGCTTGACAAAATGTTGTATCGACTGGACATGCAAGACCCATAGGAAGGTGACCACTGAACTTTGCAAGGCGAGATGGTCCTTCAGGTTCCTGCTTCACAGAAGAAACTGCCAGACATTTTACAGGACACAGAGAGAAGCGATTGAGAGGCTCTAGGCCTATAGGCTGAAGATGGATGCCCCAAAGTTGCAGAGGAACTTTGGATGACTGTCCAAGCAGCCAGATATCTCTGTCATTTCCAGAATTTTGGAAGTTGCTTACAATGCATTTCCTGTTTACTTAGGTAATATTGTATCCTTCTGAGGTCTTTGATGCAGTTGAAGACTAGATAGTTATAATTATAATTTTCCTTAGTTATGATAAAAGATAAATTAGATATGAAACTTTAGACTCACAAATATAGGATAGATAATAAAATATTTTCTTTAATTTTGCCAAATACAAATAGACTAGATAATGTAACTGTAATTCTTGCTTGATAACTGTTTTGTTATATGCAATTTTACTATACTAAAGTTAAAACCTTCCTTTTTGACTAGAAAGAAAAGGGGAAGTGCTGTGGGATATCGTTCTGTATGCTGTGAATATGTGATGCTCTGATTGGTTGATAAATAAAGCTGTTTGGCCAATGGTGAGGCAGAAAAAAGTTAGGTGGGACATTCCAACTAGAGAGAGAGGAAGGAGACGTTGCTAGCTACCACCCAGAAGCAGCAAAATGTAAAGTACCGGTAAGCCACAAGCCATGTGGCAAAGCATAGATTTTTAGAAATGGGTTAATTTGAGATGTAAGAGCTAGCTAGTGAGAAGCCTGAGCCATTAGGCCATGTAGTTTGATATAGTAGTTATTATATTGTAGTTAATATATGCCTCTGTGTGTTTATTTGGGTCTGAGGAGCTGCATGAATGGGCAGGACACAAGAAAACTTCCAGCTACAGTGGTTAAGAGTGCTTGCTGCTCTTGCAGAAGACCTACATCTGGTTCCCAACACCCACATCAGGCAGTTCATAGCCACCTATAGCTCTATCTCCAGGGAGGGGAGTCATATCCTCTTCTGGTCTCTGTGGGCATGTGCACTCACACACCCCCAAACCCAAAACCTACATATAGACACCCACATATACATGAGATTAAAAATAAAAATATGTCAATTTAAGTCTTAAAAAAAAAAAGAAAGATGATGACTCTCATGGCAAAATACAGTCTGGGCCTATGTAGCTTAGGACACCTATTGAGGTTTAGGAACATGTATGAAGCCAGTATTTATTACTGGAGCTCCAGATTTTAGTAAATGAGTTAGACCTGGAATTCTCATTGTATTTATTTACTTTTATTATTTTATATGCATACATGTGCAGGTACACACATGGGGAGAAGGAGTCAACTGCAGGTGTTCTTCCTTGGTTACTATGCACTTCATTTTTGGAAACAGGATATCTCACTAAATCTAGAGATCACAAATTGTCTTCACACTGGTTTCCATCTCCATCTGCATCCAAGCAGAGATGGTGCAGCCCTGGGGTACATTCCTCTTGGTACTATACATTCAGCCCAGGGTTTGTTGAAAGGTTCCCTGAACCCACAAGGGAAGCACTATGGGGCACTTACTTTTCCCTCATACACTTCCATCTTTTTTAAATTTAATTTATTTGTTTAATTGTGTGTATATGTGGGTGGGTGGGTAGGTGTCTGTCTGTCTGTGCATGCATAAATGTAAATGTGCCATGGCATATGTATACAGGTCAGAAGATAATCTATAGGAGTCAGTTTTGTCCTTCCACCTTGTGGGTCCAGGGATTTAAACTCAGGTCCTCAGGTTTGTTGGCAAGAGCCTTTCCCCACTGAGCCATATCACTGGGTGAGGACTAGACAGGCTGTTTCTGTTCCAACCCAGACTTGTTTTTACCAGAGTCAGCAGTTCAGCAGTGTTTTGACTGTTAACAAATTAGAACTGTTCTAATCAAGAATTACAAGATTTATCCTTTCCTAAAACATGTAAGAATCTTTCCTTTATCTGTATAGTATAAAAAGACCCCATGATCAAAACCAGCCCAAGTATCAAATCGAAAGCATTGCTGTAAAGAAATATCTACAAAGCAGTGTTGACTAAGATCTTTGCAAAGCATTCTCCTGGCATGATGATGGTGTTTAAAACCTGAGCCCCACACAGGCAGGGCTCCTGTTGCATCGTTGAGTGACATCCCCAGCACACCTCGGACATCTGTGTTTATTTATAAAGATATTTGGACAATTAGTCTTGAAGCTCTGGTGGTTATTATCTCCTTACATAATTTTCATTTATAGCCATTTAGCATGTTCTTCCACTTTATAAGTTCTTATGAGTACACTGTTTTTCCAGAGCCTTTAAAGCTACTAAAATATAGATTGTATCGCTTTAATTAGTAATGTGTTTGCCAAACTCCTGCAAGATCATCTCTCCCTTGCCAGTTATTCTTTGTGATGCAAACGAGGTAGAGTTGATGGCTGTGCAATGTTGTAATCTGGGTCTTTCATCAGGAGTGTGAATGGATTACAGCTTAACAGTCAGCAGAGTAAAGGGAGAAGTTGGAAATTGAGTGTTACCTGCGAGTGGCAGGGAAGATAGGTGTGTCTACTTGTGTCCGACGAGCGCATTTTCGATTCATAAAGGAGTGAGAATGAAGGGAAGGAAAGGTGTTGACAAGTGTTTCTCATTCTCTGAAATCCCAGTGATGCTCACACTCTTGTCTGAGCAAGCCACGTTTGTGTTAATGACAACTTCAGAAAAGAACAGACTAAATTTGTTTGGTGAAAAGAAATTAGCTTAGGGTGGAAGTCTACCAATCTCATGGAACTGGTTCTTCTCTTCACTACATCTTGATGAAGTTGGCTCTTTGGAAAAGATATAGAATATTGTTCAGTGGGAAATAATAACCACTAGTGCTTCAAGATCAAGTGCAAAGTTGCATGCATGGAGAGTTTTGAATCTGAATATAGACTATTGTTTCACAGAAGAAAATTTGTTCAAGAAAAAGCCATATTCAGAATTAAGGATATGGTTCAGTATGTGAAGTGCTTGCCTTGGTTGTTACGCATTTAATTTTTGGAGACAGGCTATCTCACTACACCTGGAGCTCACAAATTGTCTTTGCACTGTTTTCCACCTCTGTTTGCTCCAGAACTCATGAGAGAGAGAGAGAGAGAGAGAGAGAGAGAGAGAGAGAGAGAGAGAGAGAGAGGGAGGGAGGGGGAGGGAGGGAGGGAGGGAGGGAGGGAGAGAGAGCATACTTTTAATATCAACACTATGGAGATGGACAAGGGGGATCCAGGGGCTCACTGGTCTGTCAGTCGAGTTCCCTTGAGGAGTTCTAGGCCAGCTATATATAGTCTGTCTCACAAAACAAGGTGGGCCTCTGAAGAAAGACACTCAAGCTTGTCCTAAGTACATGTGTTCAAGCATACACACACACACACACACACACACACACACACACACACACACACACACACACACACACACATCATATTCAAAATGTTATAACCAATACTTAAAAAGCATAGGTAAAGCACCTTGAGACTTTCTGACAGTAACAGGAGATAAAAGTAGAGACTCATAGGTAAAAATATGCATCAATGAAGAATAAACTAGAAGTCATCAAGTGAGCTAGGAGAGCAGGTTGGGAAAACGGTGGTATACACAGGAATACTGACTTCTGCTGGCTCACTGCTCTGTTCCCTCCCAAGGAAGACACAATCTCATGCCCCACCATTGCTATGTTCTATCTTGAATCTCTTTTAAAAATGGATGTCCTGTGCTTTCTTGTGAGAACATTCTCCCTTAGTTTGTTGAGTTACATAATCACAAATTAAACCTGACATTCATATACTCCAACTCTCAACACATAGTGTTTGCTGAGCTTGGTGGAGACCGGGGAGCAGCAGAGGGGGTTCCACAGCCTCTAATATGATTCTCACCCCCTTTCCCACTTCTCTTTTCTCCTCTCTCCCTCCCCTTCTTTCCTTTCTTCTTTTTTCCTTCCTTCTCTCTTCAGGTTCTCATACATTTCAGGCTAACTTCTAACTTGATGTGCAACTCAAGATGACCTTGAACTTGTGATCCTCCTGCCTTTACCTCCTGAGTGCTGAAGTTACAGACAAGTGCCATCAAGCCTGGCTTTATACAGCACTAGGAATGAAGCCCACGACTCTGAATATGTGAGGCAAACACTCTATCAAAGCAAGTATGTACCCAGTCTCTCCTATTGCATTATCTTTCTGAGAATCTGAAGCAAGAAATTCCTGTCTTCAACATCAATAGCACTTACACATCTCTCTTAGACATTAGGTGTAAAGGACACTGTGAACCACAAATCATGTAAGAGCAACCCTTTCTTGTTTTATTTGGTGCTGTGAGACTCACAGCCACATTTGAGACCACCACGATGCTGGTGGATGAGTCACAGCTAGTCCATTCTGATTTATGCTTTCCAGTTTCTGAGATGTGACATATTGCACCACATCTAAATTCCCACTTCCAAATACAATCACTAGATATGAGATTGGGGAGCAAGTGTGAGCTTCAGAAGCAGCCCATTCACTCACCAGGCCCTTCACTGTGCTAACACCCTGACTGTAGACCTCTCATGCACTTCACCCCCAAATGACCTTTACTACTGAGTGGAAGGATTCACTTCAAACCTGCTTTCTGAAAGTTTTTGTCTCATACATGACATTTATGTTTGGTTTTAACCACTCAAAGATGTCTGCTTCCCTGAAAGAGCCCCTTGGCACTTGCTCAGAGAGCACTAATGTAGTGGTAAGTGCTATACCACGCTACAGTTTATAAGCTTACCATGTGTGCTCCCTTATTCATTCCCCAGAGTTAGGGAAAGATGTCACCAGTCCCACTTCTAATTAAGATGCCCCAAGGACTGAGAACCTAAACTCATAGAACATACAGGCTACAGACTCCCTCACCCTGACTTGGGTGCAGCTTAAGCCCCAAAGAACAAATGTCTGCTCCTTCTCCTCCCTGCAGAAGATTAGGCCATGGCTGGTACTGTTTTGGGATATGGTTGTCAAAGCAGGTAAAAGCATTCAATGTTGCTAATTTTTTAAAATCCTTATTGTTGATGTGGAGGGCACGGTGTGTGGATATGAGTCTACATGTCATGGAGGGAATGGGGGGATCAGAGGGCAACTCTGCAGTCACTTCTCTTAGTAGAACTCAGGTCACCAGGATGGTGCAGCAAGTTCCTTTACCTGCTGAGCCATTCCATCAACCCTGCTGCAATGATGCTTTACTACTGCACCTGCAGCGTCAGTTCCAATGCAGGAATGAAGCCATGAAATAACGGAGCTGGGGGAGATGGTAGGCCTATAGTCCCACTGTAGGATGAATTGTCTATTTGTTTAACTATATAAAGTCTTAGGTTTCCTTGTGACATTTCCTCTTCCCTGCCAACCCCTGCCATCCTGTACCTTTCATTCCCATAGCCTCTTTCCAGCTGTCCTGCCACAGGGCCCTATTGCCTCTGTTTGGTGAACATCTCTTTTTTTCTCTCCTTTTTACTCTCATAGTCAATACACCCCACTCACACAAATACACGTAAACATGAAAAACCAGGACAGAATGACTTTTTAAGTCAGTGTCACCATGCTTGGCAATTGAGCAGTGGAAAAGCGTCTTGCAGGTTATACCAGGGGCTGGAAGGTTCTTGGAATTTATCTAAGCTGTGAAATATGTAGAGGTGATGTAGAAGATGGCAGGAGAGTGTTCAGAACAGCAGTCCAGGTTACTTCCACCTCGGGGACCTTGTGTTGCCCTGGTCATCAGGTGCTCACTGGCTTCCAAACCACAGTGGCCATGCGGTCAGAGACCCCCAGAGCTTCACTGGCCAGGGTGATTACAACTCCAGATCGATCAGGTTCTAGCCAACCACGCCCTGCACTAAGCAGCCCTGTGAGCCCCTGTCCTGCTGGGAGGAGTGATGCATTATTTAACAGCAGTTGATCAATAGAAAACAGGTCTCCCCTTTGTTACAGTGCTATCGATGGGCTGCTTCTCCTGTTTAATTTTTTATTATTTTGCATTGATTTATGAAACTCAATTCTGTGTCTCACTTTTCTTCCATCAGTAACTGTGAGTTAAGCTCTACCTGACCAGAAATCTAACATCCTTCTTGAATCACAAATTACTGACTTAATTAAGGAACAATTAGTTGAAAGTTTTGTTTAAAAAAAAAACATTGGACTCTGCTCTAATCAAACTTAATGAGTGAAACATGTTAAACACAAGTTTTGGGGGAGCTTGTGTATAGAAAAATCTGAAAAGGGAAGATGCTGCGGCTGAATGTGTTTCTGGGGTAGGTTGCCAAAATTTCCCATTTAGCCCGGTAGACATGGGGAATTCGGACACCTTGGCTAGCACTAATAAGGGTCTGTCCTGTAAGCCAGCCATGTGAAGGGGGGGACCGGCTGCTTAGTCTTTTATTGCTCTTCTTCTTCCTTCCGTTTTTGGTTTTTGTTTGTTTTTTTTTAATCCTCACTGAGTTGTCTAGGATAAAACGTTAATGGCTGCTACATTAGTCACTGCTACACTTGAGTGCTAACCTCTGATTCTGACAAGGTTGAAATAAACACTTCTTATATGTGCAGTATGAGGGTAGCCAGTGTGGGTCTGTATCCAGATACATGTGTGCTCTGTAACAAGAGCTGGGTGTGGGCCTGAATCTGGGTACACGTCGAGTGTGATAGGAAACAGGCATAGGCTTGCATCCGGGTGTGGTATGTGTGTGCAGTGTGATGAGAGCCATGTGTGAGCCTGTATGTGCTGCTCCCGGGTGTGCAAGCAAAGCTGAAGAGAACAAAGTGCTGTTCACCTCAGAGAGAGAGCTGGGGGTCTACTGTAAAGCGATAACAACAAGATTGGATTTCCAGGTAATTCATAAAAGCCAAAGAGCTTAATTTTTGGTTAGTTCTGCTCAATTTATTTGTTAAAAAATAAATGCCGGCTTATTGCAAGATTGCTAAAGTTTACAAATAGAAAGAAAATATGAGTTTTCCCTAGTCATACTCGTCAGGTAATAGCTATTCTACTGTTCACATTTTGGTGTGCACAGCCAACAATTCATTCTCTCTTTTCTCCCCACAGTTAATCAACCCAGACTGTTCACAGTAAGAATTATACAGTGTCCAACACTACATCATCCTGCACAGAGTAACAAAAGCCAGGTCATAATTTATTTCAGCATCTTTGTTTTTATGACCCTTCTCTATGACACTTCCTTCTTCAGCATGGGCTTCCAATAGGAACACCAAATTATTTTTCTTATAAATGTTAATAGAAAAAAAAAGTATAGCTCATTTCAAGGGAAACACTATTGTTGCTACTAATTCATTAATGAATTAGTAAATTCTTCATTTGGAAGCCAATTTTTTAAATGCAAATAATTAAAAACAAACCAGAAATAGAAGTACATGGTATGGATAGATGGAGAACAGGAAGCTGGGAGGCCTAGACTGAAAAACTCAAAATAAGCAGTCCCAAGAGAGGAAAGGCCTTCTAAAGGAAGAACTTTCAGCTAAAGGTGTGCAGCTCCACCTGAGAGTGTCTTTCTCTTCACTTCCACTCTGCAGTACTCAACATATATGAAGTCCAATAACATGTCAGCACCAGAGCTGGATGTTGATTTCATGAGGAGCCCCTAAGCGTACACAGTGTTTTAACATTTTCCTCTCAGACCTCAGGTTGATTCCAGCTCAAGTAACTTATCTTTGTAATGTCTCTGCTTTTGAAACTCAGCAAAAGCCCTTCTTCCTGCTTAAAGGTGTCAGTATAAGTCATGCTAAGTCCCATCTGGGGTGACAATAAGTGACTAGAAGATCGTCTAGGAGAGGAACGTGGTCTCGGATACCACGTGGGATGGTTTCTGTTCTCACAGGATTTCAGTCTCCTGGGACGGAGGCCATGTAACCTCACCAGTCTCTGTCCTGCATGCCTAGCCTAGCCAGGTAACCCCAAGGCTTCTACTCATAGTCATTACTAATAAACTATGGTGAACTCACCAATCATCATCCACACAGTTCCCTTATCTTCAGGGCCTTGTGCAAGTTCCATACCCTAGTGTGATGGAACCTGAGCTCCATGCTTCACCATACATTCTGTCCACAGTCACCATGGCAGCATCTGCTATTTCTGGTTTTCCTCCTTGCTGTCAATGCTCTTCTTTCTTCTTATCTTTCCTTCTTGCTGTCATCTGACGTGACTTTCTGTGTCACTTGACTTTATGGGCACTTGATGTACAATACCTTCCAGTATTCCAGTATTCCAAGGTACTCCAAGATGAGACTTGGAGCTCTTTCCCATTGTTCATTTTGGGTTCCCTGTCAAGAATATGCTGTGTGACTTCCCTGGTCATGTGTGACCAGATATGTCTATTCCCACAAGATAAGGCATTCCACCTAAGAATCGCTTAGTGAACCAGTGAGGTTTCTGGGGTTACTTGTAAAAGCACTGCAGATAAGGGGAGGGGTTGCTTGCAAGAGCATGAATGACTCAAAGGCAGCTACATCACTGACAAGCCCATCCCAGAAGATGTGAAGACTCAAGAAAGCTCCAGTCCCGGCTCTCCTTCATAGCTTCTAGACAATTCTAACAGTTTCTCCTTTCTTTAGCTATTCTTACCACTAATATAACCTTGGGAAAGGGGCTTGTGAATCTTGTAAGTTTCAGGAACATCTAGAACCTTGTGAGTTTTGTTTACTTCCTAAGTCTCTGGAGCTTCCCTCCTGCATCCAGGAAGGAATGTTTCAATGCACAGGAAACAGATTATCCAAGAACCTCAGTGAGTAAATCCTGGGCATTTGTATTTTCATTTGTTGATGTTATTTGTTGTACTGGGTTAAATTACCTTGAGTTTTCTCTGTCCTGGAATAATTTCCCTCATAATTTTCCTAAATTCTGGGTCTGGATGTTGTGAGCATCTATGCTCTGTGGGTAGGATCATTCCTGGTCATGACAAATTGCCTCTCTAAGAGTCCAGTGGGAAAGGTAGCCACAGGTGGACAGCAGAGCTATTTCTGGAATTTCCTTTCTGCTCCCTCACTCCGTGTACCCTCTTCTGGAAGGATCATTCATAGGCTTCACAGGACACAGAGGGACTTCTTGCTAACAGAGAGACTGGTATCAGGACTTCAGCTTTCCTACTGTTGTCCACGCTATGACCGTTCTAGACAGGATGTAAGTGACAACAAATGCTTCCCATTGAGGAAGAATCCCAGCTGTGACACTAGACTTAGATCAAAACAAGACACTACAAATACAAATAAAGAGAAGGTGACATGGAATGGTCAGTCCAACACACATGTTCATCCTGGGTGTCAGAAGTCTACCATGGTCTGGACACCAAGAATGTCCCATGGAAGCTAATGACACATCAGAATCATCTTCACTTCTGGCTGAAAATCATCTTAGCTATTAAAATATGCCTACTATGTACCAAATAAAATAGCTATCTTGAAAACACACACACACACACACACACACACACACACACACACACACACACACACACACATCATATCTTAATTGGCAGAGAAGTGGAGACTTCAGTAAGATCAAATGCCCAAAGTCAGTTAGCTTTACTAGGAGGGGCTGAGGAGATGGTTCAGTCAGTAAAGTGATTGGTGAGCAAGCATGAGAATTGGAGTTCAACCTCCAGCTCCCACATAACACAACCAGGATGGCAGCATGTACCTGTAATCCCAGTTTAAAAGAGGCAGATCCAGGAGAACTGCTGGAGCTCACTGGCCAGCCACTGTAGCTAAATTGCTGAGCCCTGGGTACCAGTGAGAAACCTTTTCTTAAAAACTAAGATGATGGTACTAGAGGAATAACACTTGAGGCTGACCTCTGGCCTGAACATACATGTGCCCACACATGCACATAAAATTTGAAAAATGAAATGAATAAAAGGGAACTGACTGGGGGCCACAGAACATGATTCAAGTATGGCCATCTTCAGAAATGCCATCTGTACTACCACCAGAAATGATTTCTTGAGGTAAAGCCCAGAGGTTAGAACACTTTGTTAGCATGCCTGAGACCACTGAGTTCTGCTCCCAGGAAGAAGAGTAGGGGTGAAGACTTCTCCACTACTCCTGATTCAGATTCTTAGATTTCCCATAACATTTCAAATATGCTTGGATCTGTAGTGATATTTTGTTCCCCAAAATATTGTGCGCCCTAATAAACTTATCTGGGGTCAGAGAACAGAACAGCCACTAGATACAGAGACCAGAGAATGGTGGCACACACACCTTTAATCCTAGCATTCCGAAGGCAGAGATTCATCTGGATCTCTGTGAGTTTAAAGCCACACTGGAAACAGCCAGGCATGGTGACTCATGCCTTTAATCCCAGTAAGTGATGGCAGAAAGCAGAAAGTTATATAAGGCATGAGGACCAGGAACTAGAGCTGGTTAAGCTTTCAGGCTTTCGAGAAGCAGTTCAGCTGAGATCCATTCGGATGAGGACTCCGAGGCTTCCAGTCTGAGGAAATAGGATTAACTGAGGAACTGGCAAGTTGAGGTGGCTGTGGCCTGTTCTGTTTCTCTGATTTTCCAGCATTCACCCCAATACCTGGTTCTGGGTTTGTTTTTATTAATAAGAACTTTTAAGATTCATGCTACACAGATCAGCTTTCATGACTTCCCTCTTCACCATCAGATGATAAGCACACAGCATGCATAGGCCTCATGCTTTCCTTCTTTACACAGTCCAGCCCTAAGGGAGTGCAGTGGAGAAAGAACGTCCTGGTACGTGGAGCAATCAGGTGCTGCAGTGTGAGCATCTTCTCCAGGCATCCCATCACCATCTTGGAAGAGAGAGAACCTCGGTCTGGTAGCCATGACAACAAAGTAGACAGAATAATGCAGAGGTCGTTAGGTCTAAGATGAAGGCAAAGAGCTGGTAACACTCTCTAGTAGAAGAAGGAGAAGGAAAGACACAGAACCCTCACCTCAGATTCCAGCCTTTTCTCCTTCCCACCCCATTCTCCTAGCTTCAAGGGATCTTGCAAGAGGCTGCTGTATAGGAAGGAAAAGGTGAACTAAGGGAGGACTCCATGATGCAGAGTCCCTGAGCTCATCATCCATCATAGGGTGGGACTTTGAGAGGATGCAGCTATTTGGTTGGGGTCTTGTAGCTAACCCTTCACCCACACTCTTGTAAGTAACCTCCCTCACCTGCACGTCTCCTGTATGTAACCTCTCCTCCATGGTCTTACAACTAGTCCCTCACCTATGTTCTTCTCAATAACCCTTCACCCACACTCTTATGACCCCTCACCCCATGTCACTGTAATTAATCTCTCACCCATACTCCTGGGACAAACCCTTTAATCTTGATCCTGAAAGTATCTCCCCACCCATGCTTCTGTAAGTAACCTCAATAAACTCATGGGTTCACCAAATTAGACTTGCACAGACAATTCAGCCTGTCTCTAGTACTCAACCTGGGATAAATGTGTTTATTTACATTTCCCCAGAAAAGTTAAAACAGCATCTGGTGTATCCAAAATATGGTTTACTTTAAAATAAAGAGCAGAGGTGGGTGTGAGTGTGGAATTAAATAGGATGCTTAGAGAAGTGAGAACACCCAAGTTAGAGTGCACACTTGTAGTCTGACTGCTTGAGGTTGCTGTTGGCTCTGGCCCCACATGACTCTTATTATATACCTACCAAATCCTGTACCCAGGACTCTTCAGGGACCTAACCACCTTGTGCCCCATCTGCCTGTCAACCTGAGGATGTTTATGAGAATGGGTCTGTGTGACACTTTGAAAGTACATGGCACAGAGTTTGTGTTCAGGCTTGACCATTAATATTAAAGATAGCACTTCTACTTATTAGATTTTAGTCTGTTTATCAAAAAATCTTTGGTTTTATAGTTGTTCTTCATTGGCTTTGATTTGCTCTATGATTTAAGTTGAATACATCCAAGATTGTAAAACCTCTTGTAATCACTCACTTTGAACTTCTTATTTTAGTAAGAGAAAATAAGGCTCCAATGGGTGAATGCCTTGGTGACCTCCACATAACCCTGTCTGTTCTCAGCGCTCAGTGGCTGACAGGGAGGAGAGGAACCCACCTGTAGACAGCTAACTGAGGACTCAATCCATTTCAAATCATCTGGGTTTTCTTGAAAATGTCAACTGTCTATCTGTTCAGTCAACATCCTAGCTGTCACAATCTATGACTATCAAGGACTATTGCCAGCGATGTTAAAAGGAGAAGTTGTCGGGGCTGGGAAGATAACTAAGTCAGGAGAGTCATTGTCTTTCAAGCATGAAGACATGGGTTCAGTCCCAAGAGCCATGGCAGCAGCTGGTGTGGTGTATTTGTAATCTCAGTGCTGGGATGAGGGTAGTTAACTGGATCCCTAGAGTGCACTGGCCACCAAGGATAGCTTAACTGAAAAGTTCCCAACAAATGAGAACCCCATCTCAAAAAAAATAATTGAACAGATCCTAAGACATGACATCTTGAGAACTTGTCTGGAAATCTAGCAGAGGAGCACAAGCTACTCATATAACCTTGACACAAGACCAGGCCCCTTCTATTCAGTGAAAGTTGTCCTCTTCCACCTAATATGAAGCTTCAGGAGGGATGCACATGAGACAGTGTGGGCAGAAGGAGGCACAGATCAGCCAAATCACCTGGTGATCAGTGCAGTAATAAATAGAATAGCAAGATTGTCCTCACACCCATGGGGAAAAATGGGGGAGAGGCTCTAGTTAGGGAGAAGGAGGGAGGTAAATATAGAATAAGTCAGGAGGATGGTAAATAATAGTAAGGATGTTTAAAGAAGTCATAAAGATTCATACTGCTAACTGTCTATTTAAAAAATACCTACAGTACATGTAAGTCAACTTATACATAAATAGTCTAAATAAAAGTATCCCATCTGGGCTGACGAAGATCCCCTCAAGAGCCACAGACTATCTAACAATAACCCCAACAACGATCATGAGACCCCCTCTTTTGAGTTGTTGGTCAGGTTATCTGAAGTCTCCCTAAAGATTATAGGCTGTTATTGTTGCCCTTTGTTGTACTCAGAGGTAGAAAGTAAGTCCTTATTGTTGGACACTCTATGTATTCCAGACAGTGTGCCCAGAGGACCTGAGCTGGATCTGATCTGAAAGCCTCCTCCATGAGGACTAGCTCTCAGGGTTACCAGGAGACACCATGCAACTTTCCAGAGAGGGAAGTTACCTCAATAGTCCTACCCTATTATACACCTATGAACCACAGCAATGACAGCATGGCACAGCGTGACAACCCCAACGACGCAGTAGTAGTGGCGTACATACCTTGGTGGCAACCAACAGCTCTCTGATTGTATTTAAGGTCCAGTTAACATGAGGGAAATTATGCCTGATACTGGAAACCTAGCCAACTTGGAAGAGAACATACAACCATTACAGCCTAAATAGTTGTCCTTATATCCACAAGTAAGTGTAGTCCTTAACCCTCATCCAAAAAAAAAAAAAGAAAAAAGAAAAGAAAAGAAAAAGAAAAAAGAAAAAGAAAAAGAAAAGAAAAAAAGAAAGCAAGCAAACAAAAACACTTTCCTTTTCAAGAAATGGGGGACCATTACAGAAAACCACAACCAATCAAAATTGCGGAGTTGTGGAGCCCAGTCCCAACTGACACATTTGCAACACAACTCCTGCCCCTAAGACTCAGGGCTCATTGTGGAAGAGGGAGGGTAAGATTGCAAAAGCCAGAGGAACAGGAAGGGTGCTGCGAGGGTCGTGTTTCTCAGAAACGTCCGAGAGGCTTATACCAATAAAGTCTCAACAACATAGCTAAACATGACCTAAAAAAGGAGAGCACTGACAGACATGCTAACGTGGAATGAGGAAAGCTCACAAGGCCTCAGCCTTAACGAAGAACTACAGGCAATTGAGGAATGCTGTGAGTGGGAGAAACAGTCCTTCCCAGAGAGCACACCAACGGGTCATCTAAGTAGCAAATGATCAGTCCGAAAAACACGGCGTATATATGAAGAGTGATATAGGTTGCATTTTTATAATTAAGAACATGTGTGTGTGTTCCTGCCCACATATATATAATGTGTGCATGTATATATGTGTATATATATATTACACAATACATATATACAATAATACACACACACACACACACCACATTTATATCTAACAATAATTGAAGAAAAGCCATGAATTTGAAAGAGAATGGGAATGGGGACACATGGGACAACTTGGAAGGTGGAAAGGAAAGAGGAAAAAAATGATGTAATTATATTATAATCCCCCAAATTTAAAAAAAAAAAATTTATAAAGTAATGACACCTGAGTCTGTCCTTGGCACATGTACTCATGGGTGTTCGAGCACACATGCCAGTGCGCGTGCATACACACACACACACACACACACACACACACACACACACACACACACACGAAATTGCAATTATATCACACAAAAGGCCGGTGTGGTGGTGGTGCACGCCTTTCATCCCAGCACTCAGGAGATAGAGCCAGTGCAGCTCTCTGTGAGTTCGAGGCCAGCCTGGTCTATAGAGCGAGATCTAGGACAAGCACCAAAACTACACAGAGAAACCCTGTCTCAAAACAAAAACAAAATAAACAAAAAAATAAATCTGAAAAAAAAAAAACCAGTCACTCTTCATGCTCCTGGACAGTTGATCTGATGCATGGACTTGCTGCTGTGGCTGTAACTTTCTGAATGGGTTTGAGTTTATGGAGCTCAGGACTGACAGCCAGGAATTTGCTTTCTGTTACCTCTCTTCATTGGGAAATTTGTCCTCAATCTTTTGAACTTAGCCACCTAAAATTTCTTATTCAGAGCTTTGTTGATGACAGTGTCAACTGTTTACAACTAATGCGCTATTTCCCAGTTTTTATACTGTAATGGTCTCCCTCTATTCTTCCGTACATGTGGTGTATATTTTCACATACACACAGGTATGTCATAGACACGCATACACTCGCACATTCTTTTTCTTCTTCAGAGGTAAAAAACAGCTTTATTGCTCTACCATGTTATACCACTAGTTATGAGAACGTCCTGAAGCCTTTTTCCTCTTACAGGTTATATGTTTTGTTGTCTGTTATACCATACGTTTGCATGCAATAACATTTTACATGACAAAGTTTAGCAGCATGCAAATTTGACTAACATTTAAATTATCTAGGGCTTGTGTCATGCATGTCAAATTTCATGTTCGTGTTGTAGGCAGAAGGAACTTTGAAAAAGGCTGTTTTTATGGTATAGTACTAAGCAACTCTGTGTGTGTGTGTACGTGTGTAATACAAGACTCAGATATCTCTTTAAAAGCTGCTCAGTTTTTTTGTTTTGCTTTGCTTTTGGTGTCTCATTGGCCTGGAGCCTGCCAATTAGTCTATTTCATTGCTTCACCTAAATTTCTAATCCTTAAATAAAACAAAAAAGAGAAAAGGACAACAGAGAATATGTGCAAGCATTTCCAGGAGACATTCTGACCTGAAACGGGTTGCATTGCTCTACACTTCCTTATGTAATGGCCGGCATGTGAGTGCTTTGGTATCTACTTTGCCATCTCATAACACTGTCCCTGTTAATACATGCCAGACAATCTCCACTTCTGATCCTTGGAGAAGAAACATGGGAGTTTATTCAGTTTGTGACTTGTGCTTCAAATGTAACCCTGGTCAGGTTCTTGGATTCTTGATAGGAGTGTGAGATTGTAGTGGGAAAGTCTCTTTCACTGGCCTTTCAATTTGGAATCACAGTGTGTCCGGGAGGGTGCCTGGAAATGTCTGTTCTCTCCACATCAGCATCTTCCTGGCCTCAGAGTTTGATACAATTTTATAGCATTCCAAAAGTTAATACTTTTTTTTCGAAAATGTTATGCACTTTTGAGTTTTACAGTTAGGAATTTTTTTTCTTTTTTTTTTTTTTGTGACTAAATGCTTGGTCTAACTGGACGGAGCCATGTCTCCTCTAAAATGCTGATAGAAATTTCTTCCAGGAAGTAAGAGGTGGCCGCTAGACACACACACACCACGGAAGTTAGTCTTTCAGGCATGCAAACTGCTTCACAGATACCTGGTCCTTCAGAATAAAGGGCCAAGGCTTAAAAAGACCAAAGCAAATAAACAACAAAAACATGCTGAAGCCAGGCGGGGTAGTGGCGCATGCCTTTAATCCCAGCACTCGGGAGGCAGAGGCAGGTGGATCTCTGTGAGTTCGAGGCCAGCCTGGGCTACCCAGTGAGTTCCAGGAAAGGCGCAAAGCTACACAGAGAAACCCTGTCTCGGGGGGGGGGGGGGGGGGGGACATGCTGAGCAGGCAAATCTCTATTAGTGCGATGCCAGCCTGGTTTCCATATTGAATTTCAGACCTGCCAGGGCTATGTAGAGCAGGGCGACTTTGTCTCCAAAAACCAAAAACATAAATAAAGCACAAGCAAAACCAAAGATCAAGATGTCAGGTTTTCTTTAATGTGTTTTTAGTGTCTCTTTTTCTGGGGACAGTACAACTTGAAGTTCATTGCAGGAAAACAGGAGAGCCAAAGGAAACAATGACAATATCTTTGACCCCTTTTAGACACATATCCCCCCCCCCCCCCCCCCGTTTCTTAACTAGACAAAAAAAAAGAGGTTAGTACTCTTCCCACCTTGGCTTAAAGTAAAGTGTAAGTGAAAATATGTACTTATTTCATCAGAAAAAAAGCTTCTCTTAGCTAATGGAGGTCAGGTGTCCTCTTAGGAATGTGACTGGAAACTCCACATGCTAAATGTTATCATTGGCAAGTGTCACTTGTAATTACGGCAGAAATATCCAAAATACAGAATATGCTATAATAAGAAAATGTTTTAAAATTCTAAGGGCATTTTAATCTAAAGCATGCACAATCATATTTTGAACATAATTATTATAGATTGTAACATGATTTTATACATTGGAAAGAGTCTTGCTTGGAAAGTGGCCTGCTGCGGGCTATGGAGTGAGCTGAGATTCATGTATGTGGTTGGGTAGCTGGTGGCCATGCAAGGGACTAGAGCTGGGAACTCCTTACCAGGAACGGTTCTCTGTGCATAGGGCTGAATACATGTTCAAACTTCCTATGGGAAAACTCGTGCATTGCACGTGAATTTTATTTCTTCAGTTAATTGATTTTGCACATAAATGTGTACACGTGCCAATGTGGGAGCACATGTATATGTAGTTGCGTGTGTACTTGTTTAAATATGCATTTAGAGGACAGAGGAAAGCCTTGTGTGGTGTTTCTCAAGTGCTGCCCACCTTGCTTCTTTGAGACAGGGTCTCTCACTGAACTTGAAGGTAACTGGGTAAGCTCACCATCGAGCTTTCCATCCATCCATCCATCCATCCATCCATATAGCCTTCTGTCCATCCATCTGTCTGTCCATCTACCAATAGCTAGGATTAAGTACCACCATGTCTGGCATTTTTTTACATGGGTTCTGGAGATCAAATCCAGATTCTCATGCTTGGGCACCTAGCATTTTATCAGCTAAGCCATCTCCCCAGCCTGGATTTTAAGTTCTCTTCCACAGCTCTTCTATGAAAGAAAGCCTCCTTTAAAAATCGGTAGTTGTTGGAGTCTTATGGACACAACCATGTTGGTGAGACTTTGTTGGTGTAGCCTCGCTCACATTTCCAGTAGACACAACCTCACAGCAAACTTTCTGTTTCCCTATAATCTTCACTTCCCCTCTTCAGCCCTGGCCCCTGAGCCTTAGCGGCAGGCACTGTGTTGCAGATCACATGTATTAGCTGGGATTGTGCACCCCACAATCTCTTTTCCTCTGCATTTTGGTGTGTCCTGGTTTCTTTTAATAACCTCTGTTGCAATTGTAACAACTGAAGAAAAAGAGGCCACAAATTGAGAGAGAGCAAGGTGGGGGTGCACAGGAGGGTTTGTGGAGGAGAGGGAAAGGGGAAATGGTGTGTGATTACATTATAGTCTCAAAATTATTATTTTAGAAAAGGTCAGAAGAGCAACTCTCTCCCCCTGCACAAGGGACAGGGAGACCATGAGTCACCCAGGGTCACCCAGAGACCCTTCACAGGAGAAAGTGAAGGAAGAACTCAGTGAGGGCGTGAGATGTTTCTGCTTGTCCCAAAGCAAAGAAGAAAGTGTTTCAACAGGTTTCACCATAAAACTGGCCCTGAAAGCGTTAGTAATCATCTATGGGCAAGACTGGAAAGCTTAACATAAAACGGGCCTGTAACCGGCATTTCAGCTTTCCTTAATGCCTCTTTCTTTGCTTGTAGAGTGACAGTCAACAATGACATCACAGCAGAAGGCATGGGGAAGGCAGGCCCAGGAATTTCTATGCAAACAGCATCTCCAAGTGATCAGAAGGCAGCTGTGAGAGGAAGCAAGGCAGCCTAACTCACTCTCACCCTGGAATCTTTCCTGGACCGAATCTAAACACCCCGTGTGTTTCAAAGCTCTTCCCTCACTAGGAGAGGCAGAATTTAAGTGAGATTGTCTCTCCTAACATACGTCCTTTGACAATCCAGCTGGTGCCAGCTCCTGGAATCCTGTAAACCTGAACAGCAAGGCTGCACAGCAGATTCTAGGCTGGTGGCGACAAACAAGATTTCAGTCTCTGCCTTGCTCTGAAAACTTCCTTTTTCTACCAGCAGCACGGCCCTTGCCAAGAGTGACATAACCTTGAAATTATTTGTTACATTTTCCAGTGAACAAACCGGGCTTGTTAAGGAAATGGGCAGCCTGTATCATTAGCAAGAAGGACAATGGAGGACTCAGAGCTCGGCCTTGACGGGTGGGCTCAGAGCAGGCTTGCCTCTGGGAAATTTCTCTTGTTTCAGAAACAAGCCGGTATTTTCCCGGGGCTGCAGGCTGAGCCTACTTCTCGATGCTCTTAGGACAGGGGTGCCACCTTCTGTACCACCTGAGCGCTGAAACCCACCCCAGGCCACGGGATCTGCACACATGCACACCACCGGTTTGCTCATCTTTCTTTAAAGCAAACTGGTGGACAATTAATTAAAATCACGATAATAACTGGCACTGATGGCGTGTGTGTGTGTGTGTGTGTGTGTGTGTGTGTGTGTGTGTGTGTGTGATTATAATTTTAAAATTCTCTGAAGACTGAAATAGAAAACCAGGCCACAATCTTGTCAACTTAAGAATCACTTGAAGGTATGTCCAACTAAAGAGCAGTAGCCGTACATGGTGTGGTTCATGACAACAGGTAACATGTGTAAAGTGTTGTGATACTTGTTGGCCTCATAATGTACAGACAAGATGGTGACACCTGGCAGATGAATGCATACAGAAAAACTCTTCGTTTGGAGACAGCCTGTCACATGCACAGCAGGCACTTTCTGCTCTGCCTATCTACAATGCTGCTTCTCAGGTTAATTTTAATTCTGAATGAGTAATATTTGAGCAAATACATAGACCTCTGGTCTCCACATGCATGTATACGAACACATGAACATGTACACCTGCAGTAATATACACAAAATATTTTATTATCCCTCTTTTTCATAGATATTTTATTTTTAATAGGCATATAGCAGTTGAACATATTTACAGGTACACTGTGACCATCACCAGTGTATCAGGTAGGGACGATGGGTACATCCTTCACCTCAGACACTTGTACTTGTCATTTCTGTGTGTTGAAAACATTCAAAATCCTCTCTTGAACCAAGCATGTGTTCCCAGCATTTGGAAGGGGAAGCTGGAGCCAGGGAATTGCTGCGAGTTGGAGGTTACCCTGAGCCACATAGTATCTAGGACAGATTTGGCTGCAGCGTTTGTGTGTGTGTGTGTGTGTGTGTGTGTGTGTGTGTGTGTGTGTGTGTGTGTGAGAGAGAGAGAGAGAGAGAGAGAGAGAGAGAGAGAGAGAGTGTGTGTGTGTGTGTGTGGTGTGTGTGTGTGTGTGTGTGTGAACAAGTGTGTGTGTGAGTGAGAGGGTGAGTGACTTCCCCTAGTTGTTTTGAACTATTGGAATGCTGAGTTTTCCGTCGGCCACAGCTCTCTCACTGTGCTGTGAACATTAGAGGCTATCCCTCCCCTCTGACTGCTCCCAGTTTTCTTCCTTTGTTTTGTTCTTATTCTTCTTCATTTTATGTTTTGCATTTTGATTTTGTTGTTGGGCCTGCCCCTTATTTTAGTCGTTCTAGGGTGACCAAATATATCACTCTACTCCCTTCATCCCTGACAAAATTTTAATTTTTCTTAACTAAAACTTTGTAAAGAACTTGAAATATTTTCTCTTCATGAATGTCCACTTAGAATACAACCCTTTTGGTGAGCCATCATGCTATCTTGTACTGATAAGAAACACAGAAAGCCTCTAATTTACTCAACATTTAATATTGTGTTTCCTTTCCAGTGGGAGCAGAATGCCTCATGCCCTCACATCTGACTTTCCGTGTGCAAGCCCCACCACACACATAGGAGACTTTCTTCGACCCTGAGTGTTCGGTGCATTGACAATCTCTTCGCATTGTGGATCCAGATCCCCAAGTTCCAAACGGTTCTATTGGAAGATTATTAGAAATCAGAGCTTCTTGTCCTGAGTTCACAGAATAAAGTTGTCAATGGCCGTGTGTGGGCAGTCGCTGGTTTTACAAATGCACTACCTAGGCATGGCTTCCACACTGGCTGGGTTAGTCCTTATACCACTCTGCTTTCAGCACACTGTGGTAATAGCTTGAGAACACTAACAATATGGAGCATGGCTCTCTGCTCTGGAAGCCAATAGTGGATGCATCATGCTGATGCTTCCAGTAACAGCCCACTAATTTGCCTGCTGCACACTAGCTCAGTGGAGTTGGCCACCAAGTGTGTCTTCAGCTCTGCCTGTCAGGAGTGTCTGGAATGCCTCCATCTTGATTTAGCCTTTACTGATACTGTGCTCCGGCTTTTGAATGCGGAGGCAAGCTTCAAGGCTCTGGCTCTAATGGAAGAATCATTGATGAGTTCCCACCCACACTCCCTTTGCTTGAAAGTTCTTGTGGCTCGACCACAGCCCAAGGCCCTGCTCCTGTTCAAAAGGCCTGTCCGAGGAGAACTGCAACTCCGAACATGTCTCTGGCTTTGATGGAGTCCGATTTTTCCTTGTCGATCTCAGAGGAGTTGTCCTCCCATCTCAGTTTCCTGTTTTAGAGGAATAGTGGTTCAGACCAGGAGCTGATGGATGCTGATTGGAAGACACAGTCTTTTATTTTATTTTATGTATGTATGTATGTATGTATGTATTTATCTATTTATTTGTGTATTTGTTTGTTTGTTTTATCTTACACAAAAAGAGAATGCTTCTCTGTAAAGCACCCCTGTTCTTTATCTAAAGTTACTCAGAGAAAGCAAACCACCCTAGGCACACAATTCCCTCAAAGCAACGGACTCACTCTGTAGCTACAAAAAATTCTCATCCTAACTCCCTGAGACCCATGTGGACCCCCACAAACAAAATATTCTGCCATGATTTCCTAGTTAATACGTGTAGTTTCAACCTGTGTTAACCCTATTGCTCTGATGGCCATAATCAACCTTCCCCTTCATTCAGTAGTTTTCCAAGTTCATTGATGGCCGTGAGCTGTTTATCCTGCACTGGCCAGGTCCCACTTAGGACAGAGTACTAAGAGCTGTTATAATCCACAGCCCTCTGAAATGCCCACACCCAGTGAGACAGAGACGATAGTGTCATCATCATGAGGTTCTGAGGATGGATATGAGGTTTGAGAGGCCTTATCCAATCACTGTGTTCTAGGACAATGTCCTGGCCCCCTGTCACCCTGAGCCTCCTCCCTAATATGGACACTCGCACTTACTTGCCAGGCATATTTTTAAAGACACTATCTCACTTTTATGTCTGCTATTGCATGCCTAACATTTCTTTTCCTGAGATGCCAAGACTGCTTGATCGTGGTCACACTTGATTTGTATTTAGCAACTAACAGTTGCTGGCCTCGTGTACAGAGCTGTAGACCTTTCTTGTCCCTTGGGGGAAGGAATGTGGTATACTCAGGATGGGCAGCTCAGGATGGATCAGAAAAAATCTCACAAAATTAATCATTTCTTAGATTTAATTCTCTTCCTGTGACTTTGGGTAACTTACAACTGAGTAATTTCTTCCACTCTTGCTGCTATTTACTTTAAATATAATAACATTAATTATTGCAACTTCTTTCTTTACTAATCAAGGCATTGTGACATTGAGACTAGTACTTTGGGGACACTCTTTCACACTTGTGATTTCACTGTCTGTGACAAAACAACTATCAGCTTTACTGGGGCACAGCATCATACTATGTGCCCTGCCAAGCATTCTGTTTAGCATTCTATGTTTATTCTTTCTTTAATATACTCACAACAATCTGATGAAATCAGTCTCATGATTGACTCACTTTAGGGTTGCAAAATTAGAAGCATGGATAATCTAATATTTCCTCTTAAGTTACAGCAAGAAATTCCAATTTTAACTCAGAAGCATGCAATACCAAAGCAAGCCCTTTTCTTCTCTAAGTTGCTTTCTGTCTGGTGTTCTAGTCCTGCAAAAGAAAAGCATCCACTCCACAGACTGCTATGCCTGCTGAACTGCTGTTGTTAACTCAACCAAGAACACTGCTGTTTTAAGACCCGCCTTTCTCATTTCAGGAAATTCACCTGTAAGGCAGTGGGACAGGCTGAGTTGGGGGAGGGCGACTGAGTAGGCACCGGGATGTAACTGAAGTCCAGCTCAGGGTACACCAGGGTCTGTGCTGCATGGCTCACATGAGTTAGGGAGTCATTCTGTGGCCTTTGGGCCCCAGTGCCCTCTGGGCAGGTGGCATGTGAAGAAAGTACCTGGGGGAAGAAGGCCCAGAGCCACCAAGGCAGGAAAAGGCAAATTCAAGTGACCACCTGGTATGTCATGATCCAAGAAGACCTGTTATCTGCATGTGCATGCACGCTGATGTTTCAAGAACAGGAAGTCATCCTTCAGGATCTGCAGTCACAGAATTAGATGTTTTTCTTACTTTCCATCAAAGAACTGTATTAGATCTGGGAAGGTATAACTCTAGCTTAATTGTGCTTTCTATCCTCGCTCCAAGCCCAGCTCTATCCTCTGGCCATTTAGGGGTTTAACCCCTAATATGTTAACTCTGTACTGAGCTAGAACTTTAGATAGAAGGATAGAGTAAATATCCTTCTCATTTTCTTTATGGTAAGCAGCTGCACCTTAGCCTTAGCTTAGCACACTCAGTTCTAAGCATGTACAGGGAAGACATCATAGTGTGTTCCTGACAGGAGAAGTAGCACAAAGTATCTTTGTCTTTTGAAAATAAAACACAGATTCAATTTGCTATTTAACTGGAGTTCACAGAAAAACCGCATCATTAAGGCTGATGACGTACTATACAGTTTAGTTGGTTAGAGTGCCTGCCTAGTGCATAGGAGGCCTTGGGTTCCATCTTCAATAGCCACAGAGAGAGGCAGGGGTGAGGCTAGGAGAAAGGGAGAAGGGGAGGAAGGGAGGTACAGAGCTGGAGAGAAGGCTTAGTGGTTGAAGTACTTGCTATACAAACTGGAGTACTGGAATTCTGGTTTCCAGAACCCACCAAATGCTGAATTAGTGTGACAACATCCTGCCATTCCAACCTTGGATGACAGAGACAGGGGGTCCCCAGTGCAAAATGGCTAGTGAGTCTAGTTGTGATGATATTGTGTGTGGGAGGCCTTGGTGGGTTGGGCCAAGGTGCCCCCGATGAGTGAGGGAGACACACCATGTAGATACTGCAGATACGGCGGTGGAAAGTAACTCACACCATGCAGACACGGCACCTACATGGAAAGTTTATTTTGGGGAGAGGGGAGAGGGAATAGAGAAAAGAAAGGGAGGAAAGAGGGAAAGCAGAGGTGTGCACACCTCATGTCGAGAAAGGGAGGAAGGGAGGGTGGAAGAAGAAGAGAAGGGTTTTTTCTTAAAGGAGGCTTTTACGTAAAATGATGTGAAGACGCTGGCCAACCCAAGGGGCGGTTCAGAATGCTAACACTCATCATTGGATTTGATCAGGAGACCCTGCCCAATGAAGGTAGACGATTGGTGGAGAATGACGCCAGCATCAACCTCTGGCCTCCACACACACATGTACAGTGCATGTACGCACACACACACACACACACACACACACACACCACACCACACACACGTACTGTGAACAAGAACTCCTGTAAAGAAGCTGTGTCTACAGAGGTTGATTGACCAATTAAAAGTCAATGACTGGAGATTTGGAAATGTGGTAGGACCACAACCTAAGCACAATATATCTTGGGGTATCTTTAGCCCACTAAATAGCCATTTCTGGCCCCACTCTGTGTTGGCCTGAACATCCTGCTACTAGACATTCAAACTACGTAGACACACCCAAAGGCCAATCTGATGGAGGCAATTCCTCAATTGTTTCCTTCTTCCCTGGTGATTCCAGTTTGTGTCGAGTTTACAAAACTAACCCGCTCACTAGACTCAACTTTATGTATAATTTCTTCCTCTCCTTTTCCTTCTGTTTTGCAGCTAAGCAATATACACTTGAGAGGAACCAGGGGGACAAGCAGCCACTCCCCCAGCTACATGATTGAGCAAGATGCTTACTCATCCCAGGGCCTTTTCACCCTGCGTATTGCATGCTCCACATGATCGCGTACTTTGCGCACAGAATAAACTCTTACAGTGGGTTTCGTTGTACCTTGTGTTTCTCTCACACGGTAAACAGCCCCATATAATAAATAACACAAGCCCCTGTGGTTAGTTAGCAGTGTCACATCAGCAACCCTGACTGCTCCCTTGGGCAGTTCCTTGAGTCTCTGGGGTGGAACAGAGAGACCAGGATGCCTGATTCCCCCAGAGGAGGACCTGTTCCTTGCCTCTGCCCTCCTCTGCCTTCATTTTGGAAATACTTGCCACCACTTTGAAGAAAAAAAAAAAAATCAAGGTATATTCTGTATGGTATACTGCTTTTTTTTTTTTTTTTTAAAGAAATGCTGTAACCATTCAGTCAGGAATAAAGACAGTCTAAGGAGGACTCCGGGCCTGCCTCCCAGCCAGCCAGATTTCAGCTGTCAGACTGTTGAAACAGCCAGACCTGGATACTGGATTTTCCCCAGGAGCCTCATGCTGTGAGGAGGAAAAGGCTGAAGCCTGGTGCCAGCCAGGAGGGAAGCTGTCTCCCACAAAGATATTTTCACACTGTTCTGACAACTTGTCAGGCCACCTAGCAGGAGAGACAAGAGCGGAGGACAGGGATGATTGACAGGCCCACACCTTGACCGGGGGACTGCTTAGCGATGTACACCCCCTGTCCTCTATTTAAGCCCTAATCTCCTGTCAGGACCCTGAAGATGGACTTAGGGGTAGGGTCACTGGACCTTTTTATTTGTTCTTTCAAATGGGGCCACACTGAATAAATTTCCTTGCTTTACTTTTCTCTATTGACTTTATTTGGCCTTTTGAGGACAGGTGGCCAAGGCCAGGGCCCAGGCCCTGACAAACCACTCAGGTAACTGCTGTATCCCTGAGCTCTGCCTCGGCACACAGGAAGCAGTTTTAAGTGGTGATTTGTGGACACAATTCTAATTTGTTGGAGCCTTTCATTTAGAGGAACCTGGATGTTTTTATGCCATTAGGGTGCTTTGTTAGGCATGAATTCTAGCAAGTATTGGAATTCTTACATTGGCTTTCCTAGTTTCTTAAAAAAAAAAATAAAAATAAAAAAAGTACTAAGAGTCAGTTTTGAGGTTTTGGGAGTTTGTGTTTTTGTTCTGGTTAAAAGTATCTTGGAGGCTTGAGAGATGTCTCAGTGACTAGGAGTCCATATTGCACTTTCAGGAGACTGGTATTCTATTCCCAGCTCCCATGGCAGGCAGCTCACAACCATCTGCAAGTCCTATTCCAGGTGACACTGTCTTCTGCCCCTCTTTGGCACTTGCACACACATGAGAACACACACACACACACACACACACACACACACACACACACACACACACACACTAAATCTTTTTTAAAGAAATCTTACTAGTTTAACTTTTCCTTATTTTTTCTGTGCCCTGACTTAATATATTGCTTTTCCTGACAAGCTATATCAACAACAACAAAAAGACAAAAAACAAAAAACCTGGGGGTGGATTAAGGAAAAAGAAAAATGAAGAGGAAATTTAAGAACTGCCTTCACTGCTGAGGGGGAATCTATATTGGATCTCTTGAGCCCACTGCACGAATGGGAACTTGGAGCCCCCTTTCCTGGCGCCTGGTTTGGTTAGACACCTGCTTGTTAGCCACCGTCTACCTTTGCTACAGCACTACTCTAGTAAACGGTGAGTAAACATAGGCAACCAGGAAACTGGGTGGAAACGTCTCATGAACAGTTGTATCTCTGCTTGTCGATGTTGGGTTGGTGCTTGGCAAGCCTTATCCTCCAGATGCATCATTAGCCAACCCTCTGGCCTTCTGGGTGGAGAGCTGTGGATGCCAGCTCTCAAAAGTAATGGGAGCCCAAGGAGTCTCACCGAAGCACCACTATGGAGAGGGGAATTGTCTGATACTCTTCCCCTGCCTTAGTTTGAAAAAACACCTTTCTTTACACGATTTGTGGCCGAGAACAAAATACTTATACCCAAGTGATACAAATTAAAAACTGCATTCAATACTCGCCTTTATTTTTTTCAGAGATTTGGTCTGTCCATTGTTACTTAATCTTTGTATTCATAGTTAGTTAGTTTAAAATATTTTCTATCGGCCACTCTACCATTTCTGGCAATCTGTCACACAGCACAAGAAAAGAGACAATATGAGGTGAGTACACTCCTGTGAGCACTCAGTCATTTAATTATCATAATTTGTGACGTCACTATTAAAACAGAGGCCAGAGAGCTGTCTTGCCTTAGGGAATACTGCTGGTAAGCGGTAGAGTCCGAATTAGAACACTGTTCAGTAGAGATGGGAGGTGGCTTCCCTGTGTTTCACCGCTGTTTCTCCTGGTACTGGCCTTGCTGTTGCTGCAGTCAGCTGCATCCTTCCTCTCCACCTTCCTTCCCTCCCATCCCTCATGAGAGGCAAAGTTGGCGGCTTTGGTTTTGAGTCTCTGCACAGGAGAAGTTTCAATTGTAAAAGCACTGGACTTCCCTCCCAGATGCATGCAGCTCCCTGTTTCTTCTGATGCCGTGGTTAAGTTCCTGTTGGCTCTCCCAGTGTAAGTGCAGAAACAGGTCCTAGAGCTAATGTGTACCCAATCTACCAACTTAGGTAGCCTAGTAACAGAACAGGGCAAAGCCAGAGGTCACCATGTAATCCATGTACTGTATACAGCCCATAGCACTGGACACTGTAGTCTCCAACAGCGCTATGCTCTAAATATCACAGGGAGAAGCAGTCAGGTTGGAACAAATGTGGAAAGAGATTTCATTTCTAGAGTTTTTGGTTTTTTTTTTAACAAAAAATCTCAGGTGTCCCCTGGATGGCCTCAAGATCCCTGTGTAGCTTAGGATGACCTTGAACTTCTGATCCTTTTGCCTTTACTTCCTAAGTGCTTGGGTTACAGGTATGCATCACTACACCTGGTTTATTCACGGCCAGGAATGGAATCCAGGGCTTCATGCATACTAGGCAAACATTCTACTAAACCACATCCTCTGCATACTAATAGATACTGCAGCTCACAAATTAGCTAAACTTCATAGAATTTCCCTCACATTTGTAACCACTCTTAGTAAGTGGCTCCTTCCGGCTTGCATCGGTCAACTGATCCACTTGTAATCTGGCCTACATCTACATGTGTCTGTTTACAGCCTTGTCGCACTCCTCTGTACCTGTTCGTAAAACGTGGGACTGAAACACTAGTTCCCCTAACAATTGAGCAAGATGCATTTATCAATCCACCCAGAAGAAAGGGACTTATTTGCTATTATGCTCTGGTCTATAGGGCAGTGTCCACATTAATGTTTTGACTCTTAATCCCTCACTGAGGCCTCTAAAATGGTTAGGACTTTGGAAGGAGATGAGGCCGTGAGGGCTTCACCATCATGAATGGGATCAATGTTCTTCTGAGAAATATCTGACAGAGCTTGTTCATCCCTTCCCTCTGTGTGGATAAAGAGAAGACACGGTCCCTAAGGAAGGGACTCTCCAGACAATCTGCTAGCTTTCCAGCATACAGAACTCTGAGCACTAAGTTTCTCTTGTTTATAAATTACCCAGCCTAAGGGGTTTGTGACAGCAGCCTGAACGAAGGAAAGAGGAAGCTGGCACCTGGGAATGGGACAAGGCTGTCACAGACACATAAGATGCAGACCAGGTTACAAGTGAAGGCTGGAAGAGTGGACAAATGCAAGCTGGAAAGAGCCTGCCTTGCTGTGCGTGGTCAGAGCCTCAAGGGTGAGTCTGGTAAAAGCCCAGATTATAAAAAAGGAGTCAACAAGAACTCCTTGTCCTAGCGTTTATAGCGACCTGGTGAGAGCCTCTGTACAATTACAGATAGTAAAACCATTCTGATGAGTTTTCAAAAGGGGCTGAAAACACATCTTACAAAATGAGACAGCTGATGCTTGTCACAAGGCTACTAAGAACTGACTGAACTAAATTTACAGCCTAGTGCTTTCTGGGAAGTCTGGCTACCGAGCAAAGGAATTGGGTATTTGGAAAAAGCAGTAACTAGGTGCAGTGTTGAAGGTGGAATACAGTTGCTTCTTGCAAAACCCAAGAACAAAAAAAAATTAAAGATAGAATTTATGAGCAAAAGCATGGGTGGGTGGGACAGTTCATCAGGTAAGGACACTGGCTGCCAAGGCTGACAATCTGAGTTTGACCCCAAGGACCCACAAGGTAGAAGGAGAGAATTGATTCCAACAAATTATCCTCTGACTTCTACATATCTGTTTTTCTGAGAGCAATCCTGGGGAATGTAAATAAACACCTACTAATCCCAGGTAAGGAACTGACGAGAGACCACAGTACGAATACCAACAAGGTCCAAAACTTGGTAGACTGATGGGTTTTCATTAGGGTTACTAACACGAGTGTGGGTGAGGGGTCACTTACAGGAACAGGAATTACTTGAAAGGAACTGCATCACCAAAAACTGACCCCAGCATCAATGAGGGCTCATAAAAGCTGGGAACCTGGAGCTCGTTGCCCAGCTTGCAGGGAGCTCCACAGGTCAGAATCTCTTCCAGGTAACTGAGGGAGCTCAACAGGTCCAAACAACACAGTTGGTTTGAGCCTCTTCCAGTCAGCTTGGCTTGTCTGTTTCTTACAGGTACCTTGGCTGGTCTCTATTTGGCCAACAGTCCTTCCCGCTTATGTAACTTTGGGGCAGGAGGGGTCTTGTGCACCAGGACAGTTTCAGGGACTTCCTGAGACTCCTGAGTTATTTACTTCCTGAGTCTTAATGAGTCTGCTGTTAGGATTTCCTGGGTATTAACAGTATCCTTTAGAATATCTTGCCTCTTAAGAAAATGAGAGCTTCAGCTTGGGGCTTTGGAGGAAGTTGCTAGAAAACAGAGCACACACACAGTCACATACACACTAATTAATTAAATGTATAATATGTTTTTAAGGGAAGCAGAACATAAAGATCTAGAAAGTCCTGGATCTGTCAGGGAGTAAGAAGACATGTTCAGGAGAACACACTAGAGGTGTGAACAAATGAACATTTGATGGGAGTGTCATGAGAAAGAGAAAAGATGATGTTCACCTCAACAAGGGAAGAATGAACCCACCTAGCAGTTTGGTAATGTTTGGTGTGTATCCTGAGGCTACTCATTACAGACCGCAAATGCCAAGGCCTTGGGATCAGGGTGATTGCAAGATCTATCCTGAAATAAAGTGCGGTATACTCCTTGGCCATTGGAGTGGTCTGCATGAAAATGACCCCCATAGACTCATAGGGAATGGCATTATTGGAGATGTGGCTTGTTGGAGGAAGTGTGTCACTGCGGTGTGGTCTTGGAGATTTCAAAAGCTCAAGCCAGGCCTAGCAGCTTACTCTCTCTTCTTGCTGCCTGTGGATCCAGATATAGAACTTGCAGCTAACTCTCCAGCACCATATCTGCCTGCATGTCACCATGCTTCTCAGAGTGACAATAATGAACTAAACCTCTGAACTGTAAGCTAGCCCCAATTAAATGTTTTCCTTTATAAGAGTTGCCATGGTCATGGTGTCTCTTCAGAGCAGCAGAAATCCTAAGACAGTCACCTCAGCCATGGTTAGGCAGGTCAGGTATGACCCAGGCTGCTGCACCAGAGGACTCAGGCAGCCAATCTTGGTTGAGTCCTGCCATGTGGTGTTAGCTAGGAAAATGCATAGCATGAGCTGTGGAAGAAAACCTTCCACAGGGAGGCCCTGGGTCCCAGGCAAAAACTGCTATTGCGGAGTGCTGCAGGACCAAGGCCCATTGGTCTCCAGAGAACTCTATGAGGTCATCAACCAGAATTGTGGCTATAGGACCATATTCATAAGCTCAGATAGCAGGGCCACAGACTGACATTCGTAAAAGTTGTCATGCAGGTTTGGCAAACAAAGCCATGGTGGTCAGAGCAACCTGGAGCTTTGAGAGTGAATCTGCTGCCCCAGTGTTTCTGCATAGTGGGCATGGTGTCAAAGATTTCACATCATGAGCTGACTACATAGCTCAGTTGGTAGAGCACTTGCCTAGCGTACAAACACCCTGGGGTTGATTGAAGCACTGGATAAACCGGGCCTGATTATACATGTCTGTATTTCCAGCACTGAGGAGTATCAGAAGTTCAAGGTCATCTTTGGCTACATAGTATGTCAGATGCCTACTTGCGCTACATGAGATGTCTCAAAAACAAACAACTGAAAAACAAAAAAAAACAAAAAAAAAGGATTTACTCTCACTCCCCTTGTTGAAGATGAGACTTATTTGAGACCAGTCCCTGCTTCCTTCCTGCTTCTTTTCCAGATGAGGATGTCCACCTCCTGCACTTGTCTCATGCAGGTCAGCTGGCCTAGAGCTGATTAAAAGCCAAGGATGATTTGAATCATCTCCACCTTAAGCGCCCTGGGATTACCGGCATGTGCTGGGGTACAGGGATCAACTGGGAATTACAGGCCTGGTGCATTCTAGACGAGCACTGTACCAACTGAGCTATGGCCCTGGCCCCATCTGAATAAATCTAACCCCTAAGTGATGCTATCAGCTGGCAGGACCCTTGGGAAGTGATTAAGTCATAAGGACTAGGTTTGCTGAATAGGATTACCATTCCCATTCTAATAAAGGAAGCCTCACACAGGGCAGCCTTTTGTTCCGAGATTAGAGAGAGAGGCTTTCCTTCAGGACGGAGACCCTCAGCAGACACTAGGCGGCACCTTGATTTTAGAAAGACTTGACTTCAAACTACAGCACCCCATTCATGTTGGTTATAAATTATGCAGAGGGAGTTATTTGTTATTGAAGCCAAGGCAGACGCAGACACACTCAGTGTTATAGAAAACAAGAAGTAGGGATCACATGCCTGCAGAAAAACTGCCCACAGGGTTGAAGAGTGTAGTGAAATGTCTCAGCTAGATGATGAAAAGTCGGCTTGCCTGGATTTTGCAAGTTCCTAACCTTCTATAAATTTACAACTTGTATTTTTTTTCCTCTTACGTTTTAAATATTTACTTTTGTGTTTATTTTAAGACCTCATTCGGCTTTCCTAGTTGGCTTTGTGCGGGTGCGTTAATTTGAGGAGATAGGATGCAGCCTAGGGCGTTGGGCATGCTAAGCAATCTCTCTCCACTGAGCTGGAGCTCCTCAGCAGTTCGCTGGCTTCCATTCCTGCAAGTGTGTAGTAGTTTCAAGTTGAAATTCTTCTGCATAAGAGTACCATAGCAGTATAGAGCAGCAAAGAATTCACCGCAGCCAGTGACTTCTGGATTCAGAGGAAGCAGCCAAGCCTTTGTGAAGACCTAGCATGCTGGAGCTTTGGTCGTGGGATTCTCGACCTCCAAAACTATGAAAAAAAAAATGGATTCTTGTTCATTATCAACTACCCAGTCTTGGGTGTTTGTTATGGCATCAAAAGACTATACAAAGATGAATATAGAATTTATCCTTATTAATATATCCTACCCTAGAGGATCCCAGAGTGAGCTACAAGCCAGCCTTCACCAACTCTCCTCCCTTTTCCCACTCTAAGCTGGGTTCAGTGAGGAATTTTACCTACTTACAGACAACTGATCACTCACACTGACAGACTCTTGGAATTATTTCCACTGTCCTTTTCTGAATACCCTAAATTTTCTTTAGTCAATTCATTGGAAATCAGGAAAGTATTATCAAACAAAACAAAAAATTTTGAAGTTCTAATCTTATGTCAACTTTGTGAGATCCAAAGGAACCTGCATTTCCCCAAATTCCAAAAGACGAACAATTGTCTCTCCATGGTGCCTATTAGCATATCAAAATGCACGCCGGCCTCCAGACTATCTCAGTATCACAAGGACCCTGTACACATTTTAAAGTCCATGCTAGCATCCTGGCCCTTCTCACCTCCTCCACGACTCTAAACTCCCTCTGACTCACAGCATCCACCCCATCCCCAGCTACTCATTCTCCTCATAATCCTGCTATTTCAACTATGCTGGCTTGCTAGCTTGTGCTGCGCTCTCTCTCTCTCTCTCTCTCTCTCTCTCTCTCTCTCTCTCTCTCTCTCCTTCCCTCCCTCCCTCCCTCCCTCTCTGCTCTCTCTTTGTCTACCTCCTTTCACTTTCTCTACTCTCCACTCTCCCAAACTCTCACTCCTTCTCCCCACCTGTTCTTCTCTTGCTTCTTTCACAGCCAGGTCCAATCTGCTGGCTGTGTTCAGTCTACTAATTTCTCTATCTGTTCTGGACTCTTCCAGATGCTTATCTCTGGCTTATCTCTCATATCCACAATAAAAATCTTACCCTTGCTGGGCGGTGGTGAGTGACACACACCTTTAATCCCAGCACTCGGGAGGCAGAGGCAGGTGGATGTCTGTGAATTCGAGGCCAGCCTGGTCTACAAAGCGAGTTCTGGGACAGACTCCAAAGCTACACAGAGAAACCCTGTCTGGAAAACCAAAAAAAAAAAAAAAAAATCTTACCCTTAACCATACCAAGGAGTGGTCATGTCATCAGTTTGTATAAATTTATTATGGCAAAAAGTATTTTGGCCTGTTACCTTTTAATGCTATTAGCAGAGGAAGTCATAGATAATAGATAGATAATTAGATGGATTTATAGATTACAGATGTATAGATAAATAGATGGATGATTAGATGATACGTGGGTAGATAGGTGATAGGCAATAGATGACAGAAAGAGATATATGACAAACAGATGGATTAAAAAAGATAGATCAATAGGTGACAGGGGACTAGATTATAGACTGATAATAGGTAGATTGACAGATGATCATGATACATGGATAGATTTGGTACATGAGTGATAAATAGAAAGATTTGTAATATAAACAAAGATATCTTACAAATTTATGATCTAATCATGTTGTCAACGTGCCATACATACTATATGTCTTATAGTGTTCATACACACATACCTACCTACATATTACACACACATATACACATATACATATATATATATATATATATATATATATATATATATATACACACATTTAAATATATAACTGATCCCTCTGGCAACAGTCTTGACCATTTCAGCTCAAACTTCAGGCCACAGTCAACCTGGAAGAACTTTGGATGTGTAAGTCTGAGCATCCCATCCTTGTTTAAAACCCTTCACCCTGTAGAGGCTGAATCCCTTTGTGGCATTCTCTGGTGGGCTCACCCCACTTACCTCTTCCCTCCTTTCTTTTCCTGGCACCCCACTGCTGAACATCCTCCAACAAGCATGAGGAGCTGCCAGTCTTCACAGAGGACACATGCTTTAAAATTGCTGCTCCATCAGTCCCCACATGGACTTACTCAGTCTAGTCTATAGTTAAAATGACTTTCTTGGGGCTAGAATGCAGCTGAGTTGGTAGAATGCTTGCCACATGCATGAAGCCTTCGGCTCCTGTGCGTGGATGTTTGCAGTCTCTGCACTCGGGAAGGGAAAGCAAGAGGATCATAAGTTCAAGTTTATCCTTGGATACACAGTGAGTTCAAGGCCAGTCTGGCACACATGAGACCATGTCTCAAACAAACAGAACAATGCTTTTCTTTATTGCTAATGTTTACAAATTAGAAACTTTCACATTAAAATATGTGGTATTTTTAATACTCTCTTATATGACATATATATATATATAATAGTATATGGAGAGAGATGATAGATAGATAGATAGATAGATAGATAGATAGATAGATAGATAGATAGATAGATAGATGGATAACTATCTCTTGGTAAAGAAAGAGTTAAAATCAACCATAAGACCCTCTGAGCTTTGTAAATTAAAGCCAATGTTTTCTCTGGCCACGCTCTGCTGTTATAGTTCTGTTTGCCCATAGAGAATTGTATTTTCCTGTTTGCTAATCTTTTCATGATCATCCTAATCCTCTACCAGACTCAACACTTGTCAGCAGAAGTTGCCTGGATGCTTTTATTTAGGAAAGAGCTCAATACATTCCTGGTGAAAGCAGAAGGCAGAGAGAGGCTTAGGTGAGGTAGATACTCTGGGAGGGCAGTGTTCTGGGTAAGGAGGAAGATAGTTTAGGACAACTCAGCCAGCCCTACACAACTGCTCAGCAAAGCCACTGTCTAATCCTGGAAAGAGGGGAGTCTAATCAATCCTGAAGTGTGATCAGAACTTGCCTTCGTGTGTTCATTTTCAACCCAGTAGCTTCTCAGGATAAAAATAGCAGCAGAGACTCTCCTTGTATGGGGAAAAGCCCCAGTAGACAGTCCTGGAAGGCACAAGGCTGCCTCTCTGATGTTGCCGTGATTTGCATGCCAAAGGGAAGCCTGTAGGCAGAGTGGCCCTCTCTGGGGATCTGTGGGGCCCAGAGCTGGAGAGTGACAGGCACCGGTCAGGACAGACCAAAGCTGGCCCTGCAAGGACTCCAGGAAGAGGCAGGCTCCCTAGGGCAGGCAGAAACTCAAGGTCAGAGAGGTTGTGGTTCGCAAAGTCAAAGTAAAGACACCCAGAAGTTTCTGCTTAAGGAAAATTAACCTGTGGATGTGAGGAGAACCAGAATAATTAAATGTCTCTGCTTCGCACCTTGCTTTGTAGCTGGCAAGGGAATCAAGATTCCAGAATCATTTCTTCTCACCAATGAAAATACCCCTGAAGGTCAAGTGACAGCTTTCAAATGGATGCCCTGGTTCCCATAGACAACACCACGGATTCTTTACGGCCACCATTTGTGGAAAAGGTATTTGTCAAAAATTACTGAGACTTAAATTGACTCAGAGGCACCTGACCTCAGAAAGGAACGCAGATGAGTTTCCTGTAATTGTTATTTTTTTTTCTCCCTGGGACAGAGAAATCTGCCTTACCATTTTGGCTGAGATGTATGCTCAGAGAAGCAGCATGTCATACTGGTGAGTGAGCAAAGCCTCCCAGGAGTCAGAGCAAAGAGAGGAAAACAATAACAAGGCTGTAGCTGGACATGTTAGTAACCTCTGTTACAGGGCCGTACAGTCCAAACTTTATGAGGTGAAGAATAATTAGTGAAAAAGACTCCATTCATGTCTGAGTAAATGAATAAACAGATTAAATTTCTTCTTGCAAAATAAAATCTTCAAACAAGAACTTTCAGGGAGGGCCTGATGATTACATGCACACATGTCCTTTGTTTCCAATGTATTCACACACACATACAGGTCCGTGTGGTTGGGTTTGGGGAGAGAAACAGGTATAGTGAGTGGCAGGTGGCAGCCAAGAGGGAAGAAGAGGAGCTGGCCTTAGAGTTTGTCATTGTTGGTGCTGTTGACATTTCTGTTTGCGACCGCTTTTGCTGTGGGAGAAGGTCCTGTGTGGCTTGCATAGCTACATGCTCGATACCAACAGTGCCCCTGACCCCACTGATGAACATATTACTCGGGGGTCTCTAGAATAGAATCAGTGTAGGAAAAGTGTCATTTGCCAGGTTGGCCTACGTGATGTAGGTTGGGGCTCCAACACTTGTCATCTGCACCTTCGAGAGTCTAAGAGCTCAGGAGATGCATTTGCACAAGGCTGGATGTCTCAGCAGTCACAACTGGGCACTTAAGACCTTCTTCTTAAGATGGCTTTGGCTGGTTTTTGTGGCTCCAGACAAATTTTAAGGTTCTTTTCTATTTCTGTGAAAATGTCATCGGGATTTTGATATGGATTACATTGACTCTGTGATGCTTTAGGAAGTTTGGACGTTTTAACAATCTCAGACCTTCCAAAGAGATCCCCTCCAACCCAGGCATATTCTGCTTATCTGTGTCTTCTATCATTTCTGCCATCAGTGTTGGATAATTATAATACTAAGATTTTTAAGCTGACTCTGAGTGGGGTTGAATTTGTAATTTCTTCATTAAATAAAAAAGTATTATAATAAAGGAATACTAGCTAATTTTGTATGCTGATTTTTTTTTTTTTTTTTTACTTTTCAACTTTACTGAGTTCTTTTATGTTTTAACAGAATTGGAGGTTGTGGCCTTTAGGGTTTTCTGTACATAAGACTGTATTATTAGTGAGCAGACACATGTTGCTTCCTCCCCTCCGGTTGGGATGTCCTCTATTTCTTTTCCTTGCCTAATTACTTCGGTTAGACCTTCCAGTACTCTTTTAGGTAGAAGCTGTGAGAATGGGCATCCTGATTCTAGAGGAAAGGCTTCCAGCTTTTCATATTGAGTGAGATGTTGGCTGCAGGCTTTTGATATTTCCACCTCAGTGTGTTGGGGTGCATTGCCTTTATGCCTGACTTAGAGAGAACTTTGAACGTGAAAGGATGTCTTGTCACGTGCCTTTCCTGTATCTATTGGAATGGATGCTTTCCCTCCTTCAGTATGTCCATCCACACGGTGGAGCACAGCTATTGATTTGTATATATTCTAAAATTGCCCCTATTATTACGTTCTAATTATATACCGCTATGGGCAGAAAAGCTTTCTTTATTTAAATTTGTCATTTTTTCATATACTTACGTGGTGTTTCTTTTCTGTGCTGAGTTTCTGTAAACTGACTGTTTAGACTTCTTTTGCAGGTAGTGCATTTATTTCTCCTTCTTTTGGTTGGGTTTATTAGTTTTGTTAGTTTTCTTTGGTGGTGGTGCATCTGCCTAACCCTGTTACTGGTCCAGCTTTGCCTTTAGTGTCTGTCTTCGAATTTTGGTTGTCTCTAGTGTTCTCTTGCTCAGCCTCTGGGTTATCAGGCTTACCCTTGGAATCACAATGGGCGTGAGCTGAGTTCAAGGCAGGTAACAGGTGGTGGGTCCACTGTAGAGACACAGTTAATAGGCCTAATTCAGGGAGTTCTGGTGGAGGTTTCCTGTATAGCTTTGGTGAGTCCGGGCTTTCTCTAGAGTTTGACCTTTTCCGGCTAGCCCTGGTATGAGGTCAGCTTCAGGGCACACAGACAGTGTTCCTGTTACCAGATGTGCTTCAGAATGTGGCTCCGAGTCAGTCCCTGGCTGGATCCCCAAGCTGTTCATGTTCCCCAGACCAAGGCTGAGATAGGCTAGAACTAAGACAAAGGTCATTTCAGGATCCACAACTGAGACCGAAGTCCTCTGCCTATCCCAGGAGCAGAGGTGGTGGGATCCTGTGTGAGCAGGCCTCATTTTAGACAGTAGTAGAGAGAAATTGGAGGTGACTTATCAGCATGTTCCCAAGTCCCTAATGGGACCACGTTCAACTCATCAGACTGCTGAGGACTGTAGAGTGTGTCTCCCCTAGGGAAGCAGCACTACTACATGTTCACAGAAGGAAAAGGGAGAAAAAGTCTGGGACTGAAATCTAAGGCCATTTGAGAATCCTCCGGAGGACAGAGCTTGGGAAAGCCTGTCTTGAAGAGTCAAGCTGACATGTCTCTCAGCAGATCTCCGGCAGAAACTGAGTTGCGGGGCTAATTCCCAAGGCGTCGTAGAGCCGTGCTGGCAAGCTGCGCGGCCTCTGCTGATCAGTGCTTCTCCCAGCAGCTCCCCGTGCAGACAGGCTTGCTCCCAGAGAGCAGCATCAGGGGATGCAGCTAAATGTGGGGCATCTTCTAGCATTGCAGAAGTCTGAGAAACAGCCTGACCCCAAGCCTCTCAGACTTTTCCTACTCTGATGGGGATGTGACAAAGGAGTACCAGTGTCAAACTTCAGGGTCCCTTCCGGGTCTGCTATCTGAAGGAGGCTGGTAGTTCATTATGATGGCACAGATGGATGAGACTACTTTCTGGCTGCTGTGGAGATGGGCTGGACCATGCACAAGGCCCTTTCTCAGTCTTCCACGGGAACGAGTATGACAAACATATCCTGGAACGAGTATGACAAACATATCCTGGTAGCTCTGACAACTAGTCTGGAGGCAGATTTTTCTCCATGCTGGGGCACACAAGGCCCTGTCGTGATCTGCTGGGTGGCATGTCCCTCTCAAGACATGTCTTCTTCTGGGTTTCATGGGTTTAAAGGAGTAAGCTACAAGAATAGTTGAGAGTATGGGCCTGTGTACAAGGATACTGTTCAGGGCATTGATGTCCATGGACCCCTCTGTCTAGACGCTACTGCATTCATGGATACTCTTGGAATACATCATGTCTCTAACAAGGAATCAATTGTGAGCACAAAATGCTCCATCTTTGTCCTTTCGGCTCCATGGAGCCACCAAGGGCTGTATGGGGGTTAATCTCCACCAACAGTGCTCCTCTGCTGGAGTCAGATGCCAGCCTGTCCACACTAGTATTTCCTCATCCCCAAAACAAAGCAAGCTTTTATTTTCCTTTGTAAGTATTTTTTAACCTATTTCTTTTCTTGAGTCTGAGTCTCAAGTATCTCGGGTTGCTCTAGAACTCATTACGTAACTAAGGGTGAACTTGAACTCTTGATACTTCTGCCTCTACCTTTGGAATTCTGGGATTTCTGTGTAAGCACTGTACCTGATTTGTTTGGTTCTGGGAACAGAATCCAGGGTTTTGCGCATATTAGACCAGCCCTCTGTTAACTGAGTACAGCCTCAGCTGAGTCTTTCACTTTGCCCTCCCTAGTTACTGTTGGGAGTGTCTCCATAGGTGGCCTTGTCTCCTTGGCAAGTTAAGACTTTACCCCATAACACTGCTGTGACTTAGCTGTCTGGTCACCGTCCCTTGCTTCCGACTTCAGAGGCTGCATCTGGGAGCCAGTCTTGGGCTCGAGGCTGGCAGGTCTAACTTGATGCCTTTCTGTGTGCTAGTGAGAGCTCTGCTGGATTCTCTGCTCCCTAGAGGTGACTGCAGGTGTGGCTCTGCAGAATAACTGTTCGTGTCAAAGAAGCTGAGGGCCCTTAAATGTTTGTCCTTAGGGTTAGCATCCTCATAAGATATCAAATCTTCTGGGGTACTGAATCTGGATTTCTCCAGAGTCTTGATGTGTGAACAATAATCTTCTGTCCTTTATAAATTATAGATCTTAAGGCAACTTTGTAATAGCCCAGGTAGACTGAGACCAAACTCAACACTGAGCATATGGTACTGATATAGAAATACCTAAAGACACGGGACCCTGGGAGATAGCTCAGTAAAGTGCCTGCCATGTAAGCATGAGGCCTGAGTTCCATCTCCAGAAGCCAAGTAAAATGCTGGGTGTGGTAGTGTGCACTTATAGTCCCAGTTCTGGGCTCACTGGCCAACCAGAGCAACCCACTTTGTGGGTTCTAGTCCAAGTGAGAGACTGTCTCATAAAATTGGAAGGGGGCATGAATGGCACCTGAGAAACAGCATATGGAGGTGTCTCTGGCATACACCTGTATACACACACACACACACACACACACACACACATACACACACACACACACACACACACACACGAGAGCAGCACTTTAGAACTGAATGACGAGTCCAGGCTGGCAGATTGGCAGCTGCATACTAGCAAACCCCACAGGCTGTGAACAGATCCCTGGGTGAGTCTGGTAGAGGTGTAAAAGAAGGACCCCTGGGAGAGAGCCTCAGCCTCCTTAGATATTGCCTGGATAATCCTGGTGAGGGCATGTGCAGAACTATGAATGGTGACAGGCTTTCCAGTGAGATCTCAGACAGAAACGAAGACTCCACCATTGCAAACCAGAAGGAAGCTGGTGCTTGGCGCAGAGTGTAAAAAAAAAAAAAAAAAAAAAAAAAAAAAAAAAAAAAAAAAAAAAAAAAAAAAAAAAACAAACAAAAAAAAACAAAAAAAAAAAAAACACCACTTGGCTGAACTATGTCCATGGCTGGGGGTTGTGGATAGTAGCATTACTGAATGAAGTAGGTGCTTGGGGACAGATGGATTTAAGTGAAATATTGGTGGGGGTGGGGCATGAATTCCATTGTCTGGTCACTACAAACTGTAAGAAAAGAAAAGAGAGCAGGAAGCTGAGACGCCAGTCGCTAGCTGTTGGGGAACTGAGCGGGAGGTGTAACTGGCCACTGCGGGAGAAGGGCGGGCAGTGACTGAGGCGGCCAGGTCTCTATAGCCTGGGAAGTTGGTGCTGCTGACAATGATCGCCCGCGTGGCAGACGGGTTTCTGCTGGCTGCCTCAATGCAGGATGACGAACAGCTACATTATTGAGCAGGGGGTGTGTTACTTGGTCTTGTGTGAAGCTGCCTTCCCTAAGAAGTTGGCCTTTGCCTACCTGGAAGACTTGCACTCAGAATTTGATGAGCAGCATGGGAAGAAGGTGCCCACCGTGTCCAGGCCCTATTCCTTCATCGAGTTTGATACCTTCATTCAGAAAACCAAGAAACTCTACATTGATAGTCGTGCTCGGAGAAATCTAGGCTCCATCAACACTGAACTGCAAGATGTGCAGAGGATCATGGTTGCCAACATTGAAGAAGTCTTACAAAGGGGAGAAGCACTCTCAGCGTTGGACTCAAAGGCTAACAATTTGTCCAGTCTGTCTAAGAAATACCGCCAGGATGCGAAGTACCTGAACATGCGGTCCACTTACGCCAAACTTGCTGTATTCTTCATCATGCTGATAGTGTATGTGCGGTTTTGGTGGCTGTGAGGCGGAGTGAGCCTAGTCACTGGGAAGGGAGAACCTAGAACCCAGCAGGTGTGTGTTTTCAGGAAACTGAGCTCACAGGGCTGTGTATTAGAATCCAGTGGAACTTCTGCCTCTAAAGACCTTGCAAGAAAAGACCTGTCCTGAAAATGAAAGATGGCACCTTGTTTAAGGAAGCTTAACCCATGTGGAAGTCTCTTTGGGGCAGAGACTTTCTCTGGGGGCTAAGCCAAATGTATTAGGGAACAGTAGATTGTTTGTTTTGTTTCTTTCCCTCCAAGTACATTTGTAAGACAGAAGAACTGGGGCATTCTCTCTCTGATGGAGCCATCAGTGAAATTTAAGGTAGCCAACCCATGTTAGCAACACCCTGAAATTCCCTTCAAAGAAGGCTTCACTTTAATCGACATTCCTTTGTTGGGGACATTTGTGATTGACTTTCAAGTGAGATCGAAGTATGGGAAGGTTGATTGCTTTGATGCACAGATCCTGTGTGTTGGCTCCTGTAGCAAGCTGACCTTTGTTGTTTTCCTTTCGTATTTTGCTTATTGCACAGTTGCTTTGGGGTTAAATCAGTTACATTAATATGCCTTGAAATTATATAGCATTGCTTGACAAAAAAAAAAAGAAAAAGAAAAAAAGAAAAGAAAAGAAAAAGTTCAAAGGGGGAATTTGTGCTCCAAACAGAAGCAGAACTAGTGTTTGGACAGTTCTCAGCTGGCTACATTGTGAAGAGTGGAAAAGTGTGTTTTGGAGATAAACCCAAGGGCGAGGCTGTGCATCTGGGCTTAGTAAGATGATTGTGGGTGGGCAGAAGTCACACGCTTCCACAGGACCGTGAAGAAGAACTTGGAAGGCATATTGGAAACCTCTGCATCTGCATTACTTGTCACCAGTCCACAGCTGGATGCCTGGGGGCAAGGTGACCTCAAAGCTCCCTTCCAGCATCCCAGCATTCCCTGTTGTCATTCAAGTGGAGCCACATTTGGAGCCCACAGGAGGTACTCAGTGCTTATATCCTATGCCTGGGGTCTCCACCAGGGTGCAGTGGACACAGGCTACTTCCACTTAGATTTTAAAGGGTACCCCCCAAGACCTCAGGGACTCAGGCGGGACAAGTCCACCACAGAGATCCTTTAGTGCAGCCCCCGAAAGTGCTTTAAGGGCGAAGCTACTGCAGAGAGCCTCCTTAGACTAACGTTGAGTGCAGCAGTGGGTACAGCACCTCTTTATGAACTCCAGCCTGTGAGCATAATCACGAAGGGTACCTCAAAAGAAGCCATAGGCATGAGGCCACCTGGAGCCGGGGGCCCAAACTCTTCCCTACTGTGTCCTATGGACAGCACATGAAGTTCAGTGGAAGTATTCCCAAGCTCCCAAGATATTAACGTTTCATATCATTCATTTATGCCATAGAGTTTATTTGTTTGTTGAGACAGAGTCTCATATAGCCCAGGCTGATCTCAAATGCACTCTGCAGCTGAGGATAACCTTAGGCTACTGAGCTTCTTGCCTTCTCCTCCTCTTCAGTGCTGATGTTATGGGGGTGCTCTACCATGCCCAGTTCGAGGGGTAATGAGGTGCAATCTAGGCAAACATTCCTATTACTGAGCTACATCAACTGCCTGCCACTGGGTTCCAGATGCTCTTGTAACCAGCTGCCCCTTCCTTTCTTCCTGCTTCTCACTCTGAAAATGTCTATCCCATGCACGTCCAACATGGTGTTTCAAAGCAGGCAATTCTTTGGGCTTTACAAGTGTGTGAAGCTCAAGGGAAACTTGCCTCTAGACAATCCAGACCTTAGTATTCTCTCTCTGATTTAGAGGATATTTAGACAAAAGCTTAGATTTCGATTTAGATAGTAAAGGAAGTAGGTACAGCAATGGGATGGATATATTGTGTATGTAGGGAGGGTGTGAATTAGGGAATGGCATGGTAGGATGTTGTAGTTTGAGAACTTCTAGAGTATATATGGAGAAATCTTCAGCCCTGAGACTTGGTGTTAGGTGGATGGGTCTGTATTAGTCATTTTTCTTGTCGCTCTGACAAAATGCCTGAGAAAAGAAACTTAAGGAAGCAAGAGTTTACTTTAGCGCACACTTCACCGATACGGTACTGGCCTGGCTAGTTTTCTGTCAACTTGACACAAACTAGAGTCATCATTGAGGAAGGAGCCTCAATTGAGAAAATGCCTCCTTCCATAAGATCAGGCTGTAGGTAGGTCTGTGGGGCATTGATGGGGCAGGGCTCAGCACATTGTAGGTGGGGACACCCCGGACAGGTGGTCCTAGATTCCATAAGAAAGCAGGCTGAGCAAGCCATGATGAGCAATCCAGTAAGCAGTACCCCTCCACGGCCTCTGCATTGGAGCTGGCCTCCAGGTTCCTCCCCATTTGAGTTCCTCTACTTCCTTTGATGAACAGTAGTATGGAAGTGTAAGCCAGAAAAAGCTTTTCCTCCCCAAGTTGCTTTGGTCGTGGTCTTTTATCAGCAATAGAAACCCTAACTGAGAGAAGTACCAATGTTGAGGACGACATGGTGACAGGAATGTGAGGAGATGGCCACACTGCATCTGCAGTCAGGAAGCAGAGCAAGGTCAAAGGTGCCACACATCTTGTTTTCTCCTCCTTATTCAGTTCAAGAACCCAGGTCCTGGGATGATACTGACCACAGTTAAAATGAGTCTTTCCAGCTCATGCAAACAACCTCAAAGACATGCCTAGAGGTGTGTTCCCATGTTGATTCTTAATCCAGTAGTGTTGACTGTTAAGATGAACCTATTCGCTGGGCGGCGGTGGTGCATGCCTTTAATCCCAGCACTTGTGAGGCAGAGCCAGAAGGATTTCTGTGAGTTCGAGGCCAGCCTGGTCTACAGAGCGAGATCCAGGACAGGCACCAAAACTACATAGAGAAACCTCGTCTTGAAAGAAAAAAAAAAAAAGATGAACCTATTTGTTCATAAGGGTTTGATGTTTGTTGATGGGATTAACAATCTTATAGAGTTCCTGAGGAGTACTTCCGTTTCACGTAGACAAGGAAGACAGCCATCTATAAAGACAACCCTCTTCATACACCAGATCTTCTGGTGCTCTGATATTGAACGACATACTTGTCACCTTCCTGTAGCTTGTAAATTCCCCAGTCTAAGGTATATTGTTATAGCAGTCCTAAATATACTCAGACATTTGAGTGTTTAACTGATAAGAAAACGATGACATGTGAGGAAAAACACTTGGACGCGAATAGAAAGACAGATGCTTGTGTAATTCCTTCTGATCAGCATGTTGGTTTATGAGAGATGATTTTCCAGTGACAAGTGTCCTTTCCTGGTGTCTTAGAAATGTTCTGTACGAAGTTTGCTGTAAGCACTGGGAAGATGGTTACATTCTGCAGCATATTTTCATTTTAATTACCTTTAAATCTTTTTCCTTCATAACTCCCATTTGAAGAAAATGGTTTTGGAAGGTTATAGAGTACACCCAGGAGAGAAATGACAGATTTGGAGGCAGGTTTCCTCCTGGAGACTGCTTCTGCAGCACACATTGCTGTTCTGTCCTGACAGCCTTAGTAAAGGGTTGTTTTTCTTTGCAGCCTTGAACATTTTTATGCATTACTAGCCTAAGTTTTCAGCTAACATCTGATGGTCGAAAGTGAATTGTTGCTTGCTTTATGGAAAAGGTGGCCCCTCGGAAGGAAAAGATTCGATGTGCCGTTCTGGGGTCAGATGGATACTTCCTGAGCTAGTTATTCTTGCAGAACGGAACACCACAGCTGAGCATCATAACCACCAGCAACCCAGAGCAACTCCAGACACCTCCAGAAGCAAAGAAGAGATTCAATGAGTGATGTTTTCCAAGAGGATTTGATTAGAATCAAGATGCCTGGATGTCAAAGGAGGAAGAGGAATTTTCTTTCTAGAATGTGATGTGTGCTCCAGCTTCACCAGTCTGTGTCTTCTGCATAGTAAGTACTCAGTCAATACTGGAGGCTTCCCTGACTGAACCTAATTCCCTGTGTTTGCAGATAGCTGCATTAATGTGGCATGCCACCAGTTTATGGGAATCCAATTGCTAAAGTCAAGAACCTTGCCCCCTATTATACAAAAAGCCATTGTTAGACCTGCCCGTGAACTTCTGACTTCCAGTGCCTTGGCTGTATCCACTAATCCAGAATTGTTTCCTTTCTACTCGTTCACAAAAGAACTCAGATGTAGTAAGCGGCCGATGTGGACGACAGCATGAATGAAGCAGGGCGTCAGCTGGAAGCCTCACTTGGCTCTCTCTGGAGAACAGAGACGCAGATGCGGGATCACTCCAGGTCAGTCCACACTAACACTTGGCCATTCATGCGTGCGTCACTGGTTCCACAACCTGTACATTTTCATGGCAGCTCTGCAAGCATCATGAACAGGCTTCTGTTTCACTGCTAAGTTCCCAGGAGAAAACAGCATATTGTTCATAATACAATGTTTGTTCCAGTGCATTTTCAGAATCCTTCTCTTTCTCTCACCCTGTAGCCTTCTTGCATGCCAGTGACTCAAGGAACGATATCTTATGTACTAGGTCATCCTGTGACTCTTGGAGGAGAACCAAGATTTAAGCACAATGAAAGTAGAATATTTAAGTTCATTTCTGGATTGCATAGCCTAATCTTTTACAGCACAACAAAAACTAAGGTTGTAATTTAATGTTTTGTTAGAGAAACAGGAAACAAGTTTTAACAGCTACAGATCAATATTTCTGGGTTTGCAAAAATTTTCCAAGTCTTATAAATTAATATTGAATTATAATACATTGTTTCAGCATTATTGAAAGATTTGGGATGAAAGGGTTCAAGAGGGAGCCTGAGAGAGATTTTTACTTACATTCATTTTTAACTGCAAAATTCAAATATACTACGATATTTAGCACTTCTAACAACTACAGTTGTGATCTATTGCTTACACCTGCAGTCCCAGTATCCAGGAGGCAGAGGCAGGAGGGTTGCCCTGAGTCCCAAGCTAGCCTGAGCTACATAGTAAGACCCTGTCTCAAATTAATACAACAGACAAACAAACAAACACATTAAAGCATGTTAAACACTGTCAGCTAACAGAGAAATTCACACCAAAGGCACAATGAGTTGCTGCTTCACTTTAGAGAGGCTGGGCTGAGATAACACGGAGAGACAGTCACAGTGCTGGCCAGAATGCAGATGAACTAGAACAGGTGTCTGCTGTTCATCAACCTCTAAAATGGTGCTGCTGCATGGAAAAAAACTGTCCAGACATTTCTCACATAGTTAAAAGTAGAGTTACCTTCTGACCCAGCAATTCTTTCCCAGTGGAAAAGGAGTGTTTCAGCCAGAAGAAGAGCAAATGACAATGTGTCTGTGCACATGTGTGCCGGTGTTACCATGGCATTCTTCATTACAGCCCCTTGGTAGAAGAGGCCCAGCCTTAACCAGACAATGAGTGGACACATACTCATATACTATACTATTCAGAATGAACATGCAGTACAGAAACTGGCTGTAAGAGACGTGTCTATTATTCCATTTACATAAAATGTGCAGAAAAGAAATTACACTACTGAGCCCCAGGGCTAGTGCTGAGGAAGTAGAAGACAGATGGGGGATGCACCCCAGGACTAGTGCTGAGGAAGTAGAAGACAGATGGGGGATGCGTAGGATCAGTATGGTGCTTCTCTGGAGAGTGATGAAAATGAACTAAAATTGATTGCTGTGATGGGCACACAGTTTCGTGAATAAACTAAAAACACTGACCAGGATAGCTTTATTTGTTGATTTGTTTGTTTATTTATTGGAAGCAGGGTTGTAACCAGGCTGACCTTGAACTCACTATGTAGCACAGACTGATCTAGAACAGGTGATCCTCCTGCCTCAACCAGCTAAGTGCTGGGGTTACAGGTGCCCCCCCTCATGCTTGGCCATGAATTGGGTACTTTAAATAGGTGAATGAAAATACTCTTCTATAGGAAAACCAGTTTAAGAGGCAAATTATTAAGTCTTGATTGTAGCATGAATCTTAAAAGTTCTTATTAATAAAAACAAACCTGAAGCCAGGTATTGGGGTGAATGCTGGAAGATCAGAGAAACAGAACAAGCCACAGCTTCCTCATCTCGCCAATTCCTCAGCTGATCCTGTTTCCTCAGACTGGAAGCTTCTGAATCCTCATCCAAATGGATTTCAGCTGAACTGCTTCTCAAAAGCCTAAAAGCTTAACCAGGCAAAAGCTTCTAGTTTCTGGTCCTCACACCTTATATACCTTTCTGCTTTCTGCCATCAATTCCTGGGATAAAAGGCATGAGTCACCATGCCTGGCTGTTTCCAGTATGGCCTTGAATTCACAGAGATCCGGGTGGATCTCTGCCTCCCAAGTGATAGGATTAAAGGTATGAGTACCACTATTTCTGGCCTCTATGTCTGTCTAGTGGCTGTTCTGTTCTCTGACCCCAGATAAGTTTATTAGGGTGCACAATATTTTGGGGAAACAATATCACCACACTTGATGGTTATTTAAGAATAAGAAGCCAGGCAGCGGTGCCACTTGCCTTTAATCCCAGCACTCGGGAGGCAGAGCCAGGGGGATCTCTGTGAGTTCGAGGTCAGCCTGGTCTACAGAGAGAGATCCAGGACAGGCACCAAAACTACACAGAGAAACCCTGTCTCAAAAGACAAAAAAAAAAAAAAAAGAATAAGGATAGAGAGAAAAAGTGGATCTATGGAAGGAACACGGAAAAGAAAACAGCTTCACAGATGACAGGCTTGGTCTGAGATGTGGAAAACTGCAGAAGAGGAAGAGGAATGTGCAGGGCCGGGGAGTGTAGCATGGTTAATTAAAGTCCTAGGACAGAGGTAGCTGGAGGAACTCTTGTTTGGGGGATCAACAGAGGAAGGAGAACCAGCCTAAGGTCAAAAGTTTCTGCAGGCATCACATTGCCTGAGCCAAGGTGACATTTGCCCGCCCCCCCCCCCCCCAAGAAAGCAGATGTGGTGATGAGTCTTGTCAACTGACACAATCTAGAGTCATCTGAGAAGGGAGTCTTGATGACAGTTGTCTAGGTGAAGTTGGCTTGTGGGTGTGTATGTGACCCCTTTATTTTGATTAATGAGAAGATCTGCTCACTTTGGGTAATATCATTCCCTGGGCAGGGGATCCTGGATTATATAAGAGTAGGAAAGTGAGCTGAGTACCAATATGCTTGCATTAAGTCATTGCTATGTACTGTGATCAGCTGCTGCAAATTCCTGCCTCTTTGAATTCCCTGTGAAGATGGACTATTACCTGGACCTGTGAGGGAAAAAAAAAAAAAAAAAGCAAGGGGTTCTGGAGAGATGGGCAGTGGTTAAGAGCACTGGCTGCTCTTCCAGAGGATCTGGGTTCAATTCTGAGCACCAATGTGGCAGCTCACAACTGTTTGTAACTCCACAGACACACATGCAGGTAAAACACCAATGCAAAGGAAGTTAAAGAAAAATCCTTTTTGCCCCTAAGCTGCTTTTGTCTGAGATTCGTTTCCTGTTGTGTCGTTAATACCCTTGAATAACCAAAGGATTACTAATGGATGTAGAGACCTTATAGTGGCAAACAAAGCCTTTACTTTTCTTTCTTCAAAAGTAACTGTTACTTAGGAATAAAAAGTTTAACACAGGGAGAGATGGCTGAGAGGCTGAAAGTGCTTGCTACTCTCTCAGAGGACGTAAGTCTGGTTCCCAGGATCCACATGGAGCTGTGTGTGTGTGTCACAACTGCCTCTAACAGTTCCAGGGAATCTGATGCCCTTTTGGAGCTCCGATGGATACCAGCACATACATGGTATTCACGCAGAGAAACATGCACATACTCATAAATAAGTCAAATACCTGGATATTCTGGTGCAGTATACACAGGCAGGCTGATCTCTGTGAGTCCCAGGACATCCAAGTCTACATAGCAAGTTCCAGTCAGAGCTGCACAGAAAGAACCTATCTCTAAGTAAACAAATAATTAAATATCTTAAAAAATAAAATTTACCATGTAAGTCACTACAATTTAAAAATATAATTTTCTTAACGTCTTTACCAAACTTGTCATCATACATGTAAATATGTATGCTGCTAAATTATATATTCTATCACACAGTCACAGGCTCTTTCAATGAAAGATAATGGTTTAGTATTCTATACCTTTAAGAAGTAGTTTGCAGGCCTGGTGGTGGCAGCCTGTAAATCCAGGCTACTCAGGAGTTTGAGGCAGAGGGTTTGCAAAAATCAAAGCCAGTCTGGACTACAGTGTGTGCTCAAGGATAGCCTGGGCAACTGAGTGAGACTCTGCTTCAAAAATAAAAATAAAAGCAGTATTGAGCTAGAGCTCAGTAACGGCACACTTGCCCAGCACACATGAGGGAGGCCCTGGCTTCAACCGTTAGTAAAAAGTGAGCAGCCTGTTTCCTACAAACAGCAAGGTCCGTTATCCCAAGAGCTTCCATTCTTGATAATGCGACTGTTTTTATTGCTGTAGTTTATTGCTGAGACTGACTTAGCTGATGTTTATAATTGGCCATTTGGAATGCCCTGTCCTTCAACATGACCTCCGTGGAGTTGCTCAATTGGCAGCCCGCTGCTTTTCCAAAGTAATGTACCAACAAGATAAGAATATCAACTTAAATATTTATTTGAACTCTCTCCAAAATAATTCCTTATGAGACTCACACCAGAAAAGCACAGTACACAGAGCAAACACAGACACCCTTTGCCTTCACGCCAAGTGAGCAGAGCAGAGGGCAGAGTGCGTGGGTCATGACTGCTGTGTCCCGGGTGGGCCAGAATGTCCTTGAGGCTTTGATGTACATTTCCGTTTCCAGATGAAGATTTATCTTTGTTTCCAGCCATTTATACACATATATGTGCATATACATATGCATCTATATCATCTCTATCATATATCCATATCTGTATCTTTCTATCAACTGTATCTATCAAATCTACACTTGCACTTCAATGCCTGACATGATCGCCACAACCGTTTATCACTTAGAATGAAGAGTTTATGATGGCTTTTGATGGATAATTGTCAGTAGAGAGGATATTAAAACTGTTACCATGCTCTGGGGATGTGTGTTAGTGGGTGGGCTGCTTGTCTAACACCTATGCGGCCCAGGTCTCCACCCCCAGTGCAACAGAAACTAGGCATAGTGGTGGACACTTGTAATCCCAGCACTCACTTGAGAGGTCGAGGCAGGAGGATCAGAAAAACAAGGTTGTCTTTAGCTATATGTTGAGTTAGAGGCCAGTGTGGGCAACATGTGACACTGTCTTTTTTTTCATATCCCAGACAATTTAGGTTAGAATCTACAGCTTTTGCATACAGTATTATAGGAATTCTTGATTTGGAAATTAACTATTACACATTAAATGACAGATTACCATTTGAAACATTGGAGGAGGGAAGCTCAAGAAATAATTATATAAACTTGTATATTATATTTAAATTCTCATCTTCCTCTTTAGAGCACGCATTACCACACCTGGCCAGCAGAGGCACAGCACAGTCTGCTTGTGTCAGAAATTCAACAGGAAATGGTGGTGCCAGATGCCCTGACAGAGTGCAGCCAATTGGAGACAGCCTTTGCTTCCACATAGGAAATATCTGCTCTGCCATGCACTTCCTGCTCTACTATGTACTTCCTGATCTGCCATGCACTTCTTGCTCCGCCATGTATTTCCTGCTCTCCCATGTACTTCCTGCTCTGCCACACACTTCCTGCTCCACCATGTACTTCCTGATCTGCCATGCACTTCCTGCTCTGCCACGTACTTCCTGCTCTGCCATGTACTTCCTGATCTGCATGTACTTCCTGATCTGCCATGCACTTCCTGCTCTGCCACATACTTCCTACTCTGCCACGTACTTCCTGCTCTGCCATGTACTTCCTGCTCTGCCACGTACTTCCTGCTCTGCCATGTACTTCCTGCTCCGCCATGTACTTCCTGATCTGCCATGCACTTCCTGCTCTGCCACATACTTCCTGCTCTGCCACGTACTTCCTGCTCTGCCATGCACTTCCTGCTCTGCCATGCACTTCCTGCTCTGCCATGCACTTCCTGCTCCTTGCCCTCTCAGCTGCTTGGCCTCCTTCAGTGAAGTTATTCCTTCTGCTTCTGTTTTGCTTCATCATTTGCGTTGGAGGAAGAATATTCTTACTTCTCATATCCTTCCTCTCCTTCTTCATAGACTGAAGTAAAATATACTCCTTTTCTGACTGCTTCATGTTGGCTGCTCTTCACTAAAACTGTTGTTTGTGACCAGTATCAAGAAAATAAATACGTTCTAGTCAGATCTAGGGTCTGTGAGAAATGATTCTGTCCATGAATAACCAGGATTTTACAAGATGGTTGCTATTTTTGACACTGGGATTTTTTGTACTTGGCAACAATCTGCAGCCATGCTTTTAACGCTAGAAATTCTCAGACCTTTTTGTAGCTAACGAATTGTAGCACTAAGGGAAATCCTCACACAAATTTTTGTAATTTTTACAAAAGGAAAGAACTAGAGAATTGTAAATGGTATCTCCATAAGCTTAGAAAAACTGCTGTCTGTTCTCTGGGCCTTTGGGAGGACCAAAGTGGCTGTGACGTGTTCACAGAAGCACAGAGTAAGGAGAGCAATGGATTGTTGAGGTGTTACATCATTTTTTCTGACTTGATACATTCCCTCAAGGGAGCAGGGAAGAAGGAGGCTTAGAAGCCTCAGGAAGCTCGTGAAACTTACAAGACCTGGGAAGCTAATAAACTTACAAAGTTTCAAGGCTCCTGCCTCAAGCTTATATAGCCAAGTAACAACAGCTTAGAGAGGGGGAGACAAGGAACACGGGTCTCTACACAACTGTTACATAGGACACGTGAGGCCATCGACAGCCATGGTGAGAGAATACAGACACCTGAGAGAACATGACATGAAAGAACCCCCATCATTCTTCAGAAGACAGCTACCAGGCGGACAGTGCTGCATGTGACCTGTGAGAGACACAGATCCTTGGGTTCCCGGTAAAACCCCTGGTCAACACATCCCATGAGAATGTCCTGTCATGGATATTGTGTAAGCCTCCTTGTTGAGGATCATTTGTTATGGAGCAAGAGAATTCCTAGAAGCAGAGCAGTGCAGAAAATCTTCTGCATGAATCTCCCCACCCTTACCATAGGTGAAAAAGCCATTTACAGCCTTTCCTTTTAACTAGAGAAGAAACATGACTTCAAATCACACTCCTAGTCTGAAAAGTATTTTTCTTCAAACACAAACTACTACCTTGTTGTGCATTATTCTCTTAAATCAAATAAAATACTAAACAAATAACAGATTTTGTAATCTTTGGAATTTGAGCAAAAATAACCCAAAACACCATTCCTTTGTAAGAGTCTTACTTTCTTATCAGAATTTCTGTGTAAAGAAAGTTCCCCTGTTCTACTGCCTCTCGGCACTAGCCACTGTCTCAGCTACTTTCCTCACGGTGGTGACAAAAATGCCTGACAAGAGGCAACTCAAAGAAGGAAGATTTTACTTTAGCTTACAGTTCAAGGGTACAGTCCATCATGTCGGGTGGGGCACATTGCGGCAGGAGCATGAGGCACGTTGCACCACAGTTAGGAAGCAGAAAATGACGACTGTGGGTGCTTAGCTCTCCCCGTCTTTTTTAGAACACCAGTCCAAGGAACGGCGCTGCCCACATTCAGGATGGATCTTCACACCTCAGCTCAGCACATATAGAAAGTTCCTACAGACAGGCCAGAAGTTCATCTCCTACGCAATCCTAGATCCTGTCAAGTTGACCCAGCGGTTACTTTAAATGCCAAACCAGCCAAGAGACAAAACAAATGATCAGTTCTTAGCTTTGGGTAATATGGAAAATAGTAGTATACAAAAATGTCAGGGTTATCAAATTTAAAAAATGTTAAAATATCTTTTCTTATACACTGTCCAACTATCCTCCACACATTTTCATGTACTACTTCAAAACTGACTCTTAAACAAAACCAGGGCTGGAGGTATAACTCCGTGGCAGCAAACTTGCCTAGCACTGTTCAATCTCTCACACAGAAGAGAAAAGAAAAGAAAGGGGAAGGGGAGAGCCAGGAAATTATCCATTAGTGCTACACACTTAGATGTGATCTCTTCATTTAGCAAATAAACACTGAAGTTTTTTTTTTTCCAAATTTCCGAGAATTGCTTGGGCCCTGTGATGGTTAATGGTTAATATTGAATGTCTATTTGACAAACTCTAGAATCACTCATGAGACAAACCTCTAGATACACCTGTGGAGGTTATCTAGACTAGGTTAGACTCTGAGTGTACTTGTGGGTATTATCTTGATTAGGTTAGACCTTGGGCACACCAGTGAGAAGCTATCTTGATTAGACTAGCCTCTGGGCATACCTGCGGGGGATTAACTATATTAGATTAGCCTCTGGGCATGCATGTTGGTATTATAAAAGTTAAGTTAGTTTCATGGCATATGTGTGGGGATTATCTCAATTTCATTAGCCTTTAGACATACATGTGAGGAATTATCTAGATTGGTTTAGACTCTAGGCATGTGTGTTGGGATCTAGATTAGATTAATTTCTGAATACAGCTGTAGAGATTATTTTGATTCAGTTAACTGAACCAGCAAGATCATCCAAATGTGGGCAGTGCCCTTTAGTGGAAACCCAGGTATAAGGAGACCCCAGAGCATACCTTTACTTTTTGCCTACTTGTCTTTGCCTCTTGTTGGTGAACGCTGCTGCCACTGCTGCTGCTGCTGCTGCTGCTGCCACCTCTTTCTGGTGTCAGAACCAGCTTCTTCAGGCTTTCAACTTTGACTAAAGAACAGTGGCTTTTCAGGACTCTGTCAGGCATTTGGCAGAAGACTGATAATGCTGAGGAATCCATCTTCCTGGACTGAACAGCCTTTCCATCTCAAGACAGATATTATTGGACTACTATTGGACATCATGCAGACTGATCTAATGAACTTCCTTTTTATTATTCTGTGGAGTCTGCTGATCTGTTCCTCTGGAGGACCAAAACTGACACTGTAACCAGTGAGCAATTCATGCTTATTGTCCTTCTCTTTTTGTTTGTTGGTTGGTTGTTGTTATTGCTTTGTTTTCGAGACAGGGTTTCTCTGTGTAGCCTTGGCTGTCCTGGATCTCACTCTGTGGATCCAGCTGGCCTTCAACTCAGAGATCTGCCTGTTTCTGCCTCCCATGTGCTTGGATTAAACGTATGCACCACCATGCCCAGTTTGTTGTCATTTTCTAATGAATGTTTCTTAATAAAATTATTTTCTGGGGGGCTAGGGCGATGGCTCAGTGAGTAAAGTGCTTACCATACAAGCATAAGGACCTGAGTTCGGATCCCAGCACCTCTGATAGTATGTGCCTATGAACCCAGGACTGGGGATGGGCAGAAACAGTTCAATCCTGGGAACTCACTAGCTAGACAGTCTAGAAGAAATAGTGAGCTGAGGGTTCAAGAGAGATCCTACCTCCAAATAAATGGTGAAGAGAGATAAAGGAAGATAGCTGATGTTGACCTCTGGCCTATATACACACTGACGGACAAGGACAGTTCTACCCTGTTCCCCACATAGAACTTGATGTAGGAACATCGAGAGAAACCCTGATCAGACCACACCTCCTAGCAGAATCAGCCTGTCTCCTCTCAATGCTAAGTGTTGGCTCTTCCAGCTCAGGGTCCTTTTCATTCCTGCTGGATTCTGGACTTAAGTCAGAAGAAACCTTCCTCCGTCAAATGTCTTCAAGTTCTACAGAACTGCTACTGTGCCCTTCTTGAGGAAGGCCTCCCTCCCCAGAAAAGTGGGCTCCTTAGATACTCAGAGCTAAGAGTGTGGAAACAGAGAGCATGAATTTCCCTTGCAGGAGCTGGGGAATAATGAGAAGAAGACAGCGTAAGTGTGTACTGCATGGTTCTGGGATATGTGATTTCTGTCTCCTGCAAATGTGTATATGATGCACACTGTACAACACATGGTGATTTGTAGTGAACATTATATCTGCAGGATGGCACCCTGTCTTTTGTGCTTCTGGCTAGAGCCTTGCTTCTACTTGTAAGAGGCTCCCCAACAATTTCTTTGTGTCTATGGCTTTTGGATAAGACTGTGTGATTGAAGACTCGTGGAACCCCAAAGACACACCCACATGTGGTGGTATTTTACTTGTACTGAAATGTGATTTTAATTGTATGTTAATAAATAAAGTTGCCCGGGGGTCAGAGCTATTAGAGCCATAGCAAGAGCATGGCGGTGGTGGCGCACACCTTTAAACCCAGCACTTGGTAGACAGAGCTAGGTAGATCTCTGTGTGTAAAAAGATACAGCCAGCATTGGAGACACAAGCCTTTAATCTCAATCCCAATCATAAGACCTGGAAGTCTGTACATACAGGCAGTGATGAGGCAGTCACATGTTTGGATTTACAACCAATGAGAAGGCAGAACAGAAAGGCTATAAAGACAAACACACAGGAAGTAGCCCCCTTTCGGAGAGCTCTCTTGACTGAAGAGGATCATTGAAGCAGGAAGGGTGAGGCTCTTAACTCTGACCTCTTGGCTTTCTTCTCTGAATCGGCTCTGTGTTTCTTATTTAATAAGACGGTTGGTTACATCTACACCCACACTTGTGCTTTTGCTTTAAGGTAGGTTCCTTGTCGGCAGACCAAGTATTGGGACAGCCATCTAAAGTCTGCCTTAGCTCACACCTTGTGAGTAGGAAAGGACAATCCATGCTTGGAATACATATTGACTCTGGCCGAAATGAATCAATGTTCCTTCCTGTGTGAAAGAGACATGTATGTAACTGGTCAATCTCGAGGAACAATGCCTTTAGGGGAGCCTGGCATCCACTACTGCAGCTGAAGAGCTGGTTATTGGTCAGTCACCAGGTCATTTTTGGTGAGTGGGAGTTGGTGCTGCCGTTCAGACTGTGTCCCTGCTACCATGGCAGTTCTGTTTCTGTGTTCATTGTGTCGCACGGAGGTGGCTGACAAGAGTTGATGTCGCAGTCTTCTGCCAAGGAGGCAGTTCCAGAATTTCCCCAGTCACATCCCATGACCACTGCTTTTTCTAGTCTTCCACCATCAGCCACTACATAATTCTAAACCAGTGCGTTGACAGTGTCCCCTCAGTTCACTCTCACGGTGATAAAATACATCATGGGAACATAATCTATATTCATAAACTCTGACATCTCCTGCTTCATCGTCTATATCTGTAATAAAACGTCTTCAAACACCAGCACAGTGTGGGCAGGGAACTCTTGAGGGAGATGCATTCATCCAGTATAGCACCCACCTCACTTGAGGTTGATGTATGACTTACAAATAAGAGGTGAGGGCTGTTCTTTAGCAAGAAGCCAGGGTCAGTTCCTCAGGCCCAGCAGGCTCATGGGAGTGACCTAGTTCGAGGCTATAAGCTGCAGATGTCCGGGTGCTCCAGCCCCAAGTCTCAGAGCCTCACTAATTGCCTTTGGGCGCTCACATGAGCACATGGGAGCTGACCAGGCTGAAGCGTTCTTACTCATTAATTTCAGTCCTTAGCTAGAATTTCTGTTCTGTATGCCTTCCAGCTATAGGGAATAGCAGCAAGGAAATCCTCTGGCTTTCCCATTTTCCCTGAATTAGTAATTAATAGCTTCATGTCTAACATTCTCTCCTCTAACAAATGATTGGTGCTGAGCAAGAGCTACCAGAATCTCCCAAGTCCTCGTATTTATTATTTCCTTCCCTGTGTAAACATCTCAGTGTCAGTGCATCTTTTTCCATTAGCATTCCTTCTCAGTGAAGGTTTACATTACTGCGAGTTGAAAGACTTGGCCGCTACTGCACAGCGCCAGTTAACCATGCATCATCTATCACGGACAGTGCCGTTCTTATTGCCAGGCTGCTGGGCCCCACACGGTGTTTTGGATCCTGCATCCTAGGATCAAGCCTGGAACTGGCAAGCAGAACGGGAGAGCTAATTGTTGTACGGGTGCTGTAATGTACTACCTGCTAGGGTATGACCAGGGGCATATGCTATGCTAACTTTCTACACCATTGCCTGTGGGCAGCTCAAGATGGCATGTCTTACCATGTTCAAAAAAAGCCAGTTCCCCAAGGGCTATGGTCTCTTTCCAGAGATAGCCTGCTTTGAACGACTGATCCATGCAAAGATGGTAAAGCATTAACTTAGGACATCGGTGAAGGGCGTTCTGGCTCCGAGTTACCTACAAGTTTGCATAGAGTTGCAATTATGTACCAGGTCAATGTTTTTCCGTCAGTTCCCAAGAGGTGTTGATTCCGGAGAACACCACTCCTAAGCATAAGCCCAGAATATTCTCTGAGCCACTGCAGAGATACTGGCACACCCATGTTTACTGCTGCACTATTCACATTAGCCAGGAAATAGAACCATCCTACATTTCCATCAGTGAAGGAACGGATAATCAAAATGTGGTAAATAGATACAGTGGGATTTTATAGAATTATATAGAAACATTGAATTATAAAGAAGAATGAAATCGTGGCATTTTCAGGAAAAAGAATGGAGTTAGAGAGCATCATATTAAGTGAAATAAAGCAGACTCAGAAAGACAAATGGCATGTGCTTTCTATGTGGATTCTATATTTTAATTTTGTATATTTGCATGTATGTGCGTATATGAGGTTTGTTCTGTAAAACTAGAAAGGGGGCCATGGGAGGAGGAAATAGAACTTCAGGCAGATGAGATGAAAGTAAAGAACTTGGAGATGATAGAATATACGTGACTTGAAAACAGAGTGGAGGCTGCTGGGGGAGGGGCAGACCAGCGGGAGGGCAGCAGAGGAGGGGATGGAGGTTCAACAGAAACACTCACAGGGAAACCCATTGCTTTGTGGCTGATTTGAAGCAAAACATAGAAATAAAATATTTGCAGGCAAGTCTACCTTCTACTGCTACTTAACTGAGACACATTCGTTGAACTGGATGGAAAGTTCCCTGGAGAAACATCATAAAAAGAAGGTAGCACAGAGAAAAGGATGGGTCGACCCTCTCTGTGGTTCTAGGTGTTGAGGAACCTTGGGAGAGCTTAGACCTTGGAGGCCAGATTTCCCCTCAGCGTTTGTTTAGGATGTGGCAAGGGCTTGGGTTAGTGATCAGGTGTAGAAAAAGTGCTACGGTTAACTACAATATATACTGTGGCTGTCTGAACAGTTCTTTATTAAAATATTAAAATTAATATAAACTATATGTCATTATAAACACAGCTGGGTATACGTTTCTTGTCTGCTCTTGTGAAAAATCTCATTACTTGGCTCTGACTTGATTATGAGCCACGTGTGATGACTACCGTGATGTGTCAACTTGATTTGGCCACAATGCCAAGATGCTTAGTCAAACACTAATCTAGATATTGAGAAGACACTACTTTTAAAATGAGACTCATGAGATTAAAACAGAGCTCACTTGGTTAAATGCTTGTTTCTTAATCATAAGAACATAGATGAACATAGTAGTTCATGTGTAGCCCAAGGGTGGGGGGCAGAAGAAGGATCCCTGTGACTTCCCAAACAGCCTAACCTGATTGGCTAAGCGCAGACCTGAGAGAACTTCTCAAAACTAAACAAGACAACTGGTTCCTGAGGAACAGCTCAAGATAGTGTCCTCTGGCCTACACACTCACATTAAGTTCCACGTGTGCAGGCACACACACACACACGACTCAAATTTAAGCCAACAGACTTCGGTAAGAAGACCCTCCATATTATGACAAGACTCCTTTAGTCAGGAGGAAACCTTGAAAGAGAAAGATGGAGCTTCATTAAAGGAGATGTTTGCTTGAAGACTCCAACTGGAGATTAATTTGTCCCTGGTCTGATCTTCAGCCTGCTGGGATGCCTGCAAAGTTCCAACTTGGCAGTCTTTTGCACTGGGCCTTAATGCATATACATGAGGCAATTTCTCCAAAGTGTCTCTCTCTTTCTCTCTCTCTCTCTCTCTCTCTCTCTCTCTCTCTCTCTCTCTCTCTCTCTCTTTTTCCCCTCCCTTCGTCCCTCCCTCCCTCACCTTCCCCACACACCATTAGTTCCTCTTCACTGGAAAACAGAAGTAATGTATTAAATCCCTGTATTTAATACCGCATCAATTGAAATGTGAAACAAAGCCACCACCTTATTTAATATTCAGGAGCCCGTATACCTATATATTACTATAAGGCCAAGACATAAGTAGCAAATTTCCCTCAAGACAGGAAAGAGTGGATTTGTTCTCAACATATATTTTGAAACAGAATACTGAATCTTCTCTAGAAGACCCCATGTATAATATTTATATTTAATCAGTACCAAACTTGGATTGATCAAAAATTTAAAAATAGGAACATCTAGTGATAATTCAATTTTAACATTATCTGTCACTCATAGGTTAAAAAATTAAATAAGAATAGGAATTTTATCAGTATGGAAAATTGTAGGTTGACTATAATGAAACTTTTAGAATAAATATAGCACAAATCATACAATGGTTGATTTTAATACCAGATTATATATGACCAAAATAATAATGTATAGATCAGAATATAAAGCTGAAAAGTTCTAATCTTTAGCACTATGGAACAAATGAGTGGAAAATGTATAAAAAACTACAAGGAATGTGTTGAGAGTCCAGAAATTCTAACACACAGTAGGATGAGGAGAAGAGGAGGTGAGTGGGACAGCAGGATCTGGGAGGAGATTTTCTGGCACTGGTGACATGTGAAGAAGAGGTGCAAGAAGCGAGGGGAACACAGACAGTGTGTGTACAGACAGACAGACAGAGCACAGACAGTGCGTGGACAAACAGACAGAACACAGTGCGTGTACAGACAGAACACAGACAGTGAGTGGACAGACAGACAGAACACAGTGTGTGTACAGACAGACAGAGCACAGACAGTGCGTGGACAGACAGACAGACAGAACACAGACAGTGCGTGGACAGACAGACAGACAGAGCACAGACAGGAAAAGTCTGTAAAACTCGATAAACAAAGGAAAATGAACTAACTAGAAAAAAACCGAGGGCAGGTGCTTCACCTACAAATGAGCAACAGAGTCAAGCCAGACCCTGCTCGCTTTCTCTCCCTTTTCCTTCCTTTGTTTCTTTTTCCCTCCCTCCCTCCCTCCCTCCCTCCCTCCCTCCCTCCCTCCCTCCCCTCTTCCTTCCTCCCTCCCTCCCTTTCTTCCTCCCTCCCTTTCTTCCTCCCTCTCTTTCTCCCTTCCTCCCTTTCTTCCTTCCTTTCCTCTTCCTTCCTTTCTTCCTCCCTTCCTTTCTCTTTTTCATTTTTCCCTTCTCTCCTTTCTCTATTTTCCTTTCTCTTCCTTTCTTTCTATTTCTTCCCCCATCAGACGGGATTTCAGACTACACCTAGAGTGACCAGAAACTCACTATGTAGCCCAGGGCGGGCAATTCTTCTGTCTCAGCCTCTCAAATGCTAAGATTCCAAGCACAGATTACTACATCTGGTTGATAACTTCTTCTTACATCTTTTATCTTATTTTTATTTGTGTGGGGGAGGGGTGTCTGTGTTCTGGGCAGGTGTACATGAGGAAGAGTGCCCCCTGGAGGCCAGAAAGGGCAACAAATCCCTTGCAGCTGGAGCCATCGAAGGTAAGTGCTTAGCACTAAACACAGGCCCTCTGAAAAAGTAATGAGTGCTTTTAAATGTTGAGTCATCTTTCCACCCTCTAGGTAGCTTAAGCTGTCTTGCTAGAAACAACAGAAATAAAAAACCATATGCTGAAAGCTGGCACAAGGGCTTGAACCTGATTCTCAGTTCCATTGGAATGGAAACAGAGACTCGGGAGAAGGGAGAAAACCATGGTTTATATTGTTCACGGTGCAGAAAGAACAAAAATACATGATAACAGTAGCACTAAATTCCAGAGACAGCAAATAGAGCTAATGTGTTTGGGTGTTTCGACTGTGGTTAAACACTGGTTCACACGTGCACACTTTATGATGTCTGAAGAAGCTCTGAAAACCAAGGTTCTAAAAGAGAAGACACTCACCACGTCCAGGAAGGTGATGAGGAAACATTAAGCAGAATTAAAAATCTTGAATCTAAAATCAAGTAATTCAAGAAAGCAAAAGAATCCAGTCACATTGCAGGTCAGAGAAGAGTTGATGGGCACACAAAGTAGAAATCAGGAACAGCTAGAAAGCTGGTTCCATTCCAATGGCCCGGCCCGAGACAGACTTTAATACAAAGTGGGTCTTCAGGATCAAACACTCACGTTGATTTAATAGGGCATTTCTCACGATAAAAAGATCAGCCAATAAGGAACAGCATTCACATTGATAGGCTCCCAATAATATAAATCTAGAATACATAAATCAGACCATTTCAGAAATAAAAATAGGGCAAATCCACAAAGTTAGACCCTTTAATTCAGGTCTCTTAGGAACCGACAGCACAAGTAAACCTGAAGTCACATGAAAGATCTGGGAAACTCCATTTATGAAGACCTGAAAGAGGGCCTCGGCCAGAGGCTCAGCAGCTACAGGTCCCTGCCAGCAAGTCTTACAACCTGAGTTCAATTCCTAGAACCCGCCGCATGGAAGAAGAGAACCTGAATCATGTGACTGCTTCTCCGAGAGCCCCAAAGCAGTCGCCTGGTGCTTTGACACTGTGTCTGTAAATCACAACTCCTGGCAGCAGCAACGAAGTCTTCTTTCCTGCTTGTGAAGCTCAAATCCTCCCACTAATCTCCTGTGAGCATCTTGAGCATTATCTCAGTTCCTCTGCCATTTCCTAACAGTAGCTGACAAATCTGTCTTTGCCTGAATGTGTCTTTAAGCTCCCCCCTCACAACTGTCCTTTTTGACCCTTGCATTGAAGATACAAGATGCCCATGGGCTGCATGGGGGCCGTGAAGCCGAGTGAGCAGGCTGTATCTCAGAGTCCCAAGTGAGCTCCTTGAGTGTCCGTCGCCCTGCAGCCTAGTCTCAGATCAGCATATGACTACCTGTCCGGTGGGTTTCCTTGGGGCAAGGCACCCGTGGAAATGGATTCTCACTTGTCAAGGACCAGTAGTCCACAGACTGTAGGAATTTGCAAAATTCATGCAGCTTGTAGGCTCGTTTCTCTCTCATTATGTTGTTCATTCTTTGGGCAGTTTTTAGTTTTACTTTGCCAGTCACACACGCAACAGCTTTAATTTTTCCTGGAAATTCTACTCTTTCTCAAATACTTTCATTTAAGTTTCAGCAGGGGGTCAACGCTTCTCAAATCTCTTACCTAGAACTGCTAACTACAACTCCTAATCCTGGGAACTTTTCTGACTCAATAAAGACAGTTAGGTACATATGAGAAAACAACATTTGGGACATCAACCATGTCTCACAGTTCTGGAGAGGAGAGTAAGGCATGCATACACAGAACAGGGGGAAAGCCTCAGGAATACACATGGTGCCAGCTGTTGAGAGCAAGTTCTCTGGACACTAAGCATATACAATCAACGATAGAATCTAATATGAGCCAATGGGAAAAAAACACAATGTAAAATATGGAATGGAGAAATCCATCTTATATTGGTGGGAGAAGTATGATAGCGTGAGATGGGGAAAGAGTGCCTGATCAAAGTCTGCCTTTTACAGAGAGATTGAGAGACGGGACCCTCTTGTAGAAAGGGGAACTGTAGAAAAGCGTATCTTGGAGACATGAAAGAATTGTCTGGGTATGAATACTGTTGTCTGTAAAGCACTGTACCCACGTCTATTACTTTTTAACTTTGTAACCACAGGTAGCTGCCAGCAGACATAAGTGCTGCAAGGGCAGGAGTGCGTGGCTCGATATTTAGTTGAGTTGCAAAAATGCTGAACTCTGTGTCTAGAATAGGATTTTGTAGGGGGTGGGGAATTGTATTTGGGGAAGCATAAAGAGGAACAATGGGGGCTTTCATAATGATTATGATGTATTTCTTAAAATACGATATATTTCTTAAAAGTCAGAAATAGGAGCCAATAATAAAGCTGTTCATGTAACCTTGGTAAGAAAACCTCTGTTTAAATAAAGACTGATCGAGCTATTTAGGGCCACCTGAGTGCAGTCCACCTGGAGGTCAGATTTCTTTCCTGTGCCTCTGCCTCTTCCCAATCTCAGGACCTGTGAACCCAAGCCGAGGCTGGACACCAGCACTTGAGTTTCATTCTGGCTTGTATTCTCCCACAATCAATTATCCTTTCTGGACAGGAAGACCCTTTCCCATTTAAAAATACACTTTCTCTGACTTAGGATATAACACAGACTGCAGAGTGCTTGCCTAGCATGTACAAAGGAAACCCCAGTCTCCATCCGAAGAACTAAATAAACCAGGCATGGTGGTTCCTACTTGAAATCCCAACACTCCTGAGATGGAGGCTGGAAAGTCAAAGGTCATCCTTGGATAAATGAAACCCCATCTTAAAAATTAATTAAATGAATGAATAAATAAACAAACAGTTCTCTGTGTTAAGTCTTTGTCTGGTTTATGTTGGACAACATGATTCATAACTGCATCCTGTGTGGGGTGTGTGTGTGTGTGTGTGTGTGTGTGTATGTGTGTGTGTGTGTGTGTGTGTGTGTGTGTTGTTACCAAGACACCACTTTGTTCCTTCTCAAGGACAAAGGCTGGTTTTAATGCTTCTCTGCAATGTTCTACTTTCAACAAATGACTTAAATTGGTGATTCATTGTAGTGCAGAGATAAAGTCTATAAGATTTCTATAAACCTTGACTGGCCCCCGGCCCCTTTCAAAGTACTGCTTGAATTTGGGGTAGATACAAATATGCAATCCAAACAGTTATTTTTAGAGTGAAGGGAGAGGGGAAAGAATGAGAGATGGAAGGAGAGGGGATGAGAGAGAGAGAGAGAGAGAGAGAGAGAGAGAGAGAGAGAGAGAACACAAAAAGTACTACGCATTTGCTTTCAACCCCTTCTCAAAGAGGAAAATACGTTTTAAGAGACACTTAGGAAGTCATTCCTGTAGCTTGCGGCTGCAATTTGGGGGTGTCTTTGCTTTAACATTTCCACCTGAGAAACCCAATGTGCACAGACTTTAGGTAAAGGAAGGCAGACTCCTATGAGGTCACACAGAATGAGATGTTCCTATTTAGACACGCAAATCAAACTGCGACTCACGGACAGGCATGTTTCCCAGCTACAGAGCCAAGAGAAGAAGAGCAGGCAAGCTGGCTCCTGCTCAGAAGAGTCCCCTTTGTCTCGGATTCTGTTTTTCTTATGCCTTAGAAATGTCTCCCTTGATGATGATGGCTTTTAGAGTAAGTGCGTCTCAATACAGACAAAGACTACTAGACTCACTTATAAGCAAAAGCTATCCACATGGGAGAAAAGAGAAAGGTAACATCAGACTACTTTCGCCAGCTATCTATCTGCTTTTGTGTCGCAAGAGAGTGCCCACCTCTAAAACGCACATGAAAGCTCCGACCCGTTCCAGGGAACCCATGGCATCTGCCTCCTAGCATCATGGACCAAGTGCACTCTGGTCTTTCCCTGACTCTTTCCTCATTACTTGCTTCTCCCACATCCCTTTTCCTTCTTGCCCAAACTGCATGTCGCCATGCAGAACTGACGCTGTGCTCTTGGCCTCTTTGAGAGTTTTCATGCAGAGCTGACCTGTGCCAGGAGCTTCAGGAGCAGGGCTTAGAATCACGTCCTTGTTCTCGCCTTTGCTGAAAGCACAAGGCCAGTCTCCCTGTTGGTTGCCCTTTTCCAGGCAGAGAGAAGCGTGGGTTGGACACAGAAGCCGGTAGCTGAACACCAGCATGGGTTCAGCAGAACTTTGCGGCAAAGGCCAGCCCTTGGGCAAAATAGGGAACTGTGCTTGCCTCTCGCTGTCCTTTTTGTTCCGAAATTGTCACTCAATGTTGTCGTCTACAACACTTATGAGAAATGTGCAGTCATCACAAAAAATACTGACCCCCAATTAATCTCGTCTTTTACTTTTATATTTTATATAATATATTTTCTATTTTTACATTCATATTTTGTATTTGTATTAGGCCATAGCTACCTCAGGAAACATGTGGTCCAAGCCACTTGTGAGAGTATGTCCTAGCTATTCCCCAGGTGTTCCAGATGCTCTTATTGTTGTGGGTCAGCCAGCTGTGCCACTGCTCTGGCCCTTGAAGCCGTAGCAGGTAATAGTGCTGTCAGACTCTAGAACTTTCTCTGTATCCCTTCACCCCGAAGCCTTTAGTGCAGTTTGAGTTCTTTTCATCTTGAATACTTATAACCAGGAGTGTTCCAGAATTCTAGTTCCTCTCTCAGATCTGGCCTTGTTTACATGTACATAATGAAGTAAATCAGGAAGGGATTGACATCTAAACTCATCCAAGCTCAGGTGTGTTTCAGGCATACCTCATACACCGAGACTGGGAGGAATTTTATAGACTATGTTTGATAATTCTATGCACAAGGCAAAATTGTGTCCATCTAGCCATCAGAGTAGCCTCTAAGAGAAGGACCTATCACTTGCCATCACGAGCTTCCTGACTCTGAATGGATAGGCCACTACCAAATGGTCACTTAGTCACAATTATTCCCATAAGAGTACTTAATAATGGAAAGCAGCACACCCCAACAGTGCAGTGAGAAAGCACCGTGGTCAGCGTAGCTAAGCAATCCATCATATGAGCAAGAACAAACAGCAGCAACACAGAATCCTCCCTCTCCACCTCAGATGCTGGGATTTGATTGACAGGTTATACTATACATAGCATATTATTTAGATTTGTTGGTTGGTTTTGAGAAGAAACATTGGAGGTAGTTAAGGGGTCAAGAAGTGATTCCTTCAGGGATGAGGAAGCATCCTGCTGGGTAGCTTTTGAGACTATTTCCCCAGAGTTGTTTTTGTCTTAGCATCTCTCTTGGATTCCATAAACTGATTTGACATCTCAGACAGCCATAGATAAATGCTTCTCCTGTCTTCACATGTTTTGCAATACATTGTGATTGACATTTTTTTCCACAGTGTTGACAATGCCATTGTGATGGTCTGTTACCGTGATTGCATTTATCCAGAACCATCCAAGTCCATGAATTTATACCTGATTCCATTTTTTAGACGTGATTTCTCACTTAATTTCTCACTTTCTCACTTGATTAACTCTGTTTCTACCACAACCTCTTGCCTCTGGTTCAATCCCTTGTGTCCCAGGACAAGAGATTGGACCAGAGGCAAGTGGTAGTGGTAGAAATTCAATGTGCGCCCTCTGCCCCAGATCCACATTTGTAACAAAAGAGTTCCAGCTGGAAGAATAAAACCTTATAGTCTTCATCCATTCCTGCATCTCTGTGAGTACCAGCCACCACATGTGAGCAAGAGTTGCTAGTATAGACCTGGGAGTGGGAGCTGCTGCTATATTTGTTGGCATAACACTGAACTCATAAGAAATTCACGTCTTGGAAATGAAGAGAGTTCAGCTTTTTCTATCAAAGCAGATTTACAATGATGTGTGGTGGTAACATTAGCATCCCAGGCCCCACTCAGTTCAATTGTTTTGTTCAGGACCCTTGGTTCCTGTAGGTTTTTGGGTTGACTGTAGACAGTGTCTTTCAGAGACAAGGGCACTGGAACAATAGTCAGCCAGCATTGTAGCTTTGTTCTGGCAGGAAATTTTCACCAGCAGTGACCGATACACAGGCCATGGGTTTTCTTTGCTACTTTATCTGTAGCATGCTTTCTCTTCAACTCTTTAACAGTGTACCAAGGACTGGGAAAATGGCTCAGTCGGTAAAGCACTTGCCATTTAAATATGAGTACCTCAGTTTGGATCCCAGCATCCATAGAAAATAGCTAGGCATGAGAGTGCCTTCCAGTAATCCTGAACTGGGAAGGTAGAGATATGAGAATCCCTGAAAGTCCTTGGCCAGCAAGTCTAGCTGAATTGGTGAGCTCCAAGTTCAGTGAGGGATTCTGTTTCAAAAAAAAAAATAAAGTGGAGAATTATTGAGGAAAATGCTCAAGATTCACCTCTAGCCACATGTATGTAGACTCCCGTACACATGTGCATACAAGCACAGAGACATACATATACATGCATACACACATACATACAAATTTAATGCCATAATTTTTTTTTAAATTTTCTGTTATTTCCTAACAGTAGAACATTCACATTTCCCATCAGCTTTTTGCTTTTCCTCCTAGACCTTGTTTTATTTCATGATCCACATGCTGAAGTCATTGTCCACTGATGGCTTCCTTGTTTAATAACACCATCAGAGCTTTACTTTTGGCTTCATTAAGGATTTTTCCGTCATTGTCTTCTTTCCCACACTTTAAACACTTATCCTTCCATTTCCTGAGGTCCTACACGGTGGCTCAACACCATAGTATTCTGTAAGATGAGTTTCACACACTGTTTAAAACACCCCATTTTTTGCTACCTTTATTTCCTGTGCATGGACATGAATATTTCCTACTCTCAGATATCCCCAGGTTCCCCTGAAGCCTCTCTCTCCCAACTTCTTTTTAACATTTTCAATACATAAGTGAATATGAAAAAAGAAAGGAAGGGAAGGAAGGAGGGAGGGAGGAAGGGAGGGAGGGAGGGAGGGAGGGAGGAAAGGGAGATCGACAGTAAGTAACACCTTGGGCATGGTCTATGTGGGTTCTGCTTTGCCCTTGTTGCATGTAACTGGCCCATGGTCTATTTTATGATCTTTTCTGGGTGTGCTCCTAGGTAGAGGATTCTAGCATTACATGAGAAGGCATATCACAGCCGCTGGGTTCCGACAAGTTCCCTCTTACTTTGTAGACACTAACCTGTGACCTGTTACGTAAGGTTGGATGTGGAGTTGTGTGTGAATAACAGCTCATTCCTTTGGGGACATTTACGAGGCTCATTAGGCTTCTGTTCTTGTATAACCACAAGTCTCTATGTGGGCAGTGGAAACCTGGTGATTTACTACTTAGAAATAAATTGCAGTTTAGAACTTGCAGTTTTCATGGTATTTTTTTGTGTCAGCGTAAATAAACTTAGCTAATAGGGCCATTTCCCACCACCTATTAAACTGGATGTAAGTAAAAGGCTTCTTGGCTTGTTGGAAAGCATCAACAGAACAGAGAATGACTTGTTTTACCTGAATGCATTTAAAATGTTGCCAAATACCGAGAGTTCCTAGTATTTCCTACCTTGCTTTGAATTTGTGTCATTTATCTTCTGTAGCTTAAACTTTGTTATTGTAGAAGGCATTAGCTTTGGGGACTGAACAGTGATTTTTTTTTCCTTTCTTTTTTTGGGAGTAGGATCACATGTATCTCAAACTGGTCTCAGGCTTTGTAGACAGAGTTTCTCTGTGTCTTGGCAGTCTCTCCCAAGTAACTACATGGAGACTTCTTATTAAGTATAAATGCTGAGCCAATAGCTCAGGCTTACTCTTACAACTTAAATTAACCCATTTCTATTCATCTACATTCTGCCACATGGTGTTATCTCTCTTTCATCTTGCACCTCCTGTTTCTTTTCCGTGTCTGGTGGGCAACTCTTCTGACTCCGTCCTTTTTCTTCCCAGTGTCCTTAGTTTGGCTCTCCTGCCTAACTTTATCCTGTCCAGCTGTTAGCCAGTCAGCTTCTTTATTAAACCAATCACAGTGACATATATTCACACAGTGTAAAGGAATATTCCACATTTCCCCCTTTTTGTCTAATTAAAAAGAAAGGTTTTAACTTTAACATAGTAAAATAATATGTAACAAAACAGTTGTCAAGTAAGAATTACAGTTACAATATCCAGTTCATTTGTATTTGGCAAATTTAGAGAAAACATTCTATTATTTATCTTATCTTTGTGAGTCTAAATTTTTATATCTAACTTATATTTTAAGTCTAATTATTTAGTCTTTAACTCCATCAAAGACCCCAGAAGGATGTAATGTTACCTAATGTCAGGGAAATCTAACTGCCTGGACAGTTACCCAAAGTTCTTCTATAATGTTGGGGCATCCATATTTGGCTTACAGGCCTAATATATCTGGCAGACTTCTTTTGAGAAGCTGGGAATTTTGAAGAATTGTCTTACCTTGTCTTGGCAAAGTTTGGCAGTCACTTTTTTTTTTTTTTTTGCATCCTGTTGGTCCAGTTTGTACAGTATACTGTCAGCAATTGAGGCAAGTGCAGTTTCTTTGCCCAAATGGCTAGCTTTTGCCACAAAGAAAGCAAACTCTATATGGAGGTTCTTCAATGCCCATCATCCTCTTTTGAAGTAAATTGGTGCTATCAGGAGCAGACATGTCTCACTGTCATGAAAAGCCTTAGGTTATTAAACATATTAAATGCCATATTTTGTAGGTCTTTGAAGTGTTTGAAGATCACCTACCTATCTAAATATATTTGTGTATGACCTTATAAACATACCTAATATAACTATAAGTTTGACTATTATAGATGACTATTAATCTGTATTTCTTAATTATACATTACATTTTTAAATGAACTGAATAAACATAATAACCCCCAAAAGAGAAGCAATGTACATACAATATAACAAAATTAACTTTAAATTTGTATCAATAAACCAAAACCCATACCAATGTAAAATATTTTGAGATAATAGTTGTTTTTGGATTAAAGTAGATTCAATAATCTACCCTTTATCTCATCATTTCTATATCATATCCCCTTTTCTCCTTTAGAAAGAAATCTTTGGTTAACTCTTTTGTTTAGTTTTTTCCCCAACTATGACTAATAACAACTTGTTACCAACCTCCCTTAAATGATAATAAACATCCATAACCCATTTTTTTGGGAAGGTAGGTGTTATTTTTTTCTAGACTGCTTCCTGTTGTCTGCAGGTGCTGGCATCTTTGAAGGAACCTTGAAAAAATCAGGATAATTGTTTGGTCTTGGCTGGAGTATTCTGTGAGGCTGGATCATCTTAACTAGCAGCCTTAAAGCTATTCTGGATACTGGATCACCTGGGCCATTCATTTTTATTGCTGTCTGGTCCCCTTCCTCTGAAAATACACAAAATTTTAAAGGTAACATACATATCTGCATTAATACAGGTATAGACTGTGCATTGTACACAAGTCAGCCAAAGATGATCTTTTTTGTTTGTTTTATGTTTGAGCAGGGAAAATATATATCATGTGTCTTGTAGTTCTTCTAGGTTTATTTCTTTATGTTCATAGTTAGAATTTTCAGGGGGTCAAACCTGATCCATATCAACCTGGAAAGAATCCACAGCCTCTCTTTTCCTGTGGAAATAAAAGCATAACCTCTTCCCCAAAGTAACGTATCTTTTGACTTCCAGTTTGAAGTCATGACATTTTTTAAATAGATAGGTTGGTTTAATCCAGCAGTTTTCATAATCCAATGTGTCTCAGCAGCTGTTGTTCCTTCATCAGCAATCAGAAAAATCTAAAGACAACACAATAACACACAAAAGCCAGACTCTCTGTGTATTTCCCATTTTTGCAAAGCTTATTATATTTTTTTTACTCTAGTTCTTTTTTAAGGACGTAATTATTTTAAAACTAATTTTTAATCTATGGCTGTCTCTAACCTTTCTCTTTTGTCTCCCAAGCCTATGTGTATTTTTAAACACACTGTAACCTGTTTAGAGGGTTTTTCCCCTAATCTGGAGCTGTCTTTACTGAGCATCTGTATTGTTTTTTTTTATCGCATGAGACAAATCTTAAACTGCTATGTCAGCTGCCACCAGTGTAACTTAGCTTAGTGCATGGCAGTAATACATGGCAGCTAGTGGCTGGCTCCTCCCCTGGGCAGCCATGTCTCAGTATTGCATCTGGCATGAGAGATATATAACTAGGAAGCAGCATTTGGCTCTGTGTTTGTGTGTTTAGAATGTTTTTTAAGATTTCTTAGGTTTTATGTGGATGTAGGTGCCAGATATTTGGGCACCATATGTAGGCAGAGTTTGTCTGTGTCTCACCAGCTGCTCCCAAGTAACAGCACAGAGGCTTAATACTAATTATAAATGCTCAGCCCATAGCTAAGGCTTGTTACTAGGTAACTCTTACATTTAGAAAATTAACCCATATTTCTTATCTACCCTCTGTGATGTGGTGATACCTTATTTCAACATGGTACATTCATCTTGCTTCTCTCTGTATCTGCCCACAACTCCTGAGACTCCACCCTTCTTCCCAGCATTCTCTCTGCCCCCAAAATCCTGCCTAGCTATAGACCAATCAGCTTATTACTAACAATGAGAGCAACACATTTTCACAGTGTACAGAAAGATTATTCCACAGGCTCTATGTAGCTGAAAGTAATCTTGAACTACTAATCCTCCTGTTTTCATATCTCAAGTGCTGAGATTACAGATGTGGGCAATGCTGAGGTTGTTTGTACAATCCTGGGGATCCAACCCAAGGCTCTATGCATCCTAGGAAGCACTCCACCAACTGAACCACTTCCCTAACCTTTGGGCAGTGGATCTCAATGAATTATATAAGCACTCCCTCCTGTTATAATTTTAATCCTAAATGACCTCCTCCTCATGATCGTGTTAAGATGGTAGGTCCCCAGGTTCTCTGCTATTATGGAGGTCCAGAACCCTTAGGATGTCAGACCTATCTGATGGAAGGAGATCATTTTTGGGAAGGCCATGAGGTCATATTGGCCCCAGATATGACTTCTCTGCCTCCTGGTCCATGACCTTTGAAAAAATAGCCACTGTCTGCTTCTGCTGCCCTTGAGTTGACCCAAGCTTCTCCAACCCTGTCTTCCCTGCCATAGTGGACTGAGTGCTTTAAACTGTGAGCTGGGACAAGTCCTCCCTATGCCCTTAACTTTCTATATAGTGACAGGCAGGTAGCAAACACCTTTGCTCAGCTAAGGACACATCCTGTGATCTCACTATCTTCTAGCCTTATTCTCTCAATAGAATCTGGGTGCTGGCACCCTAGCTAGGAGAGGCACTCACAGATCTGCAGTTATTGAACAAGAAGTATCACTTCTAATCTCCATCCAGAAGGATTTCCTGGCTCCAGGCCCCATTGTGTCTACAGAAACAGCTCTTAGATGTTAGTAGCATTCAAGGAACAGTTTCAAGGTTTAATCTCTAAGAGGTTAAATCTTTACCAATGTGCCAGAGAATAATTTGAATCTGAACATAGAGAATTGATTCAAACCCACCCACTTCACATTTCCCAGGAGGCTGCTCAGCCATAAAAATTCATCCCCTGAATGAATGTGTCCTTCTGTGATACCTCACAAGTGTGTGTGTGTGTGTGTGTGTGTGTGTGTGTGTGTGTGTGTGTGTGTGTGTGTGTGTAAGAGAGAGAGCATTTTGTCATTCCCCAAAAATGACAACAACACTTTACAGTTAAGTGGCAGACCATTTAAGGAAGAATCCTTCAGTTAGAATGGCCAATAAGTATTTAAACTGTAAAACTACTTTATGACAGAGGAAGTGACATAGCAAAAAAAAAAAAAAAAAAAGGAAAGTATCTTATTCTTATTAGAAAGGTAAACAGGACACACACAGAGGTAGTAGAAACAAAACCTTTTCTTCTAGGACAGGAAAGAAGCCACCATGCTTTTGTTGCAAAGAAGAAGAAATGGACCCAGTCATTTTATTCTTCTGCTTTCAGCTGTAATTAGCAAAAACACAGGAAGGGGATGCTCCTGCAGCCACCCTCTGAAGGTCGCCTTTGCCACATCACGTCCACCAAGTGACTCAAAGCTTGGATTTTTATGACTTAAAACTGAATTTTATGTATTGGAAGAAACAATAAATTATGTTTCATAATGGCCTAGATTCAGTTTTATGTAGTTTCTGCAAATCCTTGGTGAATCTAAACCTGCTTCCTTGGCTTCAAGCATGCACCTCGGGGGGCTTAGAGACTGAGCAGAGCAAGTGTTGGCTCTTCAAGGGAACATGTCTCAGTTGCAAGTGAACATAAAGAAAAACTAAAACTTCCAGAAATATGCTGGGAAATGTCTCTTAAGCAGTATGGTCATTCTTCGTGTGTCAGACTCTCTGAGATTGCTTTTATCCAACTCAATAATGATGCAAATTTCAAATGTAGGTTCTCTACCAATAGTTAGTGTTGCTGTTATAATATATGCATGCATGCATGCTTAAACACTACAGTGGTAAATGTAGGAAGGGGATATTAGTTCTGTGCATAGCGAAGACCTTCTTCTCAGTCCCCACCATGGTACTCATGATTTGGACTTCTGTGAATGTCAGCTGTGTTGAAGACCAGCAGATGTGGGCTGCTGGGCACCTGACACATGCCTGTGGCAGGTCCAGGTAGTACAGGTTTGATTAGGTTGTAAAGAACAAAGTGTGCTCATCACAGGAAGTGGAGTAGATGGTCAACTGGAAGTCTGAAGTAAGTGAGTCCTTGCTTCCCACCCATCTTCCCCATTCAGCCTCAATCTACCAAGCACCATCATTTATTAATGTCTTTCAGTCTAGCCATACACAATCATTTTCTGTTTGTTTACATGCCAATACTATTAAAAGGAAAAAAAGAATATAATCAAAGCAGATGTCATATATCTAAGTGAGATTTCATGTTGAAAAGTTAATTCCGTTTTCTGACAGAGAAATTAAAATACTAACAATATTTTAAAGACTCAAGAGATTGCTCTATCAGTAATGTGCTTGCTACTCAAGAATGAGAACTTGAATTTGGTTCCTAAGAACTCATAAAAATCTACACATGGTGGCACATACCTGTAGTCTCAGTGTTAGGAAGCCAGAGACAGGAGGATCCCTGGAGCTTGTAGTCAGTCAGTCTAACTAAATCAGAGAGCACCAGGTTTAATAAGAGTTCCTGGCTCAAAAACTAAGAGAGGTCTAGTGACATGGATCCGTTTACAAAGGTGCTTGCTCTGCAGGTGGATCTATTTTGGATGCTAAGAACCCATGTAACTGTGGAAGGAGACAACCAGTCCACACAGTGTCCTCTGCCTTCTACACTCATTGCATGTGTGCCCACCGCCACATATACAATAAAAATAAATAAAAATTCAAAAACAAGGTCAGAGTAGACAGCTGTTGAGGAAGACACTTTAGACACACACACACAGGGAGAGAGAGAGAGAGAGACAGAGAGAGAGAGAGAGAGACAGAGAGACAGAGAGACAGAGAGACAGAAAGGTAATATTATTTTAAGGTGTGTTACTTTTATTTACGTTGCATTTGTTTAACTCTGTGAAGCTGTATTGTTGTGCCTGTCTAAAACACTTGATGGTCTAATAAAGAACTGAGCGGCCAATATCAAGGTTGGAGAAAGGATAGGTGGAGCTGGCAGGCAGAGAGAATATATAGAAGGAGAAATCTGGGGAAAAGATCAAGAGAAGGAGCCAGGGGAGGAGGAGAACTCCAGGGGCCAGCCACCCAGCTACACAGCAAGCCACGGAGTAAGAGTAAGATTTACAGAAGTAAGAGAACAGGAAAAGCTCAGAGGCAAAAGGTAGGCAAGATAAGTTAAGTTAAAGAAAGCTGGCAAGAACCAAGCCAAGCTAAGGTCAGACATTCATAATTAAGAATAAACCTTGTATGATTTATTTGGTAGCTGGGTGGCAGGCCCCCCAAAAGAAAAAAACAGCAGAGAAACACACAGAGGGAGTTTTAGTGTGTAGTATGTATAGAAACAGGAACAGCTCAAGAGAAGCACTATTAACACATTTGCTTATGTTTTAAAGCATCTTTATAAATAATTGTGTGTATCTGTGGGGTTGGGAATCTTCATTGTCAGTTTGTCTGGATTTGATATCAGCAAGGAGACACACCTCTGTGAGTGTCTGTGAGGGCATTTCATAGAGTACTAACTGAGGTGGGAAGACTGATTCTGAACTTGGGCAGTACCATCCAATGGGCTCGGGTTCTTTACTGAATACGCAGGACACAGGGAGCTGAATGGCAGCATTCATCTCTCTGTGCTTCCAGACTGCAGATGCAGTGTGACCAACTGCCTCAGGTTCCTGCTGTCACAATGACTCCCCAGAAAAATGCACTGTGATACTTCCAACCGAAACAAATCTCCTCTGAAGATGTGTATTACCAGGTATTTGGTTATAGTAACAAGACAGGCAACCAAAGAACCAGGCATATGTCATCTACACGTGTTCAGCAAATACAGTTCTGAATGTCACAGGAGTTTTGATTTCCACACAGCCTGGAAAAGACGTTTTCCGGAGATACCAATATTAAATATGTGCCAATGAGGGACACATCCTACAACACTCTTGAGGGGTGTTCATGCTGCGTACCAAGACACTTCCAGACCCTTCCCCACCTGTCACTGCCACTCAGTGCCCCAGCCCCTCTCTCACACAGCTGGCAGATCCTCTGCCTCTTCGCAGTGGTTTGGTCCTATAATTGCAAAGCAGGTGCTTCTCCACATTCTCACCTCCCTCTGAGTTAATCCCTTCCTCCCCTTCCCAGCACACTGCCTGTGTCCTCCCGGCTTGTCCTGACTTCCCAGACTTCTCCTCAGGGAGCCAGGGGGAGATTCTTTTCCCTGCTTCTTTGAAACCTCCCTTGATCTGCTCATTTACTCTGTGGCCTTGCAGATGGCCAACAAGTTATTTTTTGATACCTGCTTTCAGACTGAAATAGTGCGAGGGTTTTGTGTGACTCTTTCTAGGGGGCATTTTTATTTTTAAAGGAAGTGGAGTGTTAATGAAAAGGAATGGGCCATGTCTGGCTGAGGTGAAGAGGGCCTGTGGCAATTAAGAGAATTCTTTTCTTACAGGGAGGCTGTGTGACTCCCACCCAAACAGGAAACTCATCTTTGTTTAAGCTCCAGGGACTGTTTTCAGCGTGGCCCAAACTGAACTTTCACTGTATTTTTTTTAAATGCCTATTATTAAAACAATATCTGTCACTGCTATAGCTTGAACATGGTTGAGTATGTTCCCAGAAGATTATGGGAGACTGGACCATAGTGGGGCAATGTTGGAAGATTAGTTGAGAATGTCTTTAGAAAGACCCAAGTTTCTTCAGCTTCCTATTATTTGTGTGACCCTGCCCAAACATCTCCTGCCATGAGAACTATTTGCACTTGAATCTTTGAAAAACCATGAACTAAATGTTTCTTCATAAAACAGCCTGGGTCTGGTATTCTGTTACACTAACAGGAAGAGGCTAATGCAGCCACCAAAGGTAAATTTAGAACACAAGAGATTTCACTTCTGTGGCCAGCACCCATCTAGGCAATTACAACTTTAAAACCTTTGCATCTTTTTTTGACCCTATGCTTTCCTTGCTACTTAGGTCAAGGATGTGTTGGTCTGACTCATACCCAGGTCTTCTTGTTATTGTTCATGGTAGTTTGAATGAAAATGACCCCTGTAGACTCATATATTGGCATGCTTAGTCCCCAGTTGATGAATTTGGGGGGAAGGATTAGAAAGTATGTCCCCGTGAGAGGAGGTGTGTTGCTGGCAGCAGGCTTTGAGGTTTCAAAAGCCCATGGCAGGCCCAGTCTCTGTCACTCTCTTTCCTGCTCCCTGGGGATCAGGGTCTGAAGCTCTCAGCTACTGCTCCGGCCCCATAACGTCTGCTTCACAGCACCAGGGTCATTGTTCTAACCCTCTGAAACTGAGCAAGCCCCCAGTTAGATGCTTTCATTTCTAAGAGTTGCCTTGGTCATGATGTCTCTTTACTATGACTAGCAATAGAACAGCAAAGAAGACACTGTTCTTGCTCTAGTCCATCTCCTCTGTCCTTGCTGAATTGCACAGGCTTCACCTGGATGGCACGGCTGGGCAGTGCCTTCTGATTCACATTGTCATTGGTATTTTTATCCTTCCAAACTGCAGTTTGGGGATTGGGCTGGGGCTTCGTTGTAGCATGCTTGCCCAGCATGCAGGAAGCTCTGGGTTCCATACCTAGCTTTGCATAAACTGGACATAGCGGTGGAAGCAGAGTCAACCTTGGCCATGCGGTGAATTTGAGATCAGCCTGGGTACATGAGACCTCATGTCAAAAAATAAAAATGGCCGGGCGGTGGTGGCACATGTCTTTAATCCCAGCACTTCGAAGGCAGAGCCAGGCGGATCTCTGTGAGTTCGAGGCCAGCCTGGTCTGCAGAGTGAGTTCCAGAAAAGGCGCAAAGCTACACAGAGAAACCCTGTCTCGAAAAACCAAAAAAATAAAAAATAACATTTTCAATGTGAAAATGCCTGTTGCTCTCTATGCCTTTTTCCCCTACTTTTCTTCTCTGTGGAATCTGAGTCCCCTCTGGCTGATTCACCCTCATCCTCAGGAACCTGGGCAGATATTTCTTACAGGCCAGGTCTATAGTAATGAATTCTTGTAACTTGTGTTTGTTTTCAAATGTCTTTATTTCATTTTCATTGTAGAAGAAGTTCCACTGGTTATAGAATTACAGTTAGAAATGTTGTTTTTTTTCTTTCAGTATTTCAATACATCATTCCAACGTCCTCTGGCTTACATTGTTTCTGATGAGAAATAAAATCTTTTTACATACTAATGTTTATTTTTCACTGCTTTTGTGGGACTTTCTTTGTTATCATGGCTTCTGGACAATCAGACTCTTGACAGCTTTACAGTTGTGTTTGTTGGATGTGTGTTAAATCAGAACTTATAATATATATGGTGATGCTTATTGGTAAATTTTGAAAGTTCAGGAATATTTTTTCAAGTGTAATTTCTGCCTGATGCTGTGTTAAGGTGGGTGGGAGCACTTCACATGGTCCTGTCAGTCGGGTGAATCCATCACAGTATTTAACATGATTCCTTTGAATCCACTTGAATACCATGTCTCCTGATTCTCATGCATCTAACTGTCTGCAAACACCCACTGATAACCTGAGTCCAAACTTTTCAGTTTTAGCTGCTAGAATTCGAGTTTAAATACTTGTCTGGCTTCCAATTCTCTGTCGACCTTCCCTGTTTCCTCCTTGTTTGTTTATCTTTAAATCACTGTGTCTCCCAGTCTGTGTTTTTTTTTTTTATTCTTTGTATTTCTTACCATTAGAACTATGATGTTGGTGGATACTGAGAGATGCTAGAATGGGAAAAGCCAGGATTCAGATTTGAGTTTTTGGGTGGAGAGCAGTGCTGTTTGGTTTTTAAGGCTGGGTATGGCTATGCAACCCAGGATTGCTTGGAACTTGTGACTCTTCTGCTTCTGCTTCCCAAGTGCTCTAATCCCAGACAAGGGCCAGTGACTGGCTGTGGTTTGGTCTCAATGAGTGCTGATTTTGTTCTGCTGGGCCATTTGTCCACTAACAACTTTGTTTTGAATGTTTTGTTGTCTTCTAAAACCTTGAGACAGAATCTTAAGTAGTCTAAGTTAGTCTCAAACGTCTTATGTAGGAGAGGATGACCTTGAACTCCTGACTTTCCCTTCTCCAGTACCCAGTGCTAAGATTACAGGAGCATGGCACTATGCTTGGTTTGCTTTTAGTCATTTTTTTTTAAACTCTGAGATGTGGACATGACTCTAAGATAAATTTTGAATGGTTTGGCTCCTAAGCTAATGCTTTGAGATCTCTGCAGAATACTGGATTTCCCAGGAAGCCTTCTGTGAGCTGCTTGCTGAGTATCTGAAAACTTAAAGGGAACCTTTTGTAGACATTATGGCTTCTCACTCTGCCATGTTTTCTTGTGACCTGCAGCCTCCCTGATGTCCCAGACAGATCATCTGAAAGATGCTGATTTCTGCAGTATCGCCTAACTATATCCTTTTCAGAAAGCCCCCTCCCACTCCACCCCCAGGAAGGGGCTGGACCCACAGCACTTACTTGACCTCTCTTTCTTTCAAGGACCACAGTGGTTCCTGATCTGAGTTTTCTTCTCAACATTCTTACACATGTTGTCACCAGAAGGTGAAACTCACAGTGGTTCTTCTGCATAACTAAAAATAGGAGGTGCTCTTGATGGCCTGTAGACTGTGACTGACATTCCGGAGGCCTGTCTGATTTGAGAGACTGGAAGTACCCTGAAAGGAGGCAGTCAATGAATGTTTCAACTTTGGTCTTCACCAAGCACTCTGCAGAGCTTTACATGCGGTTTGCTTTGTTTTTAGTCCATTAACTTGATTGAGTAGTTAGTAAATGCAACTTTCCAGTGAACAAATGAAACGAACATTAAATGAATTGTAAGAATAACTTCAGAAATCAGAAAATCCATTGCCTGTACGAGTTTCAACAGTTCATTTACCTTATGCAACAATCGAGAAGAATCACGAGAACTGAGACTACTCTTTCTTCGCCTGCCAATTCACAGCTTTCATTGTCCCAGAAAGCTGTGGGAAACCAAGAACCAGGGAGAATCACCCTGGAAACCACATGGGCCCAGGAGCTCCTAGTAGGAGTCAAGTAAATCATGGCCTCCCTCCCTTCCTTCCTTTCTTTATAGACAGGGTCTTCTGTATCCCGGGCTGGCTTCCAACTTCCTATGTAGCAGGGGATGACCTTGAACTTCTGGTCCTCCTACCTCCACCTCGTGGATGTTGAGAGTCCAAGTGTGACCCAGCACACTGGGCTTCTGCGGTGCTGGGATTGAGGGTTTCTTGTGTACTAACTAGGCAGGCACTCTAGGAGGTGCGTCACATCTCAGCGTCACTCCCCGCCTCGCTTGGGTTGCTTGGCCCTTGTTAGTCTCTGTAGAAGCTGAAAGGAAGCTTGGTCCTACAAGCAGTGGCGATGATGAGAGTTCAACAGTCAAGCGACTACTGAAGATGAAAGGTTAGGACCGCGCTCACAGCCAGAGTTCACGCGTGTGCCAAGAAGCCGGTCACAAGTCCTCTGCAGCGCAACACAGACCTTGGGGTAGGAAGCATTCTGCATGATCCCCTCTGATATCCATGTGACTGCCTGCAGATGTGAAGTTAGAAGTTGTAAAGCTGGGGAAATAGCTCAGTTACAAAGCTGTTTTCCACATAAGCATGAGAACCTGGGTTCAATCACCAACATCCACATAAAATATTGGGCATGGTGGTACACATCTATAATCCCAGTGCTGAGGAGGCTTACTGACCAGCCAGTCTAGAATAATGAGTGAGCTCTGGGCCAATAAAGAGACCCTGACTCAAAAAGACAAGGTAGGTGTCTCCCCAGGAATGACACTTGAAGTTGACCCTTGACCTCAACATGCATGTGCACACACATGCATTCACACCCACACCCACAGACACATGAACATGCACATACCCCTGTGACACACAAGAAGAGGTTGTAGCCTCACATTATGTATCTTTTACAAAATGTCTGAGCTTAAGGCGGCAGTAACCCTGGTGATTTTGAGTGGTTCCTCTTGGTTTAGCTGTGGAGTTAGTTTTCCTTTTCAGAAACTGTCTCTCATCCACCTGGACATTGTCACACATGAAAGGCTCCTCATGGTTCCTCCACCTCTCCTGAAAATCCATGTAAATGCCCATAGTCCTAACTTATTCGGACCCCAACATCTCCTCCTCTTCTCTTGAGTGTTCTCAAAAACTGCTCGTGCTCATAAACTGTACACGCTCTCACTCCCTCAGACCTCTAGTCTGCCTTCCAGTCGAGGCTTCGGACTTTATGACAGTTTCCCATGGTGACTGTTTTCTGTGTTTGACTCTTTTCCTGAATTTAATTGTCACCAGTTCCACTGCCTGTTTAATGCTCTCACTGCAGAGCCAAGGAGGAAATCCCCCTGTACACAGATCCCTGTCAATCACACATAAAATGAAAACCGCTTTCTCATTTTCTCTTTTTACCCATTCCACAAATACCTGGAGAGCGTCTTTGCAGAGCAGGAGCTCACACCAACCCACCTGGATCCCTCCTTCTCTTCTCTGCACTTATATCTTAGAAACTTCCCAGCTCCTAAACAATCTGTGCCAAAAGTCGTAGCCGTCCACCCTCTGCATTCCCTGCAGTGCCCTTCTGACCTCAGGCTGCAGCACTGATCAGTCGTGTACCCAGTCCCCAAGCAGTCTCTGCATATCTTTGAGCTTGTACGTGGCTTCCATGTCTTCAAATTAGTATTTTTTTTTCACTCGGGTATGAATAAAATTTCTGCTTAAAAAACTGGAATAAAGCACGGGGTGTGGGGAGACGACCCTGTTGGTCAAGTATCTGCTATGCAAATGTGAAGGTCTGACTTTCCAGAACCCATATAAAAAGGCTAGGCGTGATGGCTCACACCTCTGTAATCCATTGAACTTCCAGTTGAAGTTAAACAGAAGTTCCAGGGCAGTGAGAGACCCTAACTCAGAAAACAAGATAGGCAGCACTTAAGGAGCACCACCCAAGGTTGACTCTAACCTGGTCATGCACGCGCGTGTGCACACACACACACACACACACACTGCACACATGTGCACACACAGGAACACACATGTACACATACACATTTTAAAAATTATATAAAAAAAGCAGTGTGTTTCTTTCACTAAGCACAAGAGTCTGAATCCAATAGTCAACTTTTTCTAGAATTCTTCTTCAAAATAGCTCCTATTCCAAAGTTTTGTATCCAAAGCTACATGTAGCCTTTCCATTCCAGTGCTGACTTCTCTACCCAACATGGTCTCTCTCTCCTTGTTCCCTGCATATCGCCTGCTGAGGTTGTCACCAGCCTCCTCTTCCTAGAACCCTCAGTGTCAAGGTCTACTAGACAGACTTCCACACTCCCTTCACTTCGTACGGTCCATTAGTGACATTTCTGCCGTGACAGTCATTCATTCCTTTACTGACACATCACAGCGGCTGTGCTTTCATTGTCTTCATCGGTTGAGCTTCCCCAGCTTTGCAGGGGACCCCTCTCTGAAGGTGAGCACTGGAAATTACCCATCTCACAGCGCCTGGGTGACAACCGAGTCTTCATGACAATGGCAGCTGCAGTATTGTCGCTGACCGTTTCCCCACTCCCCTTCCAAGGGCTGTTTCTTTTCTTGGCCTCTCTCGTGATAGCAAGCTGTTTATTCTGGTCATGCACAATCATGTGACCAGTGTGCCTGCCAGCATTTCCACAGGGTCTGTTCATGAATTGCTTCACTTAAGGCTCCCACCTTGTCTGTAACCCATGGTCCAAGCCAGTCTAGAGTCATACTGCCAACATATCCTCCCTTGGAGAGTCCTTCTGCCTGTTGAGCAGCTGAGATATGGTAACAGGTTAACGTGTGACTTTTCTGCAAGTAAAAACCTCATTGTTAAAGAGGAGCTTGGAGTAGATACAGACTGACTCACTGCTAGAGAATTTCTCTCCTAGCAGCGTGCTGATAGGGCTGCTGTCTGGGAGCTGGTACAAGTCTTAGTACCCTATAAGTAGTTGACAAGTTTATCTCTATCTGAGACACAACATGGGAGGTTGATTCAAGCATGTGCTCTTTCTCTCAGTGTCCATGAACACCCACTCATTTGATCCAGGGACTCCCATCCGTGGAGAGTTTATATAGCCCCAACACTGCGGAGTCTGAACCCATGGGCTCCAAGACACTTCATCTATTTTTGTCTTTATATCAATGGGGAAATGAATGGTGGAAATGAATATAGGAATCAGGAATATCTAGTAACCAGTTGGAATGCAGACGTCCTAAGACCTGTTTCTGCCTGCAACTGTGACCCATCTCTACATGTCACTGCACTCATAAAAATGTGTATTCTCATAATAAACATTTGCTCTTTGAGTTGGAGAGAAAATATTGGTCCCTCAATACTTTGCCATGGAAGACTGAACTCTTTTCTTCTTTAAAATCTAATAGAATCCACCACCTTCAAAAAAAAAAAGGTACATTCAAATAGTAATAGAAATATTTCAGTTAGTGCTTCTCTGTGGATGGATAAGGCACCACACTGGCAGGCCTGGACCTCAGTCTTCTGCAAGGTAAACTTTACAGAAATGCTGTGAATAAAAAACAATGTATATGTTTTTCTCTGTATGCACATACATACCTGTCCATACATGTACACACATATAGAAAAGTAATACAGTAGCCAAGATAACTCAGAAAAAATAGGTAACCTTCCTTTAGGCCAGTTACAGAGCATTCCATAGCAACAGACTGAGAGGTTCTGTGCATTCACCTTACCCACCAACAACCAAGGTCAATACTTGTTTTCTTTCTTTCTTCCTTCCTTTTCTTCTCCTTCTCCTTCTTTTTTAGAAAAAGCTTTTGATTTTTACCAACACAATATTCTGGGACATAAGTTTGAGTTAAAGAGGAGTGATGTGCCCAGAGGGTATTGCAGTGAGGACAATAAGGTACCTGAGTCTTTGCCATAAACACAAACTGTAAAGTCACCTTTAAAACTGCACCATTACATTTTTTTAGACACAGTCAACAAGTTTCTAAGAACTGTTAAACAGTTGCATAGCTCTGATTCCAGGCCAGGTCATCTTCATGAAGGCTACGCTGTCTGAGCAATCACTTTATCCCCAAACAGGCTGTTACACAGCATGAGCATCTCAAGGTCTTAGCCTGGTGAAGCTGGTTTCAGGATGCCATCTGGGGCTCTCTGCAGTTTCACACAGATGTCATCATTTTAGTTTCTTTGCCTGTTCCACTGGGTTTCCAGATGTATCAGTCAACTTTGTGTATCGTCACTATCTCAAAAACATCAGATGATCGAGAATGAAGAGAGTAGGTTTATTTTAGCTCCCCTTTCAGGGGGTTGGGTCTAGATCTACAGGCCATACTTCTTGGTGGAACAGAACGCAGAGTTGGACGCCTCAGTTCATTGCCAAAGAGCATAAAGATGGAGAAATCCAGGTTCCCGTCTCTTCCAGCTAGGCTCCGCCACCTCCTGCAGCACCACCCTGGGACATCAGCCTCTCACACTTGGAGACCAGGGGCAGAGTGGGAGGGGTTGTGACACTCAAGACCAAAACTTCAGCAAGAGAAAGGCTGACTTCTACATCTGACTCAGAGCAATAGTTCTTAGCTGCTCTATGCACCTTTCTGTTTACGGATACACATTTTTGACACATGGAATACAAAGACGTGTAATGGAACTTATAAGAGGAAATATGTAAGCCACAGAAAAATGAACAAAACAATTAGCTTTATAAAAATAAGGCACATTGGGGGCTGGAGAGATGGCTCAGAGGTTAAGAGCACCGACTGCTCTTCCAGAGGGCCTGAGTTCAATTCCCAACACCCACATTGTGGCTCACAACCATCTGTAATGAGATCTGGCACCCTCTTCTATATACATAATAAATAAATAAATCTTTTAAAAAAAATAAGGCACATTTTAAAAGAGTGTGTAATCATTTTAGCCAAGTGTAATAATAACCTAAAGACTTACCTTTTGTGAATGATCTACACACAGAAACTTACATTTAAGGGTACAAGAATTTTTTTGTTTATTGGAGAAGAATATTAAACATGGGCAGGGGAGAGACACACACACCCATCAATGCCAGAGGCAAGTGGGAGAGCTGTCCCCAGTATTCATCTGCCATGTGGCAGCATGGGCAGGGAAGAAATCCCCTCCCCACCCCACTGCCTAAGGTGGGAGAGCTGCTCCTGCCCCTCATCATTTGCAGCACTTGGGAGAGTAGCCCCAACACCTCAACTGGCAACACTAGTAGAGCTGGCCCTGAAGGTGTAGGTGTGGGAGAACCGACCCTGAGGTTGTGAAAGCTGGAGAACTGACCCCATCCCTTGTTCATTGCTGCAAGGGGTGAACTAGCCAGGGCAATGCTGGAGAGCTCACCCTGATGGTGAAGACAGGGGAGAGCTGCGGAGCTGACCAACCCTGCAACTACCCAGGCCCAGAACCAGGGTTAAGTGTTGGCCCACTCCAACATCCATCCCATCTATAATCTGCTGGAGCACAGGTGGGTATAATAAGTCTCTGTCCTGCCAGCCAACTCCTAAATAACCACGTGGAGACCTCTTTTAATTATGAAAGCTCAGTCTTAGCTTAGGTTTGTTTCTAACTAGCTCTTATAACTTAAGGTTAACCCATTTCTATTAATCTGCATGCTGCCATATGGCTTGTAGTTTTCACCTCTCCTACATGTCCTGCTTCCTCTGGCTGACTACTCCCCCTTTCTTCTTCCCAGAGCTCTCTCTGTCTAGAAGTCCTGCCTATACTTCCTGTCTAGCTATTGACCATTTAGTTTTTATTAAACCAATCACAATAATACATCTTCATAGTGTAATTAAATATCTCTCATTTCCCCCTTTTTGTCTAAATCAAAAGGAGAAGTTTTAACTCTAACATAGTAAAACTATGTACAATAAGAATATTTATCAGGTAAGAATTACATTCACAATGCCCAGTCCATTTGTATTTGGCATAATCAGAGAAAATACTGCATTATTTATCCTATCTTAGTGAGTCCAAAGTTTTATACCTAAACCATTTTCTATCATAACTTGTATTACCATCCTAAAAATATCATTTTAGACCTTAAAACATCTTAGATAAACAACTTAAACTTCTATGTTTCTCAATCTTTTTTTTTTTTTTTTTGGTTTTTTTTTTTTGGTTTTTCGAGACAGGGTTTCTCTGTGTAGCTTTGCGCCTTTCCTGGGACTCGCTTGGTAGCCCAGGCTGGCCTCGAACTCACTGAGATCCGCCTGGCTCTGCCTCCCGAGTGCTGGGATTAAAGGCGTGCGCCACCACCGCCCAGCTGTTTCTCAATCTTATAAACTTTACATCTCTCATGTGAGATTTCTTTTCTGAATTTGGTAACAAGGAAAACTATAACAATAATTATCTGATCTTCAACCCTATCAAAGACCCAAGAAGGATATATTACCTGAGTAAACAGGAAGTGCAGAGCAAGGAACTTCCAAAACTATGAGAAATGACAGTAACAGCTGACTGCCTGGACAGTCACCCCAGGTTCCTCTGTAATGTTGGGGCATCTGTCTTCAGCCTGTAGGCCTATAATATCTGACAGACTTTCCTGTGAAACAGGAATTTTAAAGGACTGTCCTTCCTTGTCTTGAGAAAGTTCAGCTGTAGTTTTCTTTTGTGTCCTGCTTGTCCAATTTGAATAGCATACTGTCAGCAGTTGAAGCAAGGGAAGTTTCTTGCCCAGTGGCTGACTTTTGCCAAAAAAAAAAAACCCTATATGGAGGTTCTTCAATGCCCATCATCTTCTCTGAAGTAAATTGGTACTGCACAGAGCATACATGTCTCACTGTCATGAAAAGCCTTATATTATTAAAACATATTACCACATTCTGTAGGTCTCTAGAGTGTTTGGAAACCACCTGTCTATCTAAAATATATCTGTGTATGACCTTGAAAACATACCTGACATGACCACAAGTTTGATTGTTATAGATGACTAACTACTAACCTGCATTTTTTAATTATACTAGATTTAATTATAATGATAAATTTCAAGAGCTAGAAACTTGCATTACATTGTTATATGAGCTGCATAGGCACAATACCTTAAACAAGAGTAGATACATATGTACAGTATGTTCTAACAAAAATAACCTTTAATTTGTATCAATATACAAAAATACCTTAAAGAAGAATAGAAACATATATACGGTATAACAAAAATAAACTTAAATTTGTATCAATATACAGAAGTCCATATCAATGTAAAATATTTGAGGCTAGTAGTCATTTTTTTAGTTCAAAAGTAGACTCAACGATCTACCCTTTTACCTTACCATTTCTATATTCCCCCCCCCCGCCCCCAGCTTTTCCCCTTCAGAAAGAGATCCCTGAATCTAACCTCCTCTGTTCAGCTTTTTACCTGACCATGACCAGTAACAACTTGTAACCAACTCCTTTAAATGATGACAAACATCCATAACCCACCGAATGACCAAAAACCAACCACCCCATCTCTTAGGAACATGGACAACATGTTCTCTAGACTGCTTCCTGTTGCCTGTGAGTGCCAGCATCTTTGGGGAACCTGAGAAAATCGAGACAATGATCAAGTTCTGGGAAACATTGGTTGTCCGGTCTCTGTGCAATGGGGAAGCACAAAGCTTGCCTGTAGTCCTGGTGAGAGCAGTAGCTTCCAGGAGGAGTTTTCCCTTTCTTCCTTTTTTTCTATTTTTCCTTTTTTATCTTATATTTTATTTTGTTTTATTGGGGGGGGTTGCAGGGACAGAGGGTGGATGTGAGGGAATGGGAAATGGATGGGATTGGGATGCATTATTTGAAAGACACAAAGAATAATTTTTTTAATAAAAAATGCATTTTTATTCATAAATTCTTGTTATTTCCACCTGTATATGTTCGGCTTTATTGTGTTATAGTAATTTCAGTTTTTTTTTAGGAACTTGATTTTTGTGTATTTCTCACATACTCTGTCACTGTGCTATTATTCTATTGGCTTTTCAGTAGACTTCCTGGTGAGAGTTCTTCAGCTGTAGTGTTTGTTCCTTTGAACTGTTTTTCTTTTCTTATTGTATTGTCTGCCATCCTCAACTGATTTTCGAATAGGAACTATGACAGTAAGCAATATGATTTGTCACTAAGTGAATATGTAATAAGATCACAGTTAATGTCTAACACCTGGACAACTGTATTGCCATTGAGTTACCACACATCATCAAGGCACGCCTCATAGATTGCTGATTTGATTAATTACAAGATTAAAACACAGGCTGGGGACATGGCTCATTTAATGGAGTGCTTTCCTAGCATGTAGCCCTGAGTTTGACTGCCAGCCTCACATAAACCACGTGTCGTGATGCACACTGTAATTCCAGCACTTGGAAGACACTGTGAGATCCATTCTCTAATACATGGAGAAGGTGACAGGAGATAAGAAGCTGAGGAGATCATGAGGAGCTTTGGGGAGATGAGATATCTTATATCTTCTATTCACTCCAGGAGAAGACTAAAAGGCCATGGAGGCATATGTGCAGACCACTATAAAGGCCACCTGCAGGTAGGCACACAGGTTTACTGACAGATACACAGGTACTCTGGAGAAGGCGAAGGCCTCTGACCTCAAAGCCAGATTTACACAGAACCCACACAAAAGTGGCATTCTGCCAAAAATAGTTATATAAAAACAGATTATATCACTGTCTACTCTTAGGTTCCTTAGACATCCAGTGTCAGCCAATTGGTGCTAACTTAAGCTCCCATTACATGTCCAAAATCAGCCATGTTTTACCTAACTCATATCAGAAACTCAAATCAGCACCATATTGTCTAAACATAAACTGGTCCTTTTAGCCTTCTGCTCTCAACAGATAGGTTAAGTAGGATCAGAGTTCAATGACATTTTCAACTATATGGGGAGTTCAAGCCCAGCCTGGCTACATGAAAGCCTGTCTTTAAAAAGAATGGTACAAAATAAAGGATAACTGGTAATTGCTTATCTTGAGCTATCGATCAAAATACAAGCATGTTAGCAGCAATTATGCTTATAATGTTTATGTAATTTGTTACACAGTTTATATGCTGTGTATATAATACATGTTGATATAGCATATTTAATAGAGATCATCTAAGATGTTGGCAGAGAGAAAGAGATAGATTGACTCTGACAGGGATTCGGAAAATTGGAAAAACTGAAAATCTATGCTATGTGAATGCCTCAAATAGCTGAGCAGTCCAGAGGGTGCTGGATCACAATGTTCAGTCTTTAAAGGCTTCCCCAGCGGAGTGGCCTGTGGGGAGCACTGTTGAACAGTGTGACTGCTCCAGTCGGAGCTGTGTTTATTTGCTATCAAACACCACTGCTCTTCTGGAAAAAAAAAAAATGGAAACTTCTACAATCAGCATGAAAACAGAAATAAGCCAAATAATTATTGTAATAATAGAAATAGTTGGAAAAGCACTGTTCGATTTGGTATTCAATCAAAGTCAGAGTGCTTTTTGGCCCGATCTGCTAAGGCTTTCTGTGACCATAAAATCTGGCAAGAGCAAGGCAATGCAATACTGGTGAGAAACGCCGGTGTGAGAGGAGGTGTTTAGCAGACATGACCCACACATCCACACACACAAAGTGGAGAGGCTGGGGCCCTGGCAGCTGAACCCTCTGAGCTATTCTGGGTGAACACTGCAGCCTATGAAGTAGCCTAATACTCTTGGGCACTGGAACCCTCCCCTGGCACAAGTCCCGCTTGGGGCCAGGCACACTGTGGGTTCCTGGCTTAGAGTTCTCAGTGTGTCTCAGACTTCAGCTCGGATCTAGAAAGGCCTTGACAAGGGACGATGCAGCTCTCCCCAAAACAAAACAGAACCAGCACCTTTTGTGTGTGTGTGTGTGTGTGTGTGTGTGTGTGTGTGTGTGTGTGTGTGTGTTGGTACATGGTCATTCCTTCTTTGAACCTGAAAGCATTAAAAATACACATGTCACTGGAATGGTGAGATAGTTCAGTGAGTAAAGTTTCTGCTTTGCAAGAATGAGTACCTGACTTAAGATCCCCAGCACCCACATAAAAAGCTGGAGCAAGAGGACACATGCCTGTAAACTCAGTGTCTGAGGAGGCAGGACAGGAGCATCTCTGGGATTGGTGGCCAGTCAGTCTAACAGAAAGAGTACCAGGTCCAGTGAGGAAACTGTCTCAAAAAAAAATAAGGTTAAGAGTGATAGAGGAAGACACCCACACCCTACGCTGAATTCTCACCTCCACATACACATGCACCCATACATGTGTGCACATATTAGTACACACAGCCAAACATACATGGCTCAGTCAAACCCAGTGGCAGTTCAGAAGTTGAAGGATGAAACACCAACTTGATGCTTTAAAAATATTTTCTAAATTAAAAGGGTACCGTCTATGCTACTGTGTTCATTTTCCTTCTGTCCACTTTCCTGGGCCGGTAAGAAACACCAGCCCTTTCAGAGCTCAAAGCCTCCGGTTGATTGACAGCTTTCTGTGTCTGGTCTTTTGACAGCATCCTCTCTTTATACCGACTGCAGCAGTATTTGGATTGGATTAACAATGCAGGAGATCTTGAATTTTATGGATTTTTCTTTTTTCATGTTGAATTATGTAGACTTTTCTAGGTTTATTTTCAGAAATAATTGGAGGGTTTCTGGTTGTTTGTTTGTTTTGTAGGGGATAGTATAGGATTCTAAAACAATAAAATAACATTTTGGAAGCAGGAGTTACTTTTATTTCCCTAAACCCCTCGGCAGCTCCTATTCGATCTTTTCCCCAGAGCCAGGTTAGATGTGGTTGCCCCTGGAGCTTCGCACCAGTCCCTTGCCTCCTTTTGGTGCACAATAACTAGGCTCGTTCTGATGTCTTCACTCGTGTCTTGAAAACCCACCAGCAATTAGAGCTGTGGTTTCTGTTTTTGCGTAGACGTAACAGCATATGGCTGGATCAGTGGAAAATCTGAGTTTCTATTTCCCCATACGCCCACTGTGTGTGCCGGGACATTGAGCAGAAAAAGCACTTCAGCAGCATTAAGAACAGAAGTATGTGTGTCTAATGGTGTGCATAAGCGCTAGGTGGAGAGAGCAACATCTGGGGCTGTTATGCAATGTGCTGCACCTTCCCAGCAGGGCACTGGAGACAGAGGTGGCCATCCTTGTTCTCTCCTCCCTCTGGGGACTTGGGAACATGCTTCACTGGTTCATGTTTATTTTCCTGCCAGTGTTTGCACAATGATTCCTAGGTAGTCTCTCTCTCTCTCTCTCTCTCTCTCTCTCTCTCTCTCTCTCTCTCTCTCTCTCTCTCACTCACTCACTCACTCACTCTCTCCCTGCCTCCTTCCCCTCTCTCCTCTCTCTCCTGAGTTCAATGTCCCATGTCTTCCTCTCCTACTATCCACCTTATGTTTGAGGTTTTTTTCACCAAACCTGGAGCTCTTTGGTGTGGGAAGGGGTTCTGTGCCTCTACCAAAGCAGTTCGTCCTTTCTCCAGAGCCACGTCTCTTAGGCGTGCTGTTCTTCTTTCCATAACTGCCCCTCTGAAGGCAGGACAGGAATCAGGACAGTCTTAGGACAGAAGACCTGCCATTTGCTGTGATTCATGTTGAGATGGCTCCTCCCACCCAACCTAGTGCGTTTTTTCTCAGCTAGGGCTAAGAAGAAACTCCCACCGCAGAACCAATTTCTACCCAGGAAGAGCAGTCAGTTGGACCGAGATGAGGGATCCAAGTTCCCACTGTCTCTGTTGAGGCTCAGTGGGACTGTGGAGAGAAACTCAAGGCTGAAATCACTGTACTAGGAAGAATGCAAACAGCCTGCCCTCTGAGAGAACACGTGTTTTTGTAATTGCAGACACATTTCTTCAGCGACACCATGCCAAATTCTATTTTTACACTCTGTAGACAATTAACAGTTGTTCCCACCCCAAATACGAGCAGGCAAATGTGCTGAGAATTCGCCTCCTCTGAACTGTGGGCTGGGGACACTGCTTCAGATGCCCTGGTCCAGTCTGTCTTCTCCTCTCTGGGCAGCACTGTTCTGAGACAGTGTGGGAGACGACTGACTGCCAGACAGTGTAAAAGCCATTCTAGTCTGGCCTCTGTCTGGTGGGCCAGAGGGAGCTCTCTGAATCAGTGGGAAGAAGTATTGAATTGCTTGCAAGAAAACATGTGAGGAACTGTTGGCCGAGAGGAGTGGGTGATGAGTGCAGGGTCAGAGGCGTGGTTTGCAACACAGGCTGGTCCATGCCTGCTGAGGGAGGAGGGCCCCATGGGCTTCTCAAGTTTTACCCTAACCTTTCTGTTTTGAAAACAAAGCCACTGAGTGCAGTAGTGCCTACCTGTGTGATACCACAGACACAGCCTCTTTTGTTCACTAGTACTGTTTGGAATTAATGAATTCCCTTCCTTTGTAGGAACGATACATTTTTGCTTCTTCCTCCTAAATTACCCATCATATTTTTGCCTCTTTATTCTAGAAAAGTCCATGCAATAGTCGAGGCTGTCTTTGACCTCTGTTTCCTTTCCATTTTAGCCCACATGAAATGCTTCCCTTCCGGCCTTTGTCCTCCTCTTCATTCTCGTCTGTGGTCCCTTTCTTCTTTGTTTTGAAAGGGCCTCACATAGTCCCAGGTGACCTTGGGCTCACTACCTAGTCAAAGATGACTTTGAACTGCTCATCTTCCTGCCTCCCCTACAGCTGGGACCAACAGGTGTGTACCACCACACCCAGTTGAAGAAGTGTAAGGGATAGAGCCTAGGGCATCCATTTGCATGCTAGGCAGGTGCTCCGCCTGCTGAGCCACACTGCCTGCAATGCAGTAGACGTTGTGACACTTTGGATTACCGTGTTTTGTAAGAAGTACCTCTTTCTTGTGTCTGTCCCCTCGAAACCCTTCAGCACCTAAACCTTACTCTTCTTGATGTCCTTGTAGCTTTTCCCACACTAATGTTTTTCTGGGTTTCTAAGACATGTCTTTCCCTATGGCATGCCAGTATATGTGACTATGATAGAGACTGGCATGTTACCCTCTTCCCTCAAGACTGTTACACTCCTACATTAGTTCTCAAACCTTGTTCGTGGTTATTTTAGAACTTTCTAAATCCCATGGCTTTTTTCAAATTTTCTATTTTTTTTTTTAGAATTTTCTAATCCCATCATCCTTAATGACAAGTTCCTAAATTACATCACTTATAAATGGTTTTATTTCTTCCCATCTGCATTTATTATTGCTGCTATCTTTCCTTACTATTCTGAGTAAGCCTTTCAATGCAGGGTAAATGTAGGTGGTAAGTACAGATAGCCTTGTCTTTTCCCTAACCTTAGGGGGAGGGAATTCCATCTTTTACTAGTAAGGGTGATGATGGCTGTGGTTTTTAAACAACAACAGAAGAGATTTTTGTAGATTCGTTTCTTTTGTTGAATAAGCCTCCTTGTGTTGCTAATTTGTGGAAAGACTTTTCTTATCATGTACAGATGGTGAAGTTTGCCGAACAATGTTGCTTAATCTGAGATACGAGTGCTGCTGCTCTTAACTTTGTTGAAAAGAAGAATTACGTGATTTTTCTCTTGTTGAATTACTGCCCCGCCCCTCCATGGTAAGCCCCAACTGAGTAGCGTATGTTCCTGCATTTGACTGAGTAGTATTTTGTGCAAGAGTTTGTATGATCCCCTAAATATCCTTTTGTCTTCCTTGTTAGACAGAATTGTTCTTTCCCAGCCTCCTTTGCAGCTGTTTTGAAGGCATGTGCCTGGTTCTGGACAGCTGTACCGAAGTGACGCCGGTGGGTCTGCCGATGGGTCATTGGACTGAGTCTACAGGGCCTGAAGGCAGGAACAGATCCAGGCTTGACTCACTGCTAGAAGAAACTTCACCCAGAATACATGTGGACCAGGGCACACTCCGGGTGTAAGGATAAGCTTTGATGATTCCTTCATCAAGTCTGTCTAAATCAGACTATTCTATCAAGTGAGTACCTGTGACTGTGAGAGGACTGTGGTCAGACTATGTCCTCCCAAAACATCTGTTAGACTCAGTAGTCTTCTCAGAATGACACCAAGAGGTGGGACATTTAAGAGGTAATTAGCAGCTTTGCCTGGTGGCTTGGGTCTTCAGTGGCAGCTAAGGGGAAGCCAATTGGGAAGATCAAACTTTCCAGGCCCACCTCGGCTACAGAGTGCATTCAAATCAGCCTTAGCAACTTCAGTGAGAGATCCTGTCCCAAATAAAAAGTGAAAGGAGGGCTGAGGATACAGCTTGCCAAGCATGTGTAAGGCAATGAGTTCTCAGTACTGCAAACTAGTAAGTGAATGAGTGAATAAGTCAGTGGTTGATTCGGCCATATAGGTCTGCCCTTAGGAACCAACAGATGCTGCTACACGGGAAGGAAATCCCAGGAAAAGGGTGAAAGTCTCAGACTGCTGCTACCCACTTATTTGACTCTTCCGATTTCCACCATGTGATAATGTAGCAATCACATGCCAATACTTTGATTTTTGAACTTCTCAGGCTCTGGGAGTTTGAGCTGATAAATTTCTGCTTATTATAAGGACAGCCAGTGGTCTGTAGTAGAACTGTAGAATGGACAAAAGCAGGAAGAGGTAAAGGCTTACCAAGGCACCGAGATCTGGCAGTTAATTTGTAAAGAGTGTCCCATCAAGTGAAGACGTAGGGTTGTAATGGACGACACAGAGATAAAGTAGCTCAAAGGCGATGGCAAGGTACAGTCACTCATGTCAAGGCTACACACCTGTTATTCAGAATTGTAGCCAAATTCAACCGGATGTTAACTGTTTGAACAAAGTATTCAGAATCTAATAAGTCTTGCAAAACCCAGTCAAGAGTTATAGCGATTATTCACCAGCATTTGAAACTTTTCAAGCCACAGTAACAATCCCCGGAGCTGTTGCTTCATTTCCAGGTCACAGGAATATAAAATTAAGATTTCTGATATGAGTGTACAATAAAGGGTTTTGGCTAGGCACCTTTGTTTTTAAGCAATCAGAGAGCCTTTGTCATCAGACAAGGCCACAAAAGCAGAGTGAAATGCTCAAAACAACTGACATAGGAGTCAATTACTGACCACTCCAACAGCTGGAGGAACTGTGGGCAGCTGTGCTGGGATGCCATTGTCATCCTTTCCTAAGTGACGTGTTTACTTTAGCCAGCCATATTTACCCACAACATGCCACATAAAAGGGGCAGATGGGTCAGTAGTTTAACACATTATAAAGTCTCACTGGTAGCTTATCCTGCACACACACACACACACACACACACACACACACACACACACACACACGTTCATACAGTGCACCCATGCACATACACAAGCAAAACAAACAGAAAGGAAAAATGCTTGGATGCTTTCATTTATTATCATTATTTTAAGTGACGAGGGAGTAAAACTAGGAGAGAACAGGGTTAATCCTAAGCTGGTACTACCTGTGGTCCCCATCCTGGAGGTCACACCAAAATGGCAACTTGGAGGAGAAAGCTCTAAGCCTAAGAGCATCTGAGAGCCTATGCAGATGAGTGTGTGCCACCCAATACCCAGACCCACTGTCCCACACCTCGCCTGATCATGGATGGCCAGACTTCTCAACACCGATTTCATCTGCAGAACTGTCTCCTGTCATCTCTTACTCTGAAACAGCTTCTTCCAGCCCTGGCCCTGGACAGTCACCCCTTTACACAATCTTGTGAATGTGGTAATGAGGTGTTCCGGCTTCCGGCTTCCACCGCTGATATTTTTGTTCCAATCACAGCCACCTGCGTTGCCTCCTCTTGCTCCAAAGCTGCCTGAAGCTCCATCCTTTTGTCTCTGCAGATGTCTGTTCCTGCTTAGGGACTCACGTCATGCCTTCAACGCTTCCTTTCATCCTTATGATAGACAATTTAATCAACGTCTCCTGGAGCTTTTACTTAAGATTATCCCCCAATATTTCCACCTTATATCATAAAGTTATCTGTTTATTGGAAAAAACACTGTGTGGGAGGCTTCAGGAAAAGTATATATAAAAAACTACATGCATCGTGATTTCCAGAACTTATGTTTTGATGGGGAGTTAAAAAGACGTGCCACAAAATAGATTGAATAAGCCACTCTCTCCCGAGAAACAGTGTGCATAGAAAACATGCCTGCCTGCTCTTCTTCTCCTAACCATGTCTACTGAACTCTCTCCAGAGACCTGTTACCTGATTTGTCTCTGACCCATCAGAGGAGAACAGGACGTCTGCTGACACTTCTTAGGAAGTGCGTGCGCATTGGCCTTCGCTTCACATCCTCTCCCAACACGGCGATCTTGACTTCCCAACTCCATCTCCCAACTTTCTCACTTCCTTCCAAGCCAGCCTTCCTCACTGGTGCTCGTAAATACTGAGCATTTTTACCTTGGAAAGTATTGTGCTTTCCTGTTTCATAAAATTATCTTCCCACGCCAAAACCTGCTTATTCAAGGATCACGCGTGCATTTGGTGTGACTGAAATCCTGTATGTGTCAAGAACTGCATCACTGTTTACCACCTCTGGGGAGCTATAGTGGACAGACTGGAGACCACAGTGGTCTTTTTGTGACTTTTGCAAAGTTAGGTCCAAGGACTTTCTGCAGCGATTTCACCGGACACCGCCTCTTGCTCTTGTCTCACCCTGGATCTCTTAACACCACTCTGTGGCTTTTCACTGCAATAGACACCTTCACCCACTTCTAGGTCTTCCCCTCTACTCTACTGAGTAGTTTAAAGCTTAAAATCTATTAGTATAAGAAGAAATCCTTAGTGTTTATTTGATTGATTTGTTACACTGGCTTACAAACAATTTGTAAGAATAACCACTTTTATAATTTACTTATTATGCAATCTTTTTTTTGCTTTTTGTTTTTGTTTTCTGTTTGTTATTGTTGCTGCTGTTGTTTTGAGATAGGATTTTTCTGTGTAGCTCTGGCTGTCCTGGATCTCACTTTTCAGACCAGACTGGCATCTAAGATCCGCTTGTCTCTGTCTCCCAAGTGCTGGGATTAAAGGCATGTGCCACCACGACCCGGCCTATTATGTACTCTTATTCAGATTGCTTTACTCTAATTGTGAATACTTTAGCTATCCTAGCTTTAGTTCATGAACACAGAAAAATGTCCTCATCATTAAGGAAACCCTGGACAGACTAAAGATCTGAATTCTGTCTGAAACTGTTATGCACTGTGGTGTTATGCAGAGAACAATGTGGTGGTATTGTGTTCCCTGAAATATTGTGCATGCTAATAAACTTACCTGGGGTCAGAGAACAGAACAGCCACAATATTAAACATAGAGGATAGGCAGTGGTAGCACTCGCCTTTAATCCTAGCATTCCAGAGGCAGAGATCTACCTGGATCTCTGTGTGTTCAAGGATACAGCCAAGCATGGTGACTCACGCCTTTAATCCCAGAAAGCAAGTCTTTAATCCCAGGGAGTGATGGCAGATAGCAGAAAGGTATATAAGGCATGAGGACCAGAAACTAGAAGCTTTTAGCTGGTTAAGCTTTAGGCTTTCGAGAAGCAGTTCAACTGAGATCCATTCGGTTATGAGGACTCAGAGGCTTCCAGTCCGAGGAAACAGGATCAACTGAGGAACTGGCAAGGTGAGGTAGCTGTGGCTTTTTCTGCTTCTCTGATTTTCTAGTATTCACCCCAATACCTGGCTCCCAGGTTTGATTTTATTAATAAGAACTTTTAAGATTCTGCTACAGAACAAGTACCATGGCTGCTGAAACTGGAGAATAAAACCACACCTAGCCAGCAGGTTCCTTCTCTGATTAGGGTTGGCATCTGTGGTCCGTGATGGTGGTGGCAATTTCTAGTGTGTGCATCACAACAGAAGGCCATCAGGAAGCTTGTTGGCATTTCTCCAGAAAAAAGTGCCATGCAGAGGGAACCTGGAGGCTCCTTCTGATGGTTCAGTGTCAAAGTCTTTATCAAGTGACGAGTTGGGTACAGGAGGCTTATGATTTTTTTCTTTTCTTTTTTTTCTAAAACAGCCCATAAAAATGTGAATTTTAATTATTTTAAAATACATAACCATCCTACACAGAAGAACAGTTGGGGTTCTGCTGTACTAGTATAAACAGCACTGGAAATGCATATTTATGAGGATGCTTTGCATCTGGATTAAATATTAAAAAGAATATAGAACATAACAGTATTAATACCATGCAACGAGGTGGTGGTGCACGCCTCTCATCCCAGCACTCAGGAGGCAGAGGCAGGCAAGTCTCTGAACTCAAGGCCAGCCTGGTCCGCAGAGTGAGTTCCAGGACAGCCAGGACTATAGAAACTCTGTCTTGAAAAATAAAAACAAATAAATAAATAAACAAAATAAAACTGATATCAACACCTAAATGCAGAGTTATTGTGTAGCCTAGTAACCTATGTGTCATGATTTAATGGAAAAATAAAATTTAAGTATATTCAGTTCAGGAAAAAAAAAAGAGGTTTATGAGATGAAAGTTTCATATGGTGGTACACACCTGGATTCCCAGCACTTGGGAGGTAGAGGCAGGAGGAGAAGGTGCCAACATTAGCTCCAGCTGACAGCGAGTCTGTGGCCAGCCGGGCTACATGAGACTTAATCTCAAAAACAAAAATAACAAAACCACCTGAGCCAGAACAAAACCAAAGTGACAAGTGGGAACATTATTTTCCAAATTGAGGCCAGATTAGAAATAGGTTTCAAAATAGAGTGTCTCCTTGAATGATAAAGGAAATCATATATTCGGAAAGGAAAGCTTCCAAGAAGAGAACTGAGAAAGGCTGCGTTCACACAAGACACAGACTTCAGCATGACCAGGCTGAAGTGAGACATTGGAAAACTGAAGGGAAGAGCTAAAGGACACATGGTAAATGGATATTTGATTTTGGGACAGGGCTTCAGTTAGCCCAGGTTGCCCTCCAACTCACTGTAGAGTCAATGCTGACCTTGAACTCCTGACTTTCCTGCCTCCATCTCTCAAGTGCAGTAATTTCAGAATATGCCACTATACCCAGTTTATGTGGCGTTGAGGAATGAAAGCCAGGAATTTGTGCAGACTAGGCAGGCAGTCTTCCGAGTGAGCCAGTATTCCAGCCTGATGTTTACAATCGTATTGGAACTGCGTCCTCCATCAAGAGGCGCATTTACAAAGGCCTCTGGGAGGACATTCCTGCTTGCTAGGTTCTGGGCTCAGGATTCCTAGTAAAGTGCCCAGCAGTTTATTTTCTGCTCATGTGGACGTGGACAGTCTTGTCTGTAAAACAGAGATAACAACCACGTCATTTGCATGGGCTTGTTGTGAGAACTAAGTGAGTTCATGTCAAACACCTTTAAAAAGTCCCTGAGTACAGTGGACATGAAAGTGTTGGCTGCTAGGAATGTTGCTGGTTGTAAAACATTGAGTAGGTGGTTACAGAAACCACGCAGTGTGATCGCTCCGTGTTGGCTTCTGTAAATCAATACAGCCCCCAGGGAACTTTATCAGCAGACTTGGAAAGAGAACACACTTAATTCCTCACATCCAAATTCTTTAAACATAGCACTGGGCAAAAATGAAATCAAACCAACAGTCAGCCTGGATTAAGGAAGTGTTCGGTCACGGTGTTCCACATGGCTGTTGCTTCTGTTTAACCCATGCAGGGGTATCACCAAAGTCTAGTACCTCCTTCTTGGCAAAGTCAGAGGGGTTTTCAACAGTAAAATCACACGTGATTCTGGATGCTGAGGATTTTTGCCCAAAATTACATGACTATTTAATATTCATTTCAACATCCCTGTTAAAATATGACGTGTTGATTTTCAGTCGGTGTCATAGAGGCCTTCTTGATGATGGTACCGTGACTCTGTGTGATCAGCTCTTCTTAGGTCTCCCCAGCTAAGCCTGGGTTGCAGGACTGGCTCTTGGAGAAAGGGTGTGGTGGGTGAAGGAACAATAGACATTTTGGTACAGGCAAATGCCTTGTATTTCACATGGATTTCCTGCTCAAAACCTTTTGTGGCTTCTTTTTATTTCTGTTTATAAAAGTGCTTTAAAGTGTTTCACTAACGTGATACTGAACTGGGGAGATGGTGGACACACGAACAGTGCTTGCTGCACAGCATGAGGCTATGAGTTCAGATCCACAGCACCATGTAAAAAGTCAGACATGGTGGTGTGACTATAACCCAAGATCCGGGCCAAGAGACAAGTCCATCCTTATGGCTGCTGGTAGTCTAGCCTAATCGGTGAACTCCAGGTTCAGTTGGAGCAGTGGTTCTCAACCTTCCAAATGCTGTGACCCTCTAATATAGTTTTTCATGTTGTAGTGATCCCCACCCATAAAATTATTTTGTTGCTACTTCATGTCTGTAATTTTGCTACTGTGATGCATTGTAACATAAATATCTGATATGCAACCCCAGTGGGGTCGCAACCCACAAGTTGAGAACCGCTGAGTTAGAGTCTCTCTGTCTCAAAGCAATAAGATGGAGAGCAATTGAGGGAGACAACCAATGTTGTCTTCTGACTTCTCTATGCATGTGCACTTATGTGAGTGTACATGCACACATACATGTATACATGTGTACACACATGATATATATTTCTAGGAGCATCAGGTGTTTCTTGGAGACCAAGTGCTATAAAACTCACTGTTGACCACCAATTGACAAGCTGTGAGTCCAGCTCGGATGTTAGTAGTCAGGTGCTCCACCCTCATGTCCTAAAACAATCAAAGCCTGAGTTATTAAAAGGTCTTTGGAAACTTGGAACCCTTAGATCCAAGTTTGTGCACATAGGGCCAGCAGGGAAGTGAATGTGTGAGCTAGAACTCCCAGGAGCCTGGATGAGCCATAGACGTAAAAACTGGAAACATGTTCATGTTTACGAATACGCTTTAGACTTTGCTTTGGTGTGGACACAGTGGGATCTGAGTTACTCTTGTGCCTCTTCATGAGGGAGCCCTCTTACCTCTGTTGAATTCTCAGTGACTGAGGGTGGAGTTGATGCTCTAAAGAACTCTGCTGAGATTCCTCGAGTCATCCTTTCGTTCTCCCTCTTGGCAGTAATCTTTGCAAAATCTGTCTTCATATTTATGTGACATGTATCAAGGAGAGCAAGCTGGTTCCCTATTGTACTTTCTCACTGCCTGTGACACTTGAAGAGGTATGTGTCAGTCTACCGTGGCCATGCAAAGAACCAACCCAAAATGTAAGGCTGACTGGGAAAGGATTAGGTATGGGTGAGCTGTGCTGTGCAGCCCAGTGAATGAATGAGCAAATGGTCCTTCTCAAATACAACTGGGGTACAAAAGACTCTGAGATTAAAACTCAACAATTTTGGGCTAATGTACAGCAGAAAACAAGTAAAGACTAACAACTCACTTTGAAACAGTCCCAGGGGTTTCGATGTAACTTTGCTCTCTGGAAGGGACAGCGTCAGAGATTTCTAAGTTCTCTTTAAACTTGTTTTGATCATTGATTTTCTTCTTTCAAGGGCACAGCACGTGCTGTGAATGCCATGAGCATAAGATGTGTACTCTACTATGCGTTCAACTCATTTTCATTCTCTGGGTGTAGCAGTCACCCGGGTGCAGTGGCCTACTGGGATCAGCAAGCTCTGGCCTTTCCCCAGAAATCTGTAGTTAGAAAAGAGGTTTAGGAAAATAGTGACATTGATGATCCCAGAATGAGGTGGTATTGTGTTCCCCAAAATATTGTGCACCCTAATAAACTTATCTGGGGTCACAGATAACAGCCACAATATTAAACATAGAGGATAGGCAGTAGTAACACACACCTTTAATCCTAGCATTCCAGAGGCAGAAATCCATGTGTTCAAGGATACAGCCAAGCATGGTGACTCACACCTTTAATCCCGGAAAGCGAGCCTTTAATCCCAGGGAGTGACAGTAGAAAGGAAAGATATATAAGGCGCGAAGACCAGAAACTAGAAGCATTTGGCCTGGTTAAGCATTTGGCTGGTTAAGCTTTCAGGCTTCTAGCAGCAGTTCAGCTGAGACCCATTCTGGATGAGGACTCAGAGGCCTCCAGTCTGAGGAAACAAGATCAGCTGAGAAGTTGGCCAGGTGAGGTTAGCTGTGGCTTATTCTGCTTCTCTGATTTTCCAGCGTTCACCCCAATACTTGGCTCCAGGTTTATTTTTATTAATAAGTACCATTAAGATTCCTGCTACACCAGAGCAAAGAAAGAAAGGTAAGGACAAATGTATTGGCTTCTGAACTCTAATCATGTGATGGCCAATCTTCACTGTCAACTTCACTGGCTTTAGAATCACCATAGAAACACACCTCTGGTGGCTCAGATAATCTTTCTTAATATTTTCTTCTTCCTCATATTTGTGCAAAAATCGATTTCTGAATATTTTGAAAAGTTGCTCAAAGTATTGCTTTTGGAGTAAACTGGAAGAGGGTGTTGCTCACAAAGACTATCCAACAGTAAGGCTTGGAGGGATACAGCTCATTGGTAGAGCACGCATCTGGCATGCACAAGGCCCTGGGTTCAATCTCTCATACCACAAGCAACCAAACAAACAACAACCCCAGCAACAAAGAGAACATAAGTTTCAGAATTTCTTTGACTTCAAAACATAGCTTGCTAAGTGTATTTACCTAGGAAGGACTTAGGCAAGTAAAAAACAACCATAGTTCTAAAATGTGTTTTTGACTCTATTATTGGGTAGTCACACAACTTGACAGAAATGGTGGGGCAGGGGCTGAAGGGATAGCTCAGCCTTTGCTGCTAAGTTCTGTTCCCCACACCCACACATTGACTCACAACCCCCTGGAACCCCAGTTCCAAGGGATCCAATGCCCTCTTCTGCCTCTGTAGGCACTTGGCATGTAATATGGTTCACATACATGCACGCAAGTATTCACACATACACGTAAAAAAAAAACAAATATTTTTTATAAAAGTTAATAAAGTATGACAACTTAGGTGAGTCTCCTTATCACACGTGTTTAAATTAAAAATCTGAATGGGTCAGATTCTTCCTCTGCAGGTCTGTTTCATGAGACTATTTACTTGAAATAATGAAGCTTAAACATTGCTTTGTATAGGAGATCTTTCCATTTTCTGATATCATCTTCAATTTCTTTCTTCAGAGACTTAAAGTTCTTGTCATACAGGTCCTTCCCTTGCTTAGTTAGAGTTACCCCAAGGTATTTTGTATTATTTGTGGCTATTGTAAAGGGTGATGTTTCTCTGATTTCTTTCTCATCCCATTTATCATTTGTATATAGGAGGGTTACTGATTTTTTTTTTAGTTAATCTTGTATCCTGCCACATTACTGAACTGGTGATCAGATGACTTAATACCCTAACTGTCATCACAGAGCCCTCATCCAGTGACTGAAGCAGATGCAGAGCTCCACAGCCGGGTCCCAGGCAGAGCTCCAGGAATCCAGTTGAAAAGAGAAAGAAGGGATTCTATGAACAAGAGATATCGAGACCATGATTGGAAAAAGTACAGAGACAACTAGCCAAACTAGTGGAGACACATGAACTGTGAACCGATAGCTGAGGAGCCCCCATGGTACTGGACTAGGCCCTCTGGATAAGTGAGACAGTTGATTAGCTTGAACTGTATAGGGAAGCCCCAGGCAGTGGGAATGGGACCCATCCCTAGTGCATGAGCCAGCTTTTTGGAGCCTAGTGCCTATGGTGGGACACTTTGCTCAGCCTTGGTGCAGGGGGGAGGGGCTTGGACCTGCCTCAACTGAGTGTGCTGTGCTGACTCCCCTTGGGAGACCTTGCCTTGGAGGAGGTGGGAATGAGGGGTGGGTTGGGGGAAGGCTGGGGATGGAAGGAGGGAGGACAGGGAGATCTGTGGTTGGTATGTAAAATGAATAGAAAATCTCTTAATTAAAAAAGGAAAAATTGCTTTATAGTGTTTTAGACTGTTCAAGTGTCAGATGAAAACATGCATGCTAAGCTTGAAAACTAAAAAGAAGTGACTACTTCCTTCTAAAGTGCATTTCATGAGAATGGAAGTGAAGACAGGGATTTTTATTTCAATTGGATTTTTCAGCAGCGTGAAAGGCAATTCTCCCACTTTATGTCTCTACTCCCCGTTTCCTTAGGTGAATGGTGTGTGCTTATAACAACGCTTACACCCCTCAATGGGACAGTGTCGGTGATGGAAACACGCATATCCAGTCTGTTCATGAATGTGCCCTTTCAGTAGGAAGGTCTGAGGAGAAGTGGTCACTCTGGCGATTGAGAAACATGAGATGCTAGTCTCGAAAGTAGAGGCACAAACAAAGTATCCCTCTCCCCTTTCTCCAGGGCCTGGCAAAGGGCTTGAACTGATGGGCACACAATAGACAGTCAATGATTCCAAGAGTAAATGTTTAAACTTCTCAAAATGTATTATGAAAAAGGAATTCTGCAGAGTCTATACATAAATGCAATATGCTATTACAAACAGACCCAAACAAAGTGTTTGTCAGTACAATTAATTCTACTTTTTTTTTTCACTTTGAAATTAGTACTCTGAGGAAGATCTGCTTAAAATTTGCCAAAGATAAATTAACTTGCTGTAGATTTCCTGGGTTTTTTTTTTTTATTGTTTTAGTTGTGTGTATATGTGTGTATGCATGCTACACATGAGCAGGTGGTTCTGGAAGCCAGAAGAGGGTGTAAGATCTCCAGGATCTAGTTACAGGCGGTTGTTAGCCACTTGATGTGGGTGGGAGGAACCAAACTCGAGTCCTCGGCAAGAGCAGCAGGCGTTCGATCCCTAGCTGTCTTCTCAGTGGATCTGGGAGCTGCTGTCTTCACAGTGGCAAGAAAGTATAAGTCAGGATCCCAGTCTGGTCCTTCCTCCAGCCCAGTAAACCACCACCTCCATCATAAGCTCAGTGTTAATCAAGCAAATGAAAAAAGCAGTTTACAAACAAATGTATGGGGTGGCTGGGACACTTGGTGGCAATCAAGCGAAGTCCTTGAGAGCGAGAGCCCTTTGTGTCACGTGGACGTCTGCACCTGGGCAGGAAGGCTGTTCGAGACCTCTTGGGCCGACTTTGTGAAACTTGGTACAAAGGCAGAGAGTGAGTTGGCATGAGACACACACTCCCCAAGGCCCAGAGCAGCAGTTGAGTTACTAACAGTGTAACCGGCTTTCTGGAAAGCACTGCTGTAGCTTCAGGAAAGGGCCAGGAACTCACCACCATTGCTGCTTCTACTTTCCATCTGTCTCCAAGCCTCCCCTAAGCACAGCAGCCCAAAGAGCAGAGGCCAGAGCCAATGTCTCCCCAGCTCCACTCATTGCCAATGCTGGGACATGGCTTTCCGCAGAAACTGTGTGCTGTCATCCCCAAGACGAATTCCAGGGATAGCATAACTAGTCTGCATAGGTGGCCCTGTTGACAAGGACCTTAGAGGCAGGCACTAGAGTTTCAGCCTCTGCCTATCCTTGGTCCATAGACGAGGCAGGGCCACCAGCTAGGTGACCACACCTGGGCAGAGCTGTAGGGCGTGGTGGTAA